>NC_135235.1:274169932-274778201 GCF_051348905.1 Ranitomeya variabilis | reverse complement strand
TCCTTGATCCACGCTATAAAGGCAAATTGCAAAATATTATGCCACATGAGAACTTGGAACTAATATTAGCAACCAAACAATCAACTCTTGTTGACCGTTTGCTTCAGGCATTCCCAGCACACAGCGCACGTGATCGTTCTCACACGAGCTCCAGGGGGCAGCAGACTAGGAGTGTTAGGGGTGCACACATCAGAAGTGGCGTTGGACAGAGGGGTTTTCTGACCAGGTTGTGGAGTGATTTTGCTATGACCGCAGACAGGACAGGTACTGCTGCATCAATTGAAAGTGACAGGAGACAACATTTGTCCAGTATGGTTACTAACTATTTTTCATCCCTTATCGATGTTCTCCCTCAACCGTCATTCCCATTTGATTACTGGGCCTCCAAATTAGACACCTGGCCAGAATTGGCAGAATATGCATTGCAGGAGCTTGCTTGCCCGGCAGCAAGTGTCCTATCAGAAAGAGTATTCAGTGCTGCAGGTTCAATATTAACCGAAAAAAGGACTCATCTGGCTACCCAAAATGTTGACGATCTAACATTCATTAAAATGAACCACAACTGGATTTCGAAATCTTTTGCCCCACCTTGCGCGGCCGACACCTAGCTTTCCTATGAAAAGCTCTTGCCTGTGAATTACTTTTCTAATGTCTAATTTGCTGCAGCTGATTGTACAGCATACGACATGTTTACACCTCCCTAAATGGCAAAACTCCCCACACGGGGCCGTGGTATCGCGACTTGGCGCAAGCACCCGTGAGACTGCTGTTTGTCTGAAGAGGTGGGTGTGCTCGCTTTTGGTTGACGGCATTGCTACTGGGTCCCTCATAGTACAATGTAGTGTCTCTGGCGGTGGTGGTGCGCACCCAACGTCAGACACACCGTTGTAACATGAGGGGCCCTGGGGCGGTCCCGCCGGCCTCAAGAGAGTTCCCCCCTACCCCAGCTCAAAATGTGCTCTACCACGTGCAAAATTATGTCGCACAGCTCCACCAATCTTTAGTCTATTCGCTGACATCATTCAATGTCTGGCACTGACAATACAAATTTGTAGACATCTATGATGCAACTTAAAGTAGTCTGTGTCTGTGTCCTATATTGGCACCATTAAATAGTTACTGCCAAATTACTATGTCAGAAACTCAGTAGATGAGCCCACCCCTGTACCTAAGTATGCCACCTTTTTTTTTGTTTTGGTTGTTTTGCGAGACATTAACATCTATTTATATTTTGGGAGTACTGGGACAGACACTCCTTGCATTACTCCTCCACTCACCACCAAGCTGCCTGTGTATCCATGTAACCGCTGTAAAGCTGCCATGAGCCTATTGTTTGTTATTTTAGGCCTTTGATAGCCTGTCTGCGGTCCCTACTTTAAATACTCCTCCACTGACCACCAAGCTGCCTGCCCGTGTATCCATGTAACCGCTGTAAAGCTGCCATGAGCCTATTGTTTGTTATTTTAGGCCTTTGATAGCCTGTCTGCGGTCCCTACTTTAAATACTCCTCCACTGACCACCAAGCTGCCTGCCCGTGTATCCATGTAACCGCTGTAAAACTGCCATGAGCCTATTGTTTGTTATTTTAGGCCTTTGATAGCCTGTCTGCGGTCCCTACTTTAAATACTCCTCCACTGACCACCAAGCTGCCTGTGTATCCATGTAACCGCTGTAAAGCTGCCATGAGCCTATTGTTTGTTATTTTAGGCCTTTGATAGCCTGTCTGCGGTCCCTACTTTAAATACTCCTCCACTGACCACCAAGCTGCCTGCCCGTGTATCCATGTAACCGCTGTAAAACTGCCATAAGCCTATTGTTTGTTATTTTAGGCCTTTGATAGCCTGTCTGCGGTCCCTACTTTAAATACTCCTCCACTGACCACCAAGCTGCCTGCCCGTGTATCCATGTAACCGCTGTAAAGCTGCCATGAGCCTATTGTTTGTTATTTTAGGCCTTTGATAGCCTGTCTGCGGTCCCTACTTTAAATACTCCTCCACTGACCACCAAGCTGCCTGCCCGTGTATCCATGTAACCGCTGTAAAACTGCCATGAGCCTATTGTTTGTTATTTTAGGCCTTTGATAGCCTGTCTGCGGTCCCTACTTTAAATACTCCTCCACTCACCACCAAGCTGCCTGTGTATCCATGTAACCGCTGTAAAGCTGCCATGAGCCTATTGTTTGTTATTTTAGGCCTTTGATAGCCTGTCTGCGGTCCCTACTTTAAATACTCCTCCACTCACCACCAAGCTGCCCGTGTATCCATGTAACCGCTGTAAAACTGCCATGAGCCTATTGTTTGTTATTTTAGGCCTTTGATAGCCTGTCTGCGGTCCCTACTTTAAATACTCCTCCACTGACCACCAAGCTGCCTGTGTATCCATGTAACCGCTGTAAAGCTGCCATGAGCCTATTGTTTGTTATTTTAGGCCTTTGATAGCCTGTCTGCGGTCCCTACTTTAAATACTCCTCCACTGACCACCAAGCTGCCTGCCCGTGTATCCATGTAACCGCTGTAAAACTGCCATAAGCCTATTGTTTGTTATTTTAGGCCTTTGATAGCCTGTCTGCGGTCCCTACTTTAAATACTCCTCCACTGACCACCAAGCTGCCTGCCCGTGTATCCATGTAACCGCTGTAAAGCTGCCATGAGCCTATTGTTTGTTATTTTAGGCCTTTGATAGCCTGTCTGCGGTCCCTACTTTAAATACTCCTCCACTCACCACCAAGCTGCCTGTGTATCCATGTAACCGCTGTAAAGCTGCCATGAGCCTATTGTTTGTTATTTTAGGCCTTTGATAGCCTGTCTGCGGTCCCTACTTTAAATACTCCTCCACTCACCACCAAGCTGCCCGTGTATCCATGTAACCGCTGTAAAACTGCCATGAGCCTATTGTTTGTTATTTTAGGCCTTTGATAGCCTGTCTGCGGTCCCTACTTTAAATACTCCTCCACTCACCACCAAGCTGCCCGTGTATCCATGTAACCGCTGTAAAACTGCCATGAGCCTATTGTTTGTTATTTTAGGCCTTCGAAGCCTGTCTGCGGTCCCTCCTTCCACTAGGCCTCCACTGACCAGACCACTGCTGCCCGTGTACCCCTGGAACCAATTTTAAAGTGCCTACAGCCAGCCCATTTTATTGTGTTAGGCCTTCGAAGCCTGTCTGCGGTCCCTCCTTCCACTAGGCCTCCACTGACCAGACCACTGCTGCCCGTGTACCCCTGGAACCAATTTTAAAGTGCCTACAGCCAGCCCATTTTATTGTGTTAGGCCTTCGAAGCCTGTCTGCGGTCCCTCCTTCCACTAGGCCTCCAGTCACCTGACCACTGCTGCCCGTGTACCCCTGGAACCAATAATAAAGTGCCTACAGCCAGCCCATTTTATTATGTTAGGCCTTTGAAGCCTGTCTGCGGTCCCTCCTTCCACTAGGCCTCCACTGACCAGACCACTGCTGCCCGTGTACCCCTGGAACCAATAATAAAGTGCCTACCGCCAGCCCATTTTATTATGTTAGGCCTTCGAAGCCTGTCTAAGGTCCCTCCTTCCACTAGGCCTCCACTCACCTGACCACTGCTGCCCGTGTACCCCTGGAACCAATAATAAAGTGCCTAGAGCCTATTTTTTTATTTAATTTAATATTAATAAAGCCAGGATGAACTACGATATACCACGCTATGAGCTACCCAGTTGACAATTCTTTTGCGAGAAAAGCCATCCCACCCCTCCACCTGCATGTTAAAGACCGCATTGTCCTTGCATTCTGTCAATTTGTCAGTCCAAAGGTATACCTGACAACAGACACATGGACCTGTAGGCCTGGCCACGGAAGGTTACGTGTCCTTTGTGGCTAAATGGGTTAATGTATTGGATGCATGGTCCACACAGGGGACAGCCTGCAAAGTCTGTCTGCAGTCCCTAATTCAAGTTGTCCTCAACTGAATAAAGCTGAGCTTCTACCTTCTGGCTCTGATTAACTGCTGTTTTTAAAAAAATTGGCTGTTCCGTCCTTCTAAAGGTGTCTGCCCCTGCCTGGTGTTGTCCTCAACTGAATAAAGCTGAGCTTCAACCTTCAGTTCCAAATTACCATTTTTAAAAATGCAATTGGCTGTTCCGGCCTACTAAAGGTGTCTGTCTGCCCCTGCCTGGTGTTGTCCTCAACTGAATAAAGCTGAGCTTCAACCTTCAGTTCCAAACATACAACAGAAAACTGGTACAATACAAAAAGTGGCCTCCAGCTACAAAAACTTTCTCCTACAAGTAGTTAACTGACAGTTTTTTTTCCAGTGAAAACACAGATATGGCATCCAACGAGTGTTGTCCTGTCTCGTCTTCTTTATATTATTGCCAAGAAGCTGCAACTGAATAAAGCTGAGCTTCAACCTTCAGTTCCAAATTACCATTTTTAAAAAAGCAATTGGCTGTTCCGGCCTACTAAAGGTGTCTGTCTGCCCCTGCCTGGTGTTGTCCTCAACTGAATAAAGCTGAGCTTCTACCTTCTGCCTCTTACTAACTGCTGTTTTTTTAAAAAATTGGCTGTTCCGGCCTACTAAAGGTGTCTGTCTGCCCCTGCCTGGTGTTGTCCTCAACTGAATAAAGCTGAGCTTCAACCTTCTGTTCCAAATTACCATTTTTAAAAATGCAATTGGCTGTTCCGGCCTACTAAAGGTGAATGACTGCCCCTGCCTGGTGTTGTCCTCAACTGAATAAAGCTGAGCTTCAACCTTCAGTTCCAAATTACCATTTTTAAAAATGCAATTGGCTGTTCCGGCCTACTAAAGGTGTCTGTCTGCCCCTGCCTGGTGTTGTCCTCAACTGAATAAAGCTGAGCTTCAACCTTCTGTTCCAAATTACCATTTTTAAAAATGCAATTGGCTGTTCCGGCCTACTAAAGGTGTCTGTCTGCCCCTGCCTGGTGGTGTCCTCAACTGAATAAAGCTGAGCTTCAACCTTCAGTTCCAAATTACCATTTTTAAAAATGCAATTGGCTGTTCCGGCCTACTAAAGGTGTCTGTCTGCCCCTGCCTGGTGTTGTCCTCAACTGAATAAAGCTGAGCTTCAACCTTCTGTTCCAAATTACCATTTTTAAAAATGCAATTGGCTGTTCCGGCCTACTAAAGGTGTCTGTCTGCCCCTGCCTGGTGTTGTCCTCAACTGAATAAAGCTGAGCTTCTACCTTCTGCCTCTTACTAACTGCTGTTTTTTTAAAAAATTGGCTGTTCCGGCCTACTAAAGGTGTCTGTCTGCCCCTGCCTGGTGTTGTCCTCAACTGAATAAAGCTGAGCTTCAACCTTCTGTTCCAAATTACCATTTTTAAAAATGCAATTGGCTGTTCCGGCCTACTAAAGGTGAATGTCTGCCCCTGCCTGGTGTTGTCCTCAACTGAATAAAGCTGAGCTTCAACCTTCAGTTCCAAATTACCATTTTTAAAAATGCAATTGGCTGTTCCGGCCTACTAAAGGTGAATGTCTGCCCCTGCCTGGTGTTGTCCTCAACTGAATAAAGCTGAGCTTCTACCTTCTGTTCCAAATTACCATTTCTAAAAATGCCATTGGCTGTTCCGGCCTACTAAAGGTGTCTGTCTGCCCCTGCCTGGTGTTGTCCTCAACTGAATAAAGCTGAGCTTCAACCTTCAGTTCCAAATTACCATTTTTAAAAATGCCATTGGCTGTTCCGGCCTACTAAAGGTGTCTGTCTGCCCCTGCCTGGTGTTGTCCTCAACTGAATAAAGCTGAGCTTCTACCTTCAGTTCCAAATTACCATTTTTAAAAATGCCATTGGCTGTTCCGGCCTACTAAAGGTGTCTGTCTGCCCCTGCCTGGTGTTGTCCTCAACTGAATAAAGCTGAGCTTCTACCTTCTGCCTCTTACTAACTGCTGTTTTTTTTAAAAATTGGCTGTTCCGGCCTACTAAAGGTGTCTGTCTGCCCCTGCCTGGTGTTGTCCTCAACTGAATAAAGCTGAGCTTCTACCTTCTGTTCCAAATTACCATTTTTAAAAATGCAATTGGCTGTTCCGGCCTACTAAAGGTGTCTGTCTGCCCCTGCCTGGTGTTGTCCTCAACTGAATAAAGCTGAGCTTCTACCTTCTGTTCCAAATTACCATTTTTAAAAATGCAATTGGCTGTTCCGGCCTACTAAAGGTGAATGTCTGCCCCTGCCTGGTGTTGTCCTCAACTGAATAAAGCTGAGCTTCTACCTTCTGTTCCAAATTACCATTTTTAAAAATGCAATTGGCTGTTCCGGCCTACTAAAGGTGAATGTCTGCCCCTGCCTGGTGTTGTCCTCAACTGAATAAAGCTGAGCTTCTACCTTCTGTTCCAAATTACCATTTCTAAAAATGCCATTGGCTGTTCCGGCCTACTAAAGGAGTCTGTCTGCCCCTGCCTGGTGTTGTCCTCAACTGAATAAAGCTGAGCTTCTACCTTCTGCCTCTTACTAACTGCTGTTTTTTTTTAAAATTGGCTGTTCCGGCCTACTAAAGGTGTCTGTCTGCCCCTGCCTGGTGTTGTCCTCAACTGAATAAAGCTGAGCTTCTACCTTCTGCCTCTTACTAACTGCTGTTTTTTTAAAAAATTGGCTGTTCCGGCCTACTAAAGGTGTCTGTCTGCCCCTGCCTGGTGTTGTCCTCAACTGAATAAAGCTGAGCTTCAACCTTCTGTTCCAAATTACCATTTTTAAAAATGCAATTGGCTGTTCCGGCCTACTAAAGGTGAATGTCTGCCCCTGCCTGGTGTTGTCCTCAACTGAATAAAGCTGAGCTTCAACCTTCAGTTCCAAATTACCATTTTTAAAAATGCAATTGGCTGTTCCGGCCTACTAAAGGTGTCTGTCTGCCCCTGCCTGGTGTTGTCCTCAACTGAATAAAGCTGAGCTTCAACCTTCTGTTCCAAATTACCATTTTTAAAAATGCCATTGGCTGTTCCGGCCTACTAAAGGTGTCTGTCTGCCCCTGCCTGGTGTTGTCCTCAACTGAATAAAGCTGAGCTTCAACCTTCTGTTCCAAATTACCATTTTTAAAAATGCAATTGGCTGTTCCGGCCTACTAAAGGTGTCTGTCTGCCCCTGCCTGGTGTTGTCCTCAACTGAATAAAGCTGAGCTTCTACCTTCTGCCTCTTACTAACTGCTGTTTTTTTAAAAAATTGGCTGTTCCGGCCTACTAAAGGTGTCTGTCTGCCCCTGCCTGGTGTTGTCCTCAACTGAATAAAGCTGAGCTTCAACCTTCTGTTCCAAATTACCATTTTTAAAAATGCAATTGGCTGTTCCGGCCTACTAAAGGTGAATGTCTGCCCCTGCCTGGTGTTGTCCTCAACTGAATAAAGCTGAGCTTCAACCTTCAGTTCCAAATTACCATTTTTAAAAATGCAATTGGCTGTTCCGGCCTACTAAAGGTGTCTGTCTGCCCCTGCCTGGTGTTGTCCTCAACTGAATAAAGCTGAGCTTCAACCTTCTGTTCCAAATTACCATTTTTAAAAATGCAATTGGCTGTTCCGGCCTACTAAAGGTGTCTGTCTGCCCCTGCCTGGTGTTGTCCTCAACTGAATAAAGCTGAGCTTCTACCTTCTGCCTCTTACTAACTGCTGTTTTTTTAAAAAATTGGCTGTTCCGGCCTACTAAAGGTGTCTGTCTGCCCCTGCCTGGTGTTGTCCTCAACTGAATAAAGCTGAGCTTCAACCTTCTGTTCCAAATTACCATTTTTAAAAATGCAATTGGCTGTTCCGGCCTACTAAAGGTGTCTGTCTGCCCCTGCCTGGTGTTGTCCTCAACTGAATAAAGCTGAGCTTCTACCTTCTGCCTCTTACTAACTGCTGTTTTTTTAAAAAATTGGCTGTTCCGGCCTACTAAAGGTGTCTGTCTGCCCCTGCCTGGTGTTGTCCTCAACTGAATAAAGCTGAGCTTCAACCTTCTGTTCCAAATTACCATTTTTAAAAATGCAATTGGCTGTTCCGGCCTACTAAAGGTGAATGTCTGCCCCTGCCTGGTGTTGTCCTCAACTGAATAAAGCTGAGCTTCAACCTTCAGTTCCAAATTACCATTTTTAAAAATGCAATTGGCTGTTCCGGCCTACTAAAGGTGTCTGTCTGCCCCTGCCTGGTGTTGTCCTCAACTGAATAAAGCTGAGCTTCAACCTTCTGTTCCAAATTACCATTTTTAAAAATGCAATTGGCTGTTCCGGCCTACTAAAGGTGAATGTCTGCCCCTGCCTGGTGTTGTCCTCAACTGAATAAAGCTGAGCTTCTACCTTCTGCCTCTTACTAACTGCTGTTTTTTTAAAAAATTGGCTGTTCCGGCCTACTAAAGGTGTCTGTCTGCCCCTGCCTGGTGTTGTCCTCAACTGAATAAAGCTGAGCTTCAACCTTCTGTTCCAAATTACCATTTTTAAAAATGCAATTGGCTGTTCCGGCCTACTAAAGGTGTCTGTCTGCCCCTGCCTGGTGTTGTCCTCAACTGAATAAAGCTGAGCTTCTACCTTCTGCCTCTTACTAACTGCTGTTTTTTTAAAAAATTGGCTGTTCCGGCCTACTAAAGGTGTCTGTCTGCCCCTGCCTGGTGTTGTCCTCAACTGAATAAAGCTGAGCTTCAACCTTCTGTTCCAAATTACCATTTTTAAAAATGCAATTGGCTGTTCCGGCCTACTAAAGGTGAATGTCTGCCCCTGCCTGGTGTTGTCCTCAACTGAATAAAGCTGAGCTTCAACCTTCAGTTCCAAATTACCATTTTTAAAAATGCAATTGGCTGTTCCGGCCTACTAAAGGTGTCTGTCTGCCCCTGCCTGGTGTTGTCCTCAACTGAATAAAGCTGAGCTTCAACCTTCTGTTCCAAATTACCATTTTTAAAAATGCAATTGGCTGTTCCGGCCTACTAAAGGTGTCTGTCTGCCCCTGCCTGGTGGTGTCCTCAACTGAATAAAGCTGAGCTTCAACCTTCAGTTCCAAATTACCATTTTTAAAAATGCAATTGGCTGTTCCGGCCTACTAAAGGTGTCTGTCTGCCCCTGCCTGGTGTTGTCCTCAACTGAATAAAGCTGAGCTTCAACCTTCAGTTCCAAATTACCATTTTTAAAAATGCAATTGGCTGTTCCGGCCTACTAAAGGTGTCTGTCTGCCCCTGCCTGGTGTTGTCCTCAACTGAACAAAGCTGAGCTTCCACATTCTGGCTTTCGCCCTATACTATCAGATATTAAACTGCATTTGGCCTACTAGTGTGGTTATGCCCTTGAAACAGTGTCTGCTGCTCTTGGGTTTGCTACTCCACTGAACAAAGCAATGCCGCCTGTTTAGTCCTGTTACCAATTTTGAACTGCATTTAGCCTACTTTATTCTTTGGCCCTATATCTGTTTCCTCCTCATCCTGCCCATTGCCCAGCCACTGCTAGATGAGTCTGCTGGTACATTGACCTAGACCACTACATTCCCCTTATACTCTACACAGCCAGAATCTGACCCTGCTGAAAGTAAGGTTCCCCTTCCCGCATGTTATACCACCTTACACAGGGACAGAGAGGAAGGTGCAGATGAAAGTGCAGGTTCCTTCATCAGGTGGGGGGGCATACTCGTTGGCGACGTCACTGGCACAGGGCCCCTCAGAGTACGCAAAAGTGTCGCTGCTGGTGGGAGGCGCCCCCGCCATGCAAACACACATCGCTGTACTTTGAGGGGCCCTGTGCCAGTGCCAATGCGAACGAGTGGGCCCCCCCTGCTTGCTCAGGATCACAGCACTTGCAACGTTGAAATACTTACCTTTCCCTGCAACACCGCCGTGACGTAGTCCGCATTTCCTGGGCCCACGAAAAACTTGAGCCGGCCCTACTCCCCCCACAACTTTTGCCAAATGACCCCCAATTCCCTATGCCCAACTATTATTATAAAGTTAATTAAGATTGACAAGCTTCAGAAACAAGAATGGATGTTTTTGGCATTAAAATGGGCACTGTAGGTGTTTTCCTGGCCTCCACTCACTGCCGACTATGCTTCCCCATTGACTTGCATTGGGTTTCGTGTTTCGGTCGATCCCCGACTTTTAGCGATAATCGGCCGACTGCACTCGACTCGACTCTGGACAAAATCGGGTTTCACAAAACCCGACTCGATCTTAAAAAAATGAAAGTCGCTCAACTCTACTCCTGAGTTTTAAGAAAAATTAGTCTGATCAGCACCGATGTGTATGTAAAACAGAGTGAGACGAGGTGGTGACCTAGTGTTGTGACGTCTTCATACTCAGTAGAGTATGGACAATTACTGACCCTAAAGTGATGCCTTTGTAAGATAAGGATACACAGTTGAAAAGGATGCCTTTACCCAAAAGTTTTCCTCTATTTTTAGCCAGCATGGGGCAACTACAACTTACCAACAGCTTTGTTTTAACGATAAAGCCTTGTAGCGCCAATCTTATCCATGATCATGTGACTTGTGATGGGCTAACCCGTGGATGTTTGGGACTGGAGAGTTCGTCTGAACATCTACAAAAAGTTTGGTTCGGGAACCAGAACGGTACCTGGACACCAGACCCCATTCAGATGAATGGGGTCCCGAACATCAGTTGTTTGCCACACTGTCATCTGCATGACAGAGCGGCAAACAAGGGCTCTGATCAGCCGTAAAAAAGGTACTTCCAGTCACACGTGTTGGCTGATGTGAGAGTACTACTCCCATCAACCTACGCCTGCTGTCACTGATAACAGCGAGAGTAGGCGCCACTGATGGCAATATTCATCAGCCAGCACCTGTGCTGTAAATAAATAGAAAATAAATGACATAGAGTCTCTCCTATTTTTGATAACCAGCGCAGGCAAAACTGACAGCTGCGGGCTGCAACCCTCTGCTGTCAGCTTTATCATGGTTGGTTATCAAGAATTGAGAGATCCCATGTCATGTTTTTTTAATTGTTTAAATAAACAATTTAAAAAATGGCATGGGTCCCCCCCATTTTTGACAACCAGCCAAGCTAAAGCAAACAGTTGGACGCTGGTGTTTTTAGACTGGTAAGGGGCCATAGATATTGGCTTCCCCAGCCTAAAAATAGCAGCCCGCAGCTGCACTAGAAAAGGCACATCTATATATCCTGGCGCTTTGCTTGGCTTTTCCCAGTTGCTCTGGTGCGGTGGCAAGTGGGGTAATGGTTGTGAGGTTGATGTCAGCTGTTTTATAAGACACCCCCATTACTAACTGCATGGTTAGATTGTTAAAAAGACACAGCCAAAATAAAATCCTTTAATTAAAAGATAAACACAGACTCCTTTATTTGAAATACAGAAGCACAATTATACTCACTGTACGCCTAATCCACCGATGCCCATGTCACCTCTAAAAGACAGAAAATAATAAACAACCATAATACTCACCTTAAGTCTAATCCACCGATGCCCATGTCCCCTGTAAAAAAAAACAACAAAATAATAAACAACCATATCCCTCACTTCTCCGATGTGAAGATAATCTTCTTTTCCGTGAAGTCATCCAATTTCCACCACCTTTCTTCTTCCACCTCAAAGATCTAACTTCCAAGACAAGGTTGACAGCTATACAAAGTATACTGTATAGGATTGTGATCAGGGCCAGACTGGGACTAAAATTCAGCCCTGGCATTTGAAGTTACACAGGCCCACTTGTCACATGGTGACTGTATAATATCTTTGTACACTTGTAGGCAGGGCTGGTTTTAGGCAAAGTGGGGCCCTAAGTAAAGTTTAAAATGTGGCCCCAAATACTAACATTATGTAGATCACACAAAAGCATTTCTGTTGTATTTACGTGCGCTGAGTTCAGGCAGCTAAATGAGTTTGATCGACAATACTGAAGTTGTTCAACACTTGTTTCCCGGCCTCTTTTCACCAGCTGAGGAATAATGATGGGACAGAACGATCACTAAGAGATCACTAACAGATCACCATACAGTATCATGTTATCAGCAGCACATGTACAGTTTACACCGGCGATGTGCTGCTGAGAACAATGATTTTTGTTCCAGTAAAAACAATCTGATTATGAAGCATTTTACTTGTGTACACATAGTACATAACATGGCCTCCCCCATAGAATATAATATACTCCCCATAGTACATAGCACAACCCGCATAGTATATAGCACAGCCTGCATAATATAGCACAGCCCGCGTAGTAGATAACACAGCAGTATACAGCACAGCCCACACAGTAGTATACAGCACAGACCACACAGTAGTATACAGCACAGATCGCGTAGTAGTATACAGCACAGCCCACACAGTAGTATATACAGCACATCCCACACAGTAGTATATACAGCACAGCCTGCATAGTAGTATACAGCACTGCCCACGTAGTAGTATACAGCACAGACCACACAGTAGTATACAGCACAGCCCACAGAGTACTATATACAGCAAAGCCCACACAGTAGTCAGTAGTATATACAACACAGCCCACACAGTAGTATATACAGCACAGCCCACACAGTACTATATACAGCACATCCCACACAGTAGTATATACAGCACATCCCACACAGTACTATATACAGCACAGCTCACACAGTACTATATACAGCACAGCGCACACAGTAGTATACAGCACAGCCCGCATCTCTTCTCCTCCTCTCCCCCGAGAATGGCCCCACAGTCCAGTAAAAAAACAAACAAACAAAAAACACTCCTCACCTCTCCTCGTGCCCCACGTTGCTTCCTGCTCCTATCTCAGCGGCTGCAGTCTGCCCGGGACACAGCAGGTGTGCGATGATATGACGTCATCCCGCACCCGCAGTGTCAGAGGCAGAGCGGGGAATGATGGGAGAGGGAGCATCTGTAGACGCTTTCTCCTCCATCATTGCATTCAACTGTACCATGCTGGTATAGTTGAATGCGATGGCGGGGGGGGTGAGTTGTCAGTGGCAGGAGGCGGATCGAGTGGCCCACTACTGGCACCGGCCCTTCTGGCATTTGCCAGAAGTGCCCGATGGCCAGTCTGGCCCTGATTGTGATGGACTTGAGCTTCACATATATTCAGACCTCCATCAATGGCTTCTCTAGACTTGATTCTGTGACTTATGATATTGTATATCAATCATATCCACAGTTTACAGAATTTTATTTCACCACCATTCTCATATCCAACAAAATGTTCATCCCAGTGATATTTTTCATTGATATGGGAGAGAGGTAGATTCTACTTATATCACAGGTACTTCTTACAGAGTTTCCATACATTCTAAAACTGATGACTTAATCTCAGGTACACCATCAACATTTATGGGTGTGTCCCTGCTGAAGCCCAAAGGGATTTTCCAGAACTTAGATGACCTATTCTTAGCTCCCCAATTTGTAGCTTTCACAGCGTACAGAGCCGGGACAGTGCAGCTGTGTGGTACATTGTGTAGTTGTTCTCAGCTATGGCTCCTGTTGAAGTGAATGGCAGTTGAGCTGAAGTATCCAAGAACGGCTACTACATATTGTACTGATTATATATGCTGTGTAAATCAGGAGCTTCAAACACCTGATTGGTTGGGGTGCCAGGTGAAACCCACTGATCTAAAGATTTGCCATCAATATTTAAGTCCTAAGTTAAATGAGCTAGGGTGCAAGAACACTGGCCTGGAGCCCTTGAGGCAGTGGCCAATCCCTTTAGTACAGAAGTACACAACCTCCATGCATTACCATACAGGCTTCATAAGATCTATTATACAGTATACCTGGTTATTAAAGGATTATTGCGAACAGAAGAAGTTACCACTTCTAGATCGGTGGTGGCCAAACCACATGGACTTGAATAAATCTCCATCGAAAGGCACTTATCTGCCTTAGAGGGGTGCGCCTGCTCGCTTGCTCCTCCATTTGTTCTCTGTAGAACAGTTGAGCATACGCATTAACACTAGTGTTGAGCGATACCGTCCGATACTTGAAAGTATCGGTATCAGAAAGTATCGGCCGATACCGGCAAAGTATCGGATCTAATCCGATACCGATACCCGATACCAATACAAGTCAATGGGACTCAAGTATCGGACGGTATCCCTGATGGTTCCCAGGGTCTGAAGGAGAGGAAACTCTCCTTCAGGCCCTGGGATCCATATTAATGTGTAAAAGAAAGAATTAAAATAAAAAATATTGCTATACTCACCTCTCCGACGCAGCCTGGACCTTACCGAGGGAACCGGCAGCGTTCTTTGCTTAAAATGCGCGCGTTTACTGCCTTCCGTGATGTCACGGCTTGTGATTGGTCGCGTGCCGCCCATGTGGCCGCGACGCGACCAATCACAGCAAGCCGTGACGTAATTTTCAGGTCCTGAATGCCTAATTCTAGGCATTCAGGATTTAAAAATTACGTTACGCCTTGTGATTGGTCGCGTCGCGGTCACATGGGCGATGCGACCAATCACAAGCCGTGATGTCACGGGAGGCAGGAAACGCGCGCATTTTAAAATTACGTCACGGCTTGTGATTGGTTGCGTGCCGCCCATGTGGCCGCGACGCGACCAATCACAGCAAGCCGTGATGTAATTTCAGGTCCTGAATGCCTAATTCTGCGACGCGACCAATCACAAGCCGTAACGTAATTTTAAAATCCTGAATGCCTAGAATTAGGCATTCAGGACCTGAAAATTACGTCACGGCTTGCTGTGATTGGTCGCGTCACGGCCACATGGGCGGCACGCGACCAATCACAAGCCGTGACGTCACGGAAGGCAGTAAACGCGCGCATTTTAAGCAAAGAACGCTGCCGGTTCCCTCGGTAAGGTCCAGGCTGCGTCGGAGAGGTGAGTATAGCAATATTTTTTATTTTAATTCTTTCTTTTACACATTAATGTTGTTTCGATACCGATACCCGATACCACAAAAGTATCGGATCTCGGTATCGGAATTCCGATACCCGCAAGTATCAGCCGATACCCGATACTTGCGGTATCGGAATGCTCAACACTAATTGACACGCCAATTGATGGGACCTCTACAAATTTGGATCTGGATTGATGATTTGATTACTTTTATCTTCCGGAACAGCCCCTTAATTTATTAGCATTCTATGGAGTATCCCATTAAATACCTTCTTATGAAATTTGAGCCACATGAAGGTACTGTCATGCTGCTGCAATGCAGGTAGATGCAGGCTTCACTAGATGGCAGTAGAGAGGAAGCAGGTCTGCACCTAAACAGAGTTGACCTGCAGTGCAGCAGTGAGGCTACCACAGGTGGCAGCAGAATAGTCAAACAAGCAGGGTCAAATCCTAGACTGTAGCGCAGTACCAAAGGAATAAGCAAACTCACAGTCAGAGACAAGCCAGGGGGTCAGTAATGGTCAGGAGCGGATAAGCCAAAAGACAAAGAACAGAAACAGGATATGAGCCTAGTCAAAACCAGGGTGTTTGGACACTAAAAGGAAAAACTGAGACAAGACGGGAACAGGGGAAAAGAGAGACACGGGTTCAGACAGCAAACGCAGCAGGACAAATCAGAGCAATCAGAGTCAGCTACGGCAGCACTAGGCAAAAACTATAATGGACATTGCCTGCAGGAAGCAGCGGTGATAAATAGCCACCCTGAACACAGACAGAGACTGTGAAAGGTTAACTATTGACATGACCAGACCGGGAAAAAGGGAAAACAGGACTCAAAACCCAGTCTGGATCATGACAGGTACAATAAAATAAAACATGCACCTCTATAGAGCACTTCTGTATGTAATATGAGCAAGTAAATCATCATTACTGGTATTAATCCTTGGTAAAAATGCGCCTTGATGTGCATGGGATAGCAGCGCATCGGACAGTACTGTGATGGCGGCTATTGGTCTATTGTTATTATTGTAAATGGCTGCTTACTGTAATCAGACTTCCACCATAGCATCAAGGTTAATTATTGCAGCTTACAAACATGTGAGAGCTAATTAGAATGTATTCTTTCATACGATTGACTCTGGGAACCGTCTTTTGGGTGTATGATTAATATGGAATGCAAGGCAAGGCAAGGAAAGAATAAGGCAGGACTATTAATCCAGCATAACACAATAACATTTAAATAGTGAGAAATAATTAGGATGATATATCTCCGTAATTCAACTTAGCCATTTTAGCATAGGTTTTTTTTTAGATAATTATTTTATTTCAATGCATGTGCACTTCAGATATTTCTATATAGTATGTTGTGCAAAAACAGATGCTATACTTTCTTTCATGGGGTTGTCAGAGTAGAATACCAAACAGGGCAAGTTTTTTCTCTGTGGGATGTGTCTGGAACATGGGCCAATAGAAATGGTCACTGACATTTAAAAAAACTTTGCATAAATCATTAAAGAATAATGTAGTCAAATATAAAAACTTTGTAGTATCTTATCAAAATGTGTTCCTTCCTCCACTTATGAGACATTTCTTTCCCCTCCCCTTGTCTCATTTACTCATTATCCACTATAAAAAAACCAGATGTAACCCATCTAAAGACCAGATGGTCTTGCAGTACAGTGAGGGGTCAGGTTACAGAGAATATACACACAGAATCAATAGTACAAGCAAATATAAAAGATAACCCCTTTGTAATATATCTTATTATAGAAATTTGCTTCTGTCTCCACTTACGAGCCACTTCTTCCTCTAGCCCTGCCTCCTTAAGGCATCATAAACTCCTAGAAAAACCACACCAAATCAGTGTAAACTGAAGAAGGGCTGGCAATACAGTGAGGGGTCAGGTTACACAGAATACGTACATATAATCAATAATACAAGCAAATAAAAAACACACACTTTGTAATATATTTCATCATAGAAATGTGTTTTTTCTCCATTTATGAGCTACTTCTTCCCTTCCCCTTGCCTCCTTTACTCATCATCCACTCTCAAAACTCAGATCAGATCTGTCTAAAAGCAAGAAGGGCTGGCTCTACAGTGAGGAGTCAGGTTACACAGAATATGTACACATAATCAATAGTACAAGCAAATTAAAAAAAACAAAAAAAACTTTGTAATATATTTGATCATAAAAATGTGTATTTTTCTCCACTTATGAGTTACTTCATCCCTTCCGATTGCCTCCTTTACTGATCATCTACTCTCAAAGCAAATATCAAACCCGTCTAAATTGAAGGGCTGATGAGGGGTCAGGTTTCACGGGATATTAAACTCTGTGGAGGTAGGAGGAGAAGTGAAGAGTACTCAACACAATGAGAGACAAGCAAGCGCTTACATGCTGAAGACTGCAGCTTTTTTTTTCAGTAGTGCTGTATAATATCTTCAGGATTCTGCTGTTTTTCAACACCCTCCACCTACTAGCTCAGAGACAATTGAAAATTACAGATAAAGGCTGCAAAGGGAAAAACTGGTGAAAAGTGCAGGATACAAGATTTGGGCTTTAAATACAATTTCACAAAACTATATTGATGATCCACAATTGTGATTTTATTAAAGTTGAGGTATAAGCAATAATAACGTAAAAAGTCTCCTAATTGGCTCTGACTTTAAGAAGCGAAAACGGCAGTTTATGAAAATACTTTGTCATTTCCTGAATCTTCTCTCAAGGAGTCAAATTATAATTTGCTGAAGTCTCTTACTTTAGTAAGGAACTGACAATGTGCAGATGAGGGTAATCAGTGCCACCCACCCTGGAAAACTAGTAACCCATCTCCAGGATGCTTTGTGACCCTCTATCCGAAGAGGAAACAGTATGGGTTGGATTATCGGCCCTTACTGTTCTAGTGAAAATTGGCAGTTTTAAGGTTACAATGCTCCACTGCTTACAAAATTTTTAAAGGAAATTCTTTAATTCTGAAAAAAAATCAGTATTTTACAGAAGAAAATACACATTTTCCGATCTTGTGTAAATTTGTAGACATCATAATTACATAATTTGGGGTTATGATAAGCAGTTATGTCGGGCAGACGTCTCTTTGGTGCCGTGTGGTTCTGAATAGGAAGTTTTAGCATTTGTCAGATTTGCTTGTTACTTTCCCGTTGTGTATGAATTGGGGCTTGAGGCAGCAGTTGCTTTATAGGAGGTATCTGGCACGTAATAGGGTCCTTACAGCTGATGGTGAGGTTTTCTGTAGCCTGCACTGTTGTGGAGCTCCACGGATAGTCCTACATCATTGGGTATGTGTGTAGCACTGTGTACAAGTGTGAAGCAAGAGAGAGGTGTAGTTATCTGTCAAGGGAAAACACTGTGGAGAGAGCAACAGTGGTTGTAGTTGTTGTACTAATAAATAAGTGATCTACAGTTTCGAACTTAAAGGGAAGCTGTCGGTCAAGCCATGTTGCCTAAACTACAGGCATCATGAATCATAGCCTGGCTTCGTGACCACATTTCATAGAAAACATAGTCTGAAGACCTGGCCGAAGACCATAGTAAGGCTGCTAACTAGGCTTGCGCTCTATTTGATCGATAATCACTCCTACGGTATGTGATTACTTTAGTGGAGAACTGTCAATTATCTACAGCTGTGCACTGAGAAACCAAGCAGGGGTTGTGCTGGACCTTGAATAAGTTACAAGGAAGCAACTATCTCGATAGTTGTAAAGTCTCCTGAAGAGGTAATATGCTTGAATAGACATAGATTGGTGGTACATAGCAATAAGCTAACACTGGTGACACTGATGGTACTTTCATCTAGTTGCTAGCAAACACTTCAGCAGCTGTTCCTTCACAGAGACACAAGTTTCTTTCTTGTTTTTGCTTGAACCCTTCTAAGCTCAAGCAAAAACAACAAAGAAGAATTCACTCTGTATGCACCTCCACAGGGCATGAACAGACATGTAAATATTAATTTTGCTCTGTCAATGAATTTATATTGACGGTAGCCTTCAAGTCGGATATCAATCCTACAATTCACTGACATTTTGTTAGGGCAGTCCCTTAGACAATGAATATGGTGTAAGTATGGTGTAGACATCTACTCCTTTCAAGATGGGGCACAGCAAAGCCCTATTCTCTGGGTTTTTGAAGTCTAATTCCCAGGGTCCCAGGGGTTACAACAGTCAGACCCCCCGTGATCAGCACGTTATGCATCATATAAATAGGGAATAACTTGCGATTTTGGAGTAATTCTTTTAACAAGGGCAGTGTACAGTAAAGGACAAACAGAGTTACCTACCAACATAATCTTGGTGCTTTTTGTTTATTTTGATCCTCATATTGTGGATCATAATAATTTTTTTTTTAACAAAAAGCTGTTTTTCATTCTGCGAAAGGCTAAGAAAAATATGAAATGGGCATAAGGTCTTTTCAGTAAATGAAAGGACCCCAGAGTGCAGTGTCCTTTCATTTCACTCTGACATCCTTCTTTAGAAACTATATTCCAGATGAATTTGTGGCAAAAATACAAATAATCCCCTGTTCTCCACTATCTCTATAGAAACACATTATGTATCAGTAATCTAAACATTGTACTAATGATATGTGAGTGTGTAACTTCCTACAAGTTTCACGGATAGCACAATGTTATAATTTTAGCACCTGCTGGATTACAGGATGAAACCCAGACTTGATTGTGTAACAGCTACTGCTTGCTAAATAGAGGATCTTGATTAGTTCTAGAAATAGATTCTCGGAGGTGGATTTATTACACTTCTATTTCCTGGTCAACGATAACACAAAGTATTGCAGAAGGATCGGGACATGTGTGGGAGGATTTGGGATTTTTTTCCAAGATATTTTTAGATTATCTCAAGGAAACCTATTTTCTATGACATTTCCCTTTGATTAGTCAACCTCTACTCTAAGAAGGGTGTATACTGACCAGTAGACAGTGTAAATGTAATGATCAACCATTCACATGAATAGCTGATCATGAACAAAGATGGGCCAGATCCATAAGTACAGGGGTCTTTCTTTGGTGCCTCTCCACTTTGCCTCAAAACGAAGTCCTGAGTGCAGGATCCCCTTCTACTGTGTAGATTTTCCAAATTTACACAGGATGATGCTTATCGGGCCTCATTCTTTGAGCATCGAGCCAAACCAACTTAAGCTAGGTTCACATTTTACCAAAACAGAGTATAGATAGGAATGAGGCTCATTGTATCACTTCACTGTCTATCATGTTGTTCTTCTTTAAGGACTGAAGTGTTATGTGAGTGCGTTCAACATGGCGTATTGGGATTGCAGAGGCCTATGTACAAACAGGTTCACTCACAGAAGGCCACAACTGTGGCTGTCCATTTCTTTCCTTTTCTGGCAAAAAGCAGTATGGATGGTTTGAGGTAGAAGTGGTGAAACACAGGATCCATACCAGACGTAAAAAAAATAGATAATCACGTGCTCAGATATTTGTCATTGTTTCAGTCATCCAGGAGAGGAATCATACAATGTTAGAGTGGGATGGGACCTCCAAGGTCATCGTGTGCAACCCCCTGACCAATGCAGGAGTCACTTAACCATCTCAAACAGATGTCTGTCCAGCCTCTGTTTGAAGACTTCCATTGAAGGAGAACTCATCATTAGTGATGAGCGAATATACTCGTTACTCGAGATTTCCCGAGCACGCTCGGGTGTCCTCCAAGTATTTTTCAGTGCTCGGAGATTTAGTTTTTTTCACCACAGCTGGATGATTTACAGCTATTAGCCTGCTTGATTACATGTGGGGATTCCTTAGCAACCAGGCAACCCCCACATGTACTTAGCCTGGCTAATAGCTGTAAATCATTCATCTGAGGTGATGAAAACTAAATCTCCGAGCACTAAAAAAATACTTGGAGGACACCCGAGCGTGCTCGGGAAATCTCGAGTAACGAGTATATTCGCTCATCACTACTCATCATCTCTCATGGTAGCGTGTGCTATGAGGAGTATGAAAAGCCCCAGGAAATTAAGGAAATGATCCCAGCAGGAACTGGTCATCAGAACAAGCATGTCACCATGTCCCTTCACCCAAGGCCACCGACCATCAGCAGGGCATAATTTAATCGAGGGGGACAACCTCAAATATAATTGACTTCAGGATGTGATAGAAGATGAGGAAGGCACTTCCATCTAAGGCTACTTTCACACTGGCGTTGTTTGCTGTCCGTCGCAATGCGTCGTTTTGGAGAAAAAATGCATCCTGCAAAGTTGCCTGCAGGATGCGTTTTTTCTCCATAGACTTGCATTAGCGACGCATTGCGATGTATGGCCACACGTCGCATCGTCTTGTGACGGATGCGTAGTGTTTTGGCGGACCGCATGTAACATGTAACTTTTTTTTGTGCGTTGTGTCGGCCATTTCCGACAGCACATGCGCGGCCGGAACTCCGCCCCCTCCTCCCCGAACATTACAATGGGGCAGCAGATGCGTTGAAAAACTGCATCCGCTGCCCCCATTGTTCATTATTTTCACAATATGCGTCGGTACGTCTGGCCGACGCATGACGATGGCCCTGTACCGACTCTAGTGTGAAAGTAGCCTAACCAGGGGTGTTGAGTCACGGAACAATAGGTATCAGCACACAAAGAAAATTCACACACCACTTCATGATCCAAAGATCATCATCTGGTGCGCGGCCATGGGTGCATAGATTGTGGGCTCCATATTCTGTGATGAAAGTGTGAACACAGACGTGTACTTGCACATCTTCCAGAGAATGAGGATTTCATCAGCAACATACAATGCTTTTTGTGTGGCTTTTCCAATAATAAAACAACACCATAGGACATCAGTGTGGGAGCTGTGCTTATAAATATATTATGACATCCATGTTTTTGGCATTTGCTGCATCTAATAATATTAATAATAATAATTGTATTTCTGTAGCGCCAACATATTCCGCAGCACTTTACATTCTAGTGGGGACTTTGAAGATGGATAAAAATAATTCTCCATCTTATGCATTCTGGTAGACTGTGGAAATCGGACTACACTCAGATGTCATCTGGGTGCAGTTTGATGGTTTCCACAGACTTATTGCCTTGGATGGCCGAATATTGGATCAAATTCAGGCATGCAGCAATCTTTACCTAGCACCAACTGGGTCAGAGAAAAAAAAATCTGACATGTGCTCGGCCCCATATACTAACATTGGTCTGAGTGCGATCTAACGTTTTGCCAGATCACATTTGGACTGAAAATGCGGCCATGTGAACGAGGCCTAAGAGGGTATTTGGAGAGCAGAGCAGTTTTCAGCCCTCTTACAAGTCTCTGCTAATTGCAAAGTCACAATTTTCATCTCATTGCTGATCACTCAATGCTCATAACGGCCGTCTGTGAGGTTTGTACTGATGAACAATGAAGGTAAAGTTATTAAAGCCACACAATGCCCAGCGTTGTGCATTCATTCCAACAAACAATGAGAAGTCTGATAAACGCGCTTCAGGCTCCGACACATCAGCCACTGCGGAGGCTATAATAATGATCGATTTCACCTAATAGTCATTTCCCGTACACAGGGATTTTCTGAGACTGTTGCCCGTGTCCTCACATCAGAAGGAGAACAATTACTATGAAGGTGGATGAATTCTAGTCATTTGAGAATCTGTGGAATATTTTCAGCCTTCTGCAACGGGACCACACAAGATCTATGCTGTTTTATTGCAATTTTACAGGGACATTAAATAAAGATAAGGAAAACAAAAGAAGCACAATCTAGTGAACCCTCTTATCATGGTGACACAATATATTATATATAAGAGGTAACCAGTGCCTGTGTAACGGATGTCAAAAGACACACCAAATGCTAAAGCAACAAACTACAGAAAAATTGGTGCAAGAGAATGTCCAAAATATGCAAAAATCTTTATTAAATGTATAAAAAGTATAACAACAAGGAATACAGAAATGGTGGATAAAAAGGTGCAGATAATATGTACCGTACGCCTGGAGACAGATCACACCTCACCACAAATCAGCAGGCAGGCAGAGCATGCACAGGGTGTTACCCAATTTGCTTGCTGCTACATTTTAGAAATCCCTTAGTGTACCATAAATAGGACACAGGAACATGAACCAGCCAATGCATATCACATAATGTAAATATTCAATGTACATAAAAGATATCCTACCAGCTGCTGACCTGGGGAGAGCGCATCCACTCCAGACCCACCCCAACGCGCGTTTCGGCGATGTCCTTCCTCAGGGGGTGTGTCGAGTCACCCACTAGATTCTGTTTTTATAATGCCAGTAATTAAGAATAGCTAATGCGCAGGGGTGCCGCACAATCAGGGCGTCAGACCGGCGCCGGAAAACATGGGCCCATGTGATCCGACCCCGGACCGCGACCCGGAAGTACGGCAACAACCCTATGCGCATGACCGGAAGTATTGGTGCGGCCATGTTGGAAAAGGGAGCGCCGCAGTATACGTGGGAAAATACACCCACGCCATGGACCAAGATAACAGTGCGGCCATAATACAAGCTGGCAAAGGTACCCAAACATGTAAGTATAATAATAAGATACAAATATGTCATCCCATGCGCGCAACTAAATGCATAACAAGATGTACAAGGTCATACAACGCAGAAATGTGGCACAAAGAGAGATGGTAACTAATAGTATACATTTCTAGCTATACTGCATAATGCGTACCAATATACAGCAAAGTATAAACATATAATACATGCTCAACATGGTCATTAGACAACACAAAACACATTATTGTTACATAATCCTATAAACATAATAATAATATCTAAACAGTAAATATGTCAATATAAGAAAACGACAACAATGTGTATATTCAATCTAGATAATAAATATAATAAACAAAATACACAGCAAGAGAATAGAAAACACAATGCCAAGTATATATCAATACAACCATGATGAGCATAGTACGACGCATACATAAAAAGCATAGCCTTCTACTGTATATATATATATATATATATATGCGCATATAGAGGATGACAGAAATTATAACAAATCATAAAATCCATGTTAAAGGGGCCACATAAAAAATTGGTCCAACGATGATCCTCTACTTCACCGGAACAAATTTTCAGGTAGATGACACGGCAACGAGCATAATAGTGTTACCAAAATAAACAATAATAAAAGAGAAAATAAAGACAGAAATTTAAAAAATTTAAAATGCCAACAGTACAGAAATCTTCACAAATAGCCAACCCTTGGAAACAGCTCTTATTCACAGAAAAGGGACAAAGGAGAGACATTCATTAAGGCCATATGGATGAACTGTGTTCAACCGCCAAATCCATTTGGTCTCCATCTGATTAAGATGTTTAGATAGATTCCCCCCACGTATATTGATCTTGATGCAATCAATGCCACGTACTCGAAGAAGAGCACTATTACAGTTATGCAATAACCTAAAGTGGCGAGGGATTGTTTTAAGGGTGGTTGGCTCCGTGTGAGTAGCCGCCGCCTCAATGCCCAAAACGTGTTCTCTGATACGAACTTTGAGTTGTCTCGATGTGAGGCCAATGTATATAAGCCCACAGGGACATGTGGCAAAATATACCACATATCTTGTTGTTCAAGTTATATGATGGTTAATTTTGTGGAGAAAATCTAATGGTGGGCCTCTACGTAGGAGTGCATCAAATACTTCGGTTTCATCTGTAAGCAGGCATTCTGATATCTCGGGTGCTTCTGTATCCACCACTGGATCTGATGCAAGACTCCGGGATCATTCATTTCATCCTTACAGAAGAAATGGAGCTCCATCAAAAATGCACTGTGATAACAAGGTGATTAATTTAAGTGATCTGACACTTTCTGATGTAGATTTAAACCTTTTGGGGAAGGGTCTCTCATATGTACCTACATCCTGTTTCGATTTATTTTCAACAATCAAGGACGTACATATTTTTGCACGGTCATTGCTATTCAAAAGATACTTTCATAACAATGCACTTAATTCCCTTTTTCCGACAGAGGAGGAACAAGAGGCCCTAAGAATCCTTGAAGAACTAGCCATTGAACATGTGGGAGAAGGAGGTAAGGTTCCTCCATCTATTCTCCCACGTTCCAAGAAATTCCCCCCATTATCTACTTGTTGAA
This sequence comes from Ranitomeya variabilis, assembly GCF_051348905.1. Lineage (NCBI taxonomy): Eukaryota > Metazoa > Chordata > Amphibia > Anura > Dendrobatidae > Ranitomeya > Ranitomeya variabilis. Next base: position 274,753,327 of record NC_135235.1, on the reverse strand, counting down.
ACATTGAATTGTTTGTCCAGGTGGTTGTGGCGGAGTTGTATAGAATTCCAAAATTCTCAATTAAAGATAATCTTTCAAAAAATGAGAGGGGTAGGTTGAGATATTTTCAGGAACTGCCCAATATTATTTTGAAACCTGCGGATAAGGGGGGTAATGTCGTCCTCTGGCCCAGAGAGATGTATGAGAGGGAGTCTTTTCGTCAGCTCAATAATGCAACATGCTATAGGAAACTTTTCTATAATCCCCTCTCAGCTTATTCATCTCAGTTGGAAAGTATTATCCAAAGGGCACTTGAGGACGGCATTATCACCAAAGATCTTGCATTGGCCCTGGTGGTTCCTGAACCAACGATATCTACTCTCTACCTACTCCCTAAGATTCATAAAAACTCCGCCACACCACCTGGCAGACCTATTATATCTGGGGTGGGTAATTTCTTGGAAAGTACAAACAAATGGATTGATTATTATCTCCAACCTTTGGATATGGGCCTCCCTTCCTTCCTGAAAGATACGGGTGACTTTCTGTGCAGGGTCGACGGACTGTATCTTGAGGGTGATACTCTAATGGCTTCAGCGGATGTGGAATCACTATATACAAACATCAAACATAGTGATGGTATAGCGGCTGTGAAATTTTTTCTGGAGATGTCCTCTTTGTCCTTAGGCATCCGCACACTTCTGCTGGAGCTGTTGGAGTTCGCCCTCACCCACAATTTTTTCATATTTAAGGGGTGCTTCTACCTGCAGCTCCAGGGGACCGCCATGGGGGCGGCCTTTGCGCCGTCCTATGCCGGTCTCTTTTTAGGGCTGTGGGAGAGGGATCTCTTCCTGTCTGACAAATTGGGGTCGATTGAGCGTGTCCTGTTATGGCAACGCTACATCGACGATATCTTCTTTGTCTGGCGGGCACTCCGTTCGACCTTGCGCAGTTTGTAGATACATTGAATAGCAATGACCGTAATATTCATCTTACCTTTTGTTCTAGTGATACCACACTTGACTTTCTCGATGTGACTATAAGTAGGGATTCTTGTGGTATGCTACGGTCAGATGTATTTAGGAAAGAGACTGCCACAAATACCCTGCTTCATGCCACATCGGGACACCCTAGGCACATGATTAGGTCAGTCCCCATCAGCCAATTTCTCCGCATCCAGAGGATTTGTTCCACAGATGCGGATTTTGAATTTAGGGCAGAGGAATTAAAACAACGTTTCCTCGCTCGGGGATATAGCCGGCGTGTACTTAAACGGGCATATCATAGGGCAAAATACTCCTCTAGGCATGATCTCCTCTATGGCAACTCACGAACTCAATCCTCTTCCAATAAACAGGTGACACGTTTTGTCACTACGTTCAACTCGCAGTCCGACAGGGTCTATTCCGCTATTTCAAATGCTTGGCCTATATTGAAAGTGGATGCTACCCTTGCCAAAATTATTCCGGATAAACCATCGGTGGCGTATAGACGGGGTAAAAATCTACGCAACCTTTTGGTCTCCAGTCACTATGATAATTATCAAAAAGTGACATTTTTGGATAGATTCCCAAGGCGGGTGGGTTGTGTTCTGTGTGGTGGCTGCGTCGCTTGCCCAAACGTGGATCGTGCTGATACATTTAGTAACTTTGATGGGACTAAGCTGTACAAAATTAACCATCATATAACTTGTACAACAAGATATGTGGTATATTTTGCCACATGTCCCTGTGGGCTTATATACATTGGCCTCACATCGAGACAACTCAAAGTTCGTATCAGAGAACACGTTTTGGGCATTGAGGCGGCGGCTACTCACACGGAGCCAACCACCCTTAAAACAATCCCTCGCCATTTTAAGTTATTGCATAACTGTAATAGTGCTCTTCTTCGAGTACGTGGCATTGATTGCATCAAGATCAATATACGTGGGGGGAATCTATCTAAACGTCTTAATCAGATGGAGACCAAATGGATTTGGCGGTTGAACACAGTTCATCCATATGGCCTTAATGAATGTCTCTCCTTTGTCCCTTTTCTGTGAATAAGAGCTGTTTCCAAGGGTTGGCTATTTGTGAAGATTTCTGTACTGTTGGCATTTTAAATTTTTTAAATTTCTGTCTTTATTTTCTCTTTTATTATTGTTTATTTTGGTAGCACTATTATGCTCGTTGCCGTGTCATCTACCTGAAAATTTGTTCCGGTGAAGTAGAGGATCATCGTTGGACCAATTTTTTATGTGGCCCCTTTAACATGGATTTTATGATTTGTTATAATTTCTGTCATCCTCTATATGCGCATATATATATATATATATATATACAGTAGAAGGCTATGCTTTTTATGTATGCGTCGTACTATGCTCATCATGGTTGTATTGATATATACTTGGCATTGTGTTTTCTATTCTCTTGCTGTGTATTTTGTTTATTATATTTATTATCTAGATTGAATATACACATTGTTGTCTTTTTCTTATATTGACATATTTACTGTTTAGATATTATTATGTTTATAGGATTATGTAACAATAATGTGTTTTGTGTTGTCTAATGACCATGTTGAGCATGTATTATATGTTTATACTTTGCTGTATATTGGTACGCATTATGCAGTATAGCTAGAAATGTATACTATTAGTTACCATCTCTCTTTGTGCCACATTTCTGCGTTGTATGACCTTGTACATCTTGTTATGCATTTAGTTGCGTGCATGGGATGACATATTTGTATCTTATTATTATACTTACATGTTTGGGTACCTTTGCCAGCTTGTATTATGGCCGCACTGTTATCTTGGTCCATGGCGTGGGTGTATTTTCCCACGTATACTGCGGCGCTCCCTTTTCCAACATGGCCGCACCAATACTTCCGGTCATGCGCATAGGGTTGTTGCCGTACTTCCGGGTCGCGGTCCGGGGTCGGATCACATGGGCCCATGTTTTCCGGCGCCGGTCTGACGCCCTGATTGTGCGGCACCCCTGCGCATTAGCTATTCTTAATTACTGGCATTATAAAAACAGAATCTAGTGGGTGACTCGACACACCCCCTGAGGAAGGACATCGCCGAAACGCGCGTTGGGGTGGGTCTGGAGTGGATGCGCTCTCCCCAGGTCAGCAGCTGGTAGGATATCTTTTATGTACATTGAATATTTACATTAAGTGATATGCATTGGCTGGTTCATGTTCCTGTGTCCTATTTATGGTACACTAAGGGATTTCTAAAATGTAGCAGCAAGCAAATTGGGTAACACCCTGTGCATGCTCTGCCTGCCTGCTGATTTGTGGTGAGGTGTGATCTGTCTCCAGGCGTACGGTACATATTATCTGCACCTTTTTATCCACCATTTCTGTATTCCTTGTTGTTATACTTTTTATACATTTAATAAAGATTTTTGCATATTTTGGACATTCTCTTGCACCAATTTTTCTGTAGTTTGTTACAGGGACATTAAGTAGATATATCATGGGACTTGGGCTGTGCTTGCGGGACTGAAGAATCCTCAATAGTATAAATTAATTGCTTTTATTAACCAACACATTTTGGCATTTGGTTTCTTACCTCGAAAAACGTGCCAGTCCGGTGCCGAATCACGTTGGTTCATAAAAACCTATGGAGGATTCTTCATTTCCACAAGCAAAGGTACCATGATCTCTCCACTAAAGTGAATCCTCACTCTTGTGATCAGTTACTTCAGTATTGAATTACTGAAAGACGAAAAAATACACGGCTGTGCTCACATTGTCAAAAATTGTTGGAGCCACAATCTGTGTATAAATGGCCAAACGTCAATTTTTGTATATTGATGTGTGTACTAGGCCTTATTGTTCTACAAATTACCACCCCTAGTTAAATGGAAACCCTCTTCACTGGCCAGCAGATCATGCAACAGGTCCAAATGGTTGTCTGCCATCATATCCAGTAGCCAGTTATGACTAGCCAATGGCTATCCCCCTTCTTTTACTCTTGTATTGCTGATGCCTGTTATCTTCAGGTGAAGTGATTTCAGTATTTGATGAGTTTTTGTTCTGCTGGGAAAGTTTTCATATTAATTTGCAGGGTCTTCTCGTCATCATATCCTTAGGAAAGGTCATCAATGTCTGATCGGCCGGGATCTGGCACCCGTGCCAATCAGCTGTTACCAGTGCCGGTGCCGGACGGAAGTACCAAGTTGGCGAGCTGCTCCATCTACTTGTACTGGCTTGGTCTTCGTTCTGCACATCCACCTCTTATTCAAATCAATAGGAGGCGGATGTGCCATACCCCGCCACAGCCACTATAAGTAGATGGAGCAGCTCGCCAACTGGGTACTTCCGGCCGACCGCTGCTGACATCAGTAACGACTGATTGGCGTGGGTACCAGGTGTTGGACCCCGGCCGATCAGACATTGATGACTTATCCTAAGGATAGGCCATCAATGTAAAAGTAGTGGGCGACCTCTTTAATAAAATGTAAATTATATTCTTTGTGTCCTTCAAAATACCAAATAGTAAATATTATTGCACATTTTTATTTATTCGTCATCCACCATAGAGTAATGAAAAGTGATTGTGGAGATGAGTTCTGCCAAGTTTTTCACTATGGCACTCTTGCAAATTTCACTCCCTATAAGTAAATAATTTCCTATGCAGGTGTATAATGAAGCTCCATGGTAGCCAAGTAAAAAGCGGCTTATTAAAGTAAATACCGAATATAAACAAATGATTCATACAATATGTGCGCTCTGGTTGGTTTAATCCTTCAGCGGCATCCATCGAACATTTACTGTATAGCAGCTTTGCACACTCCGTGCAGCAGAGCCCAAAACTGACCACACAGGTGGCGGCTGCAACGCACAGCCGACATTACCAGTAGGGCCGGTTTTAGACAAAGTGGGGCCCCAAATGCTCACATATTGCACCATCACACAGAAACATTTCTGCTGTATTTACATGCACTAAGTTCAGGCCGCTAAACGAGCACAATCTACAATATTGAAGTTGTCGATGCTTGTTTCTTGGCATCTTTACATAGTTACATAGTTATTAAGGTTGAAGGAAGACTTTAAGTCCATCTAGTTCAACCCATAGCCTAGCATGCCCTAACATGTTGATCCAGGGGAAGGCAAAAAAACCCCATGTGGTAAGAGTAAGCTCCATCATGGGGAAAAAAATTCCTTCCCGACCCCACATACGGCAATCAGACTAGTTCCCTGGATCAACGCCTTATCAAGGAATCTAATATATATACCCTGTAATATTATACTTTTCCAGAAAGGTATCCAGTCCCCTCTTAAATTGAAGCAATGAGTCACTCATTACAACATCATACGGCAGAGAGGTCCATAGTCTCACTGCTCTTACAGTAAAGAATCCGCGTCTGTTATTATGCTTAAACCTTTTTTCCTCCAGACGTAGAGGATGCCCCCTTGTCCCTGTCACCGGTCTATGATTAAAAAGATCATCAGAAAGGTCTTTGTACTGTCCCCTCATATATTTATACATTAACATAAGATCACCCCTTAGTCTTCGTTTTTCCAAACTAAATAGCCCCAAGTGTAATAACCTATCTTGGTATTGCAGACCCCCCAGTCCTCTAATAACCTTGGTCGCTCTTCTCTGCACCCGCTCTAGTTCAGCTATGTCTTTCTTATACACCGGAGACCAGAACTGTGCATAGTATTCTAAGTGTGGTCGCACTAGTGACTTGTATAGAGGTAAAATTATGTTCTCCTCATGAGCATCTATGCCTCTTTTAATACATCCCATTATTTTATTTGCCTTTGTAGCAGCTGCCTGACACTGGCCACTGAATATTAGTTTGTCATCCACCCATACACCCACGTCTTTTTCATTGACGGTTTTGCCCAGAGTTTTAGAATTAAGCACATAGTTATACATCTTATTACTTCTACCCAAGTGCATGACCTTACATTTATCCCCATTAAAGCTCATTTGCCATTTATCAGCCCAAGCTTCTAGCTTACATAAATCAGCCTGTAATATAAAATTGTCCTCCCCTGTATTGATTACCCTGCAGAGTTTAGTGTCATCTGCAAATATTAGGGTATGTGCACATGGTCATTAATTGGCAGCGCTTTGGACGCAGCACATGTCCACTGTGTCCAAAGCGCTGCTGGCTATTGAATGCAAGTGAATCCTCTGTGTTCATAGAACCGTGCAGATTCACCACGTCCAATACATTGTACGGGTGAAATAAAACCTATAGACATGCTGCAGTATGGAGAGACGCGCCGCATGTCCGTCTCCGCAGGTGAGCTGCGGGTGTCTGTGCACGCATAGTGGTCATGGCATTTCTTGAAATCCCATCCACTTTGCTGTAACATCTGGATGCTGCACAAGTATGCAGCATCCAACCCGCATCATTTACTTATTGTGTGCACCTACCCTTACTCTGGCTGAGGAAGAATGATTGGTACAGATAGTCCACGATACAGTACAATGCAGTTTCCATATAATACATATAGTAAAATGCACTCCCCATGGTCCTCTATAGAGTATAATGTAGCCCGCCTCAGAGTGTAATGTAGTCCCCACAGAGAATAATGCAGCTCCTCTTAGAGTATAATAGAACCCTCAGAGTATAATGCAGCCCCCTCAGACTGTAATGCAGTCCCCCACACAGTATAATGCAGCCCTTTCAGAGTATAATGCTGCCCCCTCAGAGTATAATGCAGCCCCACACACAGTATAATTCATCCCCCCAGCAAACACACACACAGAACAGTACAATCCCCTCACACACAGTATAATGCAGCCACCCTTACACAGAATAATGCAGCCCCCCACTCCAAATACAATGCAGCCCTTTCAGAGTATAATGTGGCCCCTTCAGAGTTTAATGCAACCCCCTCAAAGTATAATGCAGCCCCCTCAGTATAATGCAGGCCCACCACACACAGTAAAATGCAGCCCCTGCACAAACACACACAGTATAGCACAGATATGGTGAATGCATGATGGGGGGGTGCGCCGGGTCCCTCTTATTCAGGGGCCCCATAGCGGCTGCGTGATCAGCTGCTATTTTCGGCACGCTAATACTTAAACCTCCCACCAGTAAAATATAAAAGTTTAAAATCATCCACCTTCTCCTTTATTGCAAATAGCAAGTTAAAACTAGATGGGTATTTCCTGAAGGAACTACAGATAGTGCTTTGGAATGGTGCCCGGGCTGCCCCTGCAAGACTTTCACACTTGGGTGCCCCTCAGGCGCTGGTTTGGTAGTTGTAGCCCCTCAGGATTGAGGCCACTCTGGGTCCGATTTGGTGGGCCGGGTCACTCTGGGTCCGATTTGGTGGGCCGGGTCACTCTGGGTCCGATTTGGTGGGCCAGGTCACTCTGGGTCCGATTTGGTGGGCCGGGTCACTCTGGGTCCGATTTGGTGGGCCGGGTCACTCTGGGTCCGATTTGGTGGCCCGGGTCACTCTGGGTCCGATTTGGTGGCCCGGGTCACTCTGGGTCCGATTTGGTGGCCCGGGTCACTCTGGGTCCGATTTGGAGGCCCGGGTCACTCTGGGTCCGATTTGATGGCCCGGGTCACTCTGGGTCCGATTTGGTGGCCCGGGTCACTCTGGGTCCGATTTGGTGGCCCGGGTCACTCTGGGTCCGATTTGGAGGCCCGGGTCACTCTGGGTCCGATTTGATGGCCCGGGTCACTCTGGGTCCGATTTGGTGGCCCGGGTCACTCTGGGTCCGATTTGGTGGCCCGGGTCACTCTGGGTCCGATTTGGTGGGCCGGGTCACTCTGGGTCCGATTTGGTGGCCCGGGTCACTCTGGGTCCGATTTGGTGGCCCGGGTCACTCTGGGTCCGATTTGGTGGCCCGGGTCACTCTGGGTCCGATTTGGTGGCCCGGGTCACTCCGGGTCCGATTGTGTGAGCGGCGCCACTCCGGGTCCGATTTGGTGGGCGGCGCCACTCCGGGTCCGATTTGGCGGGCGGCGCCACTCCGGGTCCGATTTGGCGGGCGGCGCCACTCCGGGTCCGATTTGGCGGGTGGCGCCACTCTGGGTTCGATTTGGCGAGCGGCGCCACTCTGGGTCCGATTTCGCGGGCGGCGCCACTCTGGGTCCGATTTGGCGGGCGGCGCCACTCGGTCCGATTTGGCGGGCGGCGCCACACTGGGTCCGATTTGGCGGGCGGCGCCACTCTGGGTCCGATTTGGTGGGCGGCGCCACTCTGGGTCCGATTTGGCGGGCGGCGCCAGTCTGGGTCCGATTTGGCGGGCGGCGCCAGTCTGGGTCCGATTTGGCGGGCGGCGCCACTCTGGGTCCGATTTGGCGGGCGGCGCCACTCTGGGTCCGATTTTGCGGGCGGCGCCACTCTGGGTCCGATTTGGCGGGCGGCGCCACTCTGGGTCCGATTTGGCGTTCGGCGCCACTCTGGGTCCGATTTGGCGGGCGGCGCCACTCTGAGTCCGATTTTGCGGGCGGCGCCACTCTGGTTCCGATTTTGCGGGCGGCGCCACTCTGGGTCCGATTTGGCAGGCGGCGCCACTCTGGGTCCGATTTGGTGAGCGGGGCAATAATTATAATAAGACTACAGATAGTGCTTTTAAATTGTGCTGTGCTATCACTTTAAGAGCTGATATTATCTGGCAAAACTGTGCTGGGGTCATGTACAGTTCGCAGGCGTTGGCATAGTAACTGGGCCTGACTGCACATATCAATGAGCTAATCAGCCAGGTGGCAGGTACATTTCAAATTGCCTCAGAAACCCGGCCATTATAACCTATGGGAAAATTTCCCTATTGAAATGCATTACAATGAGGGGAAAAAACATTTTCAAACGCAAATTGCGCCAAAACTACAAATCCGATCGACACGAAAAATACTTAGCACACCTCTTGGGGACGCTGGCTTCGAAATGACACCTCACTGGAGTCTGTGAGTGAAGCGGTTCGGGCCGCATTACGTGCGGACTGAATAATAATAATAACTAGATGGGTATTTCCTGAAGGAACTACAGATAGTGCTTTGGAATGGTGCCCGGGCTGCCCCTGCAAGACATTCACACTTGGGTGCCCCTCAGGCGCTGGTTTGGTAGTTGTAGCCCCTCAGGGTTGAGGCCACTCTGGGTCCGATTTGGTGGGCCGGGTCACTCTGGGTCCGATTTGGTGGCCCGGGTCACTCTGGGTCCGATTTGGTGGCCCGGGTCACTCTGGGTCCGATTTGGTGGCCCGGGTCACTCTGGGTCCGATTTGGTGGCCCGGGTCACTCTGGGTCCGATTTGGTGGCCCGGGTCACGCTGGGTCCGATTTGGTGGCCCGGGTCACTCTGGGTCCGATTTGGTGGCCCGGGTCACTCTGGGTCCGATTTGGTGGCCCGGATCACTCTGGGTCCGATTTGGTGGCCCGGGTCACTCTGGGTCCGATTTGGTGGCCCGGGTCACTCTGGGTCCGATTTGGTGGCCCGGGTCACTCTGGGTCCGATTTGGTGGCCCGGGTCACTCTGGGTCCGATTTGGTGGGCCGGGTCACTCTGGGTCCGATTTGGTGGGCCGGGTCACTCTGGGTCCGATTTGGTGGGCCGGGTCACTCTGGGTTCGATTTGGTGGGCCGGGTCACTGGGTCCGATTTGGTGGGCCGGGTCACTCTGGGTCCGATTTGGTGGGCCGGGTCACTCTGGGTCCGAGTTGGTGGCCCGGGTCACTCTGGGTCCGATTTGGTGGCCCGGGTCACTCTGGGTCCGAGTTGGTGGCCCGGGTCACTCTGGGTCCGATTTGGCGGGCGGCGTCACTCTGGGTCCGAGTTGGTGGCCCGGGTCACTCTGGGTCCGATTTGGCGGGCGGCGCCACTCTGGGTCCGATTTGGCGGGCGGCGCCACTCTGGGTCCGATTTGGCGGGCGGCGCCACTCTGGGTCCGATTTGGCGGGCGGCGCCACTCTGGGTCCGATTTGGCGGGCGGCGCCACTCTGGGTCCGATTTGGCGGGCGGCGCCACTCTGGGTCCGATTTGGCGGGCGGCGCCACTCTGGGTCCGATTTGGCGGGCGGCGCCACTCTGGGTCCGATTTGGCGGGCGGCGCCACTCTGGGTCCGATTTGGCGGGCGGCGCCACTCTGGGTCCGATTTGGCGGGCGGCGCCACTCTGAGTCCGATTTGGCGGGCGGCGCCACTCTGGGTCCGATTTGGCGGGCGGCGCCACTCTGGGTCCGATTTGGCGGGCGGCGCCACTCTGGGTTCGATTTGGCGGGCGGCGCCACTCTGGGTCCGATTTGGCGGGCGGCGCCACTCTGGGTCCGATTTGGCCGAACGGCGCCACTCTGGGTCCGATTTGGCAGGCGGCGCCACTCTGGGTCCGATTTGGCGGGCGGCGCCACTCTGGGTCCGATTTGGCGGGCGGCGGCACTCTGGGTCCGATTTGGCGGGCGGCGCCACTCTGGGTCCGATTTGGCGGGCGGCGCCACTCTGGGTCCGATTTGGCGGGCTGGGTCCGATTTGGTGAGCGGGGCAATAATTATAATAAGACTATAGATAGTGCTTTGAAATTGTGCTGTGCTATCACTTTAAGAGCTGATATTATCTGCCAAAACTGTCCTGCTAGGGTCATGTACAGTTCGCAGGCGTTGGCATAGTAACTGGGCCTGACTGAGCATATCAATGAGCTAATCAGCCAGGTGGCAGGTACATTTCAAATTGCCTCAGAAACCCGGCCATTATAACCTATGTGAAAATTTCCCTATTGAAAAGCATTACAATGAGGGGAAAAAACATTTTCAAACGCAAATTGCGCCAAAACTACAAATCTGATCGACACGAAAAATACTTAGCACACCTCTTGGGGACGCTGGCTTCGAAATGACACCTCACTGGAGTCTGTGAGTGAAGCGGTTCGGGCCGCATTACGTGCGGACTGAATAATAATAAGAATAAGAATAATAAGAAGAAGAAGTTATCCACGGTGGAATAACAGTATAGTGCTTTGTTCCAAAGCACTGTAATAAGAATAATAAGAAGAAGAAGTTATCCACGGTGGAATAACAGTATAGTGCTTTGTTCCAAAGCACTATAACTAGATGGGTATTTCCTGAAGGAACTACAGATAGTGCTTTGAAATTGTGCTGTGCTATCACTTTAAGAGCTGATATTATCTGCCAAAACTGTCCTGCTAGGGTCATGTACAGTTCGCAGGCGTTGGCATAGTAACTGGGCCTGACTGCACATATCAATGAGCTAATCAGCCAGGTGGCAGGTACATTTCAAATTGCCTCAGAAACCCGGCCATTATAACCTATGGGAAAATTTCCCTATTGAAATGCATTACAATGAGGGGAAAAAACATTTTCAAACGCAAATTGCGCCAAAACTACAAATCCGATCGACACGAAAAATACTTAGCACACCTCTTGGGGACGCTGGCTTCGAAATGACACCTCACTGGAGTCTGTGAGTGAAGCGGTTCGGGCCGCATTACGTGCGGACTGAATAATAATAATAACTAGATGGGTATTTCCTGAAGGAACTACAGATAGTGCTTTGGAATGGTGCCCGGGCTGCCCCTGCAAGACATTCACACTTGGGTGCCCCTCAGGCGCTGGTTTGGTAGTTGTAGCCCCTCAGGGTTGAGGCCACTCTGGGTCCGATTTGGTGGCCCGGGTCACTCTGGGTCCGATTTGGTGGCCCGGGTCACTCTGGGTCCGATTTGGTGGCCCGGGTCACTCTGGGTCCGATTTGGTGGCCCGGGTCACTCTGGGTCCGATTTGGTGGCCCGGGTCACTCTGGGTCCGATTTGGTGGCCCGGGTCACTCTGGGTCCGATTTGGTGGCCCGGGTCACTCTGGGTCCGATTTGGTGGCCCGGGTCACTCTGGGTCCGATTTGGTGGCCCGGGTCACTCTGGGTCCGATTTGGTGGCCCGGGTCACTCTGGGTCCGATTTGGTGGCCCGGGTCACTCTGGGTCCGATTTGGTGGCCCGGGTCACTCTGGGTCCGATTTGGTGGGCCGGGTCACTCTGGGTCCGATTTGGTGGGCCGGGTCACTCTGGGTTCGATTTGGTGGGCCGGGTCACTGGGTCCGATTTGGTGGGCCGGGTCACTCTGGGTCCGATTTGGTGGGCCGGGTCACTCTGGGTCCGAGTTGGTGGCCCGGGTCACTCTGGGTCCGATTTGGTGGCCCGGGTCACTCTGGGTCCGAGTTGGTGGCCCTGGTCACTCTGGGTCCGATTTGGCGGGCGGCGTCACTCTGGGTCCGAGTTGGTGGCCCGGGTCACTCTGTGTCCGATTTGGCGGGCGGCGCCACTCTGGGTCCGATTTGGCGGGCGGCGCCACTCTGGGTCCGATTTGGCGGGCGGCGCCACTCTGGGTCCGATTTGGCGGGCGGCGCCACTCTGGGTCCGATTTGGCGGGCGGCGCCACTCTGGGTCCGATTTGGCGGGCGGCGCCACTCTGGGTCCGATTTGGCGGGCGGCGCCACTCTGGGTCCGATTTGGCGGGCGGCGCCACTCTGGGTCCGATTTGGCGGGCGGCGCCACTCTGGGTCCGATTTGGCGGGCGGCGCCACTCTGGGTCCGATTTGGCGGGCGGCGCCACTCTGGGTCCGATTTGGCGGGCGGCGCCACTCTGAGTCCGATTTGGCGGGCGGCGCCACTCTGGGTCCGATTTGGCGGGCGGCGCCACTCTGGGTCCGATTTGGCGGGCGGCGCCACTCTGGGTTCGATTTGGCGGGCGGCGCCACTCTGGGTCCGATTTGGCGGGCGGCGCCACTCTGGGTCCGATTTGGCCGAACGGCGCCACTCTGGGTCCGATTTGGCGGGCGGCGCCACTCTGGGTCCGATTTGGCGGGCGGCGCCACTCTGGGTCCGATTTGGCGGGCGGCGCCACTCTGGGTCCGATTTGGCGGGCGGCGCCACTCTGGGTCCGATTTGGCGGGCGGCGCCACTCTGGGTCCGATTTGGCGGGCGGCGCCACTCTGGGTCCGATTTGGCGGGCGGCGCCACTCTGGGTCCGATTTGGCGGGCGGCGCCACTCTGGGTCCGATTTGGCGGGCTGGGCAATAATTATAATAAGACTATAGATAGTGCTTTGAAATTGTGCTGTGCTATCACTTTAAGAGCTGATATTATCTGCCAAAACTGTCCTGCTAGGGTCATGTACAGTTCGCAGGCGTTGGCATAGTAACTGGGCCTGACTGAGCATATCAATGAGCTAATCAGCCAGGTGGCAGGTACATTTCAAATTGCCTCAGAAACCCGGCCATTATAACCTATGTGAAAATTTCCCTATTGAAAAGCATTACAATGAGGGGAAAAAACATTTTCAAACGCAAATTGCGCCAAAACTACAAATCCGATCGACACGAAAAATACTTAGCACACCTCTTGGGGACGCTGGCTTCGAAATGACACCTCACTGGAGTCTGTGAGTGAAGCGGTTCGGGCCGCATTACGTGCGGACTGAATAATAATAAGAATAAGAATAATAAGAAGAAGAAGTTATCCACGGTGGAATAACAGTATAGTGCTTTGTTCCAAAGCACTATAACTAGATGGGTATTTCCTGAAGGAACTACAGATAGTGCTTTGGAATGGTGCCCGGGTTGCCCCAGCAAGACTTTCACACTTGGGATCCCCTCAGGCGGTCCGATTTGGCGGGCGGCGCCACTCTGGGTCCGATTTGGCGGGCGGCGCCACTCTGGGTCCGATTTGGCGGGCGGCGCCACTCTGAGTCCGATTTGGCGGGCGGCGCCACTCTGGGTCCGATTTGGCGGGCGGTGCCACTCTGGGTCCGATTTGGTGGGCGGCGCCACTCTGGGTCCGATTTGGCGGGCGGCGCCACTCTGGGTCCGATTTGGCGGGCGGCGCCACTCTGGGTCCGATTTGGCGGGCGGCGCCACTCTGGGTCCGATTTGGCGGGCGGCGCCACTCTGGGTCTGATTTGGCGGGCGGCGCCACTCTGGGTCCGATTTGGCGGGCGGCGCCACTCTGGGTCCGATTTGGTGGGCGGCGCCACTCTGGGTCCGATTTGGCGGGCGGCGCCACTCTGGGTCCGATTTGGCGGGCGGCGCCACTCTGGGTCCGATTTGGCGGGCGGCGCCACTCTGGGTTCGATTTGGCGGGCGGCGCCACTCTGGGTCCGATTTGGCGGGCGGCGCCACTCTGGGTCCGATTTAGCCGAACGGCGCCACTCTGGGTCCGATTTGGCGGGCGGCGCCACTCTGGGTCCGATTTGGCGGGCGGCGCCACTCTGGGTCCGATTTGGCGGGCGGCGCCACTCTGGGTCCGATTTGGCGGGTGGCGCCACTCTGGGTCCGATTTGGCGGGCGGCGCCACTCTGGGTCCGATTTGGCGGGCGGCGCCACTCTGGGTCCGATTTGGCGGGCGGCGCCACTCTGGGTCCGATTTGGCGGGCGGCGCCACTCTGGGTCCGATTTGGCGGGCGGCGCCACTCTGGGTCCGATTTGGCGGGCTGGGTCCGATTTGGTGAGCGGGGCAATAATTATAATAAGACTATAGATAGTGCTTTGAAATTGTGCTGTGCTATCACTTTAAGAGCTGATATTATCTGCCAAAACTGTCCTGCTAGGGTCATGTACAGTTCGCAGGCGTTGGCATAGTAACTGGGCCTGACTGAGCATATCAATGAGCTAATCAGCCAGGTGGCAGGTCCATTTCAAATTGCCTCAGAAACCCGGCCATTATAACCTATGTGAAAATTTCCCTATTGAAAAGCATTACAATGAGGGGAAAAAACATTTTCAAACGCAAATTGCGCCAAAACTACAAATCCGATCGACACGAAAAATACTTAGCACACCTCTTGGGGACGCTGGCTTCGAAATGACACCTCACTGGAGTCTGTGAGTGAAGCGGTTCGGGCCGCATTACGTGCGGACTGAATAATAATAAGAATAAGAATAATAATAAGAAGAAGTTATCCACGGTGGAATAACAGTATAGTGCTTTGTTCCAAAGCACTGTAATAAGAATAATAATAAGAAGAAGTTATCCACGGTGGAATAACAGTATAGTGCTTTGTTCCAAAGCACTATAACTAGATGGGTATTTCCTGAAGGAACTACAGATAGTGCTTTGAAATTGTGCTGTGCTATCACTTTAAGAGCTGATATTATCTGCCAAAACTGTCCTGCTAGGGTCATGTACAGTTCGCAGGCGTTGGCATAGTAACTGGGCCTGACTGCACATATCAATGAGCTAATCAGCCAGGTGGCAGGTACATTTCAAATTGCCTCAGAAACCCGGCCATTATAACCTATGGGAAAATTTCCCTATTGAAATGCATTACAATGAGGGGAAAAAACATTTTCAAACGCAAATTGCGCCAAAACTACAAATCCGATCGACACGAAAAATACTTAGCACACCTCTTGGGGACGCTGGCTTCGAAATGACACCTCACTGGAGTCTGTGAGTGAAGCGGTTCGGGCCGCATTACGTGCGGACTGAATAATAATAATAACTAGATGGGTATTTCCTGAAGGAACTACAGATAGTGCTTTGGAATGGTGCCCGGGCTGCCCCTGCAAGACATTCACACTTGGGTGCCCCTCAGGCGCTGGTTTGGTAGTTGTAGCCCCTCAGGGTTGAGGCCACTCTGGGTCCGATTTGGTGGCCCGGGTCACTCTGGGTCCGATTTGGTGGCCCGGGTCACTCTGGGTCCGATTTGGTGGCCCGGGTCACTCTGGGTCCGATTTGGTGGCCCGGGTCACTCTGGGTCCGATTTGGTGGCCCGGGTCACTCTGGGTCCGATTTGGTGGCCCGGGTCACTCTGGGTCCGATTTGGTGGGCCGGGTCACTCTGGGTTCGATTTGGTGGGCCGGGTCACTGGGTCCGATTTGGTGGGCCGGGTCACTCTGGGTCCGATTTGGTGGGCCGGGTCACTCTGGGTCCGAGTTGGTGGCCCGGGTCACTCTGGGTCCGATTTGGTGGCCCGGGTCACTCTGGGTCCGAGTTGGTGGCCCGGGTCACTCTGGGTCCGATTTGGCGGGCGGCGTCACTCTGGGTCCGAGTTGGTGGCCCGGGTCACTCTGTGTCCGATTTGGCGGGCGGCGCCACTCTGGGTCCGATTTGGCGGGCGGCGCCACTCTGGGTCCGATTTGGCGGGCGGCGCCACTCTGGGTCCGATTTGGCGGGCGGCGCCACTCTGGGTCCGATTTGGCGGGCGGCGCCACTCTGGGTCCGATTTGGCGGGCGGCGCCACTCTGGGTCCGATTTGGCGGGCGGCGCCACTCTGGGTCCGATTTGGCGGGCGGCGCCACTCTGGGTCCGATTTGGCGGGCGGCGCCACTCTGAGTCCGATTTGGCGGGCGGCGCCACTCTGGGTCCGATTTGGCGGGCGGCGCCACTCTGGGTCCGATTTGGCGGGCGGCGCCACTCTGGGTTCGATTTGGCGGGCGGCGCCACTCTGGGTCCGATTTGGCGGGCGGCGCCACTCTGGGTCCGATTTGGCCGAACGGCGCCACTCTGGGTCCGATTTGGCGGGCGGCGCCACTCTGGGTCCGATTTGGCGGGCGGCGCCACTCTGGGTCCGATTTGGCGGGCGGCGCCACTCTGGGTCCGATTTGGCGGGCGGCGCCACTCTGGGTCCGATTTGGCGGGCGGCGCCACTCTGGGTCCGATTTGGCGGGCGGCGCCACTCTGGGTCCGATTTGGCGGGCTGGGTCCGATTTGGTGAGCGGGGCAATAATTATAATAAGACTATAGATAGTGCTTTGAAATTGTGCTGTGCTATCACTTTAAGAGCTGATATTATCTGCCAAAACTGTCCTGCTAGGGTCATGTACAGTTCGCAGGCGTTGGCATAGTAACTGGGCCTGACTGAGCATATCAATGAGCTAATCAGCCAGGTGGCAGGTACATTTCAAATTGCCTCAGAAACCCGGCCATTATAACCTATGTGAAAATTTCCCTATTGAAAAGCATTACAATGAGGGGAAAAAACATTTTCAAACGCAAATTGCGCCAAAACTACAAATCCGATCGACACGAAAAATACTTAGCACACCTCTTGGGGACGCTGGCTTCGAAATGACACCTCACTGGAGTCTGTGAGTGAAGCGGTTCGGGCCGCATTACGTGCGGACTGAATAATAATAAGAATAAGAATAATAAGAAGAAGAAGTTATCCACGGTGGAATAACAGTATAGTGCTTTGTTCCAAAGCACTATAACTAGATGGGTATTTCCTGAAGGAACTACAGATAGTGCTTTGGAATGGTGCCCGGGTTGCCCCAGCAAGACTTTCACACTTGGGATCCCCTCAGGCGGTCCGATTTGGCGGGCGGCGCCACTCTGGGTCCGATTTGGCGGGCGGCGCCACTCTGGGTCCGATTTGGCGGGCGGCGCCACTCTGGGTCCGATTTTGCGGGCGGCGCCACTCTGGGTCCGATTTGGCGGGCGGCGCCACTCTGGGTCCGATTTGGCGGGCGGCGCCACTCTGGGTCCGATTTGGCGGGCGGCGCCACTCTGGGTCCGATTTGGCGGGCGGCGCCACTCTGGGTCCGATTTGGCGGGCGGCGCCACTCTGGGTCCGATTTGGCGGGCTGGGTCCGATTTGGTGAGCGGGGCAATAATTATAATAAGACTATAGATAGTGCTTTGAAATTGTGCTGTGCTATCACTTTAAGAGCTGATATTATCTGCCAAAACTGTCCTGCTAGGGTCATGTACAGTTCGCAGGCGTTGGCATAGTAACTGGGCCTGACTGAGCATATCAATGAGCTAATCAGCCAGGTGGCAGGTACATTTCAAATTGCCTCAGAAACCCGGCCATTATAACCTATGTGAAAATTTCCCTATTGAAAAGCATTACAATGAGGGGAAAAAACATTTTCAAACGCAAATTGCGCCAAAACTACAAATCCGATCGACACGAAAAATACTTAGCACACCTCTTGGGGACGCTGGCTTCGAAATGACACCTCACTGGAGTCTGTGAGTGAAGTGGTTCGGGCCGCATTACGTGCGGACTGAATAATAATAAGAACTAGATGGGTATTTCCTGAAGGAACTACAGATAGTGCTTTGGAATGGTGCCCGGGCTGCCCCTGCAAGACTTTCACACTTGGGTGCCCCTCAGGCGGTCCGATTTGGTGGGTTGGGTCAATCTGGGTCTGATTTTGTGGGCGGGGTAAATCTAGGTCCGATTCGGTGGGCGGGGTCACTTTTGGTCCGATTCTGTGGGCGCGGCCACTCTGGGTCCGATTCGGTGGGCGGAGCCACTCTGGGTCCGATTTGGTGGGCGGGGCACCTTAGGGACCAATTTGGTGGGTGGGGTCACTCGGTCCGATTTGGTGGGCTGGGCACCTCAGGGTCTGATTTGGTGGGCTGGGCACCTCAGGGTCCGATTTGGTGGGTGGGGTCACTCTGGGTCCGATTTGGTGGGCGGGGTCACTCTGGGCCCGATTTGGTGGAAGGGGTCACTCTGGGTCCGATTTGGTGGAAGGGGTCACTCTGGGTCTGATTTGGTGGAAGGGGTCACTCTGGGTCCGATTTGGTGGGCGGAGCCACTCTGGGTCCGATTTGGTGGGCGGGGTCACTCTGGGTCTGATTTAGGGGGCGGGGTCACTCTGGGTCCGATTTGGTGGGCCGGGCCCCTCGGGGTCCGATTTGGTGGGCCGGGCCTCTCGGGTTCCGAATTGGTGAGCGGGGTAATCTACTATCTAATTATCTAAGGGCACTTCCGTCTTTCTGTCTCACAACACCGCTACGTCATCATCTCGTGAGACCGCAATGCACTCTTGGGACCGGAGCGCGCAACAAGCATCGGGTACCGGCCACTCCAGGTGCAACAAGCATCGTGTACCGGCCGCTCTAGGAGGTGCAACAACCATCAGATACCGGCCGCTCCAGGAGGTGAGTATGTAACTTTTTTATTTTAATTCTTTTTTTTTTTAACAGGGATATGCAGTATACTATGTGACTGGACAATATACTACGTGACTGGGCAGTATAACTACGTGGCTCTGCGCTGTATACTGCGTGGCTCTGTGCTGTATACTGCGTGGCTCTGCGCTGTATACTACGCGGCTCTGCGCTGTATACTACGCGGCTCTGCGCTGTATACTGCGTGGCTCTGCGCTGTGTACTGCGCGGCTCTGCGCTGTGTACTGCACGGCTCTGCGCTGTGTACTGCGCGGCTCTGCACTGTGTACTGCGCGTTCTGCGCTGTATACTGCGCGGCTCTGCGCTGTATACTGCGCAGCTCTGCGCAGCTCTGCGCTTTGTACTGCGCGGCTCTGCGCTATATACTGCGTGGCTCTTCGCTGTATACTACGCGGCTCTGCGCTGTGTACTGCGCGGCTCTGCGCTGTGTACTGCGCTTGTCCGTGCTGTGTACTGCGCGTGTCTGTGCTGTATACTGCGGGGCTCTGCACTGTATACTGCGGGGCTCTGCGCTGTTTACTACGCGGCTCAGCGCTGTATACTGCGCGGCTCTGCTCTGCATACTGCGTGGCTCTACGCTGCGTACTGCGCGGCTCTGCGCTGTATACTGGGTGGCTCTGCGCTGTGTACTGCGCGGCTCTGTGCTGTGTACTGTGCGGCTCTGCACTGTGTACTGCGCGGCTCTGCGCTGTGTACTGCGCGGCTCTGCGCTGTGTACTGCGCGGCTCTGCGCTTTATACTGTGCGGCTCTGCGCTCAGTACTGCGCGGCTCTGCGCTGTGTACTGCGCAGCTCTGCGCTGTATACTGCGCGGCTCTGCGCTGTGTACTGCGCGGCTCTGCGCTGTGTACTGCGCGGCTCTGCGCTGTGTACTGCTCGGCTCTGCGCTGTGTACTGCGCGGCTCTGAGCTGTGTACTGCGCGGCTCTGCGCTGTGTACTGCGCGGCTCTGCGCTGTGTACTGCGCGGCTCTGCGCTGTGTACTGCACGGCTCTGCGCGGTATGCTGCGCGGCTCTGCGCTTTATACTGTGCGGCTCTGCGCTCTGTACTGCACGGCTCTGCGCTGTCTACTGCGCGGCTCTGCGCTGTGTACTGCTCGGCTCTGCGCTGTGTACTGCGCGGCTCTCCGCTTTATACTGCGCGGCTCTGCGCTTTATACTGCGCGGCTTTGCGCTGTGTACTGCATGGCTCTGCGCTGTGTACTGCGCGGCTCTGCGCTGTGTACTGCACGGCTCTGCGCTGTGTACTGCACGGCTCTGCGCTGTGTACTGCGCGGCTCTGCGCTGTGTACTGCACGGCTCTGCGCTGTGTACTGCGCGGCTCTGCGCTGTGTACTGCACGGCTCTGCGCTTTATACTGCGCCGCTCTGCGCTGTGTACTGCACGGCTCTGCGCTGTGTACTGCGCGGCTCTGCGCTGTGTACTGCGCGGCTCTGCGCTTTATACTGCGCGGCTCTGCGCTTTATACTGCGCGGCTCTGCGCTGTGTACTGCGCGGCTCTGTGCTGTGTACTGCGCGGCTCTGCGCTGTGTACTGCACGGCTCTGCGCTTTATACTGCGCGGCTCTGCGCTGTGTACTGCGCGGCTCTGCGCTGTGTACTGCGCGGCTCTGCGCTGTGTACTGCACGGCTCTGCGCTTTAAACTGCGCGGCTCTGCGCTGTGTACTGCGCGGCTCTGCGCTGTGTACTGCACGGCTCTGCGCTTTATACTGCGCGGCTCTGCGCTGTGTACTGCACGGCTCTGCGCTGTGTACTGCGCGGCTCTGCGTTGTGTACTGCACGGCTCTGCGCTTTATACTGCGCGGCTCTGCGCTGTGTACTGCACGGCTCTGCGCTGTGTACTGCGCGGCTCTGCGCTGTGTACTGCGCGGCTCTGCGCTTTATACTGCGCGGCTCTGCGCTGTGTACTGCGCGGCTCTGCGCTGTGTACTGCGCGGCTCTGCGCTGTGTACTGCACGGCTCTGCACTGTATACTGCGTGGCTGTGCAATATACTACGTGGACATGCATATTCTAGAATACCCGATGAGTTAGAATCGGGCCACAGTCTAATAATCATAAGACTACGGATAGTGGTTTGGAATTGTGCTGTACTGTCACTTTAAGAGCTGATATTATCTGACAAAACTTGTGACCTGGTGAGCTGATGTAGACTTCATAGGCGTTGGCATAGTAACTGTGTCTGACTGCGCATATCAATGAGCTAATCAGCCAGGTGGCAGTTATTTTTAGAAATTGCCTCAGAAACCAGCCCATTATAAACGTATAGGAAAATTTCTCCATTGAAACGCATTGAAAGACTTTTTTCAAACACAAATTGCGCAAAAACTACAAATCCGATCGACACGAAAAATACTTAGCACACCTCTCAGGAACGCTGGCTTCGAAATGACACCTCACTGGAGTCTGTGAGTTTAGCGGTTCGGGCTCCAGAGGAAGAGGCGTGGCTATTGAACAGAGGGTCGGCTGTGTGCTTGGCTGTGGACCGTGTGCTCCTGGGAAGGGAGATTTTTCATCTGGGACTTTTTGCCTGCCCCTTCCCAGGAAGCAAGGACTGTTCCTGGGACTGAGCTTCGGGGCTGAGCCCCTGGCTCCCACCCCCCGGTGCAAGCCGGCTGGGGGTGGGAGGCCTTGCATATCACCAAGAAGCCCCGTGTACCATCTAGCCAGTCCCAGGACCAAAAAGCCATGGGAAAAAGTGGCAAAAGCTCGGGGGGCCGCAGGCCCCAGAAGACGGGGACCCCTAAGGCCGTGGCTGTGGCGGTTCCTCCTCCCGGAGGAGGAGAGGCGGCCAGTGGAGGTGCGGCGGTGAGCCCCCAGATATGGGGCTCTAAGGCGGCAGGGGAGCCGACTACCACCTACGGCTCCCGAATACGCGCGCACGTCCACGAATACGAGGAGGCCGCCAAACAGCTGAGGATACTCCGGGAGGAGTTGAAGGGAGCCAGGGCAACTGCTAAGTGCAAGCTCCCTGCCTCAAGGAGAGCAGAGGTCGCCGCCACGGTGAAGAGGCTGAGGGGGTCTATAGTCTCCCTGGAAGACCGTAGAGCGGAGATCCTGGCGGGAAGCGGCCCCTTTGAGGAGAAGCTAAGAAATGACGACCGGTTTAGGGCCATGACCGGTGGGTCTCCTGAGGGGTCAGGAGACCCCGACCAGGTGGAGGAAGAGGAGGAAGATGGCGGTCCATCTGCGCCATATCCACCTGAAGGCCTGGGGAATAACAGCACCCAGGTATCGTATAGCGGGATAGCCCCTGAGCAAGTGGCCCTCCCGTCGGACTCCAGTAACTCGGAGGAAAGCGGGAGCGAGGGGGAGGATGGCGGTGGTACTAGCAGTCAGGGGGGCTGCCTCATCCTGCAGCAAGTGCGGCAGATCGAGTCCCCAGCACGGTTTGGCGAGCTGTTGTTTGGGGATGAGGTCTGCGAGGATGAGGCAACCGGGAGGGGGAAAAAGCGTAAGAAGGCAAAAGCATCAGTGGTGGAGAAGTTTGTCTACGCCCCCCTTCCTGGGGCTCCCCTGTCCCGTTGTGCGGAACCCGCTACCCACCCCGGCTCGGGCCCTGTTGTGGGTCCGCAGCGAGGGAGCGGGGAGAGGAAGGTCTGCCCGGATCGGGGCACCATGCCTGGTGGTGGTGTCTCGGATTCGGGCAGTGATATGGAGTGCGGTGCCGGCAGTGCCGGGGTTAATGGTGGTGGTGCTCGGGCTAAGTCCCCTGTGGCAGGGGGGGCTGGCCCGGCACCTGGTGTGTGGGCAGCCGGGGCCGCATCTCCGGCGGCGAGAGCTGGGGTGTCCGGGTCCCCCACATGCGGATCCGCTCAAAAGGCTGGATCTTTTTTGGGGACCCGGAGACCAGGAAAGGGCGCGATTAAAGTAAAGGCACAATGCAAAGTGCTGGTCGCTCCCCTGGCGGTGTCCGTGGCCAGGTCGGGTGCCCCTGTGCGCAGATCCAGCGATGGGTCTGTGCCGGAGGTCCCGCCGCCGCTGGACGCCGAGGGGGAGTGGCCTGTGCTGAGGGGGTCAGCGGTGGTGGCGGCTGGTGCGGGTGCCGTGCCCCTTGGCGTCAGTACCGCGGGGGGCCCTGGGCGAGCCCCGGGGTCTCCGGTGCGGGTGGCGTCGGGGGGCGTGGCTTCCCCAGCTGCGGCCCCAGTTGTCCCCTCCATGCCTGTGCCTGCGGTCCGTGAGGGGGGCGTGGCCTCCCCGTGTGTTGCCCGACCCGCTGTGGTTGTGGCATGCGGGGGGGGTGTGCCCTCCTCGGCTGCTGTCCCACCCGCCGCTGTGGTTGCGGCCGGCGGGGGGGGCGCAGCCTCGGTGGTCGCGGGACCCCCCGCTGTGATCGCGGCCGGCGGTGGGGGCGTGGCCTGTGCGGCTGCGGCCCCGCCTGCTGGTGCTGTGGTCGGCGGGGGGGGCGTGGCCTCGGCGGGTCCGCCGCGAGTGGCTCCGCCCACTCGAAAAAACAACAGTACAGTGGCAGCTAAAGCCGGCAAAGGGGTGCCGGAGTCCCCTGCCCACTTACCGTCATCTGGTGGTGCGGGGGCTCCGGTGCCTGAAGATAAAAGTCCTGACTGTGGTCCCGGTATGGAGCGGGGTCCGGTGGCAGAGTCCGGCCCTGCTCCAAGTAGTAATAAAGTTAAAAAAACGGCTGCCGCAGAGCGCTCAGGGGATGCTGCTGCTCCTGGGCTCAGGCGGGGCGGTGTGACTGTTGAGCACTGCTCTGCGGGCCTTAAAGGGGCAGCGGCACCCCTGGGGACGACAGTATGTGCTGCACCAGGAAGTGTGCAGCAGGAGCCCCCAGCAGGAAGGAAGGTTAGGGAAAAAAAAAACATCTGATTGTTAATAAAAATGATACTGGGATAAATGTGGCCGTGGCGAATGTGGAAATGAATGACGGTATGGATGGTGTGTTGTGTGCTGGGGATGTGGGGGAGGGTATGAATGGTGTCACAAGTGTTGCAAGTGCGAAAGGTGTGAATGGTGCGGATGGCGGTACGGATGTTGGTGGTATAGATGGCGGTGCGGGGGGTGGGGGGGAGGCTGGTCCATCTGCCCCCCCAGTCGCTCCCCTCCCCCTTTCTTTTGCGAGGGTGGTGGCTGGGGCTCCAGGGGGTTCACGGGGGGATCGGGGGGTCTCCTCGCCTCTGGGTTCCGGGGACGGCGTTTTGCAGCGCCGTTTTCTGGAAGCCCTAAAAAACGGAGAGCGGTCGATCATGGTAGAGGGAAGAGAGGTGGACCTGTCTTTCTGGCTGGAGAGACATGGCCTGGCCGCCTTCCAAGATAAAAGGGAAGGGGAAACTGTATGGTCCCTCCCGACAGCCGGGCAGGGGGTGGCGAGGAGGAATGTAGTCCGTCTTCGCTGGAGGGGCAGTGAAGCTTGCCCACCCAGGAGCAGGGTGGTGGAGCTCCTCATGAAGATGGGCTTTGGGGTAGTTGATATCTTTGCCCTGATTCATCCTGCGGCCACCCTCTTCTTTGACATCAGTTTCGTGCGGCCAGAGGGGCTTGAGCTCTTTTGGTCGAATTACGAGCTGGTGAAGGGGGAGCCCGGCTGGCGAGATTTCGCTGTCCAAGCGGTATCTCGCCAGAATGGCGTGAAGAGGGTGACCGTTGTAACATGTAACGAGTCACTCTCTGGTGTTGACATTCTGACGTGGCTTTCCCGCTATGGGGAAGTCACGGACGTCCCAAAAAAAAATCTGGACGAATTTGGTATTTGGTCAGGGGGCTGGACCTTCATGATGAAGTTGAAGGTCTCAGGGGGTACGGTCACCCACATCCCTTCCTCTGCGTTCATTGGAAGGGACCGGATCCTGATCTTCTATCAGGGGCAGCCGAAGGTCTGTCACAGGTGCGGTGATCCCCGCCACTTCAGCGCAAGCTGCAAGGTGCAGAAATGTGCCTTGTGTGGCGGGGTAGGCCATCTCGCTGCATCCTGTAAGGATATTCGGTGTAACCTGTGTGGTGATCTGGGTCACCCGTACAGCCGCTGCCCTCGCTCTTTCTCCAATTCTGCTGCTGGCCGGGTGGGGGGAGGCCGTGAGGGGGAAACCTCTGGCGGTTCGACCTCTGCCGCGGTAGGTGGTAGCGGCGGGGGAGGGGCTGAGGGGTCGGTGAAGAGAGACAGAGCCCGGAATCCTGCCTACCAAAGGAGGCAGGAAAGGCGCCGCGGGGGTGGGGGGCAGGGAGAGCCTCAGGCAACTGGGGTAATGTCTGCTCCCCCCTCTGAGGCATCGGCTGTTGTCACTGAGGCCCCGGGGGAGGCGGAAGTGTGCGAGGAGATCAGGAGGATGGAGAGGGAGGATAACAGGGCTGACTCCGACAACTCCTCCCAGTATGAAAGTGTGGATGAGGAGGTCACGGATCAGCCGACAGTAAAACAGGGTGAGAAACATCGTACCAAAAAAGGGGGGAAGAAGAAAAGGAAGGTTACTAAGCCTTCTGGTCCTTCGCCCCCTCCCCTGACCGTGGTTGTGCCAACGGAAGGGCTCACCGGCTCCCCTCTGATTGCCCTCTCCAACCGGTTCCAAGCCCTCGAGGACTCTGCTGAGCCGGAGGTCGGGGGTGAGGGACCGGGGGCGGCACCTGGGGGGCTTTCGGGGGGCGGCGCAGTCTGTCCTCCGGAGGACGTTGTTTCCTCTGGGGGGGGGACTGACCCGGAACCCAGAGGCGAGGATACCAAAAATAAAATGGATACCTCATCCTCTTTAAAGAGGAAGAACATGTCTGACCCAGTCCCTTCTTCGGGGGGGAGAGGTAAAGAGGATGGGGTGGGGAAGAAGAAGGCTGTCTAACTCAATCACCCATGATGGCTGAACTCTCCCCGTTGACTCTGGCGTCGATTAATGTCGCCAGCATAAAGTCTGATGCGGCTAGATTTGCGGCCTTTGATTTTTTCACCCGAATTGAGGCTGAAATTTTGTTTTTGCAGGAGACCAGACTAACGGACATGGGGGTCATCCACAAGGCAAAAAAGGAGTGGAGGTGTGGGCCCTCATACTGGTCTCTTGCGGCCGAGCCGTATAGCGGGGTGGCGGTCCTTTTTAAGACCGCTGAGGTGGAATGCCGACGGGTTATTGAGATAGAAATGGGGAGGTGCCTGGTCTTAGACATCTTCATGAGGGGACAGGAGCTTCGGCTCATAAACATCTATGGCCCACAATCTAAGTGGGACCGTAAATGTCTCTTCATGAAGATCAAGCCCTTTCTTTTTACGAGCCGGCAGGTGGTCTTCGGTGGGGATTTCAACACCATTACGAGATCCCGTGATAGGGGAGGTCCCGGAGGCCGCCTGGCTTATGATAGCATAGCCCTAAATAGTCTAGCTAGTGAAGCTCGCCTGGTGGATGTCCACATACGGCACACCCCAGGTCACGAGGGTTTCACCTTTCATAGAGGTAGCAGTAGGTCTAGAATAGACAGGTTTTTTTTGAAGGAGGACGCCATCTTTTCTGCAGTGTCCGCCGTTGAGGTGGAGTTCTCCGATCACTGTTTAATTTTCTTTTCTCTGAATGTTACAGAGACCCCCCGGATGGGAAGAGGGCTGTGGAAGCTGAATTCATCCCTTCTGGAAGAGGCGGAGGTGAGACAATCCTTTGAGGCTTTTCTTCAGAGCCAGGTACCGCTTTTGGATCTCTGTAGTACTAAGTCTGAGTGGTGGGAGATCTTCAAGAAAAGGGTGGCGGGGTTCTTCCGTCAGCTCTCGAGCCTCAGAAGTCTGAACAGGCATCGCTTGTATCAAGACCTGAGGAGGAAACTCGAGCAGCTCGTCTCGACTGGAGGTGACCGAGAGGAAATCTCCAGAGTGAAATCTTTGCTCAAGGGGTGTCAGTATGATAGGCACGCATCTTTGGTTTTTGAGAGGGATTTCGGGAAGTACCGCTCGCCCGACCCTTACAGAAACTGTAAGATGTCAGTGAATTGTAAGGTGGTGACAGGACTGATCGATAGTACGGGTTCCCTGAACAGATCCAAATCAGGGATCCTGGAGGTGGTCAGGTCCTTTTACTCACGCCTCTTGAGGAAGAGGGATCTGGATCGAGATGGGATGTCGGCTTTCCTGGCTGAAACTGTTCCTGAGCCAGGAGATGACCCCTCTCTTTATGTTTTGGCCGAGGTAATCAGGGAAGAGGAAGTGAGACTGGCCATTGATGGGCTCCGGCCCAAAAAATCGCCAGGTCCGGATGGCTTAACATCCGAGTTTTACAAGACTTTTAGGGACTCCTTGGTCCCCCTCTTGACTGAGGTGTTTAATGAGTGCCTCTCCTCGGGTGCTCTTCCCAGTTCAATGAGGAAGTCGGCCCTGATTATTTTGTCAAAGGGTAAGGACTCGTCCCGTATCGAGAATTGGCGTCCCATAGCGCTCCTCGATACGGACCGAAAGATTCTGGCAAAGGTGTTGTTTAATCGGCTGGTGAAGTTTGCACCCCGGCTCCTTTCGGGGGCTCAGCACTGTTCTGTTCCAGGCCGCAGTACTTTTAGTGCTGTGCTCGGTGTCCGAGAGGCAGTGGAGCAGGGCATTGCGGGTCGCTGGAAGGGGTACTTGCTGTCCTTAGACCAGGCAAAGGCTTTTGACCGGGTGGATCATGAGTACCTCTGGTCTGTCCTTCTGAGGTATGGTCTGCCGGGGAGGTTTGTCAATTGGTTAAAGACCTTGTATGAGGGGGCTGAGACTTTCCCGCTCGTGAACGGTTGGGTTGGTCACTCTTTTGAGGTGAGCTCCGGGGTCCGTCAGGGCTGTCCTCTGAGCCCACTTTTATACGTGTTCGCGATCGATCCCTTCTTAAGGAGGGTAGATCGTCGACCGTTGGTGGGAGTCGGGATGGACCGGGCGGAGCCGGGGGCCACTCTGAGGGTGGTAGCGTACGCCGATGATGTCTCCCTTTTTGTATCCTCGAGAGAGGAGGCGGATTGGGTCATGTCTGAGGTCGTGCGCTACTCGGAGGCATCCGGGTCCATGATCAACCGGGAAAAGTGCGAGAGTCTCTGGCTGGGAGGGGGAGATCCAAGTTTTGATCTCCCGGACACCCTTCCAGGGCCCCAGTCCTCCGCTAAGATCTTAGGCATCAATTTTGGCCCAGGGGACTATCCCCAACAAAATTGGGAAGGCAGGCTCAAGATTGCCGCCCAGAAGGTGGACCAGTGGAAGGGTTGGTCTTTAACCCTGAGGGAAAGGGTCAGCTTGGCCAAGGGTTATTTGCTTCCTTTGTTAATTTACTTGGGCAGTGTCTGCATCTTGCCGGAATCTCTCTGGACGCGGGTCTATAGCCTGTTCTTCCAACTGTTATGGGGGAACAGGCTTAACCTAATCAAGAGGGAGGTCACGTACCGCACGAGGAGACTAGGTGGGTTGGGTATGGTCAACCCAGTGGTGTTCTTAGTGAACACCTTTCTTAAGACCAACATTGCCAACCTCTGGACAGAGAGGGCTCCTCCGTGGGTATTCTCCTGCAGGGGATGGTTTCGGCCTTTCTTCCAGGAATGGGAGACAGGAGGGCAGGTGAAGGACCTACGAACACCACATGGACATCTCCCGGCTTATGCTACCCCGGCTCTGAAGGTGATCCGCCGGTGGGGTCTGGGAATGTGGGAAATCAGGACCATGTCGAGGAAATCCCTTGACAGTAGGGTCCTGTTGACCCATTTCCAGAAGCCCCTGGTGCTCAGAGATTGCCCAGGCCGGGATCTGGAGGGGGGGCTCGGGTTGTTAAATTCTCCACGGATCCCCTCGAAGTTTTGGGACTTGGCCTGGCGCTGCTTCCATGGGAGGCTGTATGTGAGGGACAATCTGAAGTTCAGGAACTCTGATGATCGGGGTTGTCCCCGTGAAGAGTGTGGCGACACGCTGGAAAGCATGGAGCACTTCCTCCTTCAGTGTCCCTTTAATACAGGGGTCTATAACCGGGTGGGTGCTTCCATAGGCTGGCCTAGGTTGGCATCCCTTTCCTATCCGGAGTGGGCTTATGGGGCATTCAGATCCCTTGGTGGCCGAGATCGGGGCACTTTATTCCTAGTTAGTGTAGTTGTTAGGTTCTACACCTGGAATGCACGGTGCCTAGTTTCAATACAGCATAAAACCCTCCCCCGGGATGAGGTGGTTAGTAACATCTTGGGTGACCTGGGTAAGGTGCGCTCTTTGGAGTTCGGGAGGCTGGGTGCGAGGAGGGCCTCTTGGCTTTGGAGGGGTCTCTCCTTTTAATACGTACCCGAGGGAAAGCTTGGTTGAGTGATTAGGGGCTTCCTAGGTGTTTGGGAGGCTGGGTGGGAAGAGGGCCTCTTCACTTTTGGAGGGGTTTCTCTTCTTACTCTAGGGACAGATTGGTTGTGTGACTGGGAGAGGGAAGGATAAGGTGGTGTGGGGTGTTGAGGGACAGTTATATAGGGATAGATAGGGACAGGGAGGGACAGTCTAGGGATAGGTAGATAGTTAGTATTGTTAAGTTAGGTAGAGTAGGGATAGGTAGGGGCATGTAGGGACAGATAGGGTCAGCTTTTTGAGGGGCAGTTTTAGTTGAGTAGGGACAGGGTGTTTGTGTCGGTGTTAGGGTCAGGGCCTCTTTAGACTCCTATTCCCTGGTGGTGGGCTGATGTGTGGCACGCTTAGTCTTTTTGTTTTGTTTCTGGTAGAATTAATGGATATCGGGCTTGAAGGTGCCGAACTTGGGCCTTACAGGTTAAAGCTGTTGTTTTGGTATTGTGGTATTTTGATGTTGTGTTAGTAAAGTTATGATCTGTAAATAAAATTTTGTATGTCTGTATTTTATCTTGTGGTATGTATAGTTAGTATGTTGTGGGGGGTGTAGTTTAGGTTGGGTGGGGGGTGTTTGTTGGGGGGTTGCATAAGGGCATATGGACCCTGGAAACAATATAAGGGCATGGAAACTTTCATGGACCCGGAGGAAAAAGTGTGGTGTATTTTTCAGAGGGCATGAACTTGCATGGACCCGTGGTGGCAGTGTGGGTGGAGGGAAAAAAAAAAAAAAAAATAAAAAATAAAAATTTAATTGCTGTGTTTAGAGTGTTATAGACTGTTTAGAGTGTTAAGTTTGTTTAGCTAGGTTGGCTTTTTCT
This sequence comes from Ranitomeya variabilis, assembly GCF_051348905.1. NCBI lineage: Eukaryota > Metazoa > Chordata > Amphibia > Anura > Dendrobatidae > Ranitomeya > Ranitomeya variabilis. The sequence goes on along the minus strand of NC_135235.1, from coordinate 274,723,455 downwards.
TTTATTTTTTGGGCAGCATGGGCCAAATTTTCTTTTCTAGTTTTATATGTATATATGTATTAAATAGTGGGGAGTGTGAGTGTATGTGTGAGTGTATGTGCGAATGAATTTTTCTTTACTTTAAATTTTGTCTATTGGATAGGAAAAATGGATGTGATGATTTTCCTGCTGGGGGTTTCCTAAAGCTGCAAAGTTAAGAGACTCTGAGGCGTGGGAAAAAGAATTCTTAAATGCTGGTTTTATTTTTGTAAGATATGTTGTGTATTTCTGTTTTTGTTTGTGTTTTGTATTTTTTATAAATAAAAGAGATCCTGAAGGAACTACAGATAGTGCTTTGGAATGGTGCCCGGGCTGCCCCAGCAAGACTTTCACACTTGCGTGCCCCTCAGGCGGTCCGATTTGGTGGGTTGGGTCAATCTGGGTCTGATTTTGTGGGCGGGGTAAATCTAGGTCCGATTCGGTGGGCGGGGTCACTTTTGGTCCGATTCTGTGGGCGCGGCCACTCTGGGTCCGATTCGGTGGGCGGAGCCACTCTGGGTCCGATTTGGTGGGCGGGGCACCTTAGGGACCAATTTGGTGGGTGGGGTCACTCGGTCGGATTTGGTGGGCTGGGCACCTCAGGGTCTGATTTGGTGGGCTGGGCACCTCAGGGTCCGATTTGGTGGGTGGGGTCACTCTGGGTCCGATTTGGTGGGCGGGGTCACTCTGGGTCCGATTTGGTGGAAGGGGTCACTCTGGGTCTGATTTGGTGGAAGGGGTCACTCTGGGTCTGATTTGGTGGAAGGGGTCACTCTGGGTCCGATTTGGTGGGCGGAGCCACTCTGGGTCCGATTTGGTGGGCGGGGTCACTCTGGGTCCGATTTGGTGGGCGGGGTCACTCTGGGTCCGATTTGGTGGGCCGGGCCCCTCGGGGTCCGATTTGGTGGGCCGGGCCCCTCGGGTTCCGAATTGGTGAGCGGGGTAATCTACTTTATAATTGTCTAAGGGCACTTCCGTCTTTCTGTCTCACAACACCGCTACGTCATCATCTCGTGAGACCGCAATGCACTCTTGGGACCGGAGCGCGCAACAAGCATCGGGTACCGGCCACTCCAGGTGCAACAAGCATCGTGTACCGGCCGCTCTAGGAGGTGCAACAACCATCAGATACCGGCCGCTCCAGGAGGTGAGTATGTAACTTTTTTATTTTAATTCTTTTTTTTTTTTTTAACAGGGATATGCAGTATACTATGTGACTGGACAATATACTACGTGACTGGGCAGTATAACTACGTGGCTCTGCACTGTATACTGCGTGGCTCTGCGCTGTATACTGCGTGGCTCTGCGCTGTATACTACGCGGCTCTGCGCTGTATACTACGCGGCTCTGCGCTGTATACTGCGCGGCTCTGCGCTGTGTACTGCGCGGCTCTGCGCTGTGTACTGCGCGGCTCTGCGCTGTGTACTGCGCGGCTCTGCGCTGTGTACTGCGCGGCTCTGCGCTGTGTACTGTGCGTTCTGCGCTGTATACTGCGCGGCTCTGCGCTGTATACTGCGCGGCTCTGCGCTTTGTACTGTGCGGCTCTGCGCTATATACTGCGTGGCTCTTCGCTGTATACTACGCGGCTCTGCGCTGTGTACTGCGCGGCTCTGCGCTGTGTACTGCGCGTGTCCGTGCTGTGTACTGCGCGTGTCTGCGCTGTATATTGCGCGGCTCTGCGCTGTGTACTGCGCGGCTCTGCACTGTGTACTGTACGGCTCTGCGCTGTATACTGCGGGGCTCTGCACTGTATACTGCGGGGCTCTGCGCTGTATACTACGTGGCTCTGCGCAGTATACTGCGCGGCTCTGCGCTGTATACTGCGTGGCTCTGCGCTGTATACTGCGCGGCTCTGCGCTGTATACTGGGTGGCTCTGCGCTGTGTACTGCGCGGCTCTGCGCTGTATACTGCGCGGCTCTGCGCTGTATACTGCGCGGCTCTGCGCTTTGCACTGCGCCGCTCTGCGCTGTGTACTGCGCGGCTCTGCGCTGTGTACTGCGCGGCTCTGCGCTGTGTACTGCGCGGCTCTGCGCGGTATACTGCGTGGCTCTGCTCTTTATACTGTGCGGCTCTGCGCTCTGTACTGCGCGGCTCTGCGCTGTGTACTGCGCGGCTCTGCGCTGTGTACTGCGCGGCTCTGTGCTGTGTACTGCGCGGCTCTGCACGGCTCTGCACTGTGTACTGCACGGCTCTGCGCTGTGTACTGCACGGCTCTGCGCGGTATACTGCGCGGCTCTGCGCTGTGTACTTCACGGCTCTGCGCTTTATACTGCGCGGCTCTGCGCTGTGTACTGCGCGGCTCTGCGCTGTGTACTGCGCGGCTCTGCGCTGTGTACTGCGCGGCTCTGCGCTGTGTACTGCGCGGCTCTGCGCTGTGTACTGCGCGGCTCTGCGCTGTGTACTGCGCGGCTCTGCGCTGTATACTGCGCGGCTCTGCACTGTATACTGCACGGCTGTGCAATATACTACGTGGACATGCATATTCTAGAATACCCGATGAGTTAGAATCGGGCCACAGTCTAATAATCATAAGACTACGGATAGTGGTTTGGAATTGTGCTGTACTGTCACTTTAAGAGCTGATATTATCTGACAAAACTTGTGACCTGGTGAGCTGATGTAGAGTTCATAGGCGTTGGCATAGTAACTGTGTCTGACTGCGCATATCAATGAGCTAATCAGCCAGGTGGCAGTTATTTTTAGAAATTGCCTCAGAAACCAGCCCATTATAAACGTATTGGAAAATTTCTCTATTGAAATGCATTGAAACACTTTTTTCAAACACAAATTGCGCAAAAACTACAAATCCGATCAGCACGAAAAATACTTAGCACACCTCTCAGGAACGCTGGCTTCGAAATGACACCTCACTGGAGTCTGTGAGTGAAGCGGTTCGGGCCGCATTACGTGCGGACTGAATAATAATAATAACTAGATGGGTATTTCCTGAAGGAACTACAGATAGTGCTTTGGAATGGTGCCCGGGCTGCCCCTGCAAGACTTTCACACTTGGGTGCCCCTCAGGCGCTGGTTTGGTAGTTGTAGCCCCTCAGGGTTGAGGCCACTCTGGGTCCGATTTGGTGGGCCGGGTCACTCTGGGTCCGATTTGGTGGGCCGGGTCACTCTGGGTCCGATTTGGTGGCCCGGGTCACTCTGGGTCCGATTTGGTGGCCCGGGTCACTCTGGGTCCGATTTGGTGGCCCGGGTCACTCTGGGTCTGATTTGGTGGCCCGGGTCACTCTGGGTCCGATTTGGCGGGCGGCGCCACTCTGGGTCCGATTTGGCGGGCGGCGCCACTCTGGGTCCGATTTGGCGGGCGGCGCCACTCTGGGTCCGATTTGGCGGGCGGCGCCACTCTGGGTCCGATTTGGCGGGCGGCGCCACTCTGGGTCCGATTTGGCGGGCGGCGCCACTCTGGGTCCGATTTGGCGGGCGGCGCCACTCTGGGTCCGATTTGGCGGGCGGCGCCACTCTGGGTCCGATTTGGCGGGCGGCGCCACTCTGGGTCCGATTTGGCGGGCGGCGCCACTCTGGGTCCGATTTGGCGGGCGGCGCCACTCTGGGTCCGATTTGGCGGGCGGCGCCACTCTGGGTCCGATTTGGCGGGCGGCGCCACTCTGGGTCCGATTTGGTGGCCCGGGTCACTCTGGGTCCGATTTGGTGGCCCGGGTCACTCTGGGTCCGATTTGGCGGGCGGCGCCACTCTGGGTCTGATTTGGCGGGCGGCGCCACTCTGGGTCCGATTTGGCGGGCGGCGCCACTCTGGGTCCGATTTGGCGGGCGGCGCCACTCTGGGTCCGATTTGGCGGGCGGCGCCACTCTGGGTCCGATTTGGCGGGCGGCGCCACTCTGGGTCCGATTTGGCGGGCGGCGCCACTCTGGGTCCGATTTGGCGGGCGGCGCCACTCTGGGTCCGATTTGGCGGGCGGCGCCACTCTGGGTCCGATTTGGCGGGCGGCGCCACTCTGGGTCCGATTTGGCGGGCGGCGCCACTCTGGGTCCGATTTGGCGGGCGGCGCCACTCTGGGTCCGATTTGGCGGGCGGCGCCACTCTGGGTCCGATTTGGCGGGCGGCGCCACTCTGGGTCCGATTTGGTGGGCGGCGCCACTCTGGGTCCGATTTGGCGGGCGGCGCCACTCTGGATCCGATTTGGCGGGCGGCGCCACTCTGGGTCCGATTTGGCGGGCGGCGCCACTCTGGGTCCGATTTGGCGGGCGGCGCCACTCTGGGTCCGATTTGGCCGAACGGCGCCACTCTGGGTCCGATTTGGCGGGCGGCGCCACTCTGGGTCCGATTTGGCAGGCGGCGCCACTCTGGGTCCGATTTGGCGGGCGGCGCCACTCTGGGTCCGATTTGGCGGGCGGCACCACTCTGGGTCCGATTTGGCGGGCGGCGCCATTCTGGGTCCGATTTGGCGGGCGGCGCCACTCTGGGTCCGATTTGGCGGGCGGCGCCACTCTGGGTCCGATTTGGCGGGCGGCGCCACTCTGGGTCCGATTTGGCGGGCTGGGTCCGATTTGGCGGGCTGGGTCCGATTTGGTGAGCGGGGCAATAATTATAATAAGACTATAGATAGTGCTTTGAAATTGTGCTGTGCTATCACTTTAAGAGCTGATATTATCTGCCAAAACTGTCCTGCTAGGGTCATGTACAGTTCGCAGGCGTTGGCATAGTAACTGGGCCTGACTGAGCATATCAATGAGCTAATCAGCCAGGTGGCAGGTACATTTCAAATTGCCTCAGAAACCCGGCCATTATAACCTATGTGAAAATTTCCCTATTGAAAAGCATTACAATGAGGGGAAAAAACATTTTCAAACGCAAATTGCGCCAAAACTACAAATCCGATCGACACGAAAAATACTTAGCACACCTCTTGGGGACGCTGGCTTCGAAATGACACCTCACTGGAGTCTGTGAGTGAAGCGGTTCGGGCCGCATTACGTGCGGACTGAATAATAATAAGAACTAGATGGGTATTTCCTGAAGGAACTACAGATAGTGCTTTGGAATGGTGCCCGGGCTGCCCCTGCAAGACTTTCACACTTGGGTGCCCCTCAGGCGGTCCGATTTGGTGGGTTGGGTCAATCTGGGTCTGATTTTGTGGGCGGGGTAAATCTAGGTCCGATTCGGTGGGCGGGGTCACTTTTGGTCCGATTCTGTGGGCGCGGCCACTCTGGGTCCGATTCGGTGGGCGGGGCACCTTAGGGACCAATTTGGTGGGTGGGGTCACTCGGTCCGATTTGGTGGGCTGGGCACCTCACGGTCTCATTTGGTGGGCTGGGCACCTCAGGGTCCGATTTGGTGGGTGGGGTCACTCTGGGTCCGATTTGGTGGAAGGGGTCACTCTGGGTCCGATTTGGTGGAAGGGGTCACTCTGGGTCTGATTTGGTGGAAGGGGTCACTCTGGGTTCGATTTGGTGGGCGGAGCCACTCTGGGTCCGATTTGGTGGGCAGGGTCACTCTGGGTCCGATTTGGTGGGCGGGGTCACTCTGGGTCCGATTTGGTGAGCCGGGCCCCTCGGGGTCCGATTTGGTGAGCGGGGTAATCTACTATATAATTGTCTAAGGGCACTTCCGTCTTTCTGTCTCACAACACCGCTACGTCATCATCTCATGAGACCGCAATGCACTCTTGGGACCGGAGCGCGCAACAAGCATCGGGTACCGGCCACTCCAGGTGCAACAAGCATCGTGTACCGGCCGCTCTAGGAGGTGCAACAACCATCAGATACCGGCCGCTCCAGGAGGTGAGTATGTAACTTTTTTATTTTAATTCTTTTTTTTTTTTTAACAGGGATATGCAGTATACTATGTGACTGGACAATATACTACGTGACTGGGCAGTATAACTACGTGGCTCTGCGCTGTATACTGCGTGGCTCTGCGCTGTATACTGCGTGGCTCTGCGCTGTATACTACGCGGCTCTGCGCTGTATACTACGCGGCTCTGCGCTGTATACTGCGCGGCTCTGCGCTTTGTACTGCGCGGCTCTGCACTATATACTGCGTGGCTCTTCGCTGTATACTACGCGGCTCTGCGCTGTGTACTGCGCGGCTCTGCGCTGTGTACTGCGCGGCTCTGCGCTGTGTACTGCGCGGCTCTGCGCTGTGTACTGCGCGGCTCTGCGCTGTATACTGCGCGGCTCTGCGCTGTGTACTGCGCGGCTCTGCGCTGTGTACTGCGCGGCTCTGCGCTGTGTACTGCGCGGCTCTGCGCTTTATACTGCGCGACTCTGCGCTTTGTACTGCGCGGCTCTGCGCTGTGTACTGCGCGGCTCTGCGCTGTGTACTGCGCGGCTCTGCGCTGTGTACTGCGCGGCTCTGCGCTGTGTACTGAGCGGCTCTGCGCTGTATACTGCGCGGCTCTGCGCTGTGTACTGCGCGGCTCTGCGCTGTGTACTGCGCGGCTCTGCGCTGTGTACTGCGCGGCTCTGCGCTGTGTACTGCGCGGCTCTGCGCTTTATACTGCGCGACTCTGCGCTTTGTACTGCGCGGCTCTGCGCTGTGTACTGCGCGGCTCTGCGCTGTGTACTGCGCGGCTCTGCGCTGTGTACTGCGCGGCTCTGCGCTGTGTACTGCGCGGCTCTGCGCTGTGTACTGCGCGGCTCTGCGCTGTGTACTGCGCGGCTCTGCGCTGTGTACTGCGTGGCTCTGCGCTTTACACTGCGCGACTCTGCGCTTTGTACTGCGCGGCTCTGCGCTGTGTACTGCGCGGCTCTGCGCTGTGTACTGCGCGGCTCTGCGCTGTGTACTGCGCGGCTCTGCGCTTTATACTGCGCGACTCTGCGCTTTGTACTGCGCGGCTCTGCGCTGTGTACTGCGCGGCTCTGCGCTGTGTACTGCGCGGCTCTGCGCTGTGTACTGCGCGGCTCTGCGCTGTGTACTGCGCGGCTCTGCGCTGTGTACTGCGCGGCTCTGCACTGTATACTGCGCGGCTCTGCGCTGTGTACTGCGCGGCTCTGCGCTGTGTACTGCGCGGCTCTGCGCTGTGTACTGCGCGGCTCTGCGCTTTATACTGCGCGACTCTGCGCTTTGTACTGCGCGGCTCTGCGCTGTGTACTGCGCGGCTCTGCGCTGTGTACTGCGCGGCTCTGCGCTGTGTACTGCGCGGCTCTGCGCTTTATACTGCGCGACTCTGCGCTTTGTACTGCGCGGCTCTGCGCTGTGTACTGCGCGGCTCTGCGCTGTGTACTGCGCGGCTCTGCGCTGTGTACTGCGCGGCTCTGCGCTGTGTACTGCGCGGCTCTGCGCTGTGTACTGCGCGGCTCTGCGCTGTGTACTGCGTGGCTCTGCGCTGTGTACTGCGCGGCTCTGCGCTTTATACTGCGCGACTCTGCGCTTTGTACTGCGCGGCTCTGCGCTGTGTACTGCGCGGCTCTGCGCTGTGTACTGCGCGGCTCTGCGCTGTGTACTGCGCGGCTCTGCGCTGTGTACTGCGCGGCTCTGCGCTGTGTACTGCGCGGCTCTGCGCTGTGTACTGCGTGGCTCTGCGCTTTACACTGCGCGACTCTGCGCTTTGTACTGCGCGGCTCTGCGCTGTGTACTGCGCGGCTCTGCGCTGTGTACTGCGCGGCTCTGCGCTGTGTACTGCGCGGCTCTGCGCTGTGTACTGCGCGGCTCTGCGCTGTGTACTGCGCGGCTCTGCGCTGTGTACTGCGCGGCTCTGCGCGGCTCTGCACTGTATACTGCGTGGCTCTGCGCTGTGTACTGCTCGGCTCTGCGCTGTGTACTGCGCGGCTCTGCGCTGTGTACTGCGCGGCTCTGCGCTTTATACTGCGCGACTCTGCGCTTTGTACTGCGCGGCTCTGCGCTGTGTACTGCGCGGCTCTGCACTGTGTACTGCGCGGCTCTGCGCTGTGTACTGCGCGACTCTGCGCTGTGTACTGCGCGGCTCTGCGCTGTGTACTGCGCGGCTCTGCGCTGTGTACTGCGCGGCTCTGCGCTGTGTACTGCGCGGCTCTGCGCTGTGTACTGCGCGGCTCTGCGCTGTATACTGCGCGGCTCTGCTCTGTGTACTGCGCGGCTCTGCGCTGTGTACTGCGTGGCTCTGCGCTTTATACTGCGCGACTCTGCGCTTTGTACTGTGCGGCTCTGCGCTGTGTACTGCGCGGCTCTGCGCTGTGTACTGCGCGGCTCTGCGCTGTGTACTGCGCGGCTCTGCGCTTTATACTGCGCGACTCTGCGCTTTGTACTGCGCGGCTCTGCGCTGTGTACTGCGCGGCTCTGCGCTGTGTACTGCGCGGCTCTGCGCTGTGTACTGCGCGGCTCTGCGCTGTGTACTGCGCGGCTCTGCGCTGTGTACTGCGCGGCTCTGCGCTGTGTACTGCGCGGCTCTGCGCTGTGTACTGCGCGGCTCTGCGCTGTGTACTGCGCGGCTCTGCACTGTATACTGCGTGGCTGTGCAATATACTTCGTGGACATACATATTCTAGAATACCCGATGAGTTAGAATCGGGCCACAGTCTAATAATCATAAGACTACAGATAGTGGTTTGGAATTGTGCTGTACTGTCACTTTAAGAGCTGATATTATCTGACAAAACTTGTGACCTGGTGAGCTGATGTAGACTTCATAGGCGTTGGCATAGTAACTGTGTCTGACTGCGCATATCAATGAGCTAATCAGCCAGGTGGCAGTTATTTTTAGAAATTGCCTCAGAAACCAGCCCATTATAAACGTATAGGAAAATTTCTCCATTGAAACGCATTGAAAGACTTTTTTCAAACACAAATTGCGCAAAAACTACAAATCCGATCGACACGAAAAATACTTAGCACACATCTCAGGAACGCTGGCTTCGAAATGACACCTCACTGGAGTCTGTGAGTTTAGCGGTTCGGGCCGCATTACGTGCGGACTGAATAATAAGAATAAGAAGAAGTTTACCACGGTGGAATAACAGTATAGTGCTTTGTTCCAAAGCACTATAACTAGATGGGTATTTCCTGAAGGAACTACAGATAGTGCTTTGGAATGGTGCCCGGGCTGCCCCTGCAAGACTTTTACACTTGGGTGCCCCTCAGGCGGTCCGATTTGGTGGGTTGGGTCAATCTGGGTCTGATTTTGTGGGCGGGGTAAATCTAGGTCCGATTCGGTGGGCGGGGTCACTTTTGGTCCGATTCTGTGGGCGCGGCCACTCTGGGTCCGATTCGGTGGGCGGAGCCACTCTGGGTCCGATTTGGTGGGCGGGGCACCTTAGGGACCAATTTGGTGGGTGGGGTCACTCGGTCCGATTTGGTGGGCTGGGCACCTCAGGGTCTGATTTGGTGGGCTGGGCACCTCAGGGTCCGATTTGGTGGGTGGGGTCACTCTGGGTCCGATTTGGTGGGCGGGGTCACTCTGGGCCCGATTTGGTGGAAGGGGTCACTCTGGGTCCGATTTGGTGGAAGGGGTCACTCTGGGTCTGATTTGGTGGAAGGGGTCACTCTGGGTCCGATTTGGTGGGCGGAGCCACTCTGGGTCCGATTTGGTGGGCGGGGTCACTCTGGGTCTGATTTAGGGGGCGGGGTCACTCTGGGTCCGATTTGGTGGGCCGGGCCCCTCGGGGTCCGATTTGGTGGGCCGGGCCTCTCGGGTTCCGAATTGGTGAGCGGGGTAATCTACTATCTAATTATCTAAGGGCACTTCCGTCTTTCTGTCTCACAACACCGCTACGTCATCATCTCGTGAGACCGCAATGCACTCTTGGGACCGGAGCGCGCAACAAGCATCGGGTACCGGCCACTCCAGGTGCAACAAGCATCGTGTACCGGCCGCTCTAGGAGGTGCAACAACCATCAGATACCGGCCGCTCCAGGAGGTGAGTATGTAACTTTTTTATTTTAATTCTTTTTTTTTTTAACAGGGATATGCAGTATACTATGTGACTGGACAATATACTACGTGACTGGGCAGTATAACTACGTGGCTCTGCGCTGTATACTGCGTGGCTCTGTGCTGTATACTGCGTGGCTCTGCGCTGTATACTACGCGGCTCTGCACTGTATACTACGCGGCTCTGCGCTGTATACTGCGTGGCTCTGCGCTGTGTACTGCGCGGCTCTGCGCTGTGTACTGCGCGGCTCTGCACTGTGTACTGCGCGTTCTGCGCTGTATACTGCGCGGCTCTGCGCTGTATACTGCGCAGCTCTGCGCAGCTCTGCGCTTTGTACTGCGCGGCTCTGCGCTATATACTGCGTGGCTCTTCGCTGTATACTACGCGGCTCTGCGCTGTGTACTGCGCGGCTCTGCGCTGTGTACTGCGCGTGTCCGTGCTGTGTACTGCGCGTGTCTGCGCTGTATACTGCGGGGCTCTGCACTGTATACTGCGGGGCTCTGCGCTGTATACTACGCGGCTCAGCGCTGTATACTGCGCGGCTCTGCGCTGCATACTGCGTGGCTCTACGCTGCGTACTGCGCGGCTCTGCGCTGTATACTGGGTGGCTCTGCGCTGTGTACTGCGCGGCTCTGTGCTGTGTACTGTGCGGCTCTGCACTGTGTACTGCGCGGCTCTGCGCTGTGTACTGCGCGGCTCTGCGCTTTATACTGTGCGGCTCTGCGCTCTGTACTGCGCGGCTCTGCGCGGCTCTGCGCTGTGTACTGCGCAGCTCTGCGCTGTATACTGCGCGGCTCTGCGCTGTGTACTGCGCGGCTCTGCGCTGTGTACTGCGCGGCTCTGCGCTGTGTACTGCTCGGCTCTGCGCTGTGTACTGCGCGGCTCTGCGCTGTGTACTGCGCGGCTCTGCGCTGTGTACTGCGCGGCTCTGCGCTGTGTACTGCGCGGCTCTGCGCGGTATACTGCGCGGCTCTGCGCTTTATACTGTGCGGCTCTGCGCTCTGTACTGCACGGCTCTGCGCTGTCTACTGCGCGGCTCTGCGCTGTGTACTGCTCGGCTCTGCGCTGTGTACTGCGCGGCTCTCCGCTTTATACTGCGCGGCTCTGCGCTTTATACTGCGCGGCTTTGCGCTGTGTACTGCATGGCTCTGCGCTGTGTACTGCGCGGCTCTGCGCTGTGTACTGCTCGGCTCTGCGCTGTGTACTGCACGGCTCTGCGCTTTATACTGCGCGGCTCTGCGCTGTGTACTGCACGGCTCTGCGCTGTGTACTGCGCGGCTCTGCGCTGTGTACTGCACGGCTCTGCGCTTTATACTGCGCGGCTCTGCGCTGTGTACTGCACGGCTCTGCGCTGTGTACTGCGCTGCTCTGCGCTGTGTACTGCGCGGCTCTGCGCTTTATACTGCGCGGCTCTGCGCTTTATACTGCGCGGCTCTGCGCTGTGTACTGCGCGGCTCTGCGCTGTGTATTGCGCAGCTCTGCGCTGTGTACTGCTCGGCTCTGCACTGTGTACTGCGCGGCTCTGCGCTGTGTACTGCGCGGCTCTGCGCTGTGTACTGCACGGCTCTGCGCTTTATACTGCGCGGCTCTGCGCTGTGTACTGCACGGCTCTGCGCTGTGTACTGCGCGGCTCTGCGCTGTGTACTGCACGGCTCTGCGCTTTATACTGCGCGGCTCTGCGCTGTGTACTGCACGGCTCTGCGCTGTGTACTGCGCGGCTCTGCGCTGTGTACTGCGCGGCTCTGCGCTTTATACTGCGCGGCTCTGCGCTGTGTACTGCGCGGCTCTGCGCTGTGTACTGCGCGGCTCTGCGCTGTGTACTGCACGGCTCTGCACTGTATACTGCGTGGCTGTGCAATATACTACGTGGACATGCATATTCTAGAATACCCGATGAGTTAGAATCGGGCCACAGTCTAATAATCATAAGACTACGGATAGTGGTTTGGAATTGTGCTGTACTGTCACTTTAAGAGCTGATATTATCTGACAAAACTTGTGACCTGGTGAGCTGATGTAGATTTCATAGGAGTTGGCATAGTAACTGTGTCTGACTGCGCATATCAATGAGCTAATCAGCCAGGTGGCAGTTATTTTTAGAAATTGCCTCAGAAACCAGCCCATTATAAACGTATAGGAAAATTTCTCCATTGAAACGCATTGAAAGACTTTTTTCAAACACAAATTGCGCAAAAACTACAAATCCGATCGTCACGAAAAATACTTAGCACACCTCTCAGGAACGCTGGCTTCGAAATGACACCTCACTGGAGTCTGTGAGTTTAGCGGTTCGGGCCGCATTACGTGCGGACTGAATAATAAGAATAAGAAGAAGTTTACCACGGTGGAATAACAGTATAGTGCTTTGTTCCAAAGCACTATAACTAGATGGGTATTTCCTGAAGGAACTACAGATAGTGCTTTGGAATGGTGCCCGGGCTGCCCCTGCAAGACTTTCACACTTGGGTGCCCCTCAGGCGGTCCGATTTGGTGGGTTGGGTCAATCTGGGTCTGATTTTGTGGGCGGGGTAAATCTAGGTCCGATTCGGTGGGCGGGGTCACTTTTGGTCCGATTCTGTGGGCGCGGCCACTCTGGGTCCGATTCGGTGGGCGGAGCCACTCTGGGTCCGATTTGGTGGGCGGGGCACCTTAGGGACCAATTTGGTGGGTGGGGTCACTCGGTCCGATTTGGTGGGCTGGGCACCTCAGGGTCTCATTTGGTGGGCTGGGCACCTCAGGGTCCGATTTGGTGGGTGGGGTCACTCTGGGTCCGATTTGGTGGAAGGGGTCACTCTGGGTTTGATTTGGTGGAAGGGGTCACTCTGGGTTCGATTTGGTGGGCGGAGCCACTCTGGGTCCGATTTGGTGGGCGGGGTCACTCTGGGTCCGATTTGGTGGGCGGGGTCACTCTGGGTCCGATTTGGTGAGCCGGGCCCCTCGGGGTCCGATTTGGTGAGCGGGGTAATCTACTATATAATTGTCTAAGGGCACTTCCGTCTTTCTGTCTCACAACACCGCTACGTCATCATCTCATGAGACCGCAATGCACTCTTGGGACCGGAGCGCGCAACAAGCATCGGGTACCGGCCACTCCAGGTGCAACAAGCATCGTGTACCGGCCGCTCTAGGAGGTGCAACAACCATCAGATGCCGGCCGCTCCAGGAGGTGAGTATGTAACTTTTTTATTTTAATTCTTTTTTTTTTTTTTTAACAGGGATATGCAGTATACTATGTGACTGGACAATATACTACGTGACTGGGCAGTATAACTACGTGGCTCTGCGCTGTATACTGCGTGGCTCTGCGCTGTATACTGCGTGGCTCTGCGCTGTATACTACACGGCTCTGCGCTGTATACTACGCGGCTCTGCGCTGTATACTGCGCGGCTCTGCGCTTTGTACTGCGCGGCTCTGCGCTATATACTGCGTGGCTCTTCGCTGTATACTGCTCGGCTCTGCGCTGTGTACTGCGCGGCTCTGCGCTGTGTACTGCGCGTGTCCGTGCTGTGTACTGCGTGTGTCTGCGCTGTATACTGCGCGGCTCTGCGCTGTGTACTGCGCGGCTCTGCACTGTGTACTGCACGGCTCTGCGCTGTATACTGCGGGGCTCTGCACTGTATACTGCGGGGCTCTGCGCTGTATACTACGCGGCACTGCGCTGTATACTGCGCGGCTCTGCGCTGTATACTGCGTGGCTCTACGCTGTGTACTGCGCGGCTCTGCGCTGTATACTGCGCGGCTCTGCGCTGTATACTGGGCGGCTCTGCGCTGTGTACTGCGCGGCTCTGCGCTGTATACTGCGCGGCTCTGCGCTGTATACTGCGCGGCTCTGCGCTGTGTACTGCGCGGCTCTGCGCTGTGTACTGCGCGGCTCTGCGCTGTGTACTGCGCGGCTCTGCGCTGTGTACTGCGCGGCTCTGCGCTGTGTACTGCGCGGCTCTGCGCTGTGTACTGCGCGGCTCTGCGCTGTGTACTGCGCGGCTCTGCGCTTTATACTGCGCGGCTCTGCGCTGTGTACTGCGCGGCTCTGCGCTGTGCACTGCGCGGCTCTGCGCGGTATACTGCGCGGCTCTGCGCTTTATACTGCGCGGCTCTGCGCTTTATACTGCGCGGCTCTGCGCTGTGTACTGCGCGGCTCTGCGCTGTATACTGCGCGGCTCTGCGCTGTGTACTGCGCGGCTCTGCGCTGTGTACTGCGCGGCTCTCCGCTTTATACTGCGCGGCTCTGCGCTGTGTACTGCACGGCTCTGCGCTGTGTACTGCGCGGCTCTGCACTTTATACTGCGCGGCTCTGCGCTTTGTACTGCGCGGCTCTGCGCTGTGTACTGCGCGGCTCTGCGCTGTGTACTGCGCGGCTCTGCGCTGTGTACTGCGCGGCTCTGCGCTGTGTACTGCGCGGCTCTGCGCTGTGTACTGCGCGGCTCTGCGCTGTGTACTGCGCGGCTCTGCGCTGTGTACTGCGCGGCTCTGCGCTGTGTACTGCGCGGCTCTGCGCTTTATACTGCGCGACTCTGCGCTTTGTACTGCGCGGCTCTGCGCTGTGTACTGCGCGGCTCTGCGCTGTGTACTGCGCGGCTCTGTGCTGTGTACTGCGCGGCTCTGCGCTGTGTACTGCGCGGCTCTGCGCTGTGTACTGCGCGGCTCTGCGCTGTGTACTGCGCGGCTCTGCGCTGTATACTGCGTGGCTCTGCGCTGTGTACTGCGCGGCTCTGCGCTGTGTACTGCGTGGCTCTGCGCTGTGTACTGCGTGGCTCTGCGCTTTATACTGCGCGACTCTGCGCTATGTACTGCGCGGCTCTGCGCTGTGTACTGCGCGGCTCTGCGCTGTGTACTGCGCGGCTCTGCGTTGTGTACTGCGCGGCTCTGCGCTTTCTACTGCGCGACTCTGCGCTTTGTACTGCGCGGCTCTGCGCTGTGTACTGCGCGGCTCTGCGCTGTGTACTGCGCGGCTCTGCGCTGTGTACTGCGCGGCTCTGCGCTGTGTACTGCGCGGCTCTGCACTGTATACTGCGTGGCTCTGCGCTGTGTACTGCGCGGCTCTGCGCTGTGTACTGCGCGGCTCTGCGCTGTGTACTGCGCGGCTCTGCGCTGTGTACTGCGCGGCTCTGCGCTGTGTACTGCGCGGCTCTGCGCTGTATACTGCGTGGCTCTGCGCTGTGTACTGCGCGGCTCTGCGCTGTGTACTGCGTGGCTCTGCGCTTTATACTGCGCGACTCTGCGCTTTGTACTGCGCGGCTCTGCGCTGTGTACTGCGCGGCTCTGCGCTGTGTACTGCGCGGCTCTGCGCTTTATACTGCGCGACTCTGCGCTTTGTACTGCGCGGCTCTGCGCTGTGTACTGCGCGGCTCTGCGCTGTGTACTGCGCGGCTCTGCGCTGTGTACTGCGCGGCTCTGCACTGTATACTGCGTGGCTCTGCGCTGTGTACTGCGGGGCTCTGCGCTTTATACTGTGCGACTCTGCGCTTTGTACTGCGCGGCTCTGCGCTGTGTACTGCGCGGCTCTGCGCTGTGTACTGCGCGGCTCTGCGCTGTGTACTGCGCGGCTCTGCGCTGTGTACTGCACGGCTCTGCGCTTTATACTGCGCGACTCTGCGCTTTGTACTGCGCGGCTCTGCACTGTATACTGCGTGGCTCTGCGCTGTGTACTGCGCGGCTCTGCGCTGTGTACTGCGCGGCTCTGCGCTTTATACTGCGCGACTCTGCGCTTTGTACTGCGCGGCTCTGCGCTGTGTACTGCGCGGCTCTGCACTGTATACTGCGTGGCTCTGCGCTGTGTACTGCCCGGCTCTGCGCTGTGTACTGCGCGGCTCTGCGCTTTATACTGCGCGACTCTGCGCTTTGTACTGCGCGGCTCTGCGCTGTGTACTGCGCGGCTCTGCACTGTATACTGCGTGGCTCTGCGCTGTGTACTGCGCGGCTCTGCGCTGTGTACTGCGTGGCTCTGCGCTTTATACTGCGCGACTCTGCGCTTTGTACTGCGCGGCTCTGCGCTGTGTACTGCGTGGCTCTGCGCTGTGTACTGCGCGGCTCTGCGCGGCTCTGCGCTTTATACTGCGCGACTCTGCGCTTTGTACTGCGCGGCTCTGCGCTTTATACTGCGTGGCTCTGCGCTGTGTACTGCGTGGCTCTGCGCTGTGTACTGCGCGGCTCTGCGCTGTGTACTGCGCGGCTCTGCGCTTTATACTGCGCGACTCTGCGCTTTGTACTGCGCGGCTCTGCGCTGTGTACTGCGCGGCTCTGCGCTGTGTACTGCGCGGCTCTGCGCTGTGTACTGCGCGGCTCTGCACTGTATACTGCGTGGCTCTGCGCTGTGTACTGCGGGGCTCTGCGCTTTATACTGCGCGACTCTGCGCTTTGTACTGCGCGGCTCTGCACTGTATACTGCGTGGCTGTGCAATATACTACGTGGACATGCATATTCTAGAATACCCGATGAGTTAGAATCGGGCCACAGTCTAATAATCATAAGACTAAGGATAGTGGTTTGGAATTGTGCTGTACTGTCACTTTAAGAGCTGATATTATCTGACAAAACTTGTGACCTGGTGAGCTGATGTAGACTTCATAGGCGTTGGCATAGTAACTGTGTCTGACTGCGCATATCAATGAGCTAATCAGCCAGGTGGCAGTTATTTTTAGAAATTGCCTCAGAAACCAGCCCATTATAAATGTATGGGACAATTTCCCTATTGAAACGCATTGAAAGACTTTTTTCAAACACAAATTGCGCAAAAACTACAAATCCGATCGGCACTAAAAATACTTAGCACACCTCTTGGGGACGCTGGCTTCGAAATGACACCTCACTGGAGTCTGTGAGTTTAGCGGTTCGGGCCGCATTACGTGCGGACTGAATAATAAGAATAAGAAGAAGTTTACCACTGTGGAATAACAGTATAGTGCTTTGTTCCAAAGCACTATAATAATAATAAGAAGTTTACCACGGTGGAATAACAGTATAGTGCTTTGTTCCAAAGCACTATAATAACTAGATGGGTATTTCCTGAAGGAACTACAGGTAGTGCTTTGGAATGGTGCCCGGGCTGCCCCTGCAAGACTTTCACACTTGGATGCCCCTCAGGCGCTGGTTTGGTAGTTGTAGCCCCTCAGGGTTGAGGCCACTCTGGGTCCGATTTGGTGGGCCGGGTCACTCTGGGTCCGATTTGGTGGGCCGGGTCACTCTGGGTCCGATTTGGTGGCCCGGGTCACTCTGGGTCCGATTTGGTGGCCCGGGTCACTCTGGGTCCGATTTGGTGGCCCGGGTCACTCTGGGTCCGATTTGGTGGCCCGGGTCACTCTGGGTCCGATTTGGTGGCCCGGGTCACTCTGGGTCCGATTTGGTGGCCCGGGTCACTCTGGGTCGGATTTGGTGGCCCGGGTCACTCTGGGTCCGATTTGGTGGGCCGGGTCACTCTGGGTCCGATTTGGTGGCCCGGGTCACTCTGGGTCCGATTTGGTGGCCCGGGTCACTCTGGGTCCGATTTGGTGGCCCGGGTCACTCTGGGTCCGATTTGGTGGGCCGGGTCACTCTGGGTCCGATTTGGTGGGCCGGGTCACTCTGGGTCCGATTTGGTGGGCCGGGTCACTCTGGGTTCGATTTGGTGGGACGGGTCACTCTGGGTCCGATTTGGTGGGCCGGGTCACTCTGGGTCCGATTTGGTGGGCCGGGTCACTCTGGGTCCGAGTTGGTGGCCCGGGTCACTCTGGGTCCGATTTGGTGGCCCGGGTCACTCTGGGTCCGAGTTGGTGGCCCGGGTCACTCTGGGTCCGATTTGGCGGGCGGCGTCACTCTGGGTCCGAGCTGGTGGCCCGGGTCACTCTGGGTCCGATTTGGCGGGCGGCGCCACTCTGGGTCCGATTTGGCGGGCGGCGCCACTCTGGGTCCGATTTGGCGGGCGGCGCCACTCTGGGTCCGATTTGGCGGGCGGCGCCACTCTGGGTCCGATTTGGCGGGCGGCGCCACTCTGGGTCCGATTTGGCGGGCGGCGCCACTCTGGGTCCGATTTGGCGGGCGGCGCCACTCTGGGTCCGATTTGGCGGGCGGCGCCACTCTGGGTCCGATTTGGCGGGCGGCGCCACTCTGGGTCCGATTTGGCGGGCGGCGCCACTCTGGGTCCGATTTGGCGGGCGGCGCCACTCTGGGTTCGATTTGGCGGGCGGCGCCACTCTGGGTCCGATTTGGCGGGTGGCGCCACTCTGGGTCCGATTTGGCCGAACGGCACCACTCAGGGTCCGATTTGGCGGGCGGCGCCACTCTGGGTCCGATTTGGCGGGCGGCGCCACTCTGGGTCCGATTTGGCGGGCGGCGCCACTCTGGGTCCGATTTGGCGGGAGGCGCCACTCTGGGTCCGATTTGGCGGGCGGCGCCACTCTGGGTCCGATTTGGCGGGCGGCGCCACTCTGGGTCCGATTTGGCGGGCGGCGCCACTCTGGGTCCGATTTGGCGGGCTGGGTCCGATTTGGTGAGCGGGGCAATAATTATAATAAGACTATAGATAGTGCTTTGAAATTGTGCTGTGCTATCACTTTAAGAGCTGATATTATCTGCCAAAACTGTCCTGCTAGGGTCATGTACAGTTCGCAGGCGTTGGCATAGTAACTGGGCCTGACTGAGCATATAAATGAGCTAATCAGCCAGGTGGCAGGTACATTTCAAATTGCCTCAGAAACCCGGCCATTATAACCTATGTGAAAATTTCCCTATTGAAAAGCATTACAATGAGGGGAAAAAACATTTTCAAACGCAAATTGCGCCAAAACTACAAATCCGATCGACACGAAAAATACTTAGCACACCTCTTGGGGACGCTGGCTTCGAAATGACACCTCACTGGAGTCTGTGAGTGAAGCGGTTCGGGCCGCATTACGTGCGGACTGAATAATAATAAGAACTAGATGGGTATTTCCTGAAGGAACTACAGATAGTGCTTTGGAATGGTGCCCGGGCTGCCCCTGCAAGACTTTCACACTTGGGTGCCCCTCAGACCAGGTCACTCTGGGTCCGATTTGGTGGGCCGGGTCACTCTGGGTCCGATTTGGTGGGCCGGGTCACTCTGGGTCCGATTTGGTGGGCCGGGTTACTCTGGGTCCGATTTGGTGGGCCGGGTCACTCTGACTGACAGCAGGATAAGGGAATGGCTGATAACAGAGAATAGACTGACAGCAGGACAAGGGAATGGCTGATAACAGAGAGAATAGACTGACAGCAGGACAGGGGAATGGCTGATAACAGAGAGAAATAGACTGACAGCAGGACGGGGAATGGCTGATAACAGAGAGAAATAGACTGACAGCAGGACAGGGGAATGGCTGATAACAGAGAAAAAGACTGACAGCAGGATGGGGGAATGGCTGATAACAGAGAGAATAGACTGACAGCAGGACGGGGAATGGCTGATAACAGGGAGAATAGACTGACAGCAGGACAGGGGAATGGCTGATAACAGAGAGAAATAGATGGGTATTTCCTGAAGGAACTACAGATAGTGCTTTGGAATGGTGCCCGGGCTGCCCCTGCAAGACTTTCACACTTGGGTGCCCCTCAGGCGCTGGTTTGGTAGTTGTAGCCACTCAGGGTTGAGGCCACACTGGGTCCGATTTGGCGGGCGGGGTCACTCTGGGACCCATTTGGCGGGCGGCGCCACTCTGGGTCCCATTTGGCGGGCGGCGCCACTCTGGGTCCCATTTGGCGGCCGGCGCCACTCTGGGTCCCATTTGGCGGCCGGCGCCACTCTGGGTCCCATTTGGCGGCCGGCGCCACTCTGGGTCCCATTTGGCGGCCGGCGCCACTCTGGGTCCCATTTGGCGGCCGGCGCCACTCTGGGTCCCATTTGGCGGCCGGCGCCACTCTGGGTCCCATTTGGCGGCCGGCGCCACTCTGGGTCCCATTTGGCGGCCGGCGCCACTCTGGGTCCCATTTGGCGGCCGGCGCCACTCTGGGTCCCATTTGGTGGCCGGCGCCACTCTGGGTCCCATTTGGCGGCCGGCGCCACTCTGGGTCCCATTCGGCGGCCGGCGCCACTCTGGGTCCCATTCGGCGGCCGGCGCCACTCTGGGTCCCATTCGGCGGCCGGCGCCACTCTGGGTCCCATTCGGCGGCCGGCGCCACTCTGGGTCCCATTCGGCGGCCGGCGCCACTCTGGGTCCCATTCGGCGGCCGGCGCCACTCTGGGTCCCATTCGGCGGCCGGCGCCACTCTGGGTCCCATTCGGCGGCCGGCGCCACTCTGGGTCCCATTCGGCGGCCGGCGCCACTCTGGGTCCCATTCGGCGGCCGGCGCCACTCTGGGTCCCATTCGGCGGCCGGCGCCACTCTGGGTCCCATTCGGCGGCCGGCGCCACTCTGGGTCCCATTCGGCGGCCGGCGCCACTCTGGGTCCGATTCGGCGGCCGGCGCCACTCTGGGTCCGATTCGGCGGCCGGCGCCACTCCGGGTCCGATTTGGTGGGCTGCGCACCTCGGGATCCGATTTTGTGGGCGGGTCACTTTAAGAGTTGATATTATCTGGCAAAACTGTGTCTTGGTAGAGTTCGTAGGCGTTGGCATAGTAACTGAGTCTGACTGCGCATATCAATGAGCTAATCAGCCAGGTGGCAGTTGGCAGTTATTTTTAGAAATTGCCTCAGAAATCAGGCCCATTATAAACGTATGGGAAAATTTCCCTATTGAAATGCATTGAAACACTTTTTTCAAATGCAAATTGCGCCAAAACTACAAATCCGATCGACACGAAAAATACTTAGCACACCTCTTGGGGACGCTGGCTTCGAAATGACACCTCACTGGAGTCTGTGAGTGAAGCGGTTCGGGCCGCATTACGTGCGGACTGAATAATAATAATAAGAAGTTTACCACGATGGAATAACAGTATAGTGCTTTGTGCCAAAGCACTATAATAATAATAAGAAGAAGTTTACCACGGTGGAATAACAGTATAGTGCTTTGTTCCAAAGCACTATAATAAGAAGTTTACCACGATGGAATAACAGTATAGTGCTTTGTTCCAAAGCACTATAAATATGCTAAAAATCATAATAAATGTGATAAAAGTAAATAAAAACAAGTACGTGAAATCACTGTATGTGTAGTTGTCTAAACTAATAAAATATTTATCTCATATGGTGAAGACTGAAACAAAAAAAGTCGCAATAGCAGAAACACTGCTTATATATTTATATATTGTGTTTTTTTTATTGTAAACAAGTTGAAAAAATATACACCTATATATATATATATATATATATATATATATATATATATTTATCATATACGTATATATATACAGTGGGGCAAAAAAGTATTTAGTCATTCAGCAATAGTGCAAGTTCCACCACTTAAAAAGATGAGAGGCGTCTGTAATTTACATCATAGGTAGACCTCAACTATGGGAGACAAACTGAGAAAAAAAAATCCAGAAAATCACATTGTCTGTTTTTTTATCATTTTATTTGCATATTATGGTGGAAAATAAGTATTTGGTCAGAAACAAACAATCAAGATTTCTGGCTCTCACAGACCTGTAACTTCTTCTTTAAGAGTCTCCTCTTTCCTCCACTCATTACCTGTAGTAATGGCACCTGTTTAAACTTGTTATCAGTATAAAAAGACACCTGTGCACACCCTCAAACAGTCTGACTCCAAACTCCACTATGGTGAAGACCAAAGAGCTGTCAAAGGACACCAGAAACAAAATTGTAGCCCTGCACCAGGCTGGGAAGACTGAATCTGCAATAGCCAACCAGCTTGGAGTGAAGAAATCAACAGTGGGAGCAATAATTAGAAAATGGAAGACATTCAAGACCACTGATAATCTCCCTCGATCTGGGGCTCCACGCAAAATCCCACCCCGTGGGGTCAGAATGATCACAAGAACGGTGAGCAAAAATCCCAGAACCACACGGGGGGACCTAGTGAATGACCTGCAGAGAGCTGGGACCAATGTAACAAGGCCTACCATAAGTAACACACTACGCCACCATGGACTCAGATCCTGCAGTGCCAGACGTGTCCCACTGCTTAAGCCAGTACATGTCCGGGCCCGTCTGAAGTTTGCTAGAGAGCATTTGGATGATCCAGAGGAGTTTTGGGAGAATGTCCTATGGTCTGATGAAACCAAACTGGAACTGTTTGGTAGAAACACAACTTGTCGTGTTTGGAGGAAAAAGAATACTGAGTTGCATCCATCAAACACCATACCTACTGTAAAGCATGGTGGTGGAAACATCATGCTTTGGGGCTGTTTCTCTGCAAAGGGGCCAGGACGACTGATCCGGGTACATGAAAGAATGAATGGGGCCATGTATCGTGAGATTTTGAGTGCAAACCTCCTTCCATCAGCAAGGGCATTGAAGATGAAACGTGGCTGGGTCTTTCAACATGACAATGATCCAAAGCACACCGCCAGGGCAACGAAGGAGTGGCTTCGTAAGAAGCATTTCAAGGTCCTGGAGTGGCCTAGCCAGTCTCCAGATCTCAACCCTATAGGAAACCTTTGGAGGGAGTTGAAAGTCCGTGTTGCCAAGCGAAAAGCCAAAAACATCACTGCTCTAGAGGAGATCTGCATGGAGGAATGGGCCAACATACCAACAACAGTGTGTGGCAACCTTGTGAAGACTTACAGAAAACGTTTGACCTCTGTCATTGCCAACAAAGGATATATTACAAAGTATTGAGATGAAATTTTGTTTCTGACCAAATACTTATTTTCCACCATAATATGCAAATAAAATGATAAAAAAACAGACAATGTGATTTTCTGGATTTTTTTTTCTCAGTTTGTCTCCCATAGTTGAGGTCTACCTATGATGTAAATTACAGACGCCTCTCATCTTTTTAAGTGGTGGAACTTGCACTATTGCTGAATGACTAAATACTTTTTTTCCCCACTGTATATATATATATTCCTATATATTTTATATACTTTATATACACACATACAAAATATATACGTTTTTCCATTTTTTTGCTACTTTACAAAGTTATATAAAGTATATATATATATATATATATATATATATATAGTTTCTAACTTTGTAAAGCCGTAAGTAAAAAAATGTAAAAAAAAATTATATATGTATAATATATCTAATATATAAAGCTGAATGTGTGTGTGTGTGTGTGTGTGTCTGGGATTGGCATCTGCACCGTCGCAGCTTCAGCCACAACATTTTGCACAGTCACACGTCTGGACCCCAAGAGAGTCATAGGCTATGTTGTGTGGCGAAATTTTAACCCCGCGCGTTCCAATTCACCAAACAATTTTGCCCCTATCTACATAATGGGGAAAAAGTGAAAGGAAAAGTGTTGGAGGCAAATTGACAGCTGCCAGATGTGAACAAGGGGGACTTAAAGAATGAGAGCGATGGCGCCAAAGAGTATATACTGTATAGTTGCTAAGGTGGGGCCCCGACATGGGATACTCACCACACCACCACGGGGATATGAACACACACAAAAAATGCGCCACACACTACCACGTGCTTGAACACATATACCACCCTCAGCACACATTTCACCACACATACACCAACCTCGCCACATAAAAGTCGAAACACAAATGTCACCGCTCAAAAGTCGCCACATGCAAAACTCGCCACATGCAAAACTCGCCACACGCAAAACTTTCACACGTGGAAAAATTGCCACATGCACAAAAGTTGCAAAAGTTGCCTCACACAAAACTTGCACATACTCAAAACGCACCACACACAAAACTCACCACGCGCAAAACTCACCATGCGCAAAACTTGCTTCACACAACTTGCTACACTAACCTGTCACATGCAACTCGACACACAAAAAGTTGCTACACGCATGTCGCCACACAAAACTCATCTCACAAAAGTCGCTACATGCATGTCGCCACACGCAACTCAACACACACAACTTGACACATGAAACTCGCCCTAAAACACACACAAGTCTGGTATTATCCTTCAAAAATAAAAATCTGATTAATAAGCAGACAAACTATAAGAGCAACAACTGTACCATATAGGAAATACGGCAGCTGTCAGTCACATGACCTGTCTATTATGTGTATGTGTGAGCTAATATATACTGCCAAGTGGGAGGGCTTCCTGTTGGCTGGGGATTTATCAGGCTGCCAATTTAGCTTACAAATACTGAGGTAAAAATACTGAGCAAATAACGTGTGAACGAGGTCTAATACAGGAGGAGATGACACACAGATTTATACTATATACAGGGGAGATGACACACAGGTATATACTATATACAGGAGGAGATGACATACAGGTATATACTATATACAGGAGGAGATGACACACAGGTATATACTATATACAGGGGAGATGACACACAGGTATATACTATATACAAGAGGAGATGACTTACAGGTATATACAGGAGCAGATGACACACAGGTATATACTATATACAGGAGCAGATGACACACAGGTATATACTATGTACAGGAGATGACATACAGGTATATACTATATACAGGATGAGATGACACATATATACTATATACAGGAGGAGATGACATACAGGTATATACTATATACAGGGGAGATGACGCACAGATATATACTATATACAGGAGCAGATGACACACAGGTATATACTATATACAGAAGGATATGACGCACAGATATATACTATATACAGGAGGAGATGACATACATATATACTATATACAGGAGGAGATGACATACAGGTATATACTATATAAAAGAGGAGATGACACATAGGTATATAGGGGAGGAGATGACATACAGCAGGTATATACTACTATATACAGAAGAGATGACATACAGGTATATACTGTATATACTATATACAGGGGAGATGACATACAGGTATATACTATATACAGAGGAGATTACATACAGGTATATACTATATACAGGAGCAGATGACTTACAGGTATATACTATATACAGGAGGAGATGACACATGGGTATATACTATATACAGAAGAGATGACATACAGGTATATACTATATACAGGAGGAGATAACACATAGGTATATACAATATACAGGAGGAGATGACATACAGCAGGTATATACTATTTACAGGGGAGATGACATACAGGTATATACTATATACAGGAGGGATGACATACAGGTACCCCTACCTTCTGTCTCTTCCCCACTATCCCATAGAATGTAAGTCCGCAAGGACAGGGTCCTCTCCCCTCTGTACCAGTGTGTCACTGTAAACCTGTTTACTGTAAATGATATCTATAACTCTGTATGTAACCCCTTTCTCATGTACAGCACCATGGAATTAATGGTGCTATATAAATAAATAATAATGATAATACAGGTATATACTATATACAGGAGATGACATACAGGTGTATACTATATATAAGGGAGATGACAAACATGTACATACTGAGGTGAAAATGAAAAGGTGTGAGTGCAAAATGAGAGGAGTGAGGGAAAATAGTGGAGTGATCGGAGAATGACAGATGTGAGGTCGAAATGACAAGTGTTAGGGGGGAATGAGAGGAGTGAGGGGGGCATGAGAGAAGTGAGGGGGAAAATGAAAGATGTGAGGGGGAAAATGAGAGGCGTGATGGGAAAATAAGAGAAGTGAGGGGCTATAACTAACCACAGATATTTACTATCCCCAGGCAACACCGGGCTCTTCAGCTAGTTATATACAGTATATATGTGAAATGTGGCCTGATATCCGAGGCGTTAAATTACTCATAGTAATTCCTTATTATGCAGGTTGTGAAAAAAATAGGATTCTATTATTTTCATTTTATGGCCTATTTTATAATAAATGTTATACTGTAGCAAAATGATAGGTTATGGACATGGTTGCACTGAAAGCTATAATATTATATTGTTCTCCAGACACTGCAGATACATTTATTTATTAGTGTCCTTATGGTCATAAATCAAACTTTCGACATCTTATATTTAATGTGTTTAGTTTTCGGAGAGCGGATTTTCAACATTACGGATTTAGAGTTTAAATCTTGAGATTTAGGTAAAAAAGTTTCAGCTGAAGTATAAGAAACATTGGTAAATATTTACCATAAAGTAAATGAGGATATTGTTTTGCTCTTTTATAACAGCCTTATAATTACCAGGTATTACTGGTATGTGTTTGAGTCATGTACAGAAAATGCGAGATTATACTTGTACACCTCCGTATTCCTGAATGCTTAGTGCTGGGATGTAGTACTAGGGGTTGCAGAGACTATAATTATAACCATGCTTGTCTCTGTTGCAACCTATGAGTACTATAAGCAGACATTGCGAAGAATGTGCAGTAATTATACCACATGGAGAGATTTTCCTCAGCCTGACCCAAAACCGAAAGCAGATCCATAAGGAAGGAGAAATAGAAGTTATTTTTATAGTTTTTATTCCTTTGGAATCCATTTCTCACCAGCAGCACCAAAACTCCATTCATGAAACAGTGCCACACTTATCCCATGAAAAAAAGTAGAAAGTAGTCCATCCAGTAATGTGCACGAAATAGCCTTAAATTCCAAATACATACAAATACATTTAAAATAAATAGTGACTTCAGCATAAAAATTAAGTGGCACACACTGATCACAAAGCTCAACACTAGGTTTCGCTGTCACCAGCTTCTTCAGGAGCTTTGTTTCCTTTTTGCTCCTGGACATTCCATATTAGAAAGGGGCTTTGGATACTATTGTAATTCCGTCTGTAATAGTCAATATCCTGATCTTGTGCATACAGTTTATATGTTCTCTCCATTAGGGTTATTATAATAAGCAATCAATTACCAATCAATCTTTAGTGATTTGAATGCGTGAAGCCTTATTAGGCAAGAAAACATTTGAGTGCATTGTACTGTAGAAGTATATCCTTTTATGTGAAATAAAAAACCTTTAAATACAATAACTTAAAGAGCCATCCTGAAAAAAGGGCCTTCAACATAGAAATTCAGTAGCAAACACTGATCGCAAAGCCCTGCCCAGAGTTTTGTTGTCTCTTGCTTCTTCAGGGGCACAGTTTCCTTCATTCTTGTGGATCTTCCATATCAGAAAGGAGCTGGGAGAACATTTCATTATTAATTCAGTCTGTAATAGCCAATATCCTAGTCTTGTGCATACTGCTCGTCTGCTCTCCCCATATAGATGACCTGTTAGAGTTGCAACTACCAATTAATCTTTACTAATCTATTTGAAAATTGTATAGGCTTGCTTGACAACAGTCTTTGAGTGCATTGTAGAAGATTATTCAGTAATGTGAAATAAAAAGCCTTTAATTACAAAAACGTAAAAAAGCCATCATTAAAAAAGTGCCTTCAACATAAAAATTCATTGGCATACACTAGGCATAAGCGGACCTGTGTATGTTTGGGTTTCGAACAAGCTTTATTTGCGTACCATAACTATACCTGAACTTGATCCTGAACCGGATAGAAGTCAATGGGGACCCGAACTTTGGTTCTCTCTCTCGGGTACTCTTGGGTTATCTCATCTCTAGCGTAGACTGAACGCAAAGTCAGACACTGAGTTTCGCTGTTACCAGTTTCTTCAGGGGCACCACTTCTGTCATTCATTTGGATATTCCATATTAGAAATGAGCTGTGGATAGATTTTTTCATTAAATCTGTAAAAGCCAATATCCTTGACTTGTTATCTAAATGAAGAGAACATATGAAAGGTATGCACCTGTTAGGGCTATAAACAAATAGGGTGGCCAGTAGAACTCAGAAAGCTGGAAGTGAAACATGCTAAAATGTGTAGTTATTAACACTTACCAATTAATCTAACATGATCTATTTGAAAATCGTGGACACTTGCTTGACCCCCACAAGGTCTTTGAGTGCATTTTAGCCATACCTTGGCCACCCGTTGGCCAACCTCAACTGTTCATAACCTTATGAAAACAAAAACAAAGTAAAACTCTAAAATAAGAGAAAGTAACACAACCTCTTGTAAGATAAATAAACCGTGACTCATCTTTCTGTACTTCAAAGGTTTCCCCATGTAGGGATTAGAGAACTACTGCTGTTTTAATGGCTTCATTCTGTCCTGACATAACATACCTGAAGTTGTGAAACTGGTATATACAAGACACTATAGGACGGAATTCCACCTGCATTACACATTACACGTTCCCTCCCTCTCTGTGTAACGCCGTCATTCTCAATCCAGGAAGAGGAACTCTTTAAAAAATCTGAAGTTGCAGTCTGACACACGAGTCCTAACAAATGTGCCAGGAGGACACCTCAGTAACATGGCTGTGGACGGGGAAGAGAGAACTAGCAACCTGACTCAGTTTAAGAAGGAGGACTTTGAGAATGAGTGGATTCCTATAGCTCTGGGCGGATTTGGGAAAGTGTACAAAGTGAGGCACAAGAAGTGGTGGTCGGTCTATGCTGTGAAATGTTCAACCGCATTCTACGGAGATCCAGAACTTGAAAGGTATTTTATTACAACTCCTACTATATTTCCCAATATATATCTCATAGCTAGACAGGAGCGAGTGTCCTGAACTTTATTTAAGGCCGGAGACACACTGGTGCGAGATACGGCCGAGTCTCGCTGGTTAAAAGCAAGCTGTGGCACCGGCATTCCGGAGCGGAGCGTGCAGCTGCATAGCAATACATGGAGCCGCACGCTCCGCTCCGGAGTGCCGGTGCCACAGCTTGCTTTTAACCACCGAGACTCGGCCGTATCTCGCACCAGTGTGTCTCCGGCCTTAGGCAGATTTGATTCAGCCCGAATTAAATTTGGCCAATTCCAAAGTGCCCTGTTTTCAGTGAAAAGATGTTCTTATTCTGTGATGTCTCTTCAGACCAAAAGCATTATAAATGAAGGAGGAACACGGGGCTATAAAAGAAAATTTTAAAAGAGGTTAGTTGTAATATCCCTACTGATCTAGGACAGTTTTTTACTAGGGTTGATCAAAGCGCTATAGCTATTCGGATAAGCAGTTATCCAAAGCTATTCGATCAACCCAATTGTCTACATCCAAGGTTGTCAAAGGCAGAGTAGAGGTTATTAGTGCCAACCCTGAAGATCTAAGGAAGGGAAAAGGTTCTGGTTACAACCCTGGTGGTCTAGGACAGTGAAAAGGTTATTGGTAGGGTTGAGCGAAACGGGTCGATCATTTTCAAAAGTCGCCGACTTTTGGCTAAGTCGGCGTCTCATGAAACCCGATCCGACCCCTGTGCTTGTCGGCCATGCGGTACGCGACTTTCGCGCCAAAGTCGCGTTTCAATGACGCGAAAAGCGCCATTTCTCAGCCAATGAAGGTGAACGCAGAGTGTGGGCAGCGTGATGACATAGATCCTGGTCCCCACCATCTTAGAGAAGGGCATTGCAGTGATTGGCTTGCTGTCTGCGGCGTCACAGGGGCTATAAAGGGGCGTTCCCGCCGACCGCCATCTTACTGCTGCTGATCTGAGCTTAGGGAGAGGTTGCTGCCGCTTCGTCAGAAGCAGGGAGAGCGTTAGGCAGGGTCCACTAACCACCAAACCGCTTGTGCTGCAGCGATTTCCACTGTCCAACACCACCTTCGGTGTGCAGGGACTGTGGAAGCTATTTTTTTTTTTTTTCCCCTCAGCGCTGTAGCTCATTGGGCTGCCCTAGAAGGCTCCGTGATAGCTGTATTGCTGTGTGTACGCCACTGTGGAAACCAACTGCTTTTTTCAAAGCACATATCCTCTTGTTCCTTCCTTTCTGCACAGCTATCTTTTTTGTTTGTCCACACTTTTTATTTAATTTGTGCATCAGTCCACTCCTATTGCTGCCTGCCATACCTGGCTTACATTACTGCAGGGAGATAGTAATTGTAGGACAGTTTTTTTTTTTTTTTTTTTTTTTTTTTGTGGGAGATTAAGATTGGCATTTCTGCTACAGTGCCATCCCTGTGTGTGCCATCTCTCACTGAGTGGGCCATAGAAAGCCTATTTATTTTTTCCGTGATTTGTGTTCTAAAATCTACCTCAACACAAAAACACTACATCAATCAGTGGGAGAAAAATATTGGCCTCAGTCAGGGCTTGTGTGCCACTGCTGTGTGTGCTATCTCTCATTCAGTGGGCTATAGCAAGCCTATTTTTTTTTTTTTTTTTTAATATTATTTGGTTTCTAAAGTCTCCCTGAAAAAAAAAAAAAACCTAAAAAAACAGTGGGAGAGTAATATTGCCCTTTCAGCTTGTGTGCCAGTCTTGACTCCTGGGTGTGCCACCTCTCTCCCTCTCATTCAGTGGGCCATAGAAAGCCTATTTATTTTTTTTAAAAAATATTATTGGGTTTCTAAAGTCTCCCTGAAAAAACAAAAAATACATAAAAAAACAGTGGGAGAGTAATATTGCCCTTTCAGCTTGTGTGCCAGTCTTGACTCCTGGGTGTGCCACCTCTCTCCCTTTCATTCAGTGGGCCATAGAAAGCCTATTTATTTTTTCCGTGATTTGTGTTCTAAATTCTACCTCAACACAAAAACACTACATCAATCAGTGGGAGAAAAATATTGGCCTCAGTCAGGGCTTGTGTGCCACTGCTGTGTGTGCTATCTCTCATTCAGTGGGCTATAGCAAGCCTATTTTTTTTTTTTTTTTTTTTTTTTTTAATATTATTTGGTTTCTAAAGTCTCCCTGAAAAAAAAAAAAAAACCTAAAAAAACAGTGGGAGAGTAATATTGCCCTTTCAGCTTGTGTGCCAGTCTTGACTCCTGGGTGTGCCACCTCTCTCCCTCTCATTCAGTGGGCCATAGAAAGCCTATTTATTTTTTTTTTTTAATATTATTTGGTTTCTAATTCTCCCTGAAAAAAAAAAAAAAAACCTAAAAAAACAGTGGGAGAATAATATTGCCCTTTCAGCTTGTGTGCCAGTCTTGACTCCTGGGTGTGCCACCTCTCTCCCTCTCATTCAGCGGGCCATAGAAAGCCTATTTATTTTTTTTTAAAAATATTATTGGGTTTCTAAAGTCTCCCTGAAAAAACAAAAAATACATAAAAAAACAGTGGGAGAGTAATATTGCCCTTTCAGCTTGTGTGCCAGTCTTGACTCCTGGGTGTGCCACCTCTCTCCCTTTCATTCAGTGGGCCATAGAAAGCCTATTTATTTTTTTTTTTAAATATTATTGGGTTTCTAAAGTCTCCCTGAAAAAAAAAAAAAAACCTAAAAAAACAGTGGGAGAGTAATATTGCCCTTTCAGCTTGTGTGCCAGTCTTGACTCCTGGGTGTGCCACCTCTCTCCCTCTCATTCAGTGGGCCATAGAAAGCCTATTTATTTTTTTTTTAAAATATTATTGGGTTTCTAAAGTCTCCCTGAAAAAAAAAAAAAAAACCTAAAAAAACAGTGGGAGAGTAATATTGCCCTTTCAGCTTGTGTGCCAGTCTTGACTCCTGGGTGTGCCACCTCTCTCCCTCTCATTCAGTGGGCCATAGAAAGCCTATTTATTTTTTTTTTTAAATATTATTGGGTTTCTAAAGTCTCCCTGAAAAAAAAAAAAAACCTAAAAAAACAGTGGGAGAGTAATATTGCCCTTTCAGCTTGTGTGCCAGTCTTGACTCCTGGGTGTGCCACCTCTCTCCCTCTCATTCAGTGGGCCATAGAAAGCCTATTTATTTTTTTAAAAAAATATTATTGGGTTTCTAAAGTCTCCCTGAAAAAACAAAAAATACATAAAAAAACAGTGGGAGAGTAATATTGCCCTCTCAGCTTGTGTGCCAGTCTTGACTCCTGGGTGTGCCACCTCTCTCTCTCTAATTGTGGGCCATAGAAAGCCTTTTTTTTTTTTTTTTTTTAATATTATTTGGTTTCTAAAGTCTCCCTGAGAAAAAAAAAAAAATAAATTAGGTGGGAGATTAATATTGACATTAGTGCTTGAGTGACAGTCCTGCGTGTGTGTCATCTCTGTGATTTTGTGCCACAGAAAACAGAGTGTGTAACATTGTGCCTGATTTTCCTTGTGGTCTCACCAACCTGTTAAGGGATATTGAAATCATACTGAAGTTATAGCTCACCGTGTAAGTTGTTTGACAGCAACAAATAAAGTTACTTTGGTTAAGATTTTAAAACAATGAGGAAGTCTGGTGCAAGAGGTCGTCGTGGGCGTTCATTGTCAGCTGGTAATGATGGTAGTGGTAGAGGAGCATCAGGTGGTCGTGGGGATAAAAATATTCCACCTAAGTCTGGAGCTGTGGAGCCAGTTTCGTCGTCAGGCTACACAAGGCCTCGAACGCTCTCTTTTCTGGGAGTAGGAAAACCGCTTTTAAAGGCGGAGCAGCAACAGCAAGTTTTGGCTTACATTGCAGACTCAGCCTCTAGCTCTTTTGCCTCCTCTTCCGAAACTGGTAAATGTAAAAGCAGCGCGTCGCTTGTGGATGTTCACGGTCAGGGACAAGTCGCTTCCTTGTCCTCCTCAGCAAAAACTACAACAAGAGAGAAGGATGCAGCAGGCGACACAACGGGTCACTCCATGGAGCTCTTTACACATACCGTCCCTGGCTTAGAAAGTGAAACATTTAACAGGCCATGCCCATTACAAGTATATTCTGACATGGAGTGCACTGATGCACAGCCACAGCCAGAGTACTATGCTGCTCCTTTGACTCAGACCACCACATTGCCCTCTCAGGGTACAGATCCACAATCAGACCCTGATGAGACTATGTTGCCCCGCCACGAACGCTATACCACCGACCGACACAGTGACACAGACGAAGTTGCACACGAGCTCGAAGAGGAGGTAATAGATGACCCAGTTATTGACCCCGATTGGCAGCCATTGGGGGAACAGGGTGCAGGCGGCAGTAGTTCAGAAGCGGAGGTGGAGGAGGGGCCGCAGCAGGCATCAACATCGCAACAGGTTACATCTGCCGGGCCCGTATCTGGCCCAAAACGCGTGTCAAAGCCAAAACCTGTTGGAGCACAGCGTTGCCATCCGGTTAAAGCTCAGTCTGCAATCCCTGAAAAGGGATCCGAGTCTAGGAAGAGTGCAGTCTGGCATTTTTTTAAACAACATCCAACTGATCAGCGCAAAGTCATCTGTCAAAAATGTTCAACTAGCTTAAGCAGAGGTCAGAATCTGAAAAGTCTAAATACTAGTTGCATGCATAGACACTTAACCACCATGCATTTTCAAGCCTGGACTAACTACCAAACGTCCCTCAAGGTTGTAGCACCCTCGGCCAATGAAGCTAGTCAGCAACGCAACATCCCTTCCGTCACTGTAAGGCCACCATTTTCCGCACCACAGGCAGTATCTGTGCAGGTTTCTTTGCCAGCCAAAAGCAGTCAGGGTCAGGGAATCACCAGTTTTGTAGGAGGAAATATTGCATCTAGGGCACCGGCGGAAACAATACCGTCTCCAACCGTCTCTCAGTCTGCCATGTACACCGGCACACCCGAAAGTTCCACGATCTCCAGCTCTC
The DNA here is from genome assembly GCF_051348905.1 of Ranitomeya variabilis. Taxonomy (NCBI): domain Eukaryota; kingdom Metazoa; phylum Chordata; class Amphibia; order Anura; family Dendrobatidae; genus Ranitomeya; species Ranitomeya variabilis. The sequence continues at coordinate 274,690,260 of NC_135235.1, read as the reverse complement.
CAGTCCAGCTCACCCTACATGAGACTCTGGTTAGAAAAAGGAAGTACTTATCCTCGCATCCGCGTACACAGGGTTTTAACGCCCACATAGCTAGACTAATCTCGTTAGAGATGATGCCCTACCGGTTAGTTGAAAGCGAAGCTTTCAAAGCCCTGATGGAGTACGCTGAACCACGATACGAGCTACCCAGTCGACACTTTTTTTCCAGAAAAGCCATCCCAGCCCTGCACCAGCATGTTAAACAGCGCATCGTCCATGCACTCAGGCAATCTGTGAGTACAAAGGTGCACCTGACTACAGATGCATGGACCAGTAGGCATGGCCAGGGACGTTATGTGTCCATCACGGCACACTGGGTGAATGTGGTGGATGCAGGGTCCACAGGCGACATCAATTTAGGGACAGTTGTGCCTAGCCCACGGTCTAGGAAACAGTTGGCTGTAGGCGTTCGCACCCCCTCCTCCTCCTCCTCCTCGTCCTCCTGCAGAAGCTACAGCTCTTCCACAGAACGCAGTCTGCCAACCACTCCATCGGCAGATGACACTGTTGCACACCAGTTGTCCCATTATGGGCCAGCTACTGCCAAGCGTCAGCAGGCTGTATTGGCTATGAAGTGCTTGGGCGACAATAGACACACCGCGGAAGTTCTGTCCGAGTTCTTGCAACAAGAAACGCAGTCGTGGCTGGGCACAGTAGATCTTGAGGCAGGCAAGGTAGTGAGTGATAACGGAAGGAATTTCATGGCTGCCATCTCCCTTTCCCAACTGAAACACATTCCTTGCCTGGCTCACACCTTAAACCTGGTGGTGCAGTGCTTATTGAAAACTTATCCTGGGTTCTCCGACCTGCTCCTCAAAGTGCGTGCACTTTGCTCACATATCCGACGTTCGCCTGTACACGCCAGCCGTATGCAGACCTATCAGCGGTCTTTGAACCTTCCCCAGCATCGCCTAATCATAGACGTTGCAACAAGGTGGAACTCAACACTGCACATGCTTCAGAGACTGTGCGAACAGAGGCGTGCTGTTATTTATTTGTGGGAGGATACACGGGCAGGCAGTAGGATGGCAGACATGGAGTTGTCAGGTGTGCAGTGGTCTAAGATACAAGACATGTGTCAAGTCCTTCAGTGCTTTGAGGAATGCACACGGCTGGTTAGTGCAGACAACGCCGTAATAAGCATGAGCATCCCCCTAATGCGTCTGCTGATGCAAAGTTTGACGCACATAAAGGAGCAGGCGTCTGCACCAGAGGAAGAGGAAAGCCTTGATGACAGTCAGCCATTGTCTGGTCAGGGCAGTGTACAGGACGAGGTAGCGGGCGAAGAGGAGGTGGAGGACGAGGAGGATGATGGGGATGAGTATATTTTTAATGCCGAACCTTTCCCGGGGGCACAGGAATTTGGTTGCGTGTCACGGCCGGGTTCTGGTTTTTTGAGGGACACAAGTGACGTAGATTTGCCTGCAACTGCCCCTCAACCAATCACAACCGGAGATTTGACAACTGGAACTTTGGCCCACATGGCGGATTATGCCTTACGTATCCTAAAAAGGGACACACGCATTACGAAAATGATGAACGATGACGATTACTGGTTGGCCTGCCTCCTTGATCCACGCTATAAAGGCAAATTGCAAAATATTATGCCACATGAGAACTTGGAACTAATATTAGCAACCAAACAATCAACTCTTGTTGACCGTTTGCTTCAGGCATTCCCAGCACACAGCGCACGTGATCGTTCTCACACGAGCTCCAGGGGGCAGCAGACTAGGAGTGTTAGGGGTGCACACATCAGAAGTGGCATTGGACAGAGGGGTTTTCTGACCAGGTTGTGGAGTGATTTTGCTATGACCGCAGACAGGACAGGTACTGCTGCATCAATTGAAAGTGACAGGAGACAACATTTGTCCAGTATGGTTACTAACTATTTTTCATCCCTTATCGATGTTCTCCCTCAACCGTCATTCCCATTTGATTACTGGGCCTCCAAATTAGACACCTGGCCAGAATTGGCAGAATATGCATTGCAGGAGCTTGCTTGCCCGGCAGCAAGTGTCCTATCAGAAAGAGTATTCAGTGCTGCAGGTTCAATATTAACCGAAAAAAGGACTCGTCTGGCTACCCAAAATGTTGACGATCTAACATTCATTAAAATGAACCACAACTGGATTTCGAAATCTTTTGCCCCACCTTGCCCGGCCGACACCTAGCTTTCCTATGAAAAGCTCTTGCCTGTGAATTACTTTTCTAATGTCTAATTTGCTGCAGCTGATTGTACAGCATACGACATGTTTACACCTCCCTAAATGGCAAAACTCCCCACACGGGGCCGTGGTATCGCGACTTGGCGCAAGCACCCGTGAGACTGCTGTTTGTCTGAAGAGGTGGGTGTGCTCGCTTTTGGTTGACGGCATTGCTACTGGGTCCCTCATAGTACAATGTAGTGTCTCTGGCGGTGGTGGTGCGCACCCAACGTCAGACACACCGTTGTAACATGAGGGGCCCTGGGGCGGTCCCGCCGGCCTCAAGAGAGTTCCCCCCTACCCCAGCTCAAAATGTGCTCTACCACGTGCAAAATTATGTCGCACAGCTCCACCAATCTTTAGTCTATTCGCTGACATCATTCAATGTCTGGCACTGACAATACAAATTTGTAGACATCTATGATGCAACTTAAAGTAGTCTGTGTCTGTGTCCTATATTGGCACCATTAAATAGTTACTGCCAAATTACTATGTCAGAAACTCAGTAGATGAGCCCACCCCTGTACCTAAGTATGCCACCTTTTTTTTTTGTTTTGGTTGTTTTGCGAGACATTAACATCTATTTATATTTTGGGAGTACTGGGACAGACACTCCTTGCACTACTCCTCCACTCACCACCAAGCTGCCTGTGTATCCATGTAACCGCTGTAAAACTGCCATGAGCCTATTGTTTGTTATTTTAGGCCTTTGATAGCCTGTCTGCGGCCCCTACTTGCAATACTCCTCCACTGACCACCAAGCTGCCTGCCCGTGTATCCATGTAACCGCTGTGAAACTGCCATGAGCCTATTGTTTGTTATTTTAGGCCTTTGATAGCCTGTCTGCGGTCCCTACTTTAAATACTCCTCCACTGACCAGACCACTGCTGCCCGTGTACCCCTGGAACCAATTATAAAGTGCCTACAGCCAGCCCATTTTCTTATGTTAGGCCTTTGAAGCCTGTCTGCGGTCCCTACTTTAAATACTCCTCCACTGACCACCAAGCTGCCTGCCCGTGTATCCATGTAACCGCTGTAAAACTGCCATGAGCCTATTGTTTGTTATTTTAGGCCTTTGATAGCCTGTCTGCGGCCCCTACTTGCAATACTCCTCCACTGACCACAATGCTGCCTGGAGTGCCTGCCTGTGTATCCATGTAACCGATGTAAAACTGCCATGACTGCCTACTGTTTGTTATTTTAGGCCTTTGATAGCCTGTCTGCAGCCCCTACTTGCAATACTCCTCCACTGACCACCAAGCTGCCTGCCCGTGTATCCATGTAACCGCTGTGAAACTGCCATGAGCCTATTGTTTGTTATGTTAGGCCTTTGATAGCCTGTCTGCGGTCCCTACTTTAAATACTCCTCCACTGACCAGACCACTGCTGCCCGTGTACCCCTGGAACCAATTATAAAGTGCCTACAGCCAGCCCATTTTCTTATGTTAGGCCTTTGAAGCCTGTCTGCGGTCCCTACTTTAAATACTCCTCCACTGACCACCAAGCTGCCTGCCCGTGTATCCATGTAACCGCTGTAAAACTGCCATGAGCCTATTGTTTGTTATTTTAGGCCTTTGATAGCCTGTCTGCGGCCCCTACTTGCAATACTCCTCCACTGACCACAATGCTGCCTGGAGTGCCTGCCTGTGTATCCATGTAACCGATGTAAAACTGCCATGACTGCCTACTGTTTGTTATTTTAGGCCTTTGATAGCCTGTCTGCAGCCCCTACTTGCAATACTCCTCCACTGACCACCAAGCTGCCTGCCCGTGTATCCATGTAACCGCTGTGAAACTGCCATGAGCCTATTGTTTGTTATGTTAGGCCTTTGATAGCCTGTCTGCGGTCCCTACTTTAAATACTCCTCCACTGACCAGACCACTGCTGCCCGTGTACCCCTGGAACCAATTATAAAGTGCCTACAGCCAGCCCATTTTCTTATGTTAGGCCTTTGAAGCCTGTCTGCGGTCCCTACTTTAAATACTCCTCCACTGACCACCAAGCTGCCTGCCCGTGTATCCATGTAACCGCTGTAAAACTGCCATGAGCCTATTGTTTGTTATTTTAGGCCTTTGATAGCCTGTCTGCGGCCCCTACTTGCAATACTCCTCCACTGACCACAATGCTGCCTGGAGTGCCTGCCTGTGTATCCATGTAACCGATGTAAAACTGCCATGACTGCCTACTGTTTGTTATTTTAGGCCTTTGATAGCCTGTCTGCAGCCCCTACTTGCAATACTCCTCCACTGACCACCAAGCTGCCTGCCCGTGTATCCATGTAACCGCTGTGAAACTGCCATGAGCCTATTGTTTGTTATGTTAGGCCTTTGATAGCCTGTCTGCGGTCCCTACTTTAAATACTCCTCCACTGACCAGACCACTGCTGCCCGTGTACCCCTGGAACCAATTATAAAGTGCCTACAGCCAGCCCATTTTCTTATGTTAGGCCTTTGAAGCCTGTCTGCGGTCCCTACTTTAAATACTCCTCCACTGACCACCAAGCTGCCTGCCCGTGTATCCATGTAACCGCTGTAAAACTGCCATGAGCCTATTGTTTGTTATTTTAGGCCTTTGATAGCCTGTCTGCGGCCCCTACTTGCAATACTCCTCCACTGACCACAATGCTGCCTGGAGTGCCTGCCTGTGTATCCATGTAACCGATGTAAAACTGCCATGACTGCCTACTGTTTGTTATTTTAGGCCTTTGATAGCCTGTCTGCAGCCCCTACTTGCAATACTCCTCCACTGACCACCAAGCTGCCTGCCCGTGTATCCATGTAACCGCTGTGAAACTGCCATGAGCCTATTGTTTGTTATGTTAGGCCTTTGATAGCCTGTCTGCGGTCCCTACTTTAAATACTCCTCCACTGACCAGACCACTGCTGCCCGTGTACCCCTGGAACCAATTATAAAGTGCCTACAGCCAGCCCATTTTCTTATGTTAGGCCTTTGAAGCCTGTCTGCGGTCCCTACTTTAAATACTCCTCCACTGACCACCAAGCTGCCTGCCCGTGTATCCATGTAACCGCTGTAAAACTGCCATGAGCCTATTGTTTGTTATTTTAGGCCTTTGATAGCCTGTCTGCGGCCCCTACTTGCAATACTCCTCCACTGACCACAATGCTGCCTGGAGTGCCTGCCTGTGTATCCATGTAACCGATGTAAAACTGCCATGACTGCCTACTGTTTGTTATTTTAGGCCTTTGATAGCCTGTCTGCAGCCCCTACTTGCAATACTCCTCCACTGACCACACCAATGCTGCCCGTGTACCCCTGGAACCTATTTAAAAGTTCATAGAGCCTAGTTATATATTTTATTTACTATTAATAAGGCCATGATGGACTACGCTGTACCACGCTACAAGCTAACCAGTCGACACTTCTTTTGCGAGAAAAGCCATCCCAACCCTCCACCAGCATGTAGAAGACCGCATTGTCCATGCACTCTGGCAATCTGTGAGTACAAAGGTGCACCTGACAACAGACGCATGGACCTGTAGGCATGGCCACGGAAGATTACGTGTCCATTACGGCGCAATGGGTTAATGTGGTGGATGCATGGTCCACAGGGGACAGCCTACTAAGTCTGTCTGCAGTCCCTAATTCAAATTGTCCTCCACTGTCTAAATCGGAACTTCCACCTTCTGGCTTTCGGCCTATAGTATCAGAAATTAAACTGCATTTGGCCTTCAACTTTGGTTAGGGCCTACTAACGGCTTCTGCCCCTCCCTGGTGTTGCCCTCAACTAAATAAAGCTGAGCTTCAACCTTCCGGCTCTCATTATGTGGTTTAAAAAAAAAAAATGGTGGTTAGGGCCTACTAACGGCTTCTGCCCCTCCCTGGTGTTGCCCTCAACTAAATAAAGCTGAGCTTCAACCTTCTGCTCCAAATTACCATTTTAAAAAATGCAATAGGCTTTTCAGGCCTACTAAAGGTGTCTGTCTGTGTGCCCCTCCCTGGTGTTGTCCTCAACTAAATAAAGCTGAGCTTCAACCTTCCGGCTCTCATTATGTGGTTTTAAAAAAAAAAATGGTGGTTAGGGCCTACTAACGGCTTCTGCCCCTCCCTGGTGTTGTCCTCAACTAAATAAAGCTGAGCTTCAACCTTCCGGCTCTCATTATGTGGTTTTAAAAAAAAAAATGGTGGTTAGGGCCTACTAACGGCTTCTGCCCCTCCCTGGTGTTGTCCTCAACTAAATAAAGCTGAGCTTCAACCTTCCGGCTCTCATTATGTGGTTTTAAAAAAAAAATGGTGGTTAGGGCCTACTAACGGCTTCTGCCCCTCCCTGGTGTTGCCCTCAACTAAATAAAGCTGAGCTTCAACCTTCTGCTCCAAATTACCATTTTGAAAAATGCAATAGGCTTTTCAGGCCTACTAAAGGTGTCTGTCTGTGTGCCCCTCCCTGGTGTTGTCCTCAACTAAATAAAGCAGAGCTTCAACCTTCCGGCTCTCATTATGTGGTTTAAAAAAAAAAAATGGTGGTTAGGGCCTACTAACGGCTTCTGCCCCTCCCTGGTGTTGTCCTCAACTAAATAAAGCTGAGCTTCAACCTTCCGGCTCTCATTATGTGGTTTTAAAAAAAAAATGGTGGTTAGGGCCTACTAACGGCTTCTGCCCCTCCCTGGTGTTGCCCTCAACTAAATAAAGCTGAGCTTCAACCTTCTGCTCCAAATTACCATTTTGAAAAATGCAATAGGCTTTTCAGGCCTACTAAAGGTGTCTGTCTGTGTGCCCCTCCCTGGTGTTGTCCTCAACTAAATAAAGCAGAGCTTCAACCTTCCGGCTCTCATTATGTGGTTTAAAAAAAAAAAATGGTGGTTAGGGCCTACTAACGGCTTCTGCCCCTCCCTGGTGTTGTCCTCAACTAAATAAAGCTGAGCTTCAACCTTCCGGCTCTCATTATGTGGTTTTAAAAAAAAAATGGTGGTTAGGGCCTACTAACGGCTTCTGCCCCTCCCTGGTGTTGCCCTCAACTAAATAAAGCTGAGCTTCAACCTTCTGCTCCAAATTACCATTTTGAAAAATGCAATAGGCTTTTCAGGCCTACTAAAGGTGTCTGTCTGTGTGCCCCTCCCTGGTGTTGTCCTCAACTAAATAAAGCTGAGCTTCAACCTTCCGGCTCTCATTATGTGGTTTAAAAAAAAAAAATGGTGGTTAGGGCCTACTAACGGCTTCTGCCCCTCCCTGGTGTTGTCCTCAACTAAATAAAGCTGAGCTTCAACCTTCCGGCTCTCATTATGTGGTTTTAAAAAAAAAATGGTGGTTAGGGCCTACTAACGGCTTCTGCCCCTCCCTGGTGTTGCCCTCAACTAAATAAAGCTGAGCTTCAACCTTCTGCTCCAAATTACCATTTTGAAAAATGCAATAGGCTTTTCAGGCCTACTAAAGGTGTCTGTCTGTGTGCCCCTCCCTGGTGTTGTCCTCAACTAAATAAAGCAGAGCTTCAACCTTCCGGCTCTCATTATGTGGTTTAAAAAAAAAAAATGGTGGTTAGGGCCTACTAACGGCTTCTGCCCCTCCCTGGTGTTGTCCTCAACTAAATAAAGCTGAGCTTCAACCTTCCGGCTCTCATTATGTGGTTTTAAAAAAAAAATGGTGGTTAGGGCCTACTAACGGCTTCTGCCCCTCCCTGGTGTTGCCCTCAAGTAAATAAAGCTGAGCTTCAACCTTCTGCTCCAAATTACCATTTTGAAAAATGCAATAGGCTTTTCAGGCCTACTAAAGGTGTCTGTCTGTGTGCCCCTCCCTGGTGTTGTCCTCAACTAAATAAAGCAGAGCTTCAACCTTCCGGCTCTCATTATGTGGTTTAAAAAAAAAAAATGGTGGTTAGGGCCTACTAACGGCTTCTGCCCCTCCCTGGTGTTGTCCTCAACTAAATAAAGCTGAGCTTCAACCTTCCGGCTCTCATTATGTGGTTTTAAAAAAAAAATGGTGGTTAGGGCCTACTAACGGCTTCTGCCCCTCCCTGGTGTTGCCCTCAACTAAATAAAGCTGAGCTTCAACCTTCTGCTCCAAATTACCATTTTGAAAAATGCAATAGGCTTTTCAGGCCTACTAAAGGTGTCTGTCTGTGTGCCCCTCCCTGGTGTTGTCCTCAACTAAATAAAGCTGAGCTTCAACCTTCCGGCTCTCATTATGTGGTTTAAAAAAAAAAAATGGTGGTTAGGGCCTACTAACGGCTTCTGCCCCTCCCTGGTGTTGCCCTCAAGTAAATAAAGCTGAGCTTCAACCTTCTGCTCCAAATTACCATTTTAAAAAATGCAATAGGCTTTTCCGGCCTACTAAAGGTGTCTGCCCCTCCCTGGTGTTGTCCTCAACTGAACAAAGCTGAGCTTCCACATTCTGGCTTTCGCCCTATACTATCAGATATTAAACTGCATTTGGCCTACTAGTGTGGTTAGGCCCTTGAAACAGTGTCTGCTGCTCTTGGGTTTGCTACTCCACTGAACAAAGCAATGCCGCCTGTTTAGTCCTGTTACCAATTTTGAACTGCATGTAGCCTACTTTATTCTTTGGCCCTATATCTGTTTCCTCCTCATCCTGCCCATTGCCCAGCCACTGCTAAATGAGTCTGCTGGTACATTGACCTAGACCACTACATTCCCCTTGTACTCTACACAGCCAGAATCTGTCCCTGCTGAAAGTAAGGTTCCCCTTCCCGCATGTTATACCACCTTACACAGGGACAAAGAGGAAGGTGCAGATGAAAGTGCAGGTTCCTTCATCAGGTGGGGGGGCATACTCGTTGGCGACGTCACTGGCACAGGGCCCCTCAGAGTACGCAAAAGTGTCGCTGCTGGTGGGAGGCGCCCCCGCCATGCAAACACACCGCCGTACTTTGAGGGGCCCTGTGCCAGTGGCAATGCGAACGAGTGGGCCCCCCCCCTGCTTGCTCAGGATCACAGCACTTGCAACTTTTAAATACTTACCTTTCCCTGCAACACCGCCGTGACGTAGTCCGCATTTCCTGGGCCCACGAAAAACTTGAGCCAGCCCTACTCCCCCCACAACTTTCACCCAATTCCCTATGCCCAACTATTATTATACAGTTAATTAAGATTGGCAAGCTTCAGAAACAAGAATGGATGTTTTTGGCATTAAAATGGGCACTGTAGGTGTTTTCCTGGCCTCCACTCACTGCCGACTATGCTTCCCCATTGACTTGCATTGGGTTTCGTGTTTCGGTCGATCCCCGACTTTTAGCGATAATCGGCCGACTGCACTCGACTCGACTCTGGACAAAATCGGGTTTCCCAAAACCCTACTCGATCTTAAAAAAATGAAAGTCGCTCAACCCTAGTTATTGGTATTAACCCTGGTGGTCTAGGACAGTGAAGGAATTTACTGAAAACATTCTTGGCGATCAAAAGCAGAGAAGAGGTTACTGGTAATATCCCTGGTTGTCTAGGACAGTGAAAAAGTTACCGGTAGAGGTTGGAAAAGTTGGGCTTGTTTAGCTTAGAAAAAAAGGCGCCTCAGAGGAGATCTCATTTACATGTATAAATATGTGTATGGTCAATGCAAAGGATGGCACATTACTTATTCCTTCCAAAGATCATACTAAAGGATCAGGGGGCACTTATTCCAGGTGGAAGAAAGGCGATTCCGGCAGCTATTTAGGAAAGGGTTCTTTACAGTTAGAACAGTCAGACTGTGGAATGCCAACCACAGGAGGTAGTAATGGCCGATAGCTTTTATACAAGGGCCGGATGAGTTCCTCAGTACACAGAACATTGTGGGTTATCGATAATGTAGGGGCAAAAAAATACAATTGGTGGAGAAAGGTTGAAGTTGATGGACCTTTTTTCAACCAATGCAAACAAGGTGCAGCCTCTGGTCCTTGAGATGTAGTAGATCTCAGTTTGATGAATAGCACGCTGTTATTTGTGTTTTCTACGCCTTGTCTCTGCTATTGTATCAGGATGTGCCGTGCCCGTGATTATTCTACCTCCGTCATATACAGGCACTAAGGTAAATATTATTTACATGTCCTTGTCTTGTTTACCGCATAACTGGACCTTCGTCTGCTTTGCGTCAGAGTATCCAGGGAACGATTGTCACTTTTAATACAATTAGAAGTGTATAGAGCAGTTGAATATGCAGCTTTTACACAATTCTTTTATTATCCATCAAGTACAAATGTTTCTCGCAGCTTCATTGTGTGTATAACTCGTATATTATTTGTCAAGAACACATTTTTCTGTTTTCACTGTTAACCAGCGCTACTCTGTATAAATATAAATGTGGCTGCTACAGAAATGGATTGTCATCATTTTGAGCTTTGCTACATCTTTATAATCTTTTGGGAGGAGGACAGAGTAGAGGACAAAATCACTCAAGTCATCAAAGCAGCGACTTGGTGGAATAAAGTGTGGACAGAGAAAGACAAAGTATCAGAAAATTGCTGAAAAGTAAATAAAACTATAAAAAAAATTGGATATGTTGTAGCCTGATGTTATTAGCCTTTACCGGAACGTGCACAGATCGGTGTATAGACTCACCGGTTTATGGGTTTGTACACGCTCAAGCATAAACTGTGAGCTTCTGCCGCTTAGGTATCATGCCAATGACCGTATGTTGGGTCATAGTGCGATCCGACAAAACATCAGATCGCACTTGGACCAATGTTATTCTATGGAGCTGTGCACATGGCCGATTTTTTCACTGGATCGAATCTGTTTGCATCTGCAAATGGGATCACACTTCGCCATACAAGATAATTGGTCTGTGGAAAAAAAAATCAGACTGCACTCGCAAGATATCCAAGTGCCGTCCGATTTTCACAGACTGACAAAAAGAAGATGGAGAATTTTTATTTTTCCATCTTCTCCACATGCGAGAAATTCATATCACACTCTCATCAAACTTTAATTAAAGTGAGATCAAAGTGTGATTAACATAATTGGAGCGATATTCTCAGATATGATCCCAACCTTAGTTTTAGCAATTGGTGGAGGATTCGGGATCAGGACATCTGCTGATCAACAGAGGCTACAACCTATCAAATGGTGCAAACTAGAAAAACAGCATTTACCATCAGAACTACAATTTTGGGGGGCTTCATGCAAATAAACAGAGTGATATGTAGGATACAGAAAGAGGATAGAGTGACACATTTTCACCAACATGGCATTCATAGTTTTCTAACATCTGTCTGCAGACTTCTTGAGAACCTCGTACAGGTCTCTTCCTCTTCCTGACCCAGTTTCACTGTGTCTTTAGGGTGATTATTAGGAATGAAATGCACCAGAATTTGCTGTGTATAACATCATCTTGCCTATTGTGTTACTAGCAATACATAAAACATTTTTTAAAGGTAGCACCTCCTTACAAACGTCCTCCTCCCATCAAAGTTTGTATCCTCTTAACATACTGCAGTCATATTATATAGCTCTGTGTACTTACAATTGCTCATTTTGCCCTTCTACCCAGCTAATTCTTCCCTTTTCCATTAGGTCTGTGGCATCACATGATTAAACACTGACTAGCAGAATACTTCTAAGCTCTATGTAGAAACAAGAGGTCAATTTTTCTTGCATGACTCATGAGTCACTGGAAAAGTCCCTGGCAGAGGGGAGGAGGGAGCAGCTGGGTCAGGAGTTGAAGAGGGGAATGACTTTTTTATGGAAAAGGGACTTCCTGTTTCTACATAGAACAGAGAAAAGAGAAGAATTAGCTGGGAAGAAAGGCAAAATGAGCAATTGTAAGTACACAATGCTGTATAATATGAAGACTGCAATATATTAAGAGGAACGTTTGCTGGGAGTGCTTCTTTAATGAGTGAGAGTTATTAGGAAGCAATTTTACATTAATTAAACCAAGTATTAATAGTCTTCATTAATCTGGTAATTGCTCAACAATGAATAATGAATAGTTAATTTTGCTAACAAAACTATATATGTATGTATGTATCTAAATTGGCTACACATTGTGAATGAATAAATAGATGACAGCTAGTTCTCTGATATTAGAATTGTAGATAGGATGTCTTTCTTCTTGGGCAAGAAATTAGTTTTGTTCCCTAACCGTGTGTAGCTAAATGCCATAGTCAAGTATTGGTTTGGTGGAGCCCACACACCGGGTATTATCCACACCAGCTCCACTCCAGCACAAATAGACTAACTCCTTCATATATTTTGTATTAGTATAGAGTTTTTCTTCAAACATATTTTAAAGAGCACTTCATCTGTATGTTTTGACCATATAGTGCTGCATGGTGTATAAAGAATAATGCAGAGGTTTTTGGGTGAAAAATATTTAGAATTGAGAGTCCTCAGTGGTTGATACCTTTTAATGGCGAACTGAAAAGATGGTAACAAATTGCAAGCTTTCCAGACTACTCAGGTCTCTTCCTCAGGCATAGAGGTTTTTGTGTGTATGGTGTACACCTGTCCACTCCTAACTGATGTGTGATTTCAAAGTTGATTCTTTATTCTTCTCTGAAATGGTCTTTGTAATTCTGAACACATCATAATGCATCTGGCCTTATGGAGAAGATGAAGTCTCATCATATTGCACTTGATCTTATCCTAGTGGCAGCAGTGATAGATCAGAGACATAGAGCTCTTATCTCCTGATGAATACAGCAGATTCTCAGTGTATCCTATGTGATGTATACAGCAGAGTCTCAGTGCATCCTATGTGATGTATACAGCAGAGCCTCAGTGTATCCTATGTGATGTATACAGCAGAGTCTCAGTGTATCCTATGTGATGTATACAGCAGATTCTCAGTGTATCCTATGTGATGTATACAGCAGAGTCTCAGTGTATCCTATGTGATGTATACAGCAGAGCCTCAGTGTATCCTATGTGATGTATACAGCAGAGTGTCAGTGTATCCTATGTGATGTATACAGCAGAGCCTCAGTGTATCCTATGTGATGCACACAGTAGATTTTCAATGTTTACAATGTGAAGTGTACAGCACAGTCTCAGTGTGTCCTATGTCCTGTATTCAACAGATTCTTAATGTTTTCAATGTGATGTATACAGCGGAGACTCAGAGTATCCTATATGATGTATACAGCAGATTTTCAATATTTTCCATATGATGTATACGGTTTAAGATCAGTCTATCCTATGTGACGTATACAGTAGAGTTTCAGTGTATATTCTATGTGATGTATACAGCAGTGTCACTGTATCCTGGGTGATATATAGAGCAGAGTCTCAGTGTACCCTGTGTGATGTATACAGCAGAGTCTCAGTGTATCCTGTTGTGAATTTGCTTTTTGGCTCCCTCTAGTGGTTACTAGTGTTTTGACTCTGGGTATGTCAGTCATCCCTTGTATGCTCACCTGGGCCGTTAGTTCAGGGGTGTTGCTATATAAGCTCCCTGGACCTTCAGTTCAATGCCTGGCAACGTTGTAATCAGAGCTAATCTGTTGTGCTCTTGTCTACTGATCCTGGTTCCTGCTAGATTAAGCTAAGTCTGCTTTCTTGCTTTTTGCTATTTGTTTTTGTTTGCATTTTTGTCCAGCTTGTACATAATCTGTATCCTAACCTTGCTGGAAGCTCTAGGGAGGCTGGAGTTCTCCCCCCGGGCCATTAGACGGTTCGGGGGTTCTTGAATTTCCAGTGTGGAATTTTGATAGGGTTTTCGTTGACCATATAAGTTATCTTACTACATTCTGCTATTAGTAAGTGGGCCTCTCTTTGCTAAACCTAGTTCATCTCTGTGTTTGTCATTTCCTCTTACCTCACCGTTATTATTTGTGGGGGGCTTGTATCCAACTTTTGGGGTCTATTATCTGGAGGCAAGAGAGGTCTTTGTTTTCCTCTTCTAGGGGTAGTTAGTCCTCCGGCTGGCGCGAGACATCTAGCGACCAACGTAGGCATGTTCCCCGGCTACTTCTAGTGTTGGCGTTAGGAGTAGATATATGGTCAACCCAGTTACCACTGCCCTATGAGCTGGATTTTTGTACTTCGCAGACTTACTTGTTCCTCTGAGACCCTCGCCATTGGGGTCATAACAGTTTGCCAGGCCAGTATTAAATGTTAAATGCATTGCAGAAGCGGGATTATAAGAAAGAAAATTCTGAGTTTTTTTTTTCTTTTTCTCATTTTTTTTTTCTTTTCCCCTTTACCTCTGAGTGGCTTGTGTTTGCTGCAGACATGAATGTCCAGACCTTGATTACAGGTGTGGACCAGCTTACTGCTCGTGTGCAGGGCATACAAGATTATGTTATCAGAAATCCTATGTCAGAACCTAAGATACCGATTCCTGAACTGTTTTCCGGAGACCGATTTAAATTTAGAAATTTCAGGAATAATTGTAAATTGTTTTTGTCCCTGAGACCCTGTTCATCTGGAGACTCCGCTCAGCAAGTGAAAATTGTTATTTCTTTTTTACGGGGCGACCCTCAGGATTGGGCCTTCTCGCTGGCGCCAGGAGATCCGGCATTGGCTGATATTGATGCGTTTTTTCTGGCGCTCGGTTTGCTTTATGAGGAACCCAATCTTGAGATTCAGGCAGAAAAAGCCTTGCTGGCTATGTCTCAGGGCCAGGACGAGGCTGAAGTGTATTGCCAAAAATTTCGGAAATGGTCCGTGCTGACCCAGTGGAACGAGTGTGCATTGGCTGCAAATTTCAGAAATGGCCTTTCTGAAGCCATTAAGAATGTGATGGTGGGTTTTCCCATTCCCACAGGTCTGAATGATTCCATGGCCCTGGCAATTCAAATCGACCGGCGGTTGCGGGAGCGCAAAACCGCAAATTCCCTCATGGTGTTGTCTGAACAGGCACCTGATTTAATGCTATGTGATAGAATCCTGACTAGAAATGAGCGGAAAATTCATAGACGCCAGAATGGCTTGTGTTACTACTGTGGTGATTCTACACATGTTATCTCAGCATGCTCTAAACTTCTTACTAGGGTTGTTAGTCCTGTCGCCATTGGTAATTTGCAACCTAAATTTATTCTATCTGTAACTTTGATT
This sequence comes from Ranitomeya variabilis, assembly GCF_051348905.1. Classification (NCBI taxonomy): domain Eukaryota; kingdom Metazoa; phylum Chordata; class Amphibia; order Anura; family Dendrobatidae; genus Ranitomeya; species Ranitomeya variabilis. The sequence continues at coordinate 274,675,072 of NC_135235.1, read as the reverse complement.
TGCTCACTGTCATCGTATCCTGTCATGGCGTTTGTAGACTCAGGTGCTGCCCTGAGTCTGATGGATCTGTCATTTGCCAAGCGCTGCGGTTTTGTTCTGGAGCCATTAGAAAATCCTATCCCTCTTAGGGGTATTGATGCTACGCCTTTGGCAAAAAACAAACCGCAGTTTTGGACACAGGTTACCATGTGCATGACTCCCGAACATCGGGAGGTGATACGTTTTCTTGTTCTGCATAAGATGCATGATTTGGTTGTTTTGGGTTTGCCATGGTTACAGACCCATAATCCAGTCTTGAACTGGAAGGCAATGTCGGTGTCAAGTTGGGGCTGCCATGGAATTCATGGAGATTCCCTGTCCTTGTCTATTGCTTCTTCTACGCCTTCGGAAGTTCCGGCGTATTTGTCTGATTATCAGGATGTCTTCAGCGAGTCTAAGTCCAGTGCACTGCCTCCTCATAGGGAATGTGACTGTGCAATAGATTTGATTCCTGGCAGTAAGTTTCCTAAGGGGAGACTGTGTAATTTGTCGGTACCTGAACATACCGCGATGCGTTCATATATCAAGGAGTCTCTTGAGAAGGGGCATATCCGTCCTTCTTCCCCTCTTGGTGCGGGATTCTTTTTTGTGGCCAAAAAGGACGGATCTTTGAGGCCTTGTATTGACTATCGGCTTTTAAACAAGATCACTGTCAAATTTCAGTATCCTTTGCCGCTGTTGTCAGACTTGTTTGCCCGGATTAAAGGTGCCAAGTGGTTCACCAAGATAGACCTTCGTGGTGCGTACAACCTTGTGCGCATTAAGCAAGGCGATGAATGGAAAACCGCATTCAATACGCCCGAAGGTCATTTTGAGTACTTGGTGATGCCATTTGGGCTCTCTAATGCACCTTCAGTTTTTCAGTCCTTCATGCATGACATTTTCCGGAAGTATCTGGATAAATTTTTGATTGTTTATCTGGATGATATTCTGGTTTTTTCTGATGATTGGGACTCGCATGTGGAGCAGGTCAGGATGGGTTTTTTTGCGTGAAAATTCTTTGTTTGTTAAAGGCTCAAAGTGTCTCTTTGGTGTACAGAGGGTTCCCTTTCTGGGGTTCATTTTTTCCCCTTCTGCTGTGGAGATGGACCCAGTCAAGGTCCGAGCTATTCATGATTGGACTCAACCCTCGTCAGTTAAGAGTCTTCAGAAGTTCTTGGGTTTTGCTAACTTCTACCGTCGTTTTATCGCAAATTTTTCTAGCGTTGTTAAACCATTGACGGATATGACCAAGAAAGGCTCTGATGTAGCTAACTGGGCTCCTGCTGCCGTGGAGGCTTTCCAGGAGTTGAAACGCCGGTTTACTTCGGCGCCTGTTTTGTGCCAACCTGACACCTCACTTCCCTTTCAGGTGGAGGTGGATGCTTCGGAGATTGGGGCAGGGGCCGTTTTGTCGCAGAGAGGCCCTGGTTGCTCTACTATGAGACCTTGTGCCTTTTTCTCCAGGAAGTTTTCGCCGGCAGAGCGAAATTATGATGTGGGCAATCGAGAGTTGTTGGCCATGAAGTGGGCATTTGAGGAGTGGCGTCATTGGCTCGAGGGTGCTAAGCATCGTGTGGTGGTCTTGACTGATCACAAAAATCTGATGTATCTCGAGTCTGCTAAACGCCTGAATCCTAGACAGGCCCGCTGGTCATTGTTTTTCTCCCGTTTTGACTTTGTGGTCTCGTATTTACCAGGTTCTAAGAATGTGAAGGCCGATGCTCTGTCTAGGAGCTTTGTGCCTGATGCTCCTGGAGTCGCTGAACCTGTGGGTATTCTTAAGGAAGGAGTTATCTTGTCAGCTATTTCTCCTGATCTGCGGCGTGTGTTGCAGAGATTTCAGGCTGGTAGGCCTGACTCTTGTCCATCTGACAGATTGTTTGTGCCTGCTAAATGGACCAGCAGAGTCATTTCCGAGGTTCATTCCTCAGTGTTGGCAGGGCACCCGGGAATTTTTGGCACCAGAGATCTGGTGGCCAGGTCCTTTTGGTGGCCTTCCTTGTCAAGGGATGTGCGGTCATTTGTGCAGTCCTGTGGAACTTGTGCTCGAGCTAAGCCTTGCTGTTCTCGTGCCAGCGGGTTGCTCTTGCCCTTGCCTGTCCCGAAGAGAACTTGGACACACATCTCTATGGATTTCATTTCTGATCTTCCGGTGTCTCAGGGCATGTCTGTCATCTGGGTGATATGTGATCGTTTCTCCAAGATGGTCCATTTGGTTCCTTTACCTAAGCTGCCCTCCTCTTCTGATCTGGTTCCTGTGTTCTTCCAGAACGTGGTTCGTTTGCACGGCATTCCTGAGAATATTGTGTCGGACAGAGGATCCCAGTTTGTTTCCAGGTTCTGGCGATCCTTTTGTGGTAGGATGGGCATTGATTTGTCGTTTTCGTCCGCTTTTCATCCCCAGACTAACGGACAAACGGAGCGAACTAATCAGACTCTGGAGGCTTATTTGAGGTGTTTTGTCTCTTCTGATCAGGATGATTGGGTGACCTTCTTGCCGTTGGCTGAATTTGCCCTTAATAATCAGGCTAGTTCCGCCACCTTGGTTTCGCCATTTTTCTGCAACTCTGGTTTCCATCCTCGTTTTTCCTCGGGACATGTGGAGCCTTCTGACTGTCCTGGGGTGGATTCTGTGGTGGATAGGTTGCAGCGGATCTGGAGTCATGTGGTGGACAACTTGAAGTTGTCACAGGAGAAGGCTCAGCGTTTTGCCAACCGCCGCCGCGGTGTGGGTCCCCGACTTCGCGTTGGGGATTTGGTATGGCTGTCTTCTCGATTTGTTCCTATGAAGGTCTCCTCTCCCAAATTTAAGCCTCGCTTCATTGGTCCTTACAAGATTTTGGAAATCCTTAATCCTGTATCCTTTCGCCTGGATCTTCCGGTGTCGTTTGCCATTCACAACGTATTTCATAGGTCCTTGTTGCGGCGGTACGTTGTGCCTGTGGTCCCTTCTGCGGAGCCTCCTGCTCCGGTGCTGGTTGAGGGCGAGTTGGAGTACGTGGTGGAGAAGATCTTAGATTCTCGTCTCTCCAGGCGGAGGCTTCAGTACCTGGTCAAGTGGAAGGGCTATGGTCAGGAGGATAATTCCTGGGTGGTCGCCTCTGATGTGCATGTGGCCGATTTGGTTCGTGCCTTTCACGCCGCTCATCCTGATCGCCCTGGTGGTCTTGGTGAGGGCTCTGTGACCCCTCACTAAGGGGGGGGGTACTGTTGTGAATTTGCTTTTTGGCTCCCTCTAGTGGTTACTAGTGTTTTGACTCTGGGTATGTCAGTCATCCCTTGTATGCTCACCTGGGCCGTTAGTTCAGGGGTGTTGCTATATAAGCTCCCTGGACCTTCAGTTCAATGCCTGGCAACGTTGTAATCAGAGCTAATCTGTTGTGCTCTTGTCTACTGATCCTTGTTCCTGCTAGATTAAGCTAAGTCTGCTTTCTTGCTTTTTGCTATTTGTTTTTGTTTGCATTTTTGTCCAGCTTGTACATAATCTGTATCCTAACCTTGCTGGAAGCTCTAGGGAGGCTGGAGTTCTCCCCCCGGGCCGTTAGACGGTTCGGGGGTTCTTGAATTTCCAGTGTGGAATTTTGATAGGGTTTTCGTTGACCATATAAGTTATCTTACTACATTCTGCTATTAGTAAGTGGGCCTCTCTTTGCTAAACCTAGTTCATCTCTGTGTTTGTCATTTCCTCTTACCTCACCGTTATTATTTGTGGGGGGCTTGTATCCAACTTTTGGGGTCTATTATCTGGAAGCAAGAGAGGTCTTTGTTTTCCTCTTCTAGGGGTAGTTAGTCCTCCGGCTGGCGCGAGACATCTAGCGACCAACGTAGGCATGTTCCCCGGCTACTTCTAGTGTTGGCGTTAGGAGTAGATATATGGTCAACCCAGTTACCACTGCCCTATGAGCTGGATTTTTGTACTTCGCAGACTTACTTGTTCCTCTGAGACCCTCGCCATTGGGGTCATAACAGTATCCTGTGTGATGTATACAGCAGAGTCTCAATGTATCCAATGGATTGAATACAACAGAGTCTCAGTGTATCCTATGTGATCTATACTGCAGAGCTTCAGTGTATCCTATGTGATGCATACACAGAGCCTCAGTTTATCGTATGTGATGAGAGAAAACATAGGTGGTATTCACCATAAGCTCCGATAAAAATTGCCCTTTATTCCAACAAACACATCAAAAAAGGCGGTAGGCAGAAGGTGGTCGGGAGTGTGGAAAACTGTACAAATCTCGCTTCTACAGGTCCACCTCAGGAGTTGGAATAAAGGACTATTTTTACTGGAGCTTATGTGATTTCTATTGTGAACAGGGCCGGCGTCAGCACCCGGCATACCCGGGCAAGTGCCGGGGCCCTGGCGAGATGGGGGGGCCCATTTATGGTGCGTAGCTGCAGCAGGAATACTCACCTCTAGGAGTCAGGACCGTCACCATGGAAACGCAGAGTGAGTCACTTCCAGGCCGGGCCTGGGTCTGAGTTTCACGCAGCTGCAATACTCACCAGTCACCGCCGGCGCCGCCATCACCATGGATACGAGTCACTTTCAGGCCGGAGGTCACTCTGTCCTGTCACTTCCGGTCGCGTGAGAGCTCGTCATCCTAAGAGCTCAGAGAAGAGGACCGGCTGCAGGCGCAGGCAGTGCCAAGCAGAAAGAGAGGCAGGAGCATCACCAGTCAGGTGCACAGATGATCCCAGGCTGTGTCCACAACGGAATGGAAGCAGCGGCAAAGTGAAGCAGTGAGTGAAGAGTGAGTCTTCCTCCAAGTTCCTGGTCCCAACACATTGCGGGGGCGGGTGGGGGTCGGATGCAGCCTGCTGTGAGCCTGGTTGTAGTCCTAGCCTAGACTGTCTGTAAATGGCTGGCTGAGTTACATACTACATACGTGGGCTGTGTTATATACTACGTCACGGCCCGGGCCTGTGCTATATACTACGTGGGTGGGTGGCTGTGTGTTATATACTATGTGGGCTGTCTGTGCTATATACTGCGTGGGCTGTGCTATATAGTGCATCTGCTTGGGCTGTGCTTTATACTGCGTGGGCTGTGTTTTATACTGCGTGGGCTGTGTTTTATACTGCGTGGGCTGTGTTTTATACTGCATGGGCTGTGTTATATAATGCGTGGCTGTGTTATGTACTATGTGGCTGTGCAATAAACTACGTGGCTGTGCAATATACTACGTGGCTGTGCTATATACTACATGGCTGTGTTATGTACTACGTGGCTGTGCTATATACTACGTGGCTGTGCAATATATTATGTGGCTGCATTATGCACTACGTGGGCAGTGTTATATACTACGTGGCTGTGCTATATACTACGTGGCTGTGTTATATACCAAGTGGCTGTGCAATATATTACGTGGCTGTGTTATATACTACGTGGGCAGTGTTATATACTACGTGGCTGTGTTATATACTACGTGGCTGTGTTATATACCAAGTGGCTGTGCAATATATTATGTGGCTGCATTATGCACTACGTGGGCAGTGTTATATACTACGTGGCTGTGCTATATACTACGTGGCTGTGTTATATACCAAGTGGCTGTGCAATATATTATGTGGCTGTGTTATATACTACGTGGGCAGTGTTATATACTACGTGGCTGTGCTATATACTACATGGCTGTGTTATGTACTATGAGGGCTGTGCTATATACTACATGGGCTTTCCTATATACTACGTGGGCTGTGCTATATACTACGTGGCTGTGTTATATACTGTGTGGGCTGTGCTTTATACTACATGGGCTGTGCTATATACTACATGGCTGTGTTATATACTACGTGGGCTGTTCTATATACTATGTGGCTGTGCAATATACGTGGCTGGGCAACATACTACGTGGCTGTGTTACATACTACATGGCCTGTGTTATATACTACGTGGCTGTGTTATATGCTATGTGGCTGTGCTATATGCTACGTGGGCTGTGCTATATACTGCGTGGGCTGTGCTATATACTTCGTGGCCTATGTTATATGCTACGTGGGCTGTGCAATATATTACGTGGCTGTGTTATATACTACGTGGATGTGCAGTATACTACTTGGCTGTGCTATATACTACATGGGCTGTGTTATATGCTACGTGGGCTGTTATATACTACGTGGCTGTGCTATATTTCTCTGCTGTATCTGTGCATCATGAATTGTGGTATGTGATAAAGAGGGAAGCCCACTGAGACTCTTTCGCCCGGAGCCCTCAAAAACCTGGAGCCGGCCCTGATTGTGAAGCACCACTAAATATAGCTGCAGGTAGTAATTGCATTGAAAAAAGGATTGCCAATAGCAATGTAATATAGAACTGTTGCCTACCAGCCTCACTTTCACAGTTATTTATCATACGTGATGTATACAGTAAAGTCTTAGTGTATCCTATGTGATCTCTACTGTAGATTCTCAATGTTTGCCATTTGATGTATACAGCTCAGGCATCTATGTGATCCAACTCCAGCCTATGTCCACTGACTCCTGCTGGTAAAAAGTTTCTTCCTGTCAACACGAAGCAATGTAAGGCTGTTGACATCTTATAGAAATGCATTGAAGATTAGGCACATAGCAAATATATAGAGATGAGCAAAACAATTTGTAGTGAATTAAATTTGAACCCTACAAATTCAAAAATATAATTTTACTGACTGCAAAAGATTTAATCAATTAAAAAAGAAGCATGTGATCTTGATCAAGGATGGACAGGTTTGCCCATAATGCCTCGCAGCTCACATCACATGGCACACATAACCAATCACGAAGGACTTTCATTGTCTGTATAAAAGCAGAAGCAGGAATTGCAGTGACCATATTGATGTGTATCTGGATGGTGAAAAGTAATCACAGCTCGTAGCTTAGCAATAGAGATAGTGAGGGAAAACCATAAAACACTAAATACACCGTACAGATAGTATGTGACAGCTCAGAACAGCCAATATCCACTTTCCCATCACCATATATGTTGAAGTTACTTTGATATTACTAAGGCTGGGTTTTCGTTATAGAGCTTGGACGGGATTGGGTGCAGTCCTACTGGACCTCAGAGTGTTGTACACATGTTTTCAGGGCAATTGTGCAGGCTTTAGCACCATTAAATACCATAACTATTTTGCGATATGTTTTCTTAGAGTTTTTTTGTTTATCATTTACCATAGAAATTGTTAGTTGTCAGTTTTGTGTATAGCATTGTAGATGCCCAGTAATTGGGCCACACTCAGTTTACAATGAACTTTGCAAAGTTGATTGATCTTTGCATATACTAGTTTCTGTGACTTGTAGTTTTGCTATAGAAAGGCCTGCAGGATTCCTTCCCTGTAAATAATGGCACGCATTTCCTTATACTCGAGTAGGCGAGATCTGCATTCAGATTCCCACAGTAGGCTCACTGCCAATTTTTTGTCTTTTGTCTTTCAACCTTTTTACATAACCATCTGAAAACCCTTGCATAAAAATGTAGCTTAAAGGGGTTGCTCACCTTTGGGGAACTATTGTCTTTGTGGAATCGGTTGGTGAATAAAGTTGCAGAATACAGTACTTCGAAAAAGTATTCATACCTCATGAACTTTTCCTAATTTTTTCACATTACAAACAAACTTAAATGTATTTTTAGGGACTCTATGTGATAAACCAACACAAAGTGACACATATTTGTGAAGTGTAAAGGAAATTATACATGGTTTTCTAAATATTTAAAAAATCTGAAAATTGTGATGTGCATTTGTATTCAACCACCTGTAGTCTCATGCCCCTAAATAAAATAATGGGTGACAAAATGCCTCCAGAAGTCATATAATTAATAAACTGAGTCTACCTATGTGTAATTTAGTCTTATTATAACTACAGCTATTCTGTGAAGGCCTCAGATGTTTGTATCAGAACATTATGGATCAAATTCTTTCATGAAAACCAAGGAACACACAAGACAGGTCAGGGATAAAGTTGTGGTGAAGAGTAAAGTGGAGTAAGGTTATAAAAAAAAATAGCCTCAAGCTCTGATCATCTCATGGAGGACTGCTCAATCCATCATCCAAAAATGGAAGGAGTATGGCACAACAGCAGTATTGACTCGGGAGCCGGAAAACACATGCACATCACAATTTTCAGATTTTGTTCTTTAAAATATTTTAAAAGCATGTATCATTTTGTTACACACCTGTCCAGGATCCTGGCTTTGCTCCCTTTCCCCCCGGTCTGCTAAATGTTCTTATTTTCCAAGTCAGGCTTTGCAAGTAATCCAGTGTGCTCCCAAGTTATAATCTAGCTAGGTTTATATAAGGCCTACCAAAACACACACCTGTATCTTGGGATTAAGACTTTTAGTTTGTGCACAGCAACCTGTCTGCGGTCTCCAGGACATCTCTTGTCCATTTCTATCCCTCAGTTTCTATCCCTCAGTTACCTGTCTGCGGCTTTTAGTACCACTGCTAACTGTCTTCAGTCTCCAGGACATTTCCTGTTTGCCTGCGGCTTTCAGTTCCTCTGCTACCTGTCTGCATTGTCTCCGGTCTGCCTGCGGCTTCCAGTACCAACGCGACCTGTTCCCGGTCTTACGGGACCTCTGCTAAGGGTTCGTGGTTTGCTGGTGGGTTCCAGTGCCTCTGCTACTGGTTTGCAGTATCCAGTACCTCTACTGCCTGTCTGCAGTCTCCAGAACATCTTCTGTCTACATGCGGCTTCCAATAACTTTGCTACCTGTCACCTGCGTCCTTCACCTTGCCTGCTGCTCTTTTGGCCTGTATGCCCACCTGGATCTTGGGTTTCAAGTATCCATCTCACCTAATGAGCCTAAAATATATCCTTTACACTTCACAAATTCTTGCTACTTTGTGTTGGTATTCCACATAAAATCCCAATAAAATACATTTAATTTTGAGGAAAACAATGTGGAAAAGTTCACGAGTGTGAATTCTTTTTCAAGGTACTTAACATATTTTTTACAGTATACCATAATACAATAATTTTTTCATCTAAACTCAATGTTAGTTTATGGAACATAAAAAATTGCTTTTCTTATCAATTCAAAGAGACAAGAAAAAAGCCTTTACTTGTGTATTTCCAGGGAAAAAATGAGGTCACTGAGGTCTAAAGTGTCCAAATGATAAATCTCATATACATGCTGTAAGCAAATTTTTTTTTCTTAGAAAGCTGTATTGTTTCTTGTTTCTGTATTAAAAAATGCAGCAGAAAGGGGAAACAGGTGAAATCCGGCAGAAAACACAGATGTTATCAATAAGGAACCGTTTTTCCCTAAACATACCACATACCACTTTGTATAGATTTCTGTGTTTAGAAACCTCTCACATAATTATTGAATTTTCAGACACTTTCTGAAAAATTTCTGTTTTCATTATGTATATAAAGCAAATACCCCTTAAAACCTTTGTTGTATTTTGACTATCTTCACATTATCATCTCGACTCTTCAGGAGTGTGAGAGTTTCTCCAGCTTACTCTTTATGGGAGCATTTTTCTTTATGAGCACACTCGTGATATGTTTATGGGTCACTGACATTGCTATAATGAGTAGAGGGGGTTCCTAAGAAGCAGTAAAAAATGAAAAATGCTACAGTGTATCAGGAGATGGCTGTGACCTCTGTGTTTTAGTATGTTTGTTTTTATAGAAGGTCAATAAAGAAAATAAAAATACCAGAAAATGTCAGGAATGTATCACTTAAACATAAGATTGTGCACTCATTAACGAAGTTTGCTAAGTTGGGACTAAACTTTTAAGTCTCAAAAAAAAAAGATAAATCAGTCATAAGTCAGGGATCACTTTTAGGGTATTGTCTCTTTCTTCTGGCTTCTGTAAATTAATATTTGCTCTCTGTCATCTGAGTGGGCTGTTTTTTTTTTCCTCTGGGATAGATAATTCCTCTTAGAATATATGCACATGATGCGTTTTGATGAATTTTTGGAGCTCAAAAAACACCTCAAACAATTTTAGGTTTTGAAAAACATCTGGAGAAAAAAAAAGAAAGAATACACATAATTTCTTTGAATCTAATCCTGATGGAATCTATTCCTAACTAGGCATTGTCCAATTAAAAGGTTGCAAAAACCTGTTCAAGAAAAAAAAGCTCTTCTAAAAAGCTCGTAAACCGCTTCTACAAGGAAATGCTTCAGGAAACAAAAGGCTAAGTTCAAAACTCAACAGGTATGCTGGCCTCGAAAAGAAGTTGTATCCACATACTCCAAAGGATTTGTTGGATACAGAAGTTTTTTCTAGGAGCTTTTGGAACAGAAACTCTCCAAATCTCAAAAAGTCCTTAAAAACTGCTCTAAAAACTCTACAAAAACACCTTGTTTCCACATTGCCTTTCAGACACAAAAAGGGAAAGCCTGCAGCTGCATCCCCCTCTGTTTTTTACTTTTTTTCTTATACTTGATTGATTTTTGGAAGAGCGTGGAGATTTCTAAATTCTTATAGAAAGCCAAAATCAAGGCTATATTAGAAATTAATTAAATATAGTACTAATTTAAAGAAACATAGATACATAGATTGATAGATTGTTAGTTAAGTAAATTAAATGTATACTATTTAGGGCTCATTCAGACGTCTGTGTATGAGAAAATCAAAATGATTATGGTGATGAGACTTTTGTCAGAGTGTGGTCCAAGTTTTTCTCATACATGGAGAAGAAAAAGTGAAAAAGTTTCACCACTTTTTCCTGTGTGACAATCTTTTTTCACAGATAATAAACTATTTTGATTGGACCCTTGGCTCAAAATCGGACCCGTCTCCCCAATTTTCAATGGACAGCTTTGTCAGCGGAAATTCAGGGACATGTGAATGGCCCCGTAGACTATCACAGGTATGACACCTCTGTGTGAAAACCACAGATAGCACTCAAATGCCAAAAACGGACTTCTGAATGAGGCCGCAAGAACATTTTTACTTAAAGACTTCTCCAAACCTGCTGATGTTTTAACTGTGCATGTATAATTTATCACTTTCTCTTTTTTTTTAATCTCCGCTTATAATTTTTGCCACACTTTATTCTTCAAGTAGTTTGCCATTAGCAGATTCCAAATATGATCTGAACCTGACAGAGGGCACAGAGGCTAATGGCTGCGAATATACAGCAACTAGTTAATTTTCCGGACATGTTATTCCTCACATCAACTGTATGTCTTCCCTTTGAGAAAATTACTTTTTTTTTGCCGTTGTCTTATTAGGACTTTATTAGGAATATAATCTGTATGCAAAATCCAGTCACGGTGTTCTGCTTGTCACCATTAGACTTATGTGTCATTAGATTTTATTATTAAGTCTTCGGTAATGGGCAAATTTTTTGTATTTTCAGACGTCTGTTACATAACGACTCATTTTAGGTCCGGAAGATAAATCATCAGAGCTGAGGCACTGTTGGAAATCGAGCTGAAACATAGCAATTATGTTAAATTTCAAAAGACTGGTTTAAGTTTCATTTGTTCTCTCTTCAATAGTCGGCGGTGATCCATGAAGAAGAATTCTGCAGTGTCTTATAGATTGATGTGGCCAAGTGCGGGAGGAAATACCGTAGCTCGTAAGAGTAGCCATTCTTCTTAAAAGGAGCGATTCATGCTGCCCAAACATGGACAGTATGAATAAGAGCCGGGCTGCAAGATTGGAGTTGGAGTCAGATATATTTTTTCTCTGAAATGCTCCAATATTTCAGAGAAAATATAGTTAGCAGTTTTGGACAATGACCATAGGTGGAGACCAGACTAATCCGTCCCCCGCAGAGCTTTGCATTAGACAATGTACCAGTGACTTTCTCAGTGCTGAAACACATAGCCATGTTTTCTCTCCATGTACCAATAAATGTTTTGAAAGGATACCACCTAGTTCTTCATATTCTTCAACAGAACTGCTGTTCTTCCTTTCTTATTCACTTTTAATAATTAATGGCAGCTGGAAAATGCTGATATCATCTTCCAGCTGATACCTCCATATCCCAAGACATTAAAACAGAGTTGTGCCTAATCGAAACACATCTTATATTTGATCATACTACCTTTAGGGCACGGTTTGTGCTTCTATGTATCATACACGTTTCAATTTACAGTGCAGCACTATGTAGTGTGTTTAGTTTTCCTTAATAGATAGAGAAGTGTAATCCATCACTGCACAGAACATATCTCCTCCAGAGTCCAGTGGTGGTGACTTTACACCACTACATCTGATGATTGGCATTGTGCTTAGTGATGTATGACTGCATGCAGGTGCTCGGCCATGAAGCTCCCGGAGGAGGCACAGTGTTTGTGTTGATGTTAATATCAGATGAGGTCTTGACTCTGCAGTTATGGGGTCAGCAGAGCAGTAGTGAATTTTCTGCCCTCTGCTCCTCAGCACATGGTGATCCCACTCTGTAACATTATGGGGTCTCCACTTTGTGACTGAGTTGCTGCAGTTTGTTTCTCAACAATATCACTCACAGGTGATGGAGGAATATTTAGGAGGAAGAAATGTCATGAATGGACTTGTTACGCTGGTGGCATTTACTTCAGGACCGTCCTGGTATCAGTGAGCTCTCCATTACCGGCCAGTCTGTCACATGGTAGTAAAGGCATATGGCATGTGGGGGCCATAGGTTATACACTCGGGGATTGAGGGACCAGATGTTATACACTTGGGGAGAGGGGATGGATATTATGCACCAGGGTGTGAGGGGTCCGATATTATGCACCAGGGGGCGAGGGACCGGAAGTTATGCACTGGGGGTGAGGGGCCGGATATTATACACTGAGGGCGAGGGGCCGGATGTTATGCACTGGATGGGTGAGGAACTAGATGCTATACATGGGGTAGCGAGAGACCAGTTGTTATACACTTGGGGGCAAGGGGCCGGATGTTATACACCTGAGACAAGGGGCAAGATGTTATATGCTGGGGTGCAAGGGTCAGGATGATATACGCTAGTGGGGCGAGGGGCTGCATGTTATACACTGGGCACAATGGGACCAGATGTTCTAATCTGGTGGCAATAGAGCTGGATGTTATAACCTGAGAGCAATTGTGGCACCCCAGGAGTCCGGATGCCACAATGGCATTGCCTTCCTCACGGGGAGGGTGATGCTATGCCTGGAAGCGAAAAGGATCCCCTTAACAGGTAGCACTAACATACAACACTTTTCTGACTCCAGGCCAGAAGGGGGAGCTCTAGACCACGTTTCAGGGTACCTATAAGTTCTGGTCTGGAGGAGGAGTTGGTTGTCAGTCTGTGTGAGACAGTGAAGGGAGAGAAAGCACAGGAGGAGAGAGAAACTGGAGTGGAGCTGCAATTGGGCTCACTCCAGGTTTGAGAGCAGAAAGCGGACACTGGAGTCCAAGGTTGTGTGGGAACTGTATGCCCCACAGCAGAAACCAGAGGGCAGGAGATTGCAGGTCTCCTGGCCACAATTGACACCCGAATGCACAGCAGCAGATTAGAGCCCGGAGTCACCATGAGAGAAGGGACTCCTGTTAAAAGAGAATTACTACAAGTTAACAGTTTGTTACCTGGTTAAGAATATATTTGCACTTTTGTTATTTGTAACATTAAAGCAAAGTAACCTCCCATAAAGGGAAGAAAAGTTCATATTACCTCTTTACCTGTTACAATTAGACTATGTTTCAAAAATTTTGTATGACCTGTTTATTGTTTGTGTTTTCCCTGTCCGGGAGTACTGGATTTAATGGGGGGGGGGAAAGGGGCACCCCAGGAGTCTGAATGCCACAATGGCGTTGCCTTCCTCATGGGGAGGGGGATGCTATGCCTGGAAGAGAGAAGGATCCCCTTAACAGGTAGCACTAACATACAACAATTTTCTGACTCCAGGCCAGAAGGGGGTGCCTTGTGATTTTTGCCCTTTCACTGTTTTTCCCTGCATAGTGCCATGGCATTTGGCCGGGCTTTGCTGCGAAAGAAGTGTGAAGGGTACTCAGAACTACTCAGATGTGGTCCCTTCTTTTTCTGAGCTGATGACTGTTTTATCTGCTAGACCCCACGCAATCATAAACCGATGGCATATCCACATGATTTTATGAAATAAGAAAATCTCTGAGCTGAACAATTATTTTGCAGATATTGTTATTCTCAGCAGATTCTGAACCATCAATATGCAATTAAGTTCTGAAATCGGCACAATTGTGAATGCAGCTCTGGAGAATAATACTGACTATACAACAGTTTTGGTACAAGATATGTAATGAGAAGTATTAGCAAAGCTACCCATCATTTACAGTAAATTAATATTTTACATAAACTGTGAAATGATGCAGACTAAAAGCAAGATCTAGATTTCCTTGGCAGAAGTTCTTGGTAATGAGAGGATAGCGCTCAGTCACGCTGATGTATTTATATGAGACACTCATGACTCCTCTCTATCCTTCACTACTTTGTTTTTGTTCTTCCCTCATACCTGAAATACTTCTTAAAATGGAATTAAGAAGATGACACTTGCCTAAGAAAGCTGGCTCGGCAGCTGGATAAACCGGTTAGGTGACATTGGTGAATAGTCACTTTAACGCTGCTGTTTTGTAAAATAGCTAATCTTCAGCATGACAAAGGGAAAGTCTAAACAGCTTACATTTCTGATTCAAGCCTGATGAGAGGAATTTACAGAGGAGCAGAGCACTTGACAACCCGTACCTCACTGTACTTACATTCCTTTCTTACATGTACTGAAAACACAACAAATGTAATCCCCGACCTCATTGTTTGTAAACAGTCGGTAACGTAAAACTGAACTCTTGAGAAATTTTTCAACAGTGTTTTAGTGCGAAAAGTCTACAGCATTTTACAGTCATGTATGAGAAATTGGAAATCTCACCTCCATGTTGAAGATATGTCTCATGCCAAAGCTTTTTTTATTCTAGAAAAATAAATTTTCTGCTGCATCTATTGCAAGTTTGTTGCCGAAATTTGTTGGGTCTGCGAAAAAACTCCGTAGAGTAAATATTTAAATAAAACTCTTAATGCTCATCGCTTCTGCATCTTTCGTCTTTTCTACATCTCTTCCCATGTTGGTAGCGGTGTTCCCAGCCAATCAGAGGCTGCAGAGGTCGTGTGTCACCAGAATGGCATGGAAAGGTTCGAAAGGGTGCATAATGTATTTTTTTTACTCTTCTTCACGTACCGTCAGAAGGGTTAAAGCAATATAATCTACTTTCATTTGCTAAACAGCTATAAAGTTTCAACATAGATTCTTTTTATGGGTGTTGACAAAATAAAGTAAGATTTTATAGCTTTATTCCTTTTGGCTCTGACTTGCTTATGATGATCCTTCTGAAAATCTACACGGGAGCGTAGTCCATTACCGGCATATCAGGCAAAGCTCAAATTTGCCTGTTAGTGTGGATTTTCCCAGGGAAATAAATTCTTGTCTGCCAATTGAATGTATGTTATTACACTCTGGGGTCTCTACAGACCCTAGAGCATAATAACTGTAAGATGTAAAACATGAATAGATCCTTTATCTCCCCTCAATGCTCATCTCTCAGACCCCCTTGCTACTCCCGTCACTTGTCCGGTCTTCTTATCGCTACCGCTCTAACTGAATCCCCAGCCCTTTATGAGACAGGCCTTCTGGCCATAAAGTGGTTTTGGACAGTTCTGCCCATGCATGCTCGAGGTCACTATGCACATCATGACAACATGAACTTGTACATGCCTACGCCTAACTGTCCAAGTCTCAATAGTGCTGATGCTAAATAATGGCTCTGTAAGTCTATGGCTTCTTGACGTTCTGTGCACTGTGACCTCATGCGCATGTGTAGAACCATCCTGGGCCTCTTCAGAGCCAGAAGTCCCTGTTTACCATGAAGAGGCCCAGGGATTCAGAGCGATAAAAATATACAAAAGGTGATGGTGAGGAGTGGAGGGGTGAGCAGCGAGAGGAGTATAAGAATTTGTGTTTATATATATACAGTATTTATATATATATATATATATATATATATATATATATATATATACACACAGATAGATAGATAGATAGACAGATACATAGATACATAGATAGATACTGTATATATATATTTACATTTTGATGGTCCTTTAGGCCTACATTTTGCTAAATCCTTGCAGAGGCGAATTGCATAAAAATCCATATTTTGGCCAATCCAGATTTTTGTAATACTGGGTTTAATTCAATTCCAGTTTAATATACTATATTTGATTCTCTCTAATATCTACTCATGGCAAGCTAGTTTCCCTATCTTATGGATTTTGTGTATAGATACTTTTATTGAATTAGGATATTTTAGCATTCCCCCTATAGACAGCTTTTTAGTGCTAGTTCGCTACATATTGGGACACAGAAATCATGTAGCCCCATAGTTTAACTCAGTTGTTTAAAAAGAGACTTTGATACATAAAATTGGATTTCTTTTCTAAAGTAAACTTCTAACTTGGAATAACGTTACATTTCTAGTCCACGTATGTAAAATACATAACTTTGCATTATCTGTTCATGGCCTTTTTGTCTTTTAGCTTAGTCTCTAGTCACATGTCCATTTGCCTGTTTTGTTTTAGGAGTAAATAGGCTCTGATTCATCAGTTTTTGCCAGAATTCTAGAGTAAAACAGTTTGAAAAAATAGCTAAATTTGTGCACAACTCGTGGTTGTCTAAAAATGCTAAAAAATGTGGACATCTTTACTCCAGTCTTGGCCAGCTCTGCCAAGTTTCTCAAAAACAAGTGGAATTTAGTTGCAGTTAGTCCTGAATGTTTATTTGCGATCAGGGCATCCATGGTTTATCTGTACTTTACTCATTTTAGCAAAAGTTATTCCCTACATTAAAGGGGTTACCCAGGCTTAAGAACTGCCGATTGTGCCTGGTGCAGACTTCTGACGAAACAGTGGTTACAGAGGCTTCCACCGACGTCATGCACACAGAGCGGCGGCTTTTCATCCGCTCTGCGTTATTGATGAGGAGTGACTGTTGACATCATTCTGATTGACACCTGTCTCCCTGCTGCCTAACTGCAGGATATCGGCTGACAATCAGTATGACATCAGCAGTCACACCCCATCAACAGAGCAGCCCAAAAGAGGAAGAAGAAGAGCTGCTCCGCTGACATAGCGCAGCTGAATCACACCCACAGCACTGATTGGACATTTTCAGATTTTGTAGTGACACCCCCTCCAACTATTTAATAACCATCTGTCAATTTATTCAGGAGGAATAAGAGAGGAACAACACAATTTAGAGATTTAAGAAAACTTTCTCAAAAATCAATCTTTTCTGCGGAATGCAAATATTTCTTAATAAAGACATGTAAGGCGTGAGATCACGTCCTCTCATCTAGAAAGTTTTCAAACATACAAGATATTTTCATGATAGCACAAAGATGCTTTTCTACAAAAGGAACAACTTATATTAAAGTCCCTATGGACGGATTAAGTTGTTATTGTGTTAGAAAAATCTAATTTGCATAAAAATCTCTTGATCACGTTGAGAATAGATTATGTTGATGAGTGGGAGATTAAATCTTCTGATTAGTTTAAAACGTTCATGTTTTTAATTATGTCTCAACTTCCATGGAGACTCGGGGGGCTTAAACCATACGAAATGAACATCATAAGAGTCATCTTGTCACCGGCGGGGATCAAGCACTAATATTCGAGAGTCATTTTATGTATTCATACTAAGATCGTCTTGAGGAGTGAAGTCAAAGTAATGTAACTTACCTTCCTCATAATAATGCGGCTGTCACCCCCTCTATTATATCACTGGCTAGTAAAGTCGATCAAAAAAAATGTCAAAAGACTTTGGTCTAGTGACCACGTTGATCTGGATTGGGCCAGAAGAAGTGCAGACTATAGTGAAACGGCTTTAGTCTTTGTGCTTCCTGCACTTCCTCGTCTGTTAGTGCACTATTGTTTTTGTTTTACCGGTGAGTACTATCCCTCCCATTCTCCCTGCATTGGACCATTTCTACTCCAGGGATTTGAGCACTTCCAATTTGAAACAATTTGACTTGGATTCCAGCAGCAATTTTTCAGCCTAATCTCCAAGTTTCAACGACAAGGTTTCTATGTTATGTTCCATTCTAAAATTAAGGCCGTCTCTGGCCAGTTATTTTCTGCCTGAGCCAGAAAAGTTGTGCACTTTGTGCTCTAGTTTGCAGCCTGCAACAGTGTTTGATCCGGATCTAGGACCATCCCCACCCCACAAACTTTCACACCCTCGCAGAAATCTTAAACATCTTGACCTACCGTATATACTCGAGTATAAGCCGACCCGAGTATAAGCCAACCCCCCTAATTTTGCCACAAAAAACTGGGAAAACTTATTGACTCGAGTATAAGCCTAGGGTAGGAAATGCAGCAACTACCGGTGCATTTCAAAAGTAAAAATAGATGCTCCATACCGTTCATTATTGCCCCATAAGATGCTCCATATAAAGCTGTGCCACATATAATGCTCCATACATTTCATTATGGCCCCATAGATGCTCCATATAAAACTGTGCCATATAGAATGCTCCATACATTTCATTATAGCCCCATAAGATGCTCCATATAAAACTGTGCCACATATAATGCTCCATACATTTCATTATTGCCCCATAAGATGCTCCATATAAAGCTGTGCCATATATAATGCTCCATACCGTTGATTATTGCCCCATAGATGATCCATACAAAACTGTGCCATATAGAATGCTCTGCACCGTTCATTATGGCCCCATAGATGCTCCATACAAAACTGTGCCATATAGAATGCTCTGCACCGTTCATTATGGCCCCATAGATGCTCCATATAAAGCTGTGCCATATAGAATGCTCTGCACCGTTCATTATGGCCCCATAGATGCTCCATATAAAGCAGTGCCATATAGAATGCTCTGCTCCATTCATTATTGCCCCATAGATGCTCCATATAAAGCTGTGCAATATATAATGCTGCTGCTGCAATAAAAAAAAAAATGACATACTCCCCTCTCTTGCTGCCCGCAGCTCCTCAGCGTCCCGTCTCGGCGTCGCTCCGCACTGACTGTTCAGGCAGAGGGTGGCATGCACACTAGTACGTCATCGCGCCCTCTGACCTGAACAGTCAGAGCAAGAGGACGGGAAGATGGAGCGGCGCCCGGCGTGTGGAACGTGGACAGGTAAATATGTAATACTCACCTGCTCCCGGCGTCCTTGGCTCCTTATCCCGGTCAGATGGTCTCCGGGTGCCGCAGCCTCTTCCTCTGTTAGCGGTCACCGTTACCACTCATTAGAGAAATGAATATGCGGCTCCACCCCTATGGGAGTGGAGTCCATATTCATAACTTTAATGAGCGGTCCCACGTGACCGCTGAACAGGGGAAGAGCTGCGGCACCCGAAGACCATGGGACAGGGAGGTGAGTATATGACAGACCTCTCTCCCCCTCACCCGCTGACCGTGACTCGAGTATAAGCCGAGAGGGGCACTTTCAGCCCAAAAATTTGTGCTGAAAATCTCGGCTTATACTCGAGTATATACGGTACATTCATTCTCTGAATCCCTCCTCCCTCTCACAGATATATAAGTTCCTTACACAATGCTGATGACGCTGCCGCTCTATATAACACCACAATAGCTGTAGCTTTGGAATCTACTGCCCCACTTACACAAACCAAAGCTCACAAAATCAACAGACAGCCCTGGCACACCAGCCTGACCAAAGAACTGAGGCGAGCTTCCAGAGCTGCTGAGCGCAGATGGAAAAGATCCCACTCCAACGAGCACTTCATCGCATTCAAACAGTCCCTCACTACTTTCAAGACCACACTCGCCACAGCTAAACAAACCTACTTCTCATCTATCATATCCTCCCTGTCTCACAATCCTAAACAGTTATTCAACACCTTCAATTCTCTCCTCCGTCCCCCAGCAACTCCTCCCTCCCCACTTATCTCAGCTGAAGACTTTGTCTCATTTTTCAAGCAGAAGATTGATAGCATCAGGGGCAGTTTTGGTCAACAACCCCCAAAGCCCTTCCTCCCTACTTCCCAGCCCTCCACCTCCAAAACCAACTAATCCACCATTACAGAAGATCAACTCTCCACTCTACTCTCAAGATCGCATCTCACCACCTGTGCACTTGACCCGCTCCCATCGCTTCATCCCAAACCTCACCACAGTCTTCATCCCAACCCTAACCCATCTCTTCAATCTATCACTAACAACTGGTGTTTTCCCCTCAAGCTTTAAACATGCCTCCATCACACCTATCCTCAAAAAGCCCTCTCTTGACCAATCCTCTGTATCTAGCTATTGCCCTATATCACTTCTCCCCTATGCCTCCAAACTACTGGAACAACACGTCTACCTTGAACTGTCCTCCCATCTCTCTTCTTGCTCCCTCTTTGACCGCTTACAATCTGGCTTCCGGTCACACCACTCCACTGAAACTGCCCTAACTAAGGTCACCAATGACCTCTTAACCGCCAAGAGCAAGCAACACTACTCTGTCCTCCTCCTCCTCGACCTGTCGGCTGCCTTTGACACAGTGGACCATTCCTTATTATTACAGACCCTCTCATCCCTTGGCATCACAGACTTGGCCCTCTCCTGGATCTCATCATACCTAACAGACCGGACATTCAGCGTCTCCCACTCACACACCACCTCCTCACCTCGCCCCCTATCTGTCAGAGTCTGTTATGGACTGGTGATTTAGGAACGACATGCGACTAGCTCTGAGCAGGTGGCAACTATACAGACCGCAGTTCCTGATCTTAACACAACACTAGCAGTAGCCGTGGGATGTTCCTGTCACTTCCTGGACACCTCGTCACAGCCGGAGAACTAGCTACCCCTAAAGGTAGAAACAGGAAAGCTATCTTGCCTCAGAGAGAATCCCCAAAGGATAGACAGCCCCCCACAAATAATGACTGTGAGTGGAGAAGGAAATGACATACATAGAATGAAACAAGATTTAGCAAAAGAGGCCACTTCTAGCTAGATAGATAGTACAGGACAGAACGCTGTGCGGTCCGTAATAAAAACTAGAAAAAGTCCACCGCAGAAAAATGCAAAAATCTCCACACCTGACTTAAGGTGTGGAGGGCAAAATCTGCTGCCCAGAGCTTCCAGCTTAGCTGAATAGAACCATACTGATAAGCTGGACAAACGAGCAAAACATAGAATGTGCTGAATAATAAAGTCCACAACAAGAGGACTGCAAAAGGACAAGCAAGGACTTATCTTTGCTGAACAGGTCAGAGTGTCAGGGAAATCCAAAAGAGCCGTGACTCCAAGCAGGAACAATTAACAACTGGCATTGATTGAGGGATAAGGCCAGACTAAAATAGCCGAGCCAGAAAGACAATCAGTGGAAGCAGCTGCTGATGCTAAATCCAAGAAGCAGCCATACCACTCAAAACCACCGGAGGGAGCCCAAGAGCAGAACTCACAAAAGTGCTACTTACAACCACCGGAGGGAGCCCAAGAGCGGAATTCAAAACAGTACCCCCCCCTTGAGGAGGGGTCACCGAACCCTCACCAGAGCCCCCAGGCCAATCAGGATGAGCCAAGTGAAAAGCATGAACCAAATCGGCGGCATGAACATCGGAGGCAACCACCCAAGAATTATCCTCCTGGCCATAACCCTTCCACTTGACAAGATACTGAAGCCTCCGCCTCGAAAAACGAGAATCCAATATTTTCTCAACCACATATTCCGACTCCCCCTCAACCAACACCGGGGCAGGAGGATCAACAGAGGGAACAACGGGTACAACATATCTCCGCAACAAAGATCTATGGAAAACATTGTGGATGGCAAAAGAGGCTGGAAGGGCCAAACGAAAAGACACTGGATTGATAATCTCAGAAATCTTATAAGGACCAATAAACGGAGGCTTGAACTTAGGGGAAGAAACCTTCATAGGAACATGACGAGAAGATAACCAAACTAAATCCCCCACCCGAAGCCGAGGACCAACACACAGACAGCGGTTAGCAAAACGCTGAGCCTTTTCCTGAGACAACGTCAAATTGTCTACCACATGAGTCCAAATCTGCTGTAACCTGTCCATCACAGAATCTACACCAGGACAATCAGAAGGCTCAACCTGCCCTGAAGAAAAACAAGGATGGAAACCAAAATTACAAAAAAAAGGCGAAACCAAAGTAGCCGAACTGGCCCGATTATTAAGGGCAAACTCGGCCAACGGCAAGAAAGCCACCCAATCATCCTGATCAGCAGACACAAAGCATCTCAAATAGGTTTCCAAGGCTTGATTAGTTCGCTCAGTTTGGCCATTTGTCTGAGGATGGAACGCTGAAGAAAAAGACAAATTAATGCCCATCCTAGCACAAAAGGCCCGCCAAAACCTGGAAACAAACTGGGAACCTCTGTCAGACACAATATTTTCCGGAATGCCATGCAAACGAACCACATGCTGAAAGAACAATGGAACCAAATCAGAGGAGGAAGGCAATTTAGGCAAAGGTACCAAATGGACCATTTTAGAGAACCGGTCACAAACCACCCAGATAACAGACATCCTCTGGGACACAGGAAGATCCGAAATAAAATCCATGGAAATATGCGTGCAGGGCCTCTCAGGGACAGGCAAAGGCAAAAGCAACCCACTAGCGCGGGAACAGCAAGGCTTAGCCCGGGCACAAGTCCCACAGGACTGCACAAAAGAACGCACATCCCGCGACAAGGAAGGCCACCAAAAGGACCTAGCAACCAAATCTCTGGTACCAAAAATCCCAGGATGACCGGCCAACACCGAACAATGGACCTCAGAAATTACCTTACTTGTCCATCTATCAGGAACAAACAGCTTCCCCATAGGACAGCGGTCAGGTTTATCAGACTGAAATTCCTGAAGCACCCGCCGTAAATCAGGGGAGATGGCAGAAAGAACCACCCCTTCCCTAAGAATGCCAACCGGCTCAAGAACTCCAGGAGAATCAGGCAAAAAACTCCTAGAGAGGGCATCCGCCTTAACATTCTTAGATCCTGGAAGATATGAGACCACAAAATCGAAACGGGAGAAAAACAGGGACCATCGAGCCTGTCTAGGGTTCAGCCGCTTGGCCGACTCGAGGTAAATCAGATTCTTATGATCGGTCAAGACCACAACGCAATGCCTGGCTCCCTCAAGCCAATGTCGCCACTCCTCGAATGCCCACTTCATAGCCAGCAACTCCCGATTACCGACATCATAATTGCGTTCCGCAGGCGAAAACTTTCGGGAAAAGAAGGCACATGGTTTCACCAAGGAACCATCAGAATTCCTCTGTGACAAAACGGCCCCTGCCCCAATCTCAGAAGCGTCAACCTCAACCTGAAAAGGAAGAGAAACATCCGGCTGACGCAACACAGGGGCAGAAGTAAATCAGCGTTTAAGCTCCTGGAAGGCCTCAACAGCTGCAGAGGACCAATTCGTCACATCAGCGCCTTTCTTCGTCAAATCGGTCAGGGGTTTAACCACACTGGAGAAGTTGGCAATGAAACGGCGATAAAAATTAGCAAAGCCCAGAAATTTCTGAAGGCTCTTCACAGATGTGGGCTGAATCCAGTCATGAATGGCTTGGACCTTAATAGGATCCATTTCTATAGACGAAGGAGAAAAAATAAACCCCAAAAAAGAGACCTTCTGAACTCCAAATAGGCACTTAGACCCCTTCACAAATAGGGCATTATCACGAAGGATCTGGAATACCATCCTGACCTGCTTCACATGAGACTCCCAATCATCAGAAAAAATCAAAATATCATCCAAATACACAATCAAGAATTTATCAAGATAATTGCGGAAAATATCATGCATGAAGGACTGAAATACAGAAGGAGCATTAGAAAGCCCGTAAGGCATCACAAGGTATTCAAAATGGCCTTCGGGCGTATTAAATGCAGTTTTCCATTTGTCACCCTGTTTAATACGAACAAGATTATATGCCCCTCGAAGGTCAATCTTGGTAAACCAACTAGCCCCCTTAATCCGAGCAAACAAATCTGAAAGCAAAGGTAAAGGGTATTGGAATTTGACCGTGATCTTATTAAGAAGGCGATAATCAATACAGGGTCTCAAGGAGCCATCCTTCTTGGCAACAAAAAAGAATCCCGCTCCCAATGGTGACGAAGACGGCCGAATATGCCCCTTCTCCAAAGACTCCTTCACATAGCTCCGCATGGCAGCATGCTCTGGCACAGATAGATTGAAAAGTCGGCCCTTAGGGAACTTGCAGCCAGGAATCAATTCAATAGCACAATCACAGTCCCTATGTGGAGGAAGGGAACTGGACTTGGGCTCATCGAATACATCCTGGAAATCTGACAAAAATTCAGGAACATCAGAAGAGGGGGAAGAGGAAATTGACATCAAAGGAACGTCACTATGTACCCCTTGACAACCCCAACTAGTCACAGACATAGATTTCCAATCCAGCACTGGATTGTGTACTTGTAACCATGGAAAACCCAATACAACAACATCATGTAAATTTTGCAACACCAGAAAACGGCAATCTTCCTGATGTGCTGCAGCCATGCACATAGTCAGCTGAGTCCAATACTGAGGTTTATTCTTGGCCAACGGTGTAGCATCAATACCCCTCAAATGAATAGGGCTCTGCAAAGGCTGCAAAGAAAAACCACAGCGCCTGGCGAATTCTAAGTCCATTAAGTTCAGGGCAGCACCTGAATCCACAAATGCCATGACAAAAAAGGATGACAATGAGCAAATCAGGGTCACAGACAGGAGAAATTTAGGCTGTACAGTACTGATGGTAACAGATCTAGCTACCCTCTTAATACGCTTAGGGCAAACAGAAATAGCATGAGCAGAATCACCACAGTAAAAACACAGCCCATTCTGACGTCTGTATCCCCTCTGTTCTGCTCTAGTCAAAATCTTATCACACTGCATAGGCTCAGGACTCTGTTCAGAGGATGCTGCCATATGGTGCACCACTTTGCGCTCGTGCAGGCGCTGATCAATCTGAATGGCTAGAGACATAGATTCGCTCAAACCAACCGGCGTGGGAAACCCCACCATAACATCTTTAAGGGCTTCAGAAAGACCCTTTCTGAAAATTGCTGCCAGAGTGTCCTCATTCCATTTAGTGAGCACAGACCATTTTCTAAATTTCTGGCAGTATAATTCTGCCGCTTCCTGACCCTGACACAGGGCCAACAAGGTTTTTTCCGCATGATCCACAGAGTTAGGTTCGTCATACAATAATCCAATAATAATGCATCTACAATTAAGCAATGCCGGATCCCCTGACTCAAGGGAGAATGCCCAGTCCTGAGGGTCACCACGCAGCAAAGAAAGAACTATTTTAACTTGCTGAATGGGATCACCAGAGGAACGGGGTTTCAGAGCAAAAAACAATTTGCAGTTATTTTTAAAGTTCAAAAACTTGGATCTATCCCCATAAAACAAATCTGGAGTAGGAATTCTAGGCTCTAAAACCAGAGTCTGAACAACATAATCTTGGATACTCTGTACTCTTGCAGCAAGCTGATCCACACGAGAAAACAAACCCTGAACATCCATGCCCGCGCCCAAATCCTGAACCACCCAGAGATTAAGAGGAAGGAAAAAGACAAAACAGACTAAAGAAAAAAAAATGTCTCAGAACTCTTTTTCTTTTCCTTCTTTTGAGATGCATTCAACTCATTTTTGGCCAGTTGTACTGTTATGGACTGGTGATTTAGGAACGACATGCGACTAGCTCTGAGCAGGTGGTAACTATATGGACCGCAGTTCCTGATCTTAACACAACACTAGCAGTAGCCGTGGGATGTTCCTGTCACTCCCTGGACACCTCGTCACAGCCGGAGAACTAGCTACCCCTAAAGGTAGAAACAGGAAAGCTATCTTGCCTCAGAGAGAATCCCCAAAGGATAGACAGCCCCCCACAAATAATGACTGTGAGTGGAGAAGGAAATGACATACATAGAATGAAACAAGATTTAGCAAAGGAGGCCACTTCTAGCTAGATAGATAGTACAGGACAGAACACTGTGCGGTCCGTAATAAAAACTAGAAAAAGTCCACCGCAGAAAAATGCAAAAATCTCCACACCTGACTAAAGGTGTGGAGGGCAAAATCTGCTGCCCAGAGCTTCCAGATTAGCTGAATAGATCCATACTGATAAGCTGGACAAATGAGCAAAACATAGAATGTGCTGAATAATAAAGTTCACAACAAGAGGACTGCAAAAGGACAAGCAAGGACTTATCTTTGCTGAACAGGTCAGAGTGTCAGGGAAATCCAAAAGAGCCGTGACTCCAAGCAGGAACAATTGACAACTGGCATTGATTGAGGGATAAGGCCAGACTAAAATAGCCGAGCCAGAAAGACGATCAGTGGAAGCAGCTGCTGATGCTAAATCCAAGAAGCAGCCATACCACTCAAAACCACCGGAGGGAGCCCAAGAGCAGAACTCACAAAAGTGCTACTTACAACCACCGGAGGGAGCCCAAGAGCGGAATTCACAACAGAGTCCCACAAGGTTCAGTCCTAGGGCCCCTGCTCTTCTCCATTTACACCTTTGGCCTGGGACAGCTCATAGAATCTCATGGCTTTCAGTATCACCTCTATGCTGATGACACACAGATCTACATCTCTGGACCAGATATCACCTCCCTACTAACCAGAATCCCTCAATGTCTGTCCACTATTTCATCCTTCTTCTCCGCTAGATTTCTGAAACTTAACATGGACAAAACAGAATTCATCATCTTTCCCCCATCTCACGCGACCCCCCCAACGAACCTATCCATTACAGTAAATGCTTGCTGCCTCGGGGTAATCCTTGACGTTGATCTCTCCTTCAAACCACATATCCAAGCCCTTTCCACTTCCTGCTGACTTCAACTCAAAAATATTTCACGAATCCGTACATTCCTCAACCAAGAATCTGCAAAAACCCTAGTCCATGCCCTCATCATCTCTCGCCTTGACTACTGCAACCTCCTGCCCTGTGGCCTCCCCTCTAACACTCTCGCACCCCTCCAATCTATTCTAAACTCTGCTGCCCGACTTATCCACCTGTCCCCCCGCTATTCCCCGGCCTCTCCCCTCTGTCAATCCCTTCACTGGCTCCCCATTGCCCAGAGACTTCAGTCCAAAACCCTAACCATGACATACAAAGCCATCCACAACCTGTCTCCTCCATACATCTGTGACCTCGTCTCCCGGTACTTACCTACACGCAACCTCCGATCCTCACAAGATCTCCTTCTCTACTCCCCTCTTATCTCCTCTTCCCACAATCGTATACAAGATTTCTCTCGCGTATCACCCCTACTCTGGAACCCTCTACCACAACACATCAGACTCTCGCCTACCATCGAAACCTTCAAAAAGAGCCTGAAGACCCACCTCTTCCGACAAGCCTACAACCTGCAGTAACCACCAATCGACCAAATCGCTGCATGACCAGCTCTATCCTTGCCTACTGTATTCTCACCCATCCCTTGTAGATTGTGAGCCTTCGCGGGCAGGGTCCTCTTTCCTCCTGTACCAGTTATGACTTGTATTCTTTAAGATTATTGTACTTGTTTTTATTATGTATACCCCTCCTCACATGTAAAGCGCCATGGAATAAATTGCGCTATAACAATAAATAATAATAATCTGGCGCACCGAATGACTGAAAGTGATCATGTAGATTCCCTTCAACAATTCATTACCATGCTAGAAGGGAAAAAAGACAAGGTGACCATGTAAAGGAAAATGAAATATGAAGGATTGAGTTTTTACATCCAGTATCTCTCATCTCTGTGAGTCATCGATAAACTGTTCATGGCAAAAACGATGCCAGGTGGCTGTAAGCAGTCATGGCAGATCGAAGAACGGATTTTGTGTGCCCAATGCCAGTTCTGTACCACTGCCAGTCGTATTCTCCATCTACTACCTAGTGTGGTTTATTGGACTTTTTGCTAGTCTGATGATTAAGTTGTTCTTTGACAATTTTTTTGGATCAACCCATTGATGCCAATTTTTGTTTGACCTCCGAATGTTCAATGCCTAGTTTGCCTGTATGCCTCTGATGGGTACTGCCCCAATGACTCCTGGTTTTACATTTGGGTTTTAATTCTTTCCTGGTCCATTGTTAGATTGATTAAAACTCCCAGGCCAACTCGCTCCACCAGCCACCGACTTTTCTACTAAAAAAAAACATGAAGTATTTGCAGCAAAGTCCAGAATGATGTGCGCCAAGTCTGGCTGTGAAGCTTGGATTGAGTTTATGGATTCATTATAGTGATTTAGAGCTCTACACATGCTCCGTAACTGAGCCCATTTAAACAATGAATTGTAAAACTCCAATGAATCATTGTTTTTTTTTCCCTTAGGATTCACCTTAGCAATTTTATTGCCTCTTCTCAAAACCGCACTCAGTCAATCTCCTCTTTAATAGCAAAACAAGCAAACAAATATTAAGCTTGAAATAAACATGTTAAGAAATAAGTAAATTGAAAAAATAAATGCAAACTGAAATAAATATAATAAATAAAATACATCTATTTTAATTGCTATAACAATATGTTGAAAAATATTCCTTTCGCTCTCCGTATACATTAGAGAATACTAGCATTTCTTTAAAATCTGACCTAATCTAAAATACAATAAATTTCGCTCTCCTGTTATTCTAGAGGACGGTAGGATTACTTTTTAAGTACCTAATTAAATTGCGATTGGATATGGTTGGTGGAGATATGAATACATTTTTAATACATCATGTAACCCAGAGTGCTTGAAAAGAAAATGGTATGACGCATTTGTAACACAATGTGATCTGGAATTAGAAAAAAAATAATAGAATCTAACAATATTATATATCTGTATATAAAATTATATTATATTTTTACAAAATGATTACTATTAGACTATATTATTATTAGTATTATATTATAGATATTTATTTTAATACAATATAATCTGTCCAATGATTATCCAAACTCATAGAATTCCAAGAAAGAGGCAGCACTCCATTGTTTCAGTGGGAAAATGTGCAGGATTTTAATCAACCCATGGTGCTAAAATCCCCTATTTTGCAATAGGGAATTACCAATATTACAAAAAGAATGCAATAGGTTATACAAAATAAAATACAAATATATAATAATATTAATAATACTACTAATAATTGTGTATTATTCTTATTGTTATTAATAATATACTAATAATAATCATACTAAATTTTGTATTATGAGTTTGGAGCGCCTGCTAGGACCATGGGGTACTCGGTACCGGGTCCAGCAATACTTAAAGTGGTGGTCACGGCTGCAGTGACCCGGTCCGTGGCCCTGGGCATCCAATTAAAGGGGGAAATAGAGTCTAAAGTTCGTGACGCCACCTGTGGTACTTCGCCAGGGGTGGCCGACAGTGCTTAAAGTGGTCCACTGGGGCTGATGGTATTGCAGCAGAGATGGTACAGCTCTCAACAGGTAGAGCTTGGTCCCCCTGGCTCCCGCTGTAGTTGGTAAGGGATAGTAGATGTGGAGATGCAGGAAAGAATTGGAGGACACAGGGTTGCAGTCTCTTTACCTTTTACTGGTGAAGTTCAGGTACTGGTTACAGGTGGTCTTTAAAATCTGGGCAGCCTGGAAGCGATTCAGAATCCCATTAGCCAGGTGGAAGCCTTCCTTTCTGTGCTGTATTCTCAGTCCCTTGCTGCCTGAGGCTTCACACAAGGTCCTCTCTCAATCTGTCCTTTTAGGTTTGCATGGCAGGCAACTCGAGCCTTTTTACAGGTGTCCCTTCTTGTGGTGACTCCGGGCTCTAATGTGCTGCTGTGCCTTCGGGTATAAATGTGGCCAGGAGACTTGGAATCTCCTGTTCACCGGTTTCTGCTATGGGGCATACAGTTTCCGCACAACTTTGGACTCCCAGCGTCCGGTTTCTTGCACTTAAACCTGGAGGGAGCTCTCTCACAGCTCCACTCCAGTTTCTCTCTCCTCACATGCTTCCTCTCCCTTCACTGTCTCCTACAATCTCCCTATCTCCTCCTCCAAGCCAGAACTTATAGGGAATCTACCCTGAAACCGGGTCTAGAGCTCCCCCTTCTGGCCTGGAGTCAGAAAAGTGTTGCATGCTAGTGTCACCTGTTAAGTGGATCCTTCTCGCTTCCAGGCATGGCATCACCCTCTCCATGAAGAAGGCAATACCACTGTGACAACCGGATTCCTGGGGTGTCACATTTATGTTATTACATTATTAAAAACAATAATAATTATAATTATACAACATTAATTTTGCATTATTATTGTCGTTATTAATAATGTAATAATAACAATAGTAGCAACAATAATAAATGTGTATTATTATGTTATTGTTACACTATTAATAACAACAATAATAATAATAATAATAATAATAATAATAATTATTATTAGTATAGTAATATCTGGTATAAGCTTTTGAAAATATTTTCTTGGTAAAGTTAGGATTTATAGCACCAGAAATTGAAAACAATTCTCAGACTAAAGAAACATTTATGGCACTGCTCTTTAATTGTATTGTTGATGGGGCTACTGGGGCTAATAGGAGCATGACCAGTATCTGTGGTGCTCTGCATTCTCTGACAACGAAGAAGAAATAACTGTGGCACTCACCAAATAGTGGAAAAAATAATCTTACATTACAGGTCAGTACATTGCAGCCCTGAATATTCTACAAGGGAAGAGAAGCATGGTGGGAAATTTCTTCTTTATTTTGTTGGTTAACCCCTTAATCCCATATGACGTACTATCCCGTCAAGGTGACCTGGGACTTAATTCCCAGTGACGGGATAGTACGTCATAGCCGATCGGCCGCGCTCACGGGGGGAGCGCGGCCGATCGCGGCCGGGTGTCAGCTGCCTATCGCAGCTGACATCCGGCACTATGTGCCAGGAGCGGTCACGGACCGCCCCTGGCACATTAACCCCCGGCACACCGCGATCAAACATGATTGCGGTGTACCGGAGGTACAGGGAAACATCGCGCAGGGAGGGGGCTCCCTGCGGGCTTCCCTGAGACGATCGGTACAAGGGAATGTACTCACCTTGTACCGAGCGTCTCCTCCCTGCAGGCCCTGGATCCAAAATGGCCGCGGGGCTGCATCCGGGTCCTGCAGGGAGTACTTCCGGGTCCGGAGCAGGCTGCAGATGAAAGCTGCAGCCTCCAGTGATGTGAGTGAGAGCGCCGATCTGATAGAGTGCTATGCAAACTATCAGATGGGCGATCTGTGATGTCCCCCCCTGGGACAAAGTAAAAAAGTTTTAAAAAAAATTTCCACATGTGTAAAAAAAAAAAAAAAAAAATCCTAAATAAAGAAGAAAAAAAAAATATTATTCCCATAAATACATTTCTTTATCTAAAAAAAAAACCCCAAAAACAATAAAAGTACACATATTTAGTATCGCCGCGTCCGTAACGACCCAACCTATAAAACTGTCCCACTAGTTAACCCCTTCAGTGAACACCGTAATAAAAAAAAACAAAACGAGCCAATAAACAACACTTTATTATCATACCACCGAACAAAAAGTGAAATAACACGCGATCAAAAAGACAGATATAAATAACCATGGTACGTCTGAAAACGTCATCTTGTCCCGCAAAAAACGAGCCACCAAATAGCATCATAACCAAAAAAATAAAAAAGTTATAGTCCTCAGAATAAATCGATGGCAAAATAATTATTTTTTCTATAAAATAGCTTTTATCGTATAAAAGCGCCAAAACATAAAAAAGTGATATAAATGAGATATCGCTGTAATTGTACTGACCCGATGAATAAAACTGCTTTATCAATTTTACCAAATGTGGAACGGTATAAACGTCTCCCCCAAAAGAAATTCATGAATAGCTGGTTTGTGGTCATTCTGCCTCACAAAAATCAGAATAAAAAGTGATCAAAAACTGTCACATGTCCGAAAATGTTACCAATAAAAACGTCAACTCGTCCCACAAAAAACAAGACCTCACATGACTCTGTGGACCAAAATACGGAAAAATTATAGGTCTCAAAATGTGGAGACGCAAAAACTTTTTTGCTATAAAAAGCGTCTTTTAGTGTGTGACAGCTGCCAATCATAAAAATCCAATATAAAAAACGCTATAAAAGTAAATCAAACCCCCCTTCATCACCCCCTTCGTTAGGGAAAAATAATAAAATTAAAAAAATGTATTTATTTCCATTTTCCCATTAGAGCTAGGGTTAGGGTTAGGGTTAGGGCTAGGGTTAGGGTTAGGGCTAGGGTTAGGGCTAGGGCTAGGGTTAGGGCTAGGGTTAGGGCTAGGGTTAGGGCTAGGGTTAGGGCTAGCGTTAGGGCTAGGGTTAGGGCTAGGGTTAGGGTTAGGGCTAGGGTTGGGGTTAGGGTTGGGGCTAGGGTTGGAGCTAAAGTTAGGGTTGGGCTAAAGTTAGGGATAGGGTTGGGGCTAAAGTTAGGGTTGGGGATAAAGTTAGGGTTAGGGTTTGGATTACATTTACGGTTGGGATTAGGGTTGGGATTAAAATTAGGGGTGTGTCAGGGTTAGGGGTGTGGTTAGGGTTACAGTTGGGATTAGGGTTAGGGGTGTGTTTGGATTAGTTTCAGGTAGAATTGGGGAGTTTCCACTGTTTAGGCACATCAGGGGCTCTCCAAACGTGACATGGCGTCCGATCTCAATTCCAGACAATTCTGCGTTGAAAAAGTAAAACAGTGCTCCTTCCCTTCCGAGCTCTCCCGTGCGCTCAAACAGGGGTTTACACCAACATTTGGGGCATCAGCATACTCGGGACAAATTGGACAACAACTTTTACGGTCCAAGTTCTCTTGTTATCTCTGGGAAAATAAAAATTTGGGGGGCTAAAAATCATTTTTGTGGGAAAAAAAGGATTTTTTATTTTCACGGCACTGCGTTGTAAACTGTAGTGAAACACTTGGGGGTTCAAAGTTCTCACAACACATCTAGATAAGTTCCTTTGGAGGTCTAGTTTCTAATATGGGGTCACTTATGGGGGGTTTATACTGTTTGGGTACATCGGGGGCTCTGCAAATGCAACATGACGCCTGCAGACCAATCTATCTAAGTCTGCATTCCAAATGGCGCTCCTTCCCTTCCGAGCTCTGCCATGCGCCCAAACAGTGGTTCCCCCCCACATATGGGGTATCAGCGTACTCAGAACAAATTGGACAACAACTTTTGGGGTCCAATTTATCCTGTTACCCTTGTGAAAATATAAAACTGGGGGCTAAAAAATCATTTTTCTGAAAAAAAAAAAGAATTTTTAGTTTCACGGCTCTGCGTTATAAACTGTAGTGAAACACTTGGGGGTTCAAAGCTCTCAAAACACATCTAGATAAGTTCCACGGGAGGTCTAGTTTCCAATATGGGGTAACTTGTGGGGGGTTGTACTGTTTGGGTACATCAGGGGCTCTGCAAATGTAACGTGACGCCTGCAGACCAATCCATCTAAGTCTGTATTCCAAATGGCGCTCCTTCCCTTCCGAGCTCTGCCATGCGCCCAAACAGTGGTTCCCCCCACATATGGGGTATCAGCGTACTCAGGACAAATTGGACAACAACTTTTGGGGTCCAATTTATCCTGTTACCCTTGTGAAAATATAAAACTGGGGGCTAAGAAATCATTTTTCTGAAAAAAAAAAAGAATTTTTAGTTTCACGGCTCTGCGTTATAAACTGTAGTGAAACACTTGGGGGTTCAAAGCTCTCAAAACACATCAAGATAAGTTCCTTAAGGGGTCTACTTTCCAAAATGGTGTCACTTGTGGGGGGTTTTAATGTTTAGGCACATCAGGGGCTCTCCAAACGCGACATGGTGTCCCATCTCAATTCCAGTCAATTTTGCATTGAAAAGTCAAATGGCGCTCCTTCCCTTCCGAGCTCTGCCATGCACCCAAACAATGGTTTACACCCACATATGGGGTATCAGCGTACTCAGGACAAATTGCACAACAATTTTTTGGGTCCAATTTCTTCTCTTACCCTTGGGAAAATAAAAAATTGGGGGCAAAAAGATAATTTTTGTGAAAAAATATGATTTTTTATTTTTACGGCTCTGCATTATAAACTTCTGTGAAGCACTTGTTGGGTCAAAGTGCTCACCACACATCTAGATAAGTTCCTTAAGGGGTCTACTTTCCAAAATGGTGTCACTTGTGGGGGGTTTCAATGTTTAGGCACATCAGGGGCTCTCCAAACGCAACATGGCGTCCCATCTCAATTCCAGTCAATTTTGCATTGAAAAGTCAAATGGTGCTCCTTCCCTTCCGAGCTCTGCCATGAACCCAAACAATGGTTTACACCCACATATGGGGTATCAGCGTACTCAGGACAAATTGCACAACAATTTTTGGGGTGCAATTTCTTCTCTTACCCTTGGGAAAATAAAAAATTGGGGGCGAAAAGATAATTTTTGTGAAAAAATATGATTTTTATTTTTACGGCTCTGCATTATAAACTTATGTGAAGCACTTGGTATGTTTAGGCACATCAGGGGCTCTCCAAATGCAACATGACGTCCCATCTCAATTCCAGTCAATTTTGCATTGAAAAGTCAAAAGGCGCTCCTTCGCTTCCGAGCTCTGTCATGTGCCGAAAAAGTGGTTTACCCCCACATATGGGGGGTCCATTTTCTCCTTTTACCCTTGGTAAAATAAAACAAATTGGAGCTGAAGTAAATTTTGTGTGAAAAAAAGTTAAATGTTCATTTTTATTTAAACATTCCAAAAATTCCTGTGAAACAACTGAAGGGTTAATAAACTTCTTGAATGTGGTTTTGAGCACCTTGAGGGGTGCAGTTTTTAGAATGGTGTAACACTTGGTTATTTTCTATCATATAGACCCCTCAAAATGACTTCAAATGAGATGTGGTCCCTAAAAAAAAATGGTGTTGTAAAAATGAGAAATTGCTGGTCAACTTTTAACCCTTATAACTCCCTAACAAAAAAAAATTTTGTTCCAAAATTGTGCTGATGTAAAGTAGACATGTGGCAAATGTTACTTATTAAGTATTTTGTGTGACGTATCTCTGTGATTTAAGGGCATAAAAATTCAAATTTGGAAAATTGTGAAATTTTCAAAATTTTTGCCAAATTTCCATTTTTTTCACAAATAAACACAAGTTATATCGAATAAATTTTACCACTATTATGAAGTACAATATCTCACGAGAAAACAGTGTCAGAATCGCCAAGATCCGTTGAAGCGTTCCAGAGTTATAACCTCATAAAGGGACAGTGGTCAGAATTGTAAAAATTGGCCCGGTCATTAACGTGCAAACCACCCTCGGGGCTTAAGGGGTTAAAGTAGGGAATTTTATCATGTATTTGGTTTAAGGTTTACTTTTGCGTTTCTGGTGCAATCACGCAGTGATCCACAAAGTCACAAACCCCAGTCCCTAATGAGATTGACAATCTAATTCTCTTATTACAGTAGAATGAATATCATATGGCACCAATAACTCCATGTAATGTGTCATTTATCTCATGGTATGATTCGACCAACATGCCCCAGGGCTACAAGTCTAGCCCTAGAGCCTACTCGATGCTGTGTGGGACTCACTTTTCCAAAATCATTAATAGCAGATTATTTTCCATGGAACCAGGGTACATAGTCTTAAAAGGGATTTATGGCTATAGATAATGTAACTTTCGAATTGGCAATCAATGTAAGATCAGTGGAGGTCTGACTCCCTTCACCTTCATCAGTCAGCTGGTTGAAATGGGGTTAACAATCTAATGAGTGCCCCACCACCTTCCTTGCTTACCAGGCACAACCTCTTACGTTTTGTAGTGAGTATACCTAGTATGACCTCTTATTTCTGTCCAGTTACATTAAAATATTTAAGAATAAGTTGGAATACTTCTACTCACAGCCACTACAAAACATATGGAGCCATATTTGCTTTAATCAGGAGATCGGTGGGGCTGTCTGGAGTCATAAAACATTTTTAAAAATGGTAACATGTCCTATATGTCACAGATTTTTTGTCCTATTGTTGTGCCTGTGCCTAATGTGTCAATCACTTCGATGTCTTGTCTTAATATATTTATCTAGAAAATTATTTATACAGAATCAAAGGGATTATAAATACTCGACTATATCTGGCCACACGTATGTGATATCTGCTGGTTCAGCCAACTTTTGAGCCAAATATTTATGTGATTTCAATGGTGCGGGTAGAGCACCCCCCCCCCCGTTTTTCTCTAGGAGAACCATACGGGTTGGGTGATTACATTCAAAATGCCTGAATATTCTTGCCCCAACATTATCTATTGGTAGAGAGTTTGAGAGGTCCCTACACACATTAGGTCAGTTGATCCCACCGATATCGTTGGGTTCGGTTGACTCTTACCTAATGCGTATGGCTCCATATGTCCCAATAGTTCTTGCAGTTGCACATATTGATGGAGAAAACTCATTCTACCTTGACCTACCTACTATGTTAATAATTATGGTCTTTACAATATGGCAGCTCAATAGGTCTGATTAATTCTGATATAATACATCAAGGGTTATAAATTAAGGTATAGTTATGTGAAACAAAATTCTCATTCAGTTTTGCTTCCTCTTTCACGCAGCACAACCTATAACAACTTGATGGAAGAAGCATCCAAGATGGAGAAGATAAAATTCCGATACATTGTACAAATTTATGGACTTTGTACAAATCCTTTGGGAATTGTGATGGAGTACATGGAGAATGGATCCCTTGAGAAACTTCTTCCCACACACACCCTCAGCTGGCAGCTAAAGTTCCGTTTCATTCATGAGATAGCCCTGGGAATGAACTTTCTCCATATTATGAGTCCTCCACTTCTCCACTTGGACTTAAAACCTGGGAACATTCTTCTGGATGAGCATTTGCATGTGAAGGTAAGTTGTCGATTAAAACTCAGTAAAAACAACTTTAAAAATACCTTACCATTATGTGTCTCCATGGCAACAGACTGCAATTGAACCCCGAGTAGTTTGATCCTACAATCATAATACATTACATCTGTTAGGAACATGTATCAGAAGTAGAAAATAGATATAAAGAAGCTTGACTGTAGGATCAGACTAGGCAATGTTTGAGGCTGTTGGTTACAAGTAGATAAAATAGAAAAGCAATTTTTTTTATTATACTTACAGTATAATCAAGTGAAAAAACAGAATGACATTGACTTTAGGAAGATACAATGTGCTAAATCAATTCTGCTTCAAATGAGTTTTGTATAAAAAGTGAGAATAGAACATAGAAGAATCTATGATGGTTATTATATACATAGTGAAGAAAGCCACTGCCCGACACCATGCTTAGTGGCCTAACTCATCAAAAAATAAAATTTCAACTCAACTGGCCAATACTTATTTCTCCTCAAATCATCTGTTGAAGGAGAAGTGGCGAGACCCACATACACATCAGATGGTCGGCCAGTTGAAATGGTTGTTTGGTGGATGTCAGCCCCACCGCTGGGTCTTTATGGATCACTAGAATGGAGGAACTGTGTAAATGAATCAGCATGCTCTTCTACTCCATGCAAAGTCTATTGGGCTAAGATAGAGGAACAGAATACAGTGCTCAGTTTTAGAGACTGAATAAAGCAGCAGTGCATATGGCCAACCATGGCGCCAATCAAATTGGACTTTTGTTCCCTTAACAGCCAAAGTAAAATGTATGACCTAATTTACAGCAATTTCAGGCATAAATTAATTATATATTATAGCTCTAGGTGCATCGTCTACCTTACACTTTCCAAATAGTTGGCAAGAGGAGTGTAAAGTAGCAAAAAGTTACCAATTAGTGGGCAAATGTGGCATGCACCATAAACTTTTTCAAGCCATTTTTCAGGCATACAGTTATTAATAAATTCTGCCGCAAAGTTTTTGGAGAGGCCATCATTTAGTCAAGGCCAGGAGTGGATAATAAAAGAAGAAAAAATACAGAGTAAGCACTTTACCTTTCTCCATATCAACTTCCCATGTTGGGTGGTGAGCTGGACCGGTGACGTTACGCCTACTGATTTCTGATGGATCACATGCCAAAATGGCAGGTATCATGCACCTGTCCTATTATAAAAAATTGTGCACTTGTCTTGTTCTAATGACGCAACTGTCTTATTCACTAGTTGCAGGTATCACGCACCGATCCTATTATAATGAGTAGGATAGGTGCGTGATACCATTAACCAGCCACACATATCCTAGTCTAAAGAGTATGGCGTGTGTAGTGCCTGCCGCTAACCCTCCACAACTGGCCTAGTCTAATGACTAGATGCGCTATATCTTTTGCTAATGAACGGGACACATGCAGGATACTTGCTGCACACTCAAGAGAGCCGATAGGTATTGAAGACATGTATAATAATGAGTTAACAGGACTCTTGTAGAAAGGATTGGGTGCTCATGAAGGATTTCACTCCGTAAAACCAAAACTTTAGAGGTAGTTGGCACTCCAACATGTAGAAAAAAACCCCAAATTTTTATTTTCGCAATACAACAAAAATTAGTTGTAACATTTCAGTCTGAAAGTATGGACCTTCATCAGACACAGATTGCGAATATGATCCAGGCAGACAAAGTAGAAATGAAGACAATGCTGTAGAAAAGCAATCTTAATTGCAATGTGCTAGGCGCTGGACTGACTGACGGAGCATCAGAAGACATGACATCTCATCTCCCAATGCAGGATTACCTTTTTAAGGCTACAGTATTGAGTATATGCGATAAGGACTTTGACTACACTGTCAATCTAAAGATCCACTTAAAAGAGAAATGACTGCACTGAAAAGTAGAAAAAATACATTTTCTATTCCTATTTGGTTGCATTGGTGCTTTCAGAATATTTCACTTTCATCTCTACTCCAGACCTGCTGTTTCTCATTTTTGCGTTATATCTCTAAATACCAGTTTCTTCAGATGTGTATGACAGTTGTATTCCCGTAAGTGCAGTGTGAAAAGTAGCTAAGTTTTCATACTGTTCCCAGATTTATTATTTTCTCGTCATCCTTGTATCTAATCTACATGTGCGGATGTCTGTGTCATGGAATCGTCCCCACGGAGCAGCTGTCGCCTTTGTAGTGATATTCTAAATATGTTTTACTTTAACTGATGGGTGTCCTAGTCCTGACATTGGAGTTTATACCACTGACGGATGATATTTTATGCATTTTTACTGCTTTAATGTACATGCTAGTTCTTCAGGCTATGGGAATGACACTGAATTTTAAATATGCTCATTCTTGAAATTTCAGGTAGAAGTAAGTATTGTTCACTATACCGGGAATGTGGTGACGCACAAACTAGACTCACACAATGCAATATACATGCTTGTCATACAATATGTCCATTATATTTAATTATACAGTGGTCAAAGATGGCTATGCTGCAGTACAATATAGATTGTCGATTGAAGTAATGTACTGCAACAACAACATAAAATGTTGTAGTACATTAATTCAATAAAATGTCACCGAGTCAGCATATGCTCATACCAAGATCTCTGATGCCATTTTATTGAAATTATGTGCTGCATCGTCATAGGCATAGTGGTGATAGCCGATGTATGTTCACTGCTATGTAGACTATGTAGTCGAATTATTCAATAGAGTCAGAATTCCAAGAAGGTAATGGATCATGACAAAAGGGCTAGGCAAACACAAGTTCAAAGGCAAATCCAAGGTCGAACAATAAAGATCAGAATGCAAGACTAATAGCACAGAGCACACATGTACTTTTTAGGCAAGGCTACAATTGACAGCAATCTAAGGCAGACAGCCAGCTAAATAGCCAGGTATTTATTCCAAACAAGAGACACATGGACACTTCCTGGCCCTGATTGGATGGCGACACTGTCATTCAACACACTGAAAGCTGAACATGCCCCAACTTCTGATTGGACAGCCATCACCATCCTGACAGCGCAGAACACCCCTGTCCTAGATTGAATGTCAGAATTGTCATTTACTGTGGACAAAAGATTGTGAATTTGTTTGTAAATTTCTTTAGGACAAGTAATTAAATGTTTTGGTTCAAGTCCTCATGAAAATATCTGGGGACTCATTAGCACTACTTGAGTTTGGCTTCATTGCAATGTATGTTGCAGTCTTGGGCATGACTCTCAATAGAATTGTGAGGTGCTGAGAGCCCCCCAACTGCGCATAGCCCTTGACTATTGCTTGGAGGAGCACACCACTAGTTGTGTGACAGACCCTCCTAATGCATGATGAGGGGCACTATTTAACAACCAGATACCAATTTCTTGAGCAGTTCAGTCATATCGATGTCATTGTGGGGTATACACATCCCCATCCTGGGTGTATTCCTGCAGTCTTCTGCATGTAACATAGTAACATAGTAACATAGTTAGGAAGGCCGAAAAAAGACATTTGTCCATTCAGTTCAGCCTATATTCCGTCAGAATAAATCCCCAGATCTACATCCTTCTAAAGATCCTAATAACTGTAAGATACAATATTGTTACACTCCAGGAAGACATCCAGGCCTCTCTTGAACCCCTCAACTGAGTTTGCCATCACCACCTCCTCAGGCAAGGAATTCCAGATTGTCACTGCCCTAACAGTAAAGAATTATTTTCTATGTTGGTGGAAAAACCTTCTCTCCTCCAGATGCAGAGAATTCCCCCTTGTGATCGTCACCTTCCTTGGTATAAACAGATGCTCGGAGAGATATTTGTATTGTCCGATTATATACTTATACACAGTTATTAGATCACCCCTCTTTTTTCTAGACTAAATAATCCTAATTTTGCTAATCCCTCTGGGTATTGTTCCCCCATCCCCTTTATTAATTTTGCTGCCCTCCTTTGTACTCACTCTGGTTCCATTATATTCTTCCTGAGCACCGGTGCCCAAAACGGTACGCAGTTGCATTTGTAGGAGTCCCTCCAACCTCTCAGGTGGGAGTGAGAGGGTAACTACTCGCGGTTTTAAAAGGTGCAAGAATGGAAAGGCCTGATGTGCTGCAGGAGGTGAAGGAAACACCAGCCTTTGATCCCTGAGGGGCTGATAAAGAAGAAACTGTCAATGCAATAAGCAATTAGGTGTCCCCTTGTTGCCATTGGGGATAGCTTAAAGGTGAATTACAGCTGGCTGAGGATGCATTCATTATAAGTCGGGGAGCGCTACAGTGTGGAGGCCTTATATGTGGAGATGGGAGGCTTCTCACCTGACACCACAAAGATGACCTGAGGTGTATGGAGATAAACTGCAAAAAGATACTGCAACA
Organism: Ranitomeya variabilis; assembly: GCF_051348905.1. NCBI lineage: Eukaryota > Metazoa > Chordata > Amphibia > Anura > Dendrobatidae > Ranitomeya > Ranitomeya variabilis. Next base: position 274,633,915 of record NC_135235.1, on the reverse strand, counting down.
CCTAAGGTTGAGCAGGAGTACAGAAGGCTCCAGGCTGACCAAGCCTGACAGACCGATGGACATGGGAGGAGAAGGAAGACAAAATGACAAACTAATTGGATGAGGATGAGATAAGGCATCTACTTGTCCTTCATGGACACTGGGAGACATTTATCATTGCATTTGCACCAATTTTTGCAAATTGGGACTTTCCATTAATGTAAACGTAAGCCAAATTTATCAATGTTTTACTCCACCATTTATTACGACCATCATAAAACCTAAAAATTACATGAAAACCGACCAGTTTATCCTTTAGCGTGAAGTGATGACGTATTCATTAATGCATTTCCATATAAAAGTCACATATTTGTGACTGGTCGTAGCGGACGATCTGAAAAACTACAAATACATTTCAATCTAAAGTCACGATTTGTGCAAAATTCAACATTAATGCGCAACATTTAACACATTAATCTCCTGCTTTTTTGTAACATTGGAAAGTGTACTAATTGACCTGCTTTAACCAGTCGCAATTTGCAAGAAAAAGTTTGGCATTCACTTGAGACTTTTGAGTCGGAGGTGACATTGATAAGTTTACTACTATGTTGCATCAAATTGATCATTAGGGTGCGTCATTTGGTAAATAAGAAGTGGAGCAGTTGGATTAAGTCTGCAAAAGATTTGGCATAAATTCTGTAATCTTTTATAAATGTAAATTTAATTTATTTATTTTATTCGCCTATGGAGTGACCTTAATTGCCACATAACTTTACAGACATCATCCATCATCACTGTCCCCACTGGGCTCACAATCTAAATTCCCTTTCAGTATGCCTTTAGAGGGCGGAAGGAATGAGCTGCAATACCAGCCACAGCCTTAGCCCAAGGGTGGAGCTCTTTCTGGAATTTAAATAACAGGCCTTTTTTAATCTAATTCAGGATATCCAGTTAAAAAGTAAATGATCTAAAATGTTTCATGAACAAGGAAAGGAAACTACAATGGGACGTATGCACCGTAGGTATCAGTCATTTATCAGTTTTGTCACAAGCTAAATAAAATGTTCCGGTTCTCTTGATTTTAATTTCATCTGACTAGTTGCTACATTACGCCCGCTGGTGGGGGAGCCACACGCATCCACTTTCGTTCGGTTGTTTATTACATCCCAGTGCGGGGAGTATTGATAAATGAGATTGATATTGATTAATTAAGTTATTTAACTTGCAGCGGCAAGAAAAATCCACACTCTTACTTTACAGTCTAAACACCAGCCTAATTAAATGGCCGGGCGGGCTTGAGTAATTGGAAAATGTAAAGAAAGAACAAATCATAAAAATATAAAATGTATTAATTCATACAATTTTTATTGTAGTCATGGTTTACTGCTTTTTATAAGCAAAAACAAAAGAAAAATAAATATATATATATTGAATAGCCCATTTAGGCAGGTCATGGAGCCGGTATGGTGGCCAACGAGGTTCCTAATGTAATTGCTCTGTGATGATAATTTATCTTAGAAGCAATGCTTAACTCTCTATATTTGGCTACCAATATTATGGCTAATGCATTTGCTTGTTTTAAGGCTTAATTAAAGTAAAGAACATTTCACTTGCCATAAATATGTCTTATTTTTACTTGATATAAGATCTGCTGTTCTCCTGAATCCGATGATGTTTTTCTCTTGTACCTGCTCCGCTCCGTTCCTGAGATATGGACCCCTCTACCACTCATATAAATCTAGTCTTGTTTCCAAGTGGGGGTGGTTCTTAAGGAGAGTTGACAACCCTTCCCACTTGGCTACCAAGACTAAATTTATCTACAGGGAAGAGGAGGCCATATCTCAGGAACAGAGAGGAGCAGGAAGGAAGAGACCCTACGGAGGATGCAGTATGCGAAACGCACGTCAGGGCGCTTCTTTGGCTGCCACGCAGGTTTTTCTACCTCCTTTCACTATACCAATGTTAGTTTGATCTCTTCCTTACAGCTCTTATCTGGTATGGCAAAGGGTTGTGCTCATTTTACTATATCCTGGTTCCCATTTATCATTCTTCCTGGAATTTATAATTAGGATATAGCATTATCTAATTTATGCATTGTCTTTGTACCAGTGACCACACTCCTGTGGCCAATAAACACCTATTCTATCATCAAATACTCAACTTGTTGATACTTCAAATTTTTTCAGCGAATAATTTTTCCATACTCCAAATGAGGGTTTTTTTGCATCTGTTTAATCTTTCTGAAGGATTTTATTCCACTTCATACTTGTTTTATTCCGATGAATACCTCTGCAGATTGATTATCGATTGCTGTGTTTTGGTGTTATTTTGTATATGACATTTTTAACGTGAATGTATTTATTATTATTACTGACTATTTATTGGCTGTATCTGGATTCTTCATGTGTAGTTATTCTATGTCTGACACTCTCCTTATAGATTTTTTTTAGCAGGTCTAGAAATTTTGTTAAAGGGAACCTGTCACCCCCCTCAGGCGTTTGTAACTAAAAGAGCCACCTTGTGCAGCACTAATGCTGCAGTCTGACAAGGTTGCTCTTTTAGTTATGATGCCTGCACACGCTGAAATAATCACTTATAAAATGTGCCCCTTCATACCGTGAAATCGTCCCGGGGGCAGGTCTTTCCCCCCTAATCAGACACCTCCCAGCCGTCACTCCGGGCCTGTGCGTGCCGGGCGCCGCCTCCTCTTGCTTCATTAGCGTCCCCGGCGCCTGCCCTGTAAGTATTTTTTCCGGGCATGCGCAGTTACGCTGCCCTTTGAACTTACAGCACATTGCATTAGTGCTGCACAAGGTGGCTCTTTTAGTTACAAACGCCTGAGGGGGGTGACAGGTTCCCTTTAAATTAAGATTTGTCCTTTTATGCTTGACTAATACTCCTGTGCTGATGTAGCTTTTTTTTGGTTATTATTATGGGAAAGCCCTTAATAATGTTACTCCAATAGGTAACTACACTCATATAAATCTAGCCTTGTTATTCAGGTGGGTGTGGTTATTAACCCCTTAACAGTTTTGCGTTTTCATTTTTCGCTCCCCTTCTAAGAGCCATAACTTTTTTTATTTTTCTGTCAATACGGCCACATGAGGGCTTGCTTTTTGCAGGACGAGTTGTACTTTTGAAAGTCACATTGGTTTGACCATGTCGTGTACTAGAAAACAGGAAAAAATTTTAAGTGCCGTGAAATTGCAAAAAAAGTACAATCCCACACTTGTTTTTTGTTTGACTTTTTTGCTAGGTTCACTAAATGCTAAATGTTACCCACTATTATGATTCTCCAGATCATTACGAGTTCATAGACACCAAACATGGCTAGGTTCTTTTTTATCTAAGTGGTGAAAAAAAATTCCAAACTGTTAAAATAAAAAATAAAAAAATTGCACCATTTTTTGATACCAGTAGCATCTCCATTTTTCGTGATCTCGGGTTGGGTGAAGGCTTATTTTTTGCATGCAGAACTGATGTTTTTAATGATACCATTTTGGTGCAGATACGTTCTTTTGATCACCCGTTATTGCATTTTAATGCAATGTTGCGGCGACCAAAACAACGTAATTCCGGACTTTTTGACTTTTTTCTCGCTACGCCGTTTAGCGATCAGATTAATTCTTTTTTTATTGATAGATTGGGCGATTCTGAACTCAGAGATACCAAATATTTGTATGTTTGATTTTTTTATTGCTTTATTTTGAATGGAGCGAAAGGGGGGTGATTTGAACATTTTTTTTTAAAATATTTTTAAAAACTTTTTTTTTTTTACTTTTGGCATGCTTCATCAATAGTCTCCACTAGACTAGAATCTGCCATAACCTGATCGGATCTTCTACATAGAGGTGATAATCAGATCGCCTCTATATAGCAGAATTGCTCACTTGCTCTGAGCGCCGACCACTGGGTGGCGCTCACAGCAATCCGACAGCCATAGAGGTCTCCAGGAGACCTCTGGTTGTCATGCCAACATACCGGTGACCCACGATCATGTGACGAGGGTCACCGGTGAGTGTATTTCTGGTGCGATTGCTGGAAGCGCTTGTTAAATGCCGCTGTCAGTGCTTGACCGCGGCATTTAACTGGTTAATAGCCGCGGGTGGATTGCAATTCCACCCGCAGCTATTGCGGGCACATGTCCGCTGTTCAAAACAGCTGACATGTCCTGGAAAAGATGAGGTGTCTGGCGTAAATGTACGCCCGATGTTGAAAAGGGGTTAAGGAGAAGCCACATTTTTCCTGGCACATGTCAGCTGTTTTGAACAGCTGACATGTGCCTTTACCAGCTGTGGGTGGAATCGCAATTACCTGCGGTTGTTAACTAGTTAAATGCCGCTGTCAAACTCTGACAGCGGCATTTAAAGCGTGCTCCCAGCAAGGGAATCAGAAATCCCACCCATCGGTGACCCCTTCAAGTGATCGCGAGTCACCGATTGGTTGGCATGACAAACCAGAGGACTCCAGCAGACCTCTATGGTAGTCACTGCCGGATTACTATGAGCATCGCCCGGTGGTCAGCACTCATAGCCAGTCAGCAATTCTGCTACATACAGGCGATCTGATCATCACCTGTATGTAGCAGAGCCAATCGGGTTTTGGCAGATTCTGGTCTCCCATGTTGTAGAGGTTAGAGTCTGACTGATTTATTGAGTCTGTGGTCAGGAGTTTTTTTTTTTATAAAGGTGACTATGTAAGACAGCTGTCTTTAAGGCAAGTAACAAGTTGAATGGGAGGGTCTAACTGATCTGTAGGAGCCAGAACTCTTGATGGTTGGTAGGAGATCAAATACTTATTTCTCTCTGCAAAATGCTAATAAATTTATATAATTTATACAATGTGATTTTCTGGATTTTATTTTTGATATTCTATCTCTCAATGTTAAAATTAACCTACCCTTAAAATTATAGACTGTTTATGTCTTTGTCAGTGGGGCAAACTTACAAAATCAGCAAGGGATCAAATACTTACTTCCCCCACTGTATAATACACATTTGGGGCACAGCAGCGGTGCTACAGTATATAAGATCTAGGGACATGATGTACAGTACCTTCAGGATACTCACAGCACTGGGCATGAACCTGAAATATCACCAATATTATAAAATATATTACTAAGTCAATTAAGGAGAAGGAACTCCTTCACAACCATTTATTTAAATTGTTTCAAAGCATCTTAAAAATATAAAATTGGGCAACTGTGAAAATAATTTTACCTAAACATTTCTTATCGATTCCTATACAGACAAATGTCAAAGAAGTAACAGATTACTATTTCCGTACTTCATGACCGTAGGATCACGTTACAGTGTTTTTTGTCTTTTACCATGGACAACAATAGGGAGGAGCTGAAGAAACAAAATGGCAGGGCATTTTTAAATTATTATTATTATTATTATTATTATTATTATTAACAAGATTATCAAGATTATCTCAGAAGCAGCTTCATTTCTTGTATTTTAGATGCTTTCAAAGTGAAACATTGAAAAAATAGTTCCAACTAACAGAACCCTAATCATAAAGATCCTCAATCAACAATAAAACAGCCTTCAGATTTCCAAATAAGACATTTGTGAAGAAATTAATGAATAGGTTATTTTTAGTGCAGAAATGTGACTACATCTATAATAATTCTGTTTTCAGATAACTTTCCACCACTTACATTCCTTTTTTTGGTATTGTGCAAATCCTCGTGATTCCTGAAAATACTAATCGCTCTATTTTCAGATTTATTATTCTACCCAAGTATGTTAAGTGACTGTTTTATGGTTTGGGTATAACTATATTGAGGATTTTTCTCTCTTCCAGATTTCTGATTTTGGCCTCTCTAAATGGAAAGAAAATTCAACTCGGAAGGAATATATAGAAAGATCAGCGATCAAAGGAACCCTAAGCTACATCCCTCCTGAAGTGTTCCTGGAGAGTAGTAGGGTGCCAGGAACTAAATATGATGTGTACAGGTATGATGCCCAGAGTAAAAGCTAAAGTCCAGAAAATAAAAGCTACATACAGTATTTATTAAAGACGTTGCCTGAAATTTTTTTTTTAAGTTTTCCCCGAGTACAGAAAAGTTGATAAGGTTGAAAAACACTCAAGACTCACTGTTTTTAAAATTCTAATGGCTTCAGTCTAGGTCTCCGGTGGTCCACACCAGTTTATGCTTACTTCAGTGCAATGATGACCTGTCACAGATGTTGGCGATCATTGGCCCTTGTGTTATGTCTGTATGTACGGCACAAAGCTGTTGAGGCCATTATTTGTCTGCATGTTGTCATGAAGGGACCAGGATAAAAAAAAACTCCTACTTTGGGGGTTTGAACAAGTCTTTATTGTCCCATAATCAACATATATCACTTACTAATGCTTATTGGGGGACTTATTACTGGGATTTCCTCTAATTGTGAAAATGGGGGTCCTAAAGTTCCCTCTGTGAACAGAGTGATAGTGAGCATGTGCGACCACTACTCTATTAACGGTCTACAGGATTGGTGGTCGCATATGTTCACTACCGCTCCACTCACACAGAAGACTTTGGGCCTCCAGTTCTCAGGATCTGTGGGGGTTTCAGCAGCGGGACCCCCAGTAATCATTTATCATGTATCCTTTGTAAAAGCGATAAATGGCAAAACCTCTTTACAGTACCTAAAGAACAATTTTGGGACTAAGATTAAAACAATTGAGGTCTTCTACTATGTTGCATGTTAGGATGAACACATTCCAATTGTAATCCTAGAACTGTAGATAAAAATGGTATTTCAGAAATGATATAATGGAATCCAGAATCTGGTTGTTGTGCTCAGGTTCTACCAGTATATTCTGCTTAAACAAGAAATTTTGGCAATAATATTTTCAGTGTAGGATTTCAGGAAAGAAGAAACAGACCTGGCCCGGCACCTGACACAATCTCACCTTGGGCATAATAATGTATACTTTAAACAAAAACATTTTAGACTTTTCAGAATCTGGGCTAATCTGGTCTTACCCTAAAGTTCTGCCAATTTCCACTGACCGCAATGCTGCTTTTTTTGGATGTCTGCTATTTTGATCAGAGAAAAAAAACTGCTAGATGGCGTGGGTGGATTTTTATTGCTGAGTAAACTTCAGGGACATTAGTGAGAATACTTTTCAAAATAATGAGTCAGAATGAATAGGGCCATAAGAATGGAATTGCCATTCTGTACAAATATTGCATTTTCCTCTAATAACAATTCAATGTTATGTGACATTGATGTAAGAAAATGCAAATGTGATGGATAACACAAATAGGGATGCACGGTGGCTGCAACATGGTGGCCCAGTAGTTAGCACTGTTACATTGCAGTGCTGCGGTCTTGAGTTCTAATCTCACCAAGGAAAACATCTGCAAGGAATTTGTATGTTCTCCCTGTGTTAGCGTGGGTTACCCTTGGGTTCTCCGATTTCTTCTCACACTTCAAAAACATATTGTCATGGCACCAATGCCATAATCTCACATAGAGTAAAGAAAAATGTACAAAACCTTTACCTGCTTTCTCCTCAAAGCAAAATAAGGCCCAAAACAAAATTAAATAGCACAGCAAATGGAACCCTATCAGTCAATAGTAATAGCAGCAAGGATGGATATTATTAGAAACACACATCATTGATTACACCTCCTACTGATGTGGTGACCATTGCCCACAGGCAGGTGTGCGGGGAATCCTTGTTGAGCCCGTTCACGTCATAGATTACACATCCTACTGATGCCAACTTCCGCCCACTATGCCAAGGTCTTACCGGCTCTTTCCAATGGATTCTTATTGTTAAACATTCAAAACAATATTCTGACTGGTCTATCGATAGGTAGACACTACAGGAAGTTTTCTGTTGCTCCTCAGAACATAAAGACTAATCATGTTTTCGGCAATCAGCATTGAGTGGACTCCCTCTCCGAACAACACGCATATCAGTGATCTCGCTGACAATGTTATCACTGCCTGGTATTTGGCTTCATTAGTTAGAGGCCTCACTGAGCCAGGTTTGGGCTCTGTGAATTTAGTCAAGGACTCCGCAATATAGCAGTGCTATGCTGCAGGTGAAGGCGTTTATTAGTAGAGAGGCTAGCACAATGCTAATGAGATGGTATACGATGGCCAAATATGATGGGACTGCTGTGAGACATTAGCAATCACTGGTGAGCATGAGGGAGGAGTGATGTCAGACTTCTCAAGTGTGGTCCACAGGATATTTAGATTCACATGGTATAGGGCTAGTGCCTCAACATTTACTCTGTTAAGCAGGCAGCATTCTGCCGACAGGGGAAGATATCTCTTAACCTGGGTTACTCCTCAGCACCTCGAGTCCTGTAACTCTGCTTTCTGGGTTCTATATTCTGGAACCATACATTCACTCCCAAGAATTACTAATGCTCCCCTGATGAGTCTACCTATACTGGTTGGCAAAATGCATCGGGAGGGAACTAAGAGACACTAGTGAGGGCAGGACCACACTTGGGTGCTGACCTTGTCAGGACATGAAACTTGCATGGGGCATGACAGGGTAGTATATAAGCAAAATAACCCCCCACTCCATCCATGCTGTCCTTTGGACATTGGATGGCTCATCAAAATGTGCTCTTTTTTTATTGAGCACTTTTTTGTATTTTCTCTGTTTAGCACCTGTGGTTAGTGTTGTATTTCTCCTCTTTTACATGATACATTTTAAAAGTTACGTTTTATTCTAATAATATCCATCCTTGCTGCTATTACCAAAACAAAATTAGCAACAGAGACTCCCAATTAGGATGTGTCATTTCTAGTAGAAAGCACAGTTGGAGTCAGTGGTTCAACCATGTCACTGGTCTGAACTGTCAGTCATCAAGAGCGCACTGTCCTCGAAAAGCGGGATGCACGGGAGCGGTGTGCTCCTGAAGGCACTAGGTGGGACATACTCATTAAGGCATTATTACCCATGTAATTGCCCCATTTATTTACTGTCTGTGGACTTCAATTGATCCATTATTGCTGCACATTCCCTTAAGGATTGCCAGTTTACTAAAGAACTCAGTTATTAGTTATAAATATTCTAAGTTTCAAATGTCGGCTTTGATAAAGGACAGGCAGCTGTTAGGAAAAAAAAACCTTAAAACAATGGGGGGTTTTTAACCTTAAAGGTTTAAGTTATAAAAAGTTTTTAAACATTTTGTTGCCCCTTTAATTCTTTGAAGATCTGTAGTGGTCTATGTTTTGAAACGCCCACTGATTGCTCAAAACATGAAAGAGTGCAAAAATGATCAGATCAACAGACAGAAGTGCTCAGCTCCGGAAATACAGTATGTGCGCTCATGCAGGAGCTGACCTTTACTGCCCGTTGTTGTGCACAATTGTTAGCAATCTCAGAAACCCGCTCCTCCTGACAAAAAAACAGGACATGAAATTTTAGCATTTAGCTCCATGTCTATGCTCATTAGTGTTCATGGGTGAACATTCAAAGGTGTTGTCCAGTGACATAAAATTACATGGTTTACAAATATACAGCTCTGGCAAAAATTAAGAAACCACTGCACAGTTTTATAAAAATCAGCTTCTCTACTTGTCTGACAGCCATCCCATTCCAGTGTCTGTTGAATTAAAACCAGAGTACACCTCATTCTACTTAATGTGCTTCTGATTAGGTGATCACCTGAACCAAATCTTATTTAACAAAGGAAAGTATAAAAAAAATCCCTGGTATGATGTTCACAATCCTCTTGCAGCAGGACAAGCTGGATGGCAAAACCAGTGCTAGTAATATCCCAAAACTAATCGGAATGAAAAAATTACTTTTAACCATGCCAAGGAAGTTGAAAATAAAAGTCTTGAATATGGAGAAGAAGGGCCTAATTCTGGCTTTACTAGCAGCGGGATACTGTGAGCGGCATGTTGCCTACCTCCGTAAAATTTCTAAGACGGCAGTCCATTACAACAAGGTCAAGTAGCAGACATTAGGGACAAAAAAACTACAGACCAGTAGAGGGTGAAAACGACTCTCCACTGACCAGGATGACAATCATCTTATTCAAATACCACTCAGCAACCGGAGGATGACATCAAGTGACCTACAAAAGGAATGGCAAATGGCAGCTGGGGTGAAGTGCATGGCAAGAACAGTTTGTAACAGGCTCCTAAAGGCAGGGCTCAAGTCATGTAGACCTACATAAAAGCCTTTCATCAATGAGAAGCAAAGGAGAGCCAATGTGAAATTTGCCAAAGACCATAAGGATTTTACCATAAAGGACTGGAGTAAGGTAATCTTTTCTGATGAGTCTAATTTTCAGCTTTGCCCAACACCTGGTCGTCTAATGGTTAGACGGAGACCTGGAGAGGCATTCAAGGCACAGTGCCTTGCACCCACTGTGAAATTTGATGGAGGATCCATGATGATCTGGGGATGCTTCAGCAATGCTGGAATTGGGCAGGTTAATCTTTGTGAAGGATGTATGAATCAAACAGCACACAAGGTTATCCTGGAAAAACAGTTGATTCCTTCTGCTCAGGCAATGTTCCCCAACTCTGAGGACTGTTTTTTCCAGCAGGACAATGTGCCATGCCAATAGGTCAATCAATGTGTGGATGAAGGACCACCACATCAAATCCCTGTCATGGCCAGCCCAATTTCCAGACCTGAACCCCATTGAAAATCTCTGGAATCTAATCAAGAGGGAGATCGATAGTTACAAGCCATCAAACAAAGGAATGCTTAAATTTTTGTTCCAGGAGTGGCATAAGGTCACCAAAAAGCAGTGTGAAAGACTGGTGGAAAGCATGCCAAGATGCATGAAATCTGTGATTAAAATAAATAAATGGTTATTCCACAAAATATTGATTTTTGAACTCTTCCTGAGTTAAAATATTAGTATTGTTGTTTCTTAATGATTATGAATTTGTTTTCTCAGCATTATTTGAGGTCTGCAAGCAATGCATTTTTTTGTTATTTTGACCAGTTCTCATTTTCTGAAATATAGATTAAAAGAGCAATTTACATTTTACTCAAAATTATACCTATAAAGAGAAAAATCAGACAAACTGAAAATTTTGCAGTGGTCTCTTAATTTTTGCCAGAGCTGCATAATAAACTTACCAAAATGCTTAGATATTCCAAGCTTGTCTGTGACGTAATGAAGGGATTGGATGTTAGGGTACTGTCACACAGTACCATTTTGATCGCTACGACGGCACGATCCGTGACGTCGCAGCGATCGTATGATTATCGCTCCAGCATCGTAGACTGCGGTCACACGTTGCAATCACGGCGCTGGAGCGATGCCGAAGTCCCCGGTAACCAGGGTAAACATCGGGTAACTAAGCGCAGGGCCGCGCTTAGTAACCCGATGTTTACCCTGGTTACCAGCGTAAACGTAAAAAAAACAAACAGTACATACTTACATTCCGGTGTCTGTCCCCGGCGTTCTGCTTCTCTCCACTGTGTAAGCGCCATAGCCGGCAAGCACAGCGGTGACGTCAGACGTCACCGCTGTGCTCGCTTTCCGGCCGGCAGACGCTCACACAGTGGAGAGAAGCAGAGACGCTGGAGGACAGACACCGGAATGTGAGTATGTACTGTTTGTTTTTTTTACGTTTACGCTGGTAACCACGGTAAACATCGGGTTACTAAGCGCGGCCCTGCGCTTAGTTACCCGATGTTTACCCTGGTTACAAGCGAACACATCGCTGGATCGCTGTCACACACAACGATCCAGCGATGTCAGCGGGTGATCAAGCGACGAAAGAAAGTTCCACACGATCTGCTACGACGTACGATTCTCAGCAGGATCCCTGATCGCTGCTGCGTGTCAGACACTGCGATATCGTAACGATATCGCTAGAACGTCACGAATCGTACCGTCGTAGCGATCAAAATGGTACTGTGTGACAGTACCCTAAGGCTAAATTTATTAGCCAAGATAGTCCTCTTTTCTGTCTTGGCAGACACCAAGACATCTTGAGAAGCCGGAGAGATCAGATTCCATCTTCTGAAGTCAGTCTTTCAGGGAAATTCAGAAAATGAAATATTAGTAATTTCACATAACTTAGATTTCGAACCGCTCGCAAATTTTTGATGTTGTAGAACAACTTCTTTCTCAAAAGCAACGCCAATGATTTAAGATGTTTAACACTAGTAGGCTAGTATTAAAAAGGTTTTCATTAGGAAAAAATCTCCCAAAGTTCTCCCACTTTGGAAAAAAATACATTTTACAATACAATTATCTTTAAATTCAGCAAAATGTCACAATGACTCACAGTGATGATTGGTCATTGTAGTCTTACGACGTCATTATGGCACAAAAGGAACCTAAAGAGTTCTGGCAGTTGAGGACTTGAGCTGAATTTATGGACAGTAATTACTTATAAATCTTAGATTTAGAACATGTTGAAATGTTTTTTTTCTGCCATACAGAACTCTATTACCTTATATTTCCATAATTTACGGAATTTTTTTCTCTAATGGTTCCACGCTTCCTGAAAATTGCCTTATTACCTTGCCTTCCTTTATCTGATAGCCTCCTTTGATCACACCTTACATGTCCCCTAAATCTGATCTCTTCATCGATGAATCACTAATTTGTATTTTGTGTCTCTGCTGGAAACACTTGGAATAGCTTAACTATTCCGAAAAGCATAAATCGGGCACAAAGCAGAAGAATCTTGTTTCTGTCAAACATGGAGTCTTTATTGTGTGTATTTGCTTTCTTTTCAGCTATTCAATTGTTATGTGGGAGCTTCTGACTCAGAAAAAGCCTTTCATAGGTAAATCTCTTTTTTAAGCCTATTATGTCAAAATTTAAATTTCTGCAATGTGTTTGCCTAAATGGAAATTGCATTGCATGTAAATATACAATGAATGCACAAAATGAAATATTTGGAAGGGGCACAAAGAAAAAACAAAATCAATGCTGTGTAATTATTTTAGGATTGGAAGGTACAGTGTGTAGAGAACAGGGGTGACAAAAATTCAGCATTTATTGTTTGGAGTATTGACTTAATTTAAGCCTTTCTGGATTTTTTTTGTTGATAGCAGCTCAACCCAATCATAAGGGCTCTGATGCACTCTTGGCATGGGCGAAAACTTCAGTGCCCCTTCCCATCTACTTATTTTCCATTTTGCCCCACCCTTCTCTGGCTGTTGTAAAGCCAGAGCTCTCAATCCAAGAAGAGGAGAAGAAAAGTAGGTGAGAAGGTGCACTTAGCTTGGAAATGCCAAGAGTGCACGCAGCCCCTATGCTTGTTTTCAATAAACAGTCATTTTGCGATGACAGACTGCCTTTAAAGGCACATAATTCCTTCAGTAAGTAATGGCTGCAAAGTACAGGGAATGTCATTGCCCAAGATTTCTTTATTGCTGGCAAAGAAGAGGGAAGAAAATAATGATAAATCGCCTCCACATGCCACGCCGTTCTAGTCATCTGGGCAGAGGCATCACACTTAGTAGTTAAAGTAGTACTAGAGATGGTGCCGTTATCAGCCCCATTGATGTTCCTCTCAGCTTCTGAATTTTTGGACTGATGTGAACACATTAGATGGTAGGCCGAGACCATGGAAAGCATTGGACTTGGCCAACTTTAATATCTACAAAGACTTTTATGTGTGTGAATTTGTTCATGTGAGCTCTAGTTCATTGCATAGTCATGTTACACAATGAGTTTTTTTAATCGATACTTTAGATAATTGATAAGTTATATTATCTATTAAGCTATCTGCTGTGGAAATGCTAAGAAATTATACCATGAATACTATTTATTGTTTTGTAAAGAGAGAAGTTGGCGGCTATATCCGGACCAAAATCCCAAGCAAAATCTGCATGTATCACCTTCATTTCTAAGCTGCCAAAGTATCGGCCACTTTGCATCATTATTTGGAGGTCAAAAGAGAAAATTAAAATTAAAATGGAACAATTTATTTTTAAGCCAATTTGATCTCCAAATATGGATTCAACATATTTTGTAAAAGTGGCTTTGTTCTTTTATTTCCATTCTTCTGCCCTCTATCTACTATTTTCTTCTCTTTCCAGTCCTCTGGCACTGCTGTCCTTCACTAGACCCCACAGCTGTTTTGTAGGGTGTGATGCACCTAATTAAGGTCAATGACATGCTTCCAGAGCACATGACTGCATGAAGTGTGACACATGTCATTACTTCACTGTAGATGGTGTAGAGTCTAGTGAAGTGGCGGAGTCCCGGAGAGAGGAGAAAATAGGAGGCAGAAGAAAGTAGACATAGGACCAGTGACAGCGCGAGCTATATGGAGAGGTGAGTATCAAATTTTTTTTTCTCCTTGCCCTGATCTGTTTGACCGACAGGTGTCTCCCTATGTAAAAAAAATATAGAGGAAAAACCCATCGATCAACTGTAATGGGGCGGTATAGTTCCTGGGTGGATTTCCAAAGTCTGTTTATTCTGAAACAACTCAACTTTCCATTCCAGACTAAAACATTTTTGGCTGCAATCACGAGGCATGGGACCAAGTCATTCAGGCAGCATGAATCTGATGACAGGTTCCCTTTCAGCACACTTATTCAATATGCCATCAATGACTTAAGAATAGTTTAATATTTTACTAAAATAATTGCAGTTGTTAGAGACTACTTTGGTTTGTTTAACCTATGAGAACATCAAAATCTAGAGTGCAACATTTTCTAACTTGATGTACCGATCTCTCTGTCTTGAGGTCAGAGCATGATGATTGTGATAGTAAAGGTAGCAGCGGGGCAGCGGCCTCCTGTGGAGGACATTTCTGAAGATGCACCTGTGGAATGTCAGCAGATGATTGACTTAATGAAGAGATGCTGGAACCAGGATGCCAATAAACGACCAAGTTTTTCTGGTTTGTATTCCCTTATTTTATGGCTAGTGGAGCACCTTATCCATATATATATGTGGTTAGCCATAAATTTACATGGATATCCCTACTGATAATACACGTGACCAAACTATCTGCAAATTTTGCTAGGGTTTCAATTTCTCACCAATCAAATTTTATGGATTATCCTAACATCCTAATGATTGAGTGACCACATACAGACACATTTCCCTGTAAAATATTACAACATAATTTCTTTCCATGATGGTAGAAAGTAGATAGAATTGTTTGATGATTTATTGATCAATGTTGTCTTTAGTATTCGCTGTAATAGTCTGGTTGTGTTGTCTAAAGTGCTCCCTTTTTTTCAGCGCTCGAGTGGTGCTTTTAATCTAAGGTCCCTGCCCCCGTCTTATACTCACCCTTCGACATCTTTACCTTTTTTCCGCGCCACTCTGGTTCTATAGTGCCATCTTGTGACCGCAACTTCTGACTGGCCAGAAGTCAGAAGTTACATCACAAGCTCCCCAATACAAATCTTTGAGAGACAGAATGTTGCTCTCGGAGACTTCTATTGAGTTGTAACCTCTGACTTGCTCTAGAAAACACTAGAAAGATCCAGCAGGTCACAAACTATTGGACAGTGACGGGAGCAGCGACGATAGAAGGGCAAGAAGGTGGCAGGTGATTATAAGAGTAGGGTCAAGGACCTTAGATTAGAAGCACCACTCCAGTGGTAAAATTAAAAAAAAAATACTGGAGTAGTGCTTTAAGAGGAGTCTAGCTGTGTATTCTGGACCACCTTTTGCGAACAGAGTTTGGCGTGGCCCCAGTTACAAATTTGAGAACTCATTGCTTCTTTTTCTCTATTTAGATATCATGGTTGAATCCCACATGTTACTCTGCTTAGTGCAAAGTCCTCTGCCAGAACATGAAGCATCTGTACCCAAAGCTGAACAAGTTCCTCTGAAGTCTTCAGCTGCAGTATTACGTAATGGATACAGTGATGTAAGTAAAGTCGTTAGGCCCCAATGAATGTCTATTGAGGTTAATCTTTTCCAAGAAACTTTGACTCCAATCAATAGTAACAGCAAAAATAAAAAAATAGAAACGCATATTAATCTTATCAAAAATATATGCTTCTTTCCCAACATATTAACCATTTCTCCATCCCTTTCCTCTCTCCGCCACCTGGAAAATAGCTAAACTAAGGGATAGGAATACAGCTGCACATATAAGTCTATTGAGATAAAGGGGCAATGAGACATACACGCAGAGGGTGCTGCTTTTTCTGTTATGGGTTTTAGGTCATGCATAACTGGATTCACAGCTACACTGCTCAGTACTGTTGTATAAAGTTGCAATTACTGTTGTAATTGAGATGCATTTCGGAGTTGAACCCACCTCTTCTTCAGGTATTAGGTATGTATAGAGAGAGTGCCTAAGGAGAGACCTGCCAGTCTATGGGAGCGAGGTAGGATGAAGCCACCAGGAATCTGCCTTGGACTACTCATCTAAGTTGAATAGTTACTGGTCAGCTTTTCAAAGTATGCCTCATCTGAAATGTTGTAGTGTTTAAGAGTACAACACCTATGGCTGCAACGGTGCATCCAATATCTGATTCAAGCTGCTGTGGTTTGGCCAGAAGTAATCTCTTGTCAGGCTCCCATTAAAGAGAGAGAGGAGATACCCTAAACCAAGGCAGTAATATCTCATATCTTCTGGTCGAAATCATAGCAATAGCATTATGCTCATATCCAAGCGCTGACTAGTTTGTCAATATGTGCCCCATTACTGGCAGGAAGGATATTCCTTGCCTCAGGTTCATTACCATTATGATATAGACATTATGACAATTAATCATGATGAAGAAGAATGACTTACTAATTATGTGTCTCATTATTACAGGACAGCCAGCAAGCATCATTTCCAAGCTCTTCATACAGCAGTAAGATTCTTTGCAATTTGTATAGCATAATTGAGAGGTGTAAGGGTTCGTTGAAATGAGTGCATTTATGGTTCATATCTGGAAATGTCCAGATGCCATGAGGACTTCATTCCATTTGTGTCTCTTGGGTAAAAGGGCCATGAATCCTCTGAGCCTCGTATAGTTACACCTTTGCAAATAGTGATGGTATTTACGGTACTCTACATAAAATAATAATTATATGAGGGTACAACCATTTGTATTTTTATTTACTCTGAAGGGGTCAGAAACAGTACAAATACCCAGCTGCCCCAATTTATCAAGAATGCCATTTTGTGCGCCAGTCTTGATGTAGACTGCTCTGAAGTAAGATGCACAAAATCTATTAAGAGGCATGCTCCTCTTAAAGGGAACCGGTCACTATGTTTTTCTCATGTATAGTACGGCTACCATGATTAAAACCTCTTTTACAGCATTCTCGAATACAGTAAAAAACATCCCCAATCCCCTCTGCAAAGCCCCCAAAAGATCTGCTATTATACTCACAAACTGTGCAGTCCGATCTGATGGGAATCTCTGGTCTTAATCCGGGGCCTCATCTCTTCTTACGATCGCCATCCTCCTGTTTTGCTTCGTGTGGATTACACATTCTACGTCATCCACACAGTTGGATGTCTTAGAATGCTTCATCCGCAAAGAGAGCTGATGACCCAGAAGTAAAACCGGCATATTTCCAACACAGTACTCTGCTCTGCCCTCAGCCTGGAGGACACTATGTGGATGACATAGAATGCTTCATCCGCAAAGAGAGCTGATGACCCAGAAGTAAAACCGGCATATTTCCAACACAGTACTTTGCTCTGCCCTCGGCCTGGAGGACACTATGTGCATGACATAGAATGCGTCATCCACACGAAGTAAGCAGGAAAACGGCAAGTAAAGGAAGAGAGGAGGCCCCAGATCGAGACCACAGACGCCCATTGGACCACATTGCATCGTCTGTGAGCATAATGAAAATTTTTTTAGATCTGCAGAGGGGATTGAAGACTTTTTTACAGCTTTATAGTATCCTGTAAAGGAGGTCTTAATTCTGGTGGCCATACTTTATATGGGGAAAACCTTGGAAATATATTAAGCTGTCATGCTCCAGTTTGGAAACTTGCGATTAATATGTGTATTGTTTGTGGCCCGTGATCGGGCCGATATCTATGGACATCTGGATGAGTCCTAAAGCATACACATCTTGAATAATATAGCCAGTAAATGATTCATAGTGTCAGATTCGGGCAGCATTAATTTGCTGTAAGGTTCCCTTTCAGAAAACTGCCCTAATGGTTTTCTGCTCAATGATGCAATCAATATTATGACATGAGGGATCTATATATGCCAATTGAAAGCAATACCTCAATGAAGTAACCATTGGTTTTAATTTCAGTTACAGACAGTTTCATTATGAAAATCCTAGAAAGCAGCGATATTTCTTGGACAGATGAAAATAATTTCACTTTGCTTCACTTTGCGGTGGCTGAAGGAAACTATGAGAGGGTGAACCATTTTCTCAGCTTGAATGCTAATGTTAATAGCCGCACGGTGAGTGGATCTACGCCTCTGATATTGGCAGTACAGAGAAAGCTACCAGACATATGTTCTTGCCTAATAGAGAATGGAGCCGATGTCAACATTACTGATGAAGACAGGTGGTCACCTTTGCATTTTGCAGCCCAAGGAGGAGATGATCGTATAGCTCGGTTACTCTTAGACCACGGAGCAGGCGTTGATGCATTGGAACGGGACAATTGGACACCACTGCATTTGGCTTCTCAAAATGGTTTAGAAAATGTTGCCCGTGTTCTTTTTACACGTCAATCCAACCCAAACAGTCAAGAAATAGATGGAAAAACTCCTCTCCATGTAGCTTCTTGCTATGGTCACTATAATATTGTCAAGCTTCTAATTGGCCAAGGAGCTGATCCAGACAGCAAGCAAAAAAATCAAAGAACTCCCCTCCACATTTCCGCTGATCGAGGTTACTTTCGAGTGGTTCAACACTTGATACAGAAAGGAGCCAATCTGAACTCTGTTGATGAGAGTCACTATACACCTTTACACATGGCGGTTGTGAAAGGCAAGAGCTTGATATGCAAACATCTTATTAAGCACGGTGCCCAAGTTAACCTGAAGACGAACCAGGGATGGACACCTTTACACCTTGCAATATTCAAAGGACACGCCGAAATAGTACATTTGCTTAAGGATAATGATGCCAAAGTAGATGCCGTTGGAGATATGTCATGGACTCCACTCCATTTGGCTGTTCGTTATGGCGATGACTCGGTTGTTTCCCTACTACTAGATATGGGAGCTGACCCAAATGTTGCTGAAATGTCTGGTTGGACACCCCTTCATTTTGCAGTTCAGAGAGGGTCTTTTTGTAGTGTCATTAAGCTTATTGAGAACAAAGCTGATGTAGATGCTCAAAACAAGTTTGGCTGGACATCATTACATGTGGCTGTCCTAAATGCTAATGCCGCTATTGTGAAGACTTTACTCCGGGCTAACGCCAAGAAGAACATAGAGGATACCAGTGGTTGTACCCCATTACAATTGGCAATAAGGAATCAAAAACACAGCATTATTACTTTACTAGAAGGAGGACCAGACACTTCTTCCAACAGCTCAACCGAAGAGGATTTAGGTCCTTACCTTAATTTCCAGGAATAATATGAAACCTGGAAACAATATGGTGTAAAGGATTTCAAAATCAGGAGGTCTTAAAGAGGTTTTTCCATCTGAAAAATGTATTGCATATTACTAGAATATGCCAAGCATTTTCATATATGGTCTCCAATCTCTAGGACCTCCAAAAATGCATTTTAAAGGGGTGGTCTCATCTAGATATTAAGGAGTGCACCGCATCTCTGCAAACTGGCTTCCTGTTTCCTGGGTGAAGGATTCCTCCTGATTGACAGGTCAGATGACACCAGAGGCACGATTGTGCCGCTGCCCCTGTGTTTCTTTCTCACTCAAGCGATGATTCTCTCTTTCAAGAGAATTGGATCGATTATGGTAATGACACTTGGCTCAAACTCTGATCAAAGTTTGAGCTGAGTGTCAGTTTACTGTGATCCGATTTTCTCTGTCGAGAGACTCTCTGGAGGCACAGATCTAGAAGGAACATGAGGGAATAACCAAGTCTTTGCAACAAATAAATCACTAGGAAATGAATCAATAACTAATACAGTATTAAACTATGAAAAATAAATTCAAATAAAATGAAGAAAACTAGGAACCACAGACTATGAGGGTTAAATAATGCTAAAAATGTATGTGATTGTAAAATATTCATTTTTTTTTGTAATATAGAGGGTGTTATAGAACGCTAAATATTTATATTAATTACTAATAGCAATGTGAAAATGATATCTAATAAAGTTCTATAAAAGTTGAAACAATGGTACCTGTAGACTTTGGTGGCATACAGACATTTTTTTCTGGTTAATCCTGATGGCATGGTCCATTGGTTGATATAGTACAAAAATACTCTCTTCTACAACTATTGCTTCTAGGTAGAACACCTCAATTACAATGTGCCATATGGAGGCAACATACAGTATTTTTTGAGGCGTCAGACAGATCAGAAGCATTATTTAAATTTCGACCAGTTGACTTATCAGCAATTATTTATCTATAGTGGGTATATGTAATGTATGACAACAACTTTCCATGTCTTGGGATAAGTACTGATCAACGAGAGGTGCCATTACAATTGCATTTGGACCCTAATTTCAGGTGTTCTCCTTGATTCTCCGAAAAATGGGATTTAGATAGAGTCCTTGATAGGGTTCGATGGAGTACAATGACAATTGGAGCTCAAATGGACTGTATGATTTATTTTTCAGTTCCACGGACATAAAAATCATAAAGGAAGCTTGAGGCGTTTCTGGTGCATCGACTAAAGATGCTTGACGCACCCAAAACGTTTTAGCGTTTTTTATTGTTCTAAGCCTATATGGGTGCTATTTGGAATTTTTAACAAGATTTTTATGACCGGCGAGCTGGATCTCTTCTCCTTGCTTTTGTTTTTGAGTGTTTTGGCACCGGTTGGTTTTTGTGCTGTGGACAGGACTAGAGTCAGAGATTACTGGTGAGCTGGACTGTTCACTTTTTTTTTTACTTAGCGGTGCCCATCTTTTCTGATAGGTACAATAAAGTAGTAGTTTTTTTTTATTTATCCATCTGAAAAAAATGCGAATGTAATCCATTCAAACTCCATTTGTGTCATCATACTCTATGGCGCTGTCAAGGGTTCTATCTGAATCTAGTCCGATTCCCATTTTTTTGGATTCGTAGTTGCTTAAAAAGCAATGAACAAGAAACTTATGATGAACATACATAGTGTGAATTTCAAGCCCTGCCAGGGTATTGCTCGTAAGTTTTTCATAAGGCTCTTGTTCCTTGTTTTTTTTTTGCAGGCCTCTGTACGTTGTTCTTCAAAAATGCACCTTAAAATATTTATGCTTTTTTACTTTTCTGTCCTTATAATATAATATGCTCTTTAGCCCCCTTTAGTTTTTCTTCAGCCCTTTATTGAGCTTTATTTTTTTTTTTTTTTGTGTTTTACATACTAATAAAGATTGTGATTTGGAGACATTTTTGCAGCACTTTTTCTTTGGGTCTAGTTATTTGCGTAATGTCTCGCGTCTTAATAATTTTGCCCACATAGTGTATAATATAATATAACTGAAGTTGTACAATAACTTTGCTTGTGCAGTTCATATTCTATTCCTTTAGGTTCTTTAAACCCATCTAATAGATATATAATAACATGCCTTAGTAGCCTTAATAGATATATAATAACTTCTTCCCATGCTGTAATCCATGCCTGGGGATGAACAGTTTTAAATCTGGACTGTGCAAAGATGTGACAGTCCAGGCGGAGAACCATTGGGAGGCAGCATCAGACACATGCGGTCATGTCATCGAGATCACCGCCAGTCACTGAGGCTGAGTCCCCAGCTGGGCCAAAGAACTGCGGTGACCTCCAGTGAGATCACCG
The DNA here is from genome assembly GCF_051348905.1 of Ranitomeya variabilis. Taxonomy (NCBI): domain Eukaryota; kingdom Metazoa; phylum Chordata; class Amphibia; order Anura; family Dendrobatidae; genus Ranitomeya; species Ranitomeya variabilis. Next base: position 274,612,158 of record NC_135235.1, on the reverse strand, counting down.
CTTGCACAGTGAAAAAAAGTCTAATGGTGTAGGCGTCAGTTCACTGCAGTTCACCAGGAGAAATTTCTCTTACAATAGGAGATAAATTTGCAGTACTTGGCCACGACCAGTATCAGAAGACAGAGCAGCTCAACAATTGAGAATTTCCAGCTGGTAGCCAACGTCACAGAGAATATTTGATCAGTGGTGTCAGCAACAGCTACCGGCCGGAAATGTTAAATTACGGAGCTGCTCCGTCTTCTGTTAGTGGCCGTGGCAAGGTACTGCACATCCATCTCCTATTGAGTTGAATAGGAGGCAGACGTGTAGTACCCAGCCATGGCCACTATCAGAAGATGGAGAAACTCTGCAATTGAGCATTTCCAGCCAGTAGCCGCTGCCGACACCGAGATCAGATGATCGACAGGGGGGCCAGGTGTCAGATCCTGACCGATCAGACATTGATGACATATTCTAAGGATAGGTCATCAGTGATGAAGTAGAGGACAACCTCTTTAAAGGGGTTATCTGATGCACCTACAGCTGCTTACTTCTGCATCATAAGTGATGCCAATGATGTTACAACCTCACACACCTGCTGAGACCTGTGCACAATATGCAGGTATAGTGCATATCTCCCATTCTAATGAGCAGGACGTGTGTTGTGAATTAGACTTTTTTGGCTCCCTCTTGTGGTCACTAGTGATATGACTCTGGGATTGTCTTTCCTCAGTTTGGCACCCACCTGGGTCGTTAGTCCAGGGGTGTTGCTATATAAACTTCCTGGATCCTCAGTCCAGTGCCTGGCATCGTTGTAATCAGATCCTTTCTGTTTGCTCCTGTCTGCTGGTCTTGGTTCTTGCAAAATTAAGCTAAGTCCTGCTTCCTTGTTTTTTGGTTATCTGTATTGCTCTTATTTTCTGTCCAGCTTGTACTAAATGTGATTCCTGATTTTGCTGGAAGCTCTAGGGGGCTGGTATTCTCCCCCCGGGCCGTTAGAAGGTTCGGGGGTTCTTGAATATCCAGTGTGGAAATTTTGATAGGGTTTTTGCTGACCGTATAAGTCATCTTACTATATTCTGCTATTAGTCAGTGGGCCTCTCTTTGCTAAATATCTAGTTCATTCTTACGTTTGTCTTTTCTCCTTACCTCACCGTTATTATTTGTGGGGGGCTTGTATCCAACTTTTGGGGTCTTTTTCTCTGGAGGCAAGAAAGGTCTATCTTTTCCCTTCTAGGGTTAGTTAGTTCTCCGGCTGGCGCGAGACGTCTAGAACCAACGTAGGCACGTTCCCCGGCTGCTGCTATTTGTGGTGCTAGGATTAGATATACGGTTAGCCCAGTTACCACTGCCCTATGAGCTGGTTTTTTATGTTTGCAGACTTGGTATGTACTTTTCAGACCCTCTGCCATTGGGGTCATAACAGTATGCCAGGCCCAAGTTGAATGTTTAATGCATTGCAGAAGTGGGATAATAAGAAAGGAAATTCTGAGTTTTTTTTTTTTTCCTCTCTTTGTTCCTCCCCTTTACCTCTGAGTGGCTTGTGCTTGCTGCAGACATGAATGTCCAGACCTTGATTACAAGTGTGGATCAGATTGCTGCTCGTGAGCAGGGCATACAAGATTTTGTTACCAGTAGTCCAATGTCTGAACCTAAAATACCTATTCCTGAACTGTTCTCTGGAGACCGATTCAAGTTTAGGAATTTCAGGAATAATTGTAAATTGTTTCTATCTCTGAGACCCCGTTCATCTGGAGACTCAGCTCAGCAAGTTAAAATTGTTATCTCTTTCTTACGGGGCGACCCTTGGGATTGGGCCTTCTCGCTAGCGCCAGGAGATCCGGCATTGGCAAATATTGATGCGTTTTTTCTGGCGCTCGGATTGCTTTACGAGGAACCCAATCTTGAAATTCAGGCAGAAAAAGCCTTGCTGGCTATTTCTCAGGGCCAGGATGAAGCTGAAGTGTATTGCCAAAAATTTCGGAAATGGTCCGTGCTTACTCAGTGGAATGAGTGTGCTCTGGCCGCAAATTTCAGAAATGGCCTTTCTGAAGCCATTTAGAATGTGATGGTGGGGTTCTCCATTCCTACAAGTCTGAATGATTCCATGGCGCTGGCTATTCAAATTGACCGGCGTTTGCGGGAGCGCAAAACTGCTAATCCTCTGGTGGTGTTGTCTGAACAAACACCTGATTTAATGCAATGTGATAGAATTCAGACTAGAAATGAACGGAAAAATCATAGACGTCAGAATGGGTTGTGTTTTTACTGTGGTGATTCTACACATGTTATATCAGCATGCTCTAAACGCCTAACAAGGGTTGTTAGCCCTGTCGCCATTGGTAATTTGCAACCTAAATTTATTTTGTCTGTGACTTTAATTTGCTCATTGTCTTCCTACCCTGTTATGGCGTTTGTGGATTCAGGTGCTGCCCTGAGTCTTATGGATCTGTCATTTGCCAAGCGCTGTGGTTTTGTTCTTGAGCCTTTGGTAAATCCTATCCCTCTTAGAGGTATTGATGCTACGCCATTGGCGGAAAATAAACCGCAGTTTTGGACACAGGTAACCATGTGCATGACTCCTGAACATCGGGAGGTGATTCGTTTTCTTGTTCTGCATAAAATGCATGATTTGGTCGTTTTGGGTCTGCCATGGTTACAGACCCATAATCCAGTCTTGGATTGGAAGGCAATGTCTGTGTCAAGTTGGGGCTGTCAGGGAATTCATGCTGATTCCCCGCCGGTGTCTATTGCTTCCTCTACTCCTTCGGAAGTTCCTGAGTATTTGTCTGATTATCAGGATGTATTCAGCGAGTCCAGGTCCAGTGCTCTGCCTCCTCATAGGGACTGTGACTGCGCCATAGATTTGATACCAGGTAGTAAATTTCCTAAGGGAAGACTATTTAATCTGTCTGTACCTGAGCATACCGCAATGCGTTCATATATCAAGGAGTCTCTGGAGAAGGGGCATATCCGTCCATCCTCTTCCCCTCTTGGTGCGGGATTCTTTTTTGTGGCCAAAAAGGACGGATCTTTGAGACCTTGTATTGACTATCGGCTTCTGAATAAAATCACTGTTAAATTTCAGTATCCTTTGCCTCTGTTGTCGAACTTGTTTGCCTGGATTAAAGGTGCCAAGTGGTTCACCAAGATAGATCTTCGTGGTGCGTACAACCTTGTGCGCATTAAGCAAGGAGATGAATGGAAAACTGCATTTAATACGCCCGAAGGTCATTTTGAGTACTTGGTGATGCCTTTTGGGCTCTCTAATGCTCCTTCAGTGTTTCAGTCCTTTATGCATGATATTTTCCGGAAGTATCTGGATAAATTTATGATTGTTTATCTGGATGATATTCTGTTTTTTTCCGATGATTGGGACTCGCATGTAGAGCAGGTCAGGATGGTGTTTCAGGTTTTGCGTGAGCATGCTTTGTTTGTTAAGGGCTCAAAGTGTCTCTTTGGAGTACAGAAGGTTCCCTTTTTGGGTTTTATTTTTTCCCCTTCTGCGGTGGAGATGGACCCAGTCAAGGTCCGAGCTATTCATGATTGGACTCAGCCCACGTCAGTTAAAAGTCTTCAGAAGTTCTTGGGTTTTGCTAACTTCTACCGTCGTTTTATCGCTAATTTTTCTAGCGTTGTTAAACCTTTGACGGATATGACCAAGAAAGGTTCTGATGTTGCTAACTGGGCTCCTGCAGCCGTGGAAGCTTTCCAAGAGTTGAAGCGCCGGTTTACTTCGGCGCCTGTTTTGTGCCAGCCTGATGTCTCACTGCCCTTTCAGGTTGAAGTGGATGCTTCTGAGATTGGGGCAGGGGCCGTTTTGTCGCAGAGAGGCCCTGGTTGCTCTGTAATGAGACCATGTGCCTTTTTCTCTAGGAAGTTTTCGCCTGCTGAGCGGAATTATGATGTTGGCAATCGGGAGTTGTTGGCCATGAAGTGGGCATTTGAGGAGTGGCGTCATTGGCTCGAGGGTGCTAAGCATCGTGTGGTGGTCTTGACTGATCACAAAAATCTGATGTATCTCGAGTCTGCTAAATGCCTGAATCCTAGACAGGCCCGCTGGTCATTGTTTTTCTCCCGTATTGACTTTGTGGTCTCGTATTTACCAGGTTCAAAGAATGTGAAGGCTGATGCTCTTTCAAGGAGCTTTGTGCCTGACTCTCCTGGAGTCGTAGAACCAGTTGGTATTCTTAAAGAGGGAGTTATCTTGTCAGCCATTTCTCCGGATTTGCGACGTGTGTTGCAGAGATTTCAAGCTGGTAGACCTGACTCTTGTCCACCTGACATACTGTTTGTTCCTGATAAGTGGACCAGCAGAGTCATTTCCGAGGTTCATTCCTCGGTGTTGGCAGGGCATCCGGGAATTTTTGGCACCAGAGATCTGGTGGCTAGGTCCTTTTGGTGGCCTTCCTTGTCACGGGATGTGCGGTCATTTGTGCAGTCCTGTGGGACTTGTGCTCGAGCTAAGCCTTGCTGTTCTCGTGCCAGCGGGTTGCTCTTGCCCTTGCCTGTCCCGAAGAGGCCTTGGACACACATTTCCATGGATTTCATTTCAGATCTTCCGGTGTCTCAGGGCATGTCTGTCATCTGGGTGGTATGTGATCGCTTTTCCAAGATGGTCCATTTGGTATCTTTGCCTAAGCTGCCTTCCTCTTCCGATCTGGTTCCTTTGTTCTTTCAGAATGTGGTTCGTTTACACGGCATTCCTGAGAATATTGTGTCTGACAGAGGATCCCAGTTTGTTTCCAGGTTCTGGCGATCCTTTTGTGCTAAGATGGGCATTGATTTGTCGTTTTCGTCTGCCTTTCATCCTCAGACTAATGGACAAACGGAGCGAACTAATCAGACTCTGGAGGCTTATTTGAGGTGTTTTGTTTCTGCAGATCAGGATGATTGGGTGACCTTCTTGCCGTTGGCTGAGTTTGCCCTTAATAATCGGGCTAGTTCCGCTACTTTGGTTTCGCCTTTTTTTTGCAACTCTGGTTTCCATCCTCGTTTTTCCTCGGGACATGTGGAGCCTTCTGACTGTCCTGGGGTAGATTCCGTGGTGGATAGGTTGCAGCAGATCTGGAATCATGTGGTGGACAACTTGAAGTTGTCACAGGAGAAGGCTCAGCGTTTTGCCAACCGCCGCCGCGGTGTGGGTCCCCGACTTCGTGTTGGGGATTTGGTATGGCTGTCTTCTCGATTTGTTCCTATGAAGGTCTCCTCTCCTAAATTTAGGCCTCGCTTCATCGGTCCTTACAAGATATTGGAAATCCTTAATCCTGTGTCCTTTCGCTTGGATATTCCGGTGTCGTTTGCCATTCACAACGTGTTCCATAGGTCTTTGTTGCGGCGGTACGTTGTGCCTGTGGTTCCTTCTGTTGAGCCTCCTGCTCCGGTGTTGGTTGAGCGCGAGTTGGAGTACGTGGTGGAGAAGATCTTGGATTCTCGTCTCTCCAGACGGAGGCTTCAGTATCTGGTCAAGTGGAAGGGCTATGGCCAGGAGGATAATTCCTGGGTGGTTGCCTCTGATGTGCATGCTGCCGATTTAGTTCGTGCCTTTCACGCTGCTCATCCTGATCGCCCTGGTGGTCCTGGTGAGGGTTCGGTGACCCCTCCTTAAAGGGGGGGTACTGTTGTGAATTAGACTTTTTTGGCTCCCTCTTGTGGTCACTAGTGATATGACTCTGGGATTGTCTTTCCTCAGTTTGGCACCCACCTGGGTCGTTAGTCCAGGGGTGTTGCTATATAAACTTCCTGGATCCTCAGTCCAGTGCCTGGCATCGTTGTAATCAGATCCTTTCTGTTTGCTCCTGTCTGCTGGTCTTGGTTCTTGCAAAATTAAGCTAAGTCCTGCTTCCTTGTTTTTTGGTTATCTGTATTGCTCTTATTTTCTGTCCAGCTTGTACTAAATGTGATTCCTGATTTTGCTGGAAGCTCTAGGGGGCTGGTATTCTCCCCCCGGGCCGTTAGAAGGTTCGGGGGTTCTTGAATATCCAGTGTGGAAATTTTGATAGGGTTTTTGCTGACCGTATAAGTCATCTTACTATATTCTGCTATTAGTCAGTGGGCCTCTCTTTGCTAAATATCTAGTTCATTCTTACGTTTGTCTTTTCTCCTTACCTCACCGTTATTATTTGTGGGGGGCTTGTATCCAACTTTTGGGGTCTTTTTCTCTGGAGGCAAGAAAGGTCTATCTTTTCCCTTCTAGGGTTAGTTAGTTCTCCGGCTGGCGCGAGACGTCTAGAACCAACGTAGGCACGTTCCCCGGCTGCTGCTATTTGTGGTGCTAGGATTAGATATACAGTTAGCCCAGTTACCACTGCCCTATGAGCTGGTTTTTTATGTTTGCAGACTTGGTATGTACTTTTCAGACCCTCTGCCATTGGGGTCATAACAGACGTGTGCACGATATTTTATGATTGTGCATGCATCTACTTATGTGGAAGTGAGCGGCTTTATATAATCCCTTCGGTCATGATCAGGGGTTGCAACCTTTGGCACATATGTCACAGTCGACACTAGGGTTATGTTTTCTTGGTACACTGGGTAGCTTGGATATACAATTGCGAGGGCACTGTCATTACACAACTCTATTGGTCCAACCAGAAAAGAAGAAGATGAGACCTGGCTAGCGAGATAAAGTAGCAGCGGGGGATCAACAGGTGCGTAGTCGCTTTTTAGTAATTTGATACTTTAAAAAAAGGGGGTGCAAAACGCCTTTACAACATTACATAAATCAAAGGGTGCAAAGTCTTTCGAGTGTCAAAAAAAATACAGGAGCACCATTTACCAATCACAGGTGGTGACACAACTGCCCGCATAATTTTAACACAAGTAGACAGCTGGCTCCAAATTTCAAATTTCATATTGCATGGCACACAGAGTTCTTCTTTGATTTTTTTCTCTTTAATCACCACAAGGTTGCTGATCTTTGGTGTCAGCAGAATGCAAGTGACAAACCCTTTGGAATTTGCTAAATTATTTAATTAAGGACTGGGTTCGACCCTTTAAATATTAGGAATCACAGTGGTCTGTAGAGAGGAAGAACAGTTTTCCCGTCATAGATGAGATTCTTCAGCTGTAAAATCTCATTGAGCGGCTGAATACTCTCTGACATTTCCATATGACATGGAATCTAAGTTTCTCCCATTTACTGCAGTACATCACTATATCAGCTTCAAAATGCCTCATTTCCTTGGCTGGATAAGTGCACTGGTCTAAAACACAGTTTTAGACCGATAAATGCATATCTGTATGCTGTTTAAAAATATTCGCACCATCGTTTCATTGTTACATAGTTACATAGTTATTAAGGTTGAAGGAAAACTTTAAGTCCATCTAGTTCAACCCATAGCCTAAACTAACATGCCCTAACATGTTGATCCAGAGGAAGGCAAAAAAAAACCTTGTAGCAAAGAGTAAGCTCCACCTTGGGGAAACAAATTCCTTCCCGACCCCACATATGGCAATCAGACTAGTTCCCTGGATCAACGCCTTATCAAGGAATCTAGTGTATATACCCTGTAACATTACACTTTTCCAGAAAGGCATCCAGTCCCCTCTTAAATTTAAGTAATGAATCACTAAGTGCAACATCATACGGCAGAGAGTTCCATAGTCTCACTGCTCTTACAGTAAATAATCAGTGTCTGTTATTATGCTTAAACCTTCTTTCCCCCAGACGTAGAGGATGCCCCCTTGTCCCTGTCTCAGGTCTATGATTAAAAAGATCATCAGAAAGGTCTTAGTACTGTCCCCTCATATATTTATACATTAAAATAAGATCACCCCTTAGCCTTGGTTTTTGCAAACTAAATAGCCCCAAGTGTAATAATCTATCTCGGTATTGCAGACACCCCAGTCCTCTAATAACCTTGGTCGCTCTTCTCTGCACCCGCTCCAGTTCAGCTATGTCTTTCTTATACACCGGAGACCAGAACTGTGCACAGTATTCTAAGTGTGGTCGAACTAGTGACTTGTATAGAGGTAAAATTATGTTCTCCTCATGAGCATCTATGCCTCTTTTAATGCATCCCATTATTTTATTTGCCTTTGTAGCAGCTGCCTGACACTGGCCACTGAATATGAGTTTGTCATCCACCCATACACCCAGGTCTTTTTCATTGACGGTTTTTCCCAGAGTTTTAGAATGAAGCACATAGTTATACATTTTATTGCTTCTACCCAAGTGTATGACCTTACATTTATCCCCATTAAAGCTCATTTGCCATTTATCAGCCCAAGCTTCTAGTTTACATAAATCATCCTGTAATATAAAATTGTCCTCCCCTGTATTGATTACCCTGCAGAGTTTAGTGTCATCTGCAAATATTGAAATTCTGCTCTGAATGCCCCTTACAAGGTCATTAATAAATATGTTAAAAAGAAGAGGGCCCAATACTGACCCCTGTGGTACCCCACTGCTAACCGCGACCCAGTACGAGTGTGCTCCATTAATAACCACCCTTTGTTTCCTATCCCTGAGCCAGCTCTCAATCCACTTACACATATTTTCCCCTATCCCCATTATTCTCATTTTATATAACAACCTTTTGTGTGGCACCGTATCAAAAGCTTTTGAAAAGTCCATATACACTACATCCACTGGGCTCCCTTGGTCCAGTCTGGAACTTACCTCTTCATAGAAGCTGATCAAATTAGTCTGACATGAACGGTCCCTAGTAAACCCGTGCTGATACTGGGTCATAAGGTTATTCCTCTTCAGATACTCCAGTATAGCATCCCATAGAAAGCCCTCCAGGATTTTACCCACATACATTATATGTGATTGCAGTGGGTAGCCTATAAATTGACCAATTGATAAGGATTTTTCAATGTCAAAGTAAAAACAAATCTCTAAAATCAATGTACATTAGTTATGATCATTAAAGAACCCCAGACTAAACTGAGGCATAATGCCTGGGGAAGGTCTGAGGCACGGATTTATCTTAGCTGTACTGTATTTTGAATATTGTCATAACACAAGTGAAGAGGAGATGGGCGACGTGATATTACCTACTTTCAAATCTTAATGGCCAAGATGTATCCAGACTCACCATAAAATGGCTGCTGAATTCACTGCATCTGCTTTTATACAGGCTATGACAGTCCGTCCTGATTGGCTGTGCTATAATTGTGATATAATAGCTGCAAGTCATTATTAAGAAGCCTACTTAGCCATGCCTGATGTTATGTGAACCTCCTCTGGCACATGCAATCTACTGCAATGTGTAAAATGGTGGCAGTTAGCTTAAGTGATTTGCACAAAACAAATTGCAAATTGTTTCAACTTTGCTGGGTTTAGCAAATTCCTAAAAAATACCATGAATTTAATTTGCACAGTTATTTCACACATTCCTAATCTCGTTATAATATATTAAATTTGTCTTTTGAAAGTCTGGAGTCCAGAAACAAATTTGCAGAAAGGTGAGGGTGAATATGTCTCTTGAAGGTTTGCCCAAAGTGTTTCTTTAGAAGCAAAACTTTTGAATATATCACTATTTGCTTCCTACTAATTGGATTCTAGGTGAATAAACACTAGTCCCCCCCCCTCCCCGTTTACACCTTCTAGCCTTGGAACACCACTTTTACTTTTCTGCTTTGTTTAACTGCTTCCTTGTAGAGATTGTCTCAAGTTTTTTCTTCAGGAATGCACCACCCTTGGCCCACAGTTTTCTGCTTTCTCGGGAGACCTTTCTGACTATCTATCCATTATCTACCTAGTATCTATCTTTTCATATCTTTAACACTAAAAAATCAGTAATTTCTTGAATTCATTACATTGCCGTACATGTTACACACACGGAACACGGATGCCACACAGAAGACACGTGGATTGAGAAAACATACACAGAGATGCTAGTGAAAAAACACATGGATGGTCAAAATGTATCCTCCCACACGGACGTGTTTTTATGTGCGCGTGTGAAGGGGGCTTTAATTTTCCATGAGTAATGAGATCATTCTTTCTCCAGGTTTTATGTGAAAGGTAGTGATAATATAGCAGCAATGAGCCTAAAATAGTTAAATAGAGGGTCTACATGATGGGACATATGACAGAACGTTACACATTTGGTATTTCATGCACTAAGCAATGGACAAGCATACATTCAGTTACAACATAGTAAATGTGACTTAGGCTACTTTCACACTAGCGTCGGGCTCGGCCCATTGCGGTGCGTCAGGCCGAGGTTCCCGACGCTAGCGTTGTCTCCGCTGCACAACGGGGGCAGCGGATGCATTTTTCCAGCGCATCCGCTGCCCCATTGTGAGGTGCGGGGAAGTGCGGGGAGGTGGGGGCGGAGTGCCGGCCGCGCATGCGCGGTCGGAAAAAAGCGGACCGTCGGGAGCAAAAAACTTTACATGTAACGTTTTTTGCTCCCGACGGTCCACCACAGCACGGCGCAACCGTTGCACAACGGTTGCGACGTGTGTCATTGCGTCGCAAATGTGTCGCTAATGTTAGTCAATGCAGAAAAAACGCATCCTGCAAGCACTTTTGCAGGATGCGTTTTTTCGGCAAAACGACGCTTTGCAGTGTGAAAGTAGCCTTAGCCGGAGATATCTATCCAATTTTTCCACACTAGAGAACTTGTAAATTGCTTCATGAAATCTCTAAAACTTCTCCAATTGCACTGGTTGAGCAGAACTAGTACATTATGTGGCTCATTAGGTTATTATTAATTCATACATTCTGCAGCGGGCTACAAAGCAAGTTGCCATTATTCACTTGTAACCCAGGTGAATAATGGAATCCTCTAATATACCAGCAGTAATTATTCACGGCAGGTTGTCCAGTAATGGAGGGAATAACCAGAAGAAGCAAATATTAGCAAAGCACTGAGAGGCTCATAGAAATGAAGTAATCTATTATATCGCCTAACACAGTCTACAACCAGACATGGTCAAATCTCTTATAATTCAATTTCACCAGATTTGATAATCTACACAAAAATTGAGCCGTAGTGCCCTGCAAAGTAGTTTGCCAGACTCTGGGGTCTCATAGAACTGAATCCAATTTTTTTTTTATCAAACTTTTCATTACAAACACAACCAAGTGACCTCATCCTATAAACAGATGGTAACCCAATAGTAACCAACTCACCATAACACAATGTGCTGACAGAATTTACATGTTTTTCAAAATGAAACAAAATGGTCTAAAAATTATCCCTCTTATCCATTTCTGATCAGGCAGACTATTATTTGCAGAACACTGACTTAGGATTCGCTCACACCGACGTATAAAAAAAAGGTCCCATTCTTATCCAGGATAGTGGGACAATTTTTGCTCACTTGTTATCTGTGTGATGTCTATATGCAATCTTTTTTTTTTTACTCAGCAGCTATTAATATTTTATGGGACCATTTACAGTTTCCTATGCTACAAAATTGTAATGTATCTGTAAAAAATAGATGCCCTACCGATGCAGTTTTTGTTTTTTTCTTGCACAGTGCTGATTTTGGAGTGAAATCCCAGTATGCTGTGATTTTTTCTCATGCCAGATGTAACTGAGAAAATATATGCAGATCTGCACTGCCTCATTGAATAACATTGGTCTGAGTGTAATCCAATTTCTTATAGTATTGCACTTGTCTGATTTATACGCCAGTGTGAGCAAACCCTAAAACTGATGGTGTCGCTGTCAGAGTTAACATCATCTTGCAGTGATTGAGACAAATTATGTTACATATATTCCATAATGCACTCCACTTCCTCCCCAATAATATGCTTGCCAAAGGGATAAGAGGTCACTTGTGGTCTGTGTTTCGTAGTAGTACCATCAGCTGGTGTTCATAGTGGTGGGTGCATCGGCTTCCTCTTGCTGCTCCCACATTCTCACCTATAGTATGGATCTTTTTTTGTTATACTGGGGTACAAATGTATTTTTGATAACTTTTTATTACACTTTTTGGGAGGTGAAAAAACAAAGCGGTGATTCTATATATTTTTTATCACAAATTACCACTAAGTATAATTTACATGCTACTCTATTGCAGGTCTATAAGATAATGAGAATAACAAATGTATATATGTTTTTATGTTTACTGTTGGTAAAAAAAGGAAAGTTTTTATTATTCCATAGACAAAATTGAGTGAGGACTTTTGTGGGACAAGCTCTATCTCTCACAAATATTTTGGGGGTAAACTTGACTTTTGATAATTTTTTATTTACATGGAATCTGTCACTCGTATTCTGCTCCCTAAGCAGAGACATTTCTCTTCCATGTGGTGCCATTGCTGACAACCTGAAACGAGAAGTGGTGTTATTTCTTATGTAACGTCCTCTTATAGCAAACTGTCTGCTGGACACCGGAGTAATGAATAATTACACTTCTCTATAGTTCAATTCTTGTTAGAGTTTTGTAGTCTAAACTATAGCGTTAACCAAAAAAAATGATCCAGAGCATAAGTTGGTATACCTGCAATGTATAGGAGCATGTTCACATTGTAGCCATTTCACAGACAAAACCCAAGAAAAACAAAAAACAAAATAAGCATATACCATGTAGTAATTAAATAAGCATACAGTAATAGTACATGCAAATAGCATAAGGTACTAAGTTAACACAATTTTGATTAAACAAAAAATAATAAAAGTCATCTCACTGTGACAAGGTGTACCCTATTGGGACGGTCATATTTATACTATAAAAAACTCACCTCGTGTCAGCTGACATTAATGTAGATAAGGGCGGAACAGAACCCATGCCCGACTGTTGAGACACCTACCCATTGAAAGCCATATAGAAGAAATATCCAGCATTGTAGTATGGTATCCCACAAAAAAATATGTGGATTATAAAAGGGAAACTACAGGTTTTCTGACAAATCTGTTGGGGTGTACTCAGTTATGCTGAGCACTGTATTTTCATATAGGGCAACAAACACAAGTAAAATGCAAATAATTTTGTCATTGTTATAATAGTAGAAAACATACATAAATGCAGAGTCAGCATATCCCATTGCAAAAATGTGAACAAGCAAGATGATTCACGCAACGAAAAATACTCAAAGTGTCTACTGTCGGAAGTTTTGCAGTGCATAAAAAAATATATAAAAATTAAGACTCAGGATAGTTAACTGGTTAAATAAAATAAAGTAAATGCTACTAACTTTCACATCACCATTCCCAAGCTTACCCATTCTAATTCCTGAGCACATCTACCCCGCTGGTGATTGTCTGCAGAGGTTACGCACCATCCCCTCCTGAAGAGGAAGTCAGAAGACCATATTGGGATCCGGGCAGCAATATGGAGGATTATTGGACGATTGATTAGTAAAAAAATATATTTTTTTAATATTTAGACCATGCTGAGCCTAGATATAAAGAAAGAAAAGGATTGTTCTATCAAAATAATAACATAAAGAGGATAGAAATAAAACATGAAAAATAAAATATTGGAAAGATTGTTTTGAAAACTATGACCTTGATGCAGAAAATGATTTCTGAGTCTCTGCTACATCCTGAACAATGAGTTCACACATTCTGTAAAGAAAAATTAATGTATAATAACTTTTTTTTATTGGAAACCTGTGATACTTTCTGCCATTATTGAGATTCTAACAGATGCATTCGTTTGTCTTTTATTCTACATGCAATCATTGCTATGGCAACATAATGTGCCCACTTGTCAAATAAATGAGAAATACCAAATTTCCTGATCAAATATAAAAGGTCTTTGTGAGCACGGTAAGAAAAGAAGAAGGTAAAATAAGCATCTTACAGGTACAAAAAAAGGTATAAAATGGAAAAAACTTACTTGTAAAGCAAAATATCTTATACCTAAAAATATTGCAGAAAAAGATCATGTGGACCACTTACTTTTTTTGTAGGAAATTTCCAATATGTTAGAAAATGCAAACTAAAGGTTGTAATGGAGCTGTCACCTGTCTTGTCTGCTTTATTAAATGGTTGTATTCCCTAATACAACACAATCCTGTAGGCCTATTTTCTTATATCTTTGTATTAATAAATTGACAACTGGGTGTTACCAATCCTCTAGGCAAAGGGGTGTGTCCCTACACAGTCTGATATTGTGAGCACCGATTGAACATTATGACTGTCTCGGGACATGCCACCACCATAGTTGTTTTGTCATGGCGGGTTAGGTATCCCACAGTGATGAGTGTTCTCTTCCTGCCTCAGAGCCAGAGTTTGCTCCTCTAACCCAATTTACTGAACTCTGTTGTAATCCATGTCAGGCTTTGCAGATGGCTCGACATGATCTCTTGTGATCATATGCCTGGGACTACATAATGCCTACACACACCTGGTTCTTCGTATTCAGACTTTATAGTTACTCTGGATTTCTGTCTCCTATCTGTTCCTTATCATCCAGGACATCTGCTATGTGCCCACTCATTGCTTCCAGGATGTCTGCTGCCCCACTGCGTCTCTAGGATCTCTGCTACATATCCGCCTATGGTTTTCAGGATATCTTCTGTCCGCCTGTAGCTTCCAATACATTTTCTACCTGTTCCCGGTCTTCTGAGACCTCTGCTATATGTCCACCTGCAGCTTCCAGGACATCTTATGTCTGTCTGTGGCTTCCAGTACCTCTACTATCTGTTACCAGTCTTCCAGAACTTCTAGTACCTATTCCCACTCTTTCAAGACCTCTGTTACATGTTCACCTAAGACTTCGAGGACTTATCCCTTCTGCTTTCAGCCAACAGGACCTCTACTACCCGTCTGCAGCCTCCAGGACCTTTGCTACTTATATGGTGCTTTCAGGACTTCTACTACTTGTCTGCTGTCTTCAGGACCTCTGATACCTGTCTGAGGTCTCCAGGATCTGTGCTCGGTGTTTCCTACATGCCTCATCTGCTTGTTGCATCAACGCTTATGGCTTGTGTGCCCACCTTCACTTTTGGCTTTGAGGATCCACCTTATCTAATGACTCTAAGGCTACATTCACATGTTCAGTATTTGGTCAGTATTTTACATCAGTATTTGTAAGCCAATATCAGTAGTGGGTGAAGGAAAAAGTAGTAGGAATGCAGAAGTGGTGATGTGTTTCTATTATACTTTCCCTCTGATTGTTCCACTCCTAATTTTGGCTTACAAATACTGATGGAAAATACTTAACGTGTGAACATGGCCTGAGTAGCTCATAGCTTCTACTGAGTTGCTGTTTATCATACGCCTGCTAGTTATTCAATTCTAATTAATAGCTTGAGGCTTTACAAGAGGCTCTTCTACATTTTCTCACCTCCTGATGCAAAAGTGAGAGGCACTGAGCTAAACAATGTAACTAGAGTAGTGGAGACTTGGTTTTGCAGAACTGGAACAGCTGAGTTGTGTTAGTAGTGACCAGAGGAAGCAGAGCTGGAACAGCAGAGTTGTGTTAGTTGTGACCAGAGGAAGCAGAGCTGGAACAGCAGAGTTGCGTTAGTTGTGACCAGAGGATGCAGAGCTGGAAAAGCAGAGTTGTGTTAGTTGTGGCCAGAGGAAGCAGAGCTGGAACAGCAGAGTTGTGTTAGTTGTGACCAGAGGAAGCACAGCTGGAACAGCAGAGTTGTGTTAGTTGAGACCAGAGGATGCAGAGCTGGAACAGCAGAGTTGTGTTAGTTGTGACCAGAGGATGCAGAGCTGGAACAGCAGAGTTGCTATAATTAAGACTAGATGAAGGAGAGTTGGAAGAGATTTTTGTTTTGCAGTGGAGACTGTTGTGGATTCTGTTTTTGGGCTCCCTCTGGTGGTTACAACTGGTACTGTGTGACTTTGGTGGGTTGCGGTCTCTGGTTTCCACCTGTCCATCAGTGGCTGGGTGTTTCCTATTTAACCTGGCTTTCCTGTCATTCCCTTGCCGGCTATCAATGTATCAGTGTGTGTCTCTGTTACCTGCTCCTAGGCCTTCAAGACAAGCTAAGTCTGTATTTCCCTGTTTCATGATTGCTTTCATGTTTTTTAGTCCAGCTTGCAGATATGTAATTCTCTGCTGCTGGTTGCTCTAGTGGGCTGAAATTACCACTCATGTACCATGAGTTGGGACATGAGTTTAAGTAATTTCAGGATGGTATTTTGAAGGGTTTTTCAGCTGACCGCGCAGTTCACCTTTTGTATCCTCTGCTATCTAGCTTAAGCGGGCCTCATTTTGCTGAATCTGTTTTCATAACTACGTTTGTGCCTTCCTCTCATTTCACCGTCATTATATGTGGGAGGCTGCTATCTCTGTGGGAATATTTCTCTGGAGGCAAGTGAGGTCTGTTATTCTTCTGATAGGGGAAGCTAGATCTCCGGCTGGCGCGAGACGTCTAGGGGCCCCCCAGGAACGTCCCCCGGCTACTGTTAGTTGAGTGTTGAGGTTCAGGATCGCGGTCAGCTCAGGTTCCATCACCCTAGAGCTCGTCCTGTTTTTGCCCGTGTTATGTTGACAAATTCCCTGCCATTGGGAATCATGACAGTATAGCCGGCCCACAAAGTGTTAATTGTTTGGGCTGAAGCAGGAGAAAAAGAAGTGTTGAAGGGAAATTTTTTTTTTTTTTTTCCCCTCAGAGTTTTGCTGCCTAGCCCTTAATTGCTGTCTAGCTGCTTCTTACCTCCTCTTAACCCTTGAATGGCTCTGACCTTAGCTGTTTATCATGGATGTCCAGAGTTTGGCTTCCAGCCTGAATAATCTTGCTGTAAAAGTTCAAAATATACAGGATTTTGTTGTTCACACTCCTATGTCTGAACCTAGAATTCCTATTCCAGAGTTTTTTTCTGGAGATAGATCTACCTTCCTGAATTTCAGGAACAATTGCAAATTGTTTCTTTCGTTGAAATCTCGCTCCTCTGGAGACCCTGCTCAGCAGGTCAAGATTGTAATATCTTTCCTGCGGGGCGACCCTCAGAATTGGGCATTTGCATTGGCACCAGGGGATCCTGCATTGCTCAGTGTGGATGCGTTTTTTCTGGCACTGGGATTGCTCTATGAGGAACCTAACCTGGAGATTCAGGCTGAAAAGGCTTTATTGGCCCTCTCTCAGGGGCATGATGAAGCGGAAGTATATTGTCAAAAATTTCGGAAATGGTCGGTGCTTACTCAGTGGAATGAGTGCGCCCTGGCTGCAAACTTCAGAGATGGTCTTTCTGAGGCCATTAAGGATATTATGGTGGGGTTCCCTGCGCCTACAGGTCTGAATGAGTCTATGACTATGGCCATTCAGATTGATCGGCGTTTACGGGAGCGCAAACCTGTGCACCAGTTGGCAGTGTCTTCTGAACAGGCACCTGAGACTATGCAATGTGATAGAATTCAGTCCAGAAGTGAACGGCAAAATTATAGGCGAAAAAATGGATTGTGTTTTTATTGTGGTGATTCAGCTCATGTTATATCAGCATGCTCTAAACGCACAAAAAAGGTTGATAAATCTTTTGCCATTAGTACTCTGCAGTCTAAGTTCATTTTGTCTGTAACTCTGATTTGTTCACTGTCATCCATTTCCGTCGATGCCTATGTGGATTCGGGCGCTGCCCTGAGTCTTATGGATTGGTCTTTTGCCAAACGCTGCGTTTTAGTCTGGAGCCTCTGGAAGTTCCTATTCCTTTGAAGGGAATTGACTCTACACCATTGGCTATGAATAAACCGCAGTACTGGACACAAGTGACCATGCGCATGACTCCCGTTCATCAGGAGGTGATTCGCTTCCTTGTACTGCATAATTTACATGATGTACTAGTGCTTGGTCTGCCATGGTTACAAACTCATAATCCAGTCCTGGATTGGAAAACAATGTCTGTGTTAAGCTGGGGATGTCAGGGGGTTCATGATGATGCACCTCTGATTTCAATTGCTTCATCTACTCCTTCTGAGGTCCCTGCGTTTTTGTCTGACTATCGGGATGTTTTTGAGGAGCCTAAGCTCAATTCGCTCCCTCCTCATAGGGATTGTGACTGTGCTATAGAATTAATTCCTGGCAGTAAGTTCCCTAAGGGTCGTTTATTTAATCTGTCAGTGCCAGAGCATACTGCTATGCGGAATTATATTAAGGAGTCCTTGGAAAAGGGACATATTCGTCCATCTTCGTCCCCTCTGGGAGCAGGTTTTTTTTTCGTGGCTAAAAAGATGGTTCCCTGAGGCCTTGTATAGATTATCGCCTTCTGAATAAGATTACAGTCAAATATCAGTATCCATTGCCATTATTGACTGATTTGTTTGCTCGCATTAAGGGGGCTAGGTGGTTCACTAAGATAGATCTTCGCGGTGCGTATAATCTTGTGCGGATAAAGCAGGGTGATGAGTGGAAAACCGCATTTAATACGCCTGAGGGCCATTTTGAGTATTTGGTAATGCCTTTTGGACTTTCTAATGCTCCTTCAGTCTTTCAGTCCTTTATGCACAATATTTTCCGTGAATATCTGGATAAGTTTATGATTGTGTATTTGGATGATATTTTGGTGTTTTCTGATGACTGGGAGTCTCATGTTCTACAGGTCAGGAAGGTGTTTCAAGTTCTGCGGGCCAATTCTCTGTTTGTGAAGGGCTCAAAATGTCTCTTCGGAGTCCAGAAGATTTCTTTTATGGGGTACATTTTTTCTCCTTCTACTATTGAGATGGATCCCGTCAAGGTTCAGGCGATTTGTGACTGAACACAACCTACATCTGTTAAGAGTCTTCAGAAGTTCTTGGGTTTTGCTAATTTTTATCGTCGGTTCATTTCTAATTTTTCCAGTGTTGTTAAACCTTTGACTGATTTGACTAAAAAGGGTGCTGATGTTGCTAATTGGTCTCCTGCGGCTGTGGAGGCCTTTCAGGAACTTAAGCGCCGGTTTTCTTCTGCTCCTTTGTTATGTCAACCAGATGTTTCACTTCCTTTTCAGGTTGAGGTTGATGCTTCCGAGATTGGAGCGGGGGCGGTTTTGTCACAGAGAAGTTCCGATGGCTCGGTGATGAAGCCATGTGCGTTCTTTTCTAGAAAATTCTCGCCCGCCGAGCGCAATTATGATGTGGGTAATCGGGAGCTTTTGGCCATGAAGTGGGCATTTGAGGAGTGGCGTCATTGGCTTGAGGGTGCTAGACATCGTGTGGTGGTCTTGACTGATCACAAAAATCTGATTTACCTTGAGTCTGCCAGGCGTTTGAATCCTAGACAGGCTCGTTGGTCGTTGTTTTTTTCTCGTTTCAATTTTGTGGTTTCATACTTGCCAGGTTCAAAGAATGTGAAGGCAGATGCTCTTTCCAGGAGTTTTGTGCCTGACTCTCCTGGAGACTCTGGGCCTACTGGCATCCTTAGGGATGGGGTAATATTGTCCGCCGTCTCCCCAGACTTGCGACGTGCATTGCAGGAGTTTCAGGCGGATAAACCTGATCGGTGTCCACCAGAAAGACTGTTTGTTCCGGATGATTGGATCAGTAGAGTCATCTCCGAGGTCCATTCTTCTGTGTTGGCTGGTCATCCTGGAATATTTGGTACTAGAGACTTGGTGGCCAGGTCTTTTTGGTGGCCTTCCTTGTCAAGGGATGTGCGCACCTTTGTGCAGTCTTGTGAAGTGTGTGCTCGGGCTAAGCCTTGCTGTTCTCGGGCCAGTGGGTTGTTGTTATCCTTGCCTATTCCGAAGAGGCCTTGGACGCACATTTCCATGGATTTTATTTCAGATCTCCCTGTCTCACAGAAAATGTCCGTTATCTGGGTTGTGTGTGACCGCTTTTCTAAGATGGTTCATTTGGTACCCTTGCCTAAGTTGCCTTCCTCCTCTGAGTTGGTCCCTTTGTTTTTTCAGAACGTGGTTCGTTTGCATGGGATTCCGGAGAATATCGTTTCGATCAGATTTGGAATCAGGTGGTGGACAATTTGAAGTTGTCTCAGGAGAAGGCTCAGCAGTTTGCTAATCGTCGTCGCCGCGTGGGTCCCCGACTTCGTGTTGGGGACTTGGTGTGGTTGTCTTCTCGTTTTGTCCCTATGAAGGTCTCTTCTCCCAAGTTTAAGCCTCGGTTCATCGGTCCTTATAAGATCTTGGAGATTCTTAACCCTGTATCTTTTCGTTTGGATCTCCCAGCATCGTTTGCTATTCATAATGTGTTCCATCGGTCGTTATTGCGGAGGTATGAGGTGCCCGTTGTACCTTCGGTTGAGCCTCCTGCTCCGGTGCTGGTGGAGGGAGAATTGGAGTATGTTGTTGAGAAGATCTTGGATTCTCGTGTTTCCAGACGTAAACTCCAGTATTTGGTTAAGTGGAAGGGTTATGGTCAGGAGGATAATTCCTGGGTGGTCGCCTCTGATGTTCATGCGACTGATTTGGTCCGCGCCTTCCATAGAGCTCATCCTGATCGCCCTGGGGGTTCTCGTGAGGGTTCGGTGACCCCTCCTCAAGGGGGGGGTACTGTTGTGGATTCTGTTTTTGGGCTCCCTCTGGTGGTTACAACTGGTACTGTGTGACTTTGTTGGGTTGCGGTCTCTGGTTTCCACATGTCCATCAGTGGCTGGGTGTTTCCTATTTAACCTGGCTTTCCTGTCATTCCCTTGCCGGCTATCAATGTATCAGTGTGTGTGTCTCTGTTACCTGCTCCTAGGCCTTCAAGACAAGCTAAGTCTGTATTTCCCTGTTTCATGATTGCTTTCATGTTTTTTAGTCCAGCTTGCAGATATGTAATTCTCTGCTGCTGGTTGCTCTAGTGGGCTGAAATTACCACTCATGTACCATGAGTTGGCACATGAGTTTAAGTAATTTCAGGATGGTATTTTGAAGGGTTTTTCAGCTGACCGCGCAGTTCACCTTTTGTATCCTCTGCTATCTAGCTTAAGCGGGCCTCATTTTGCTGAATCTGTTTTCATAACTACGTTTGTGCCTTCCTCTCATTTCACCGTCATTATATGTGGGAGGCTGCTATCTCTGTGGGAATATTTCTCTGGAGGCAAGTGAGGTCTGTTATTCTTCTGATAGGGGAAGCTAGATCTCCGGCTGGCGCGAGACGTCTAGGGGCCCCCCAGGAACGTCCCCCGGCTACTGTTAGTTGAGTGTTGAGGTTCAGGATCGCGGTCAGCTCAGGTTCCATCACCCTAGAGCTCGTCCTGTTTTTGCCCGTGTTATGTTGACAAATTCCCTGCCATTGGGAATAATGACAGGAGACCAGATATAGCAGTTCTGGAAAAATGGACTTTGTTTTAGTGGACACCAGATATAGAAGAGTTGGAACATCAGCATTAGTTGTAATGGAAACCAGATGTTGTAGAGTTGGAACAGTGGAGTTGTTGTTACAGTGGAGACAAGATGTGGCAGAAGTGGAACAGGAGAGTTGTTATAGTGAATGCCAGGTATAGCAGGACTGGAACAGTAGAGTTGTTGTAGTAGTGACCACAGGATGTAGAGTTGGAACAGCAGAGTTGTGATAATTAGGACTAAATGTTGGAAAGTTGGAACAGCTGAGTTTTTTTGTAGTGGAGACTAGATGTAGGAGAGCTGGAACAGAAGAGTTTTTGCAGTGAAGGTCAAATGTAGCAGTTCTGGAACAATGGAGTTTGTTTTAGTGGACACCAGACATAGAAGAGCTGGAACAGCAGAGTATGTTGTAGTAGAGACAGTGTAATTTGTTGCAGTGGAGACCAGATGTAACAGAGCTGGAACATTGAGTTGGATTAATGGAGACAAGATTCAGCAGAGTTAGAACAGTGGAGTTGTTTTAGTGGAGACCAGATGTAGCAGAGCTGGAAAAGCAAAATTGTTCTAGTAGAACAAAGTAGTGACAAGAATGCCATCTACCTGAATACTCAGGTGGTATCCTGCAAACTGAGTCGAGTGAAACAAACAGATATTATGACATCATTGGAGTAATTCATACTTGAACTATTACAATTTAAAAAAATTGTAAAAACTTAATTTTTTTTCAGAAGTGAAATTCTAAGAATGTATAGTTCCAGCATTACTCCATATATTACATTCCTGATGTTGTGTCTAGAGAGAAAAAAAATGAATACAAATCTCAGTTTTAATGTCACCCGGCAGTTTTAAGAGTGTCGCAATTTCAAAGAAATCAAAACATTGTGATGACTGATCTTTACTTTCTTTCCTCTTAGTGAAAACTGTCATGGGTTCTGCGAGAAAAAGCCATCATTGTCTTGCAATTACAGAGAATCTTTTGTTTCACGAAATGACTGTAAAGTGACTGGTGTCATTATCATTTTCTGCAGAATCAATGACTGAGAATGAGTCTGTGCTGTATTTCGAGCTTGTCGGTGCAGGTTCTCACGTGATTCATCGCACGCCGTGCCCAACGCTAAAAACTCATCTCTATAAACACTATTGGCATCTCCTGTCTGAATAGGTCTTAAATCAAATGATATGGCAACGCTGGCATGCTGGGAAGTTTCACGGGAGCTCTGCATTATGTTGTTCCTACTTAAACTTACTAGTGACTGGCAGCTGTAATATGTAAATCTTTCTTCAAGGACTCATTTTTCAGGGACAAGAACTTCCTAAATGTAGCTTTTTATAAAGAAAAAGTATGTGCATGGAGCAATAGCTCTTTCTAATGGGAAAGGAGATCCCATATTTTCTACGATACTGCTATAGGGTAATAATATGTGCTACGAGGCTTACACTATTTCATAAAAATGAGACAAATGATGCCTCATAGAGTAAATGATGATGGCATAAAGGAAAAAGTCAGTATTACATAGAAAGGAACCTGCAAAGGTTTCTGCCAAGTTTCAGCCACATTTTTCTGAAAAGTTTGTATGTTTGCATCTCAGAATAAACTCCAATTTTGGTGGCAGAAATTTGTGGCTGAAATCGAAGGATTTCATCGGTGGATGTGTTACTGATTGGCTTTGGATTTTAGGGCGTTTGCACACGGCCATCTTTTCAGTCCAAGTGTGATCCGACAAAACAGTGAAGACCAATATTTTACAGGTCCGTACATGTCAGAATGTTTTCCTCAGACTAATTTGGTCCAAGAAATATATCACTGCATACCTGACTTGAATCCGTATCGTACTCGGCCATGCAAATCATTGAGTTCATTGGACTCCGCTCGGATGTTGTCTGAGTGCAATCCAATTTCCGAGCACTGACAGAACGGAGAAGATGGAGACATTATTTTCTCCATCTTCTCATTAGATAGTATTGGATCAAACTATGATCAGAGTGTGATTTGCATAATTGATCTGATTCTTTTGGATGAGAGAATGTACACTTGTGTAACCCTAGCTTTAAAAAACCATAAGAGGAAAAACCTCCACTAACCATAGACAAAAAAAAAAAACAGTGCACAGGCAAAGGTGCTTACCTGTCATGGCCTCTGACCAATTGCACTATCAAGGTGCAGCAGACCCAAGTTAAGATGGTAACTGCACCTATTAATGAGGTGGAGGGGAGTTTTTTGTTGTTAGTAGTGTTGAGCGATACCTTCCGATATGCAAAGGTATCGGTATCGGATTGGATCGGC
The DNA here is from genome assembly GCF_051348905.1 of Ranitomeya variabilis. Lineage (NCBI taxonomy): Eukaryota > Metazoa > Chordata > Amphibia > Anura > Dendrobatidae > Ranitomeya > Ranitomeya variabilis. Next base: position 274,588,821 of record NC_135235.1, on the reverse strand, counting down.
CGATATCCAAAAAATATCGGATATCGCCGATACCGATACCCGATACCAATGCATATCAATGGGACACAAAATATCAGAATGGTTCCCAGGGTCTGAAGGAGAGGAAACTCTCCTTCAGGCCCTGGGATCCATATTCATGTATAAAATAAAGAATAAAAATAAAAAATATTGATATACTCACCCCTCCGACGGCCCCGGCTCTCACCGGTCCAAGCGTCTGCCTCCGTTCCTAAGAATGCAGAGTGAAGGACCTTCGATGACGTCACGGCTTGTGATTGGTCGCGTTACCACTCATGTGACCGCTCACGCGACCAATCACAAGCCGCGACGTCATCGAAGGTCCTTCACTCCCTGCATTCTTAGGAACGGAGGCACCGCTAAGAGCCAGGGTCCGCTGGAGGGGTGAGTATATCAATATTTTTTATTTTTATTATTTATTTTTTACATGAATATGGATCCCAGGGCCTGAAGGAGAGTCTCCTCTCCTCCAGACACTGGGAACCATACGCACCGCACACTTCCGATTCCGATTTTCGATATCGCAAAAATATCGGAACTCGGTATCGGAATTCCGATACAGCAAATATCGGCCGATACCCGATATTTGCAGTATCAGAATGCTCAACACTAGTTGTTAGATTAGGACTGGCAAGATATAAGGACCCTTGATGTGGGTTGCCAGCTTAAGTATTTTGACCATAATATCAACCAATACCTTGCATACATTGTTATGTTTTTGTGCACTTTATATTTTTCGGGGTGCAGTTTGGCCTTAGATGGCTCTGTAAACTGTGGCCTCTGTTCACACAGGATGCATTAGTCAGCACTGGTTAGCCTGCCATATGGCGTCATTAATAGGCTGAGCCATATGCTCTGCATTCTCTGTGTTAACATGCCACATACAGATTATCTTTTTGAACTGGTGTACCAAGTGGCCAATCCCTGATTGTAGGCAGGCTGCTTCATCGGTATTATTGCACCTGTGCAGTTGCCATCTTAACTTGGGTCCGCTGCACCTTGATAGTGCAATTGGTCAGAGGCCGTGACAGGTAAGCACCTTTGCCTGTGTATTGTTTTTTTTTTTTTGACCCTAGCTTTAGCCTGATTCAGCAGGGATAATTCTTGTGTTTTCAGAATCTGTTTGAAATAAGGGGAGTTTTTGCAACCCACGATCACATGCATGTAAACTAATCCATGCATGTAAAAATTACATTTACAGGAAAGGGAAAAAATTCCCATGAATTAAATAGGAGTGTCTGATGCATTCAAGCTATTTGCTGTACAGCTTGTTCCTTTATGCAGCCAACTTCAGAGCCCCCGCGCTTCTCCAATGCTTCAGAAGCAAAGTTGTGTCTGCTAATAGCATAGGAGGACTCAGCCATGTCACCAATCTGAAATGTCAATCTTCAGGAGCGTACTATCCCCCAGAAAGCAGGAAGCTAGAAGGCAGGGGAGCATTGTGCTCCTGAAGAACAGACATCAGACAAGCCCTTTAATATGCACTTACCCGAATGAATACTCAATATCCTTGTTTGTCATGAATAGTGTTGAGCATTCTGATACCGCAAGTATCGGGTATCGGCCGATATTTGCGGTATCGGAATTCCGATACCGAGTTCCGATATTTTTGTTATATCGGAAATCGGAATCGGAAGTCCCCAGTGTATGGTTCCCAGGGTCTGGAGGAGAGGAGACTCTCCTTCTGGCCCTGGGATCCATATTCATGTAAAAAATAAAGAATAAAAATAAAAAATATGGATATACTCACCCCTCCGACGGAGCCTGGACCTTAGACGTGCAACCGGCAGCCTCCGTTCCGAAGAATGAGCGAGTGAAGGACCTGCAATGACGTCGCGGCTTGTGATTGGTCGCGTGAGCAGTCACATGAGCGGTCACGCGACCAATCACAAGCCGCGACATCATCGCAGGTCTTTCACTCGCTCATTCTTAGGAACGGAGGCTGCTGGTTACAGCGGTTACTACCAGGGCGCGTCAGAGGGTGAGTATATCCCTATTTTTTATTTTTATTCTTTATTTTACACATGAATATGGATCCCAGGGCCTGAAGGAGTGTTTCCTCTCCTTCAGACCCTGGGAACCATCCAGGATACCTTCCGATACTTGTGTCCCATTGACTTGTATTGGTATCGGGTATCGGTATCGGCGATATCCGATATTTTTCGGATATCGGACGATACCATCCGATACCGATACTTTCAAATATCGGAAGGTATCGCTCAACACTAGTCATGAAGTTTGTAGATTTCTGTAAGCTGGACAGAAAGGCAGTTTCAGAGATGTAATTTTAAACTCCTCAGCCCCAAAGAATTTGTAATAGGGACCTCCACGTCCTTAATACCATTTATAATACAGCTGCCTTCTTGTGTGAGGGTCTAAGTGCCCCTTGGAGTACCAGAGCTAGGTTGCAATTGTTACCTCTGTGCCCCTTATAATGACCATATATACTCGAGTATAAGCTGACCTGAGTATAAGCTGAGACCCCTAATTTTGCCACAAAAAACTGGGAAAACTTATTGACTTGAGTAAAAGCCTAGGGTGGGAAATGCAGCAGCTACTGGTAATTTTCAAAAATAAAAATAGATACCAATAAAAGTAAAATTAATTGAGACATCAGTAGGTTAAGTGTTTTTGAATATCCATATTGAATCAGGAGTGCCATATAATGCTCCATACAGTTCATGATGGGCCCCATAAGATGCTCCATGCAAACTACGCCCCATATAAGGCTGCATAAAAGGTTAATGATGGCCCCATAAGATGCTCCATATTGAAATATGCCCCATATAATGCTGCATAAAAGGTTAATGATGGCCTTATAAGATGCTCCATATTAAAATATGCCCCATATAATGCTGCACAAAGGTTGATGGCCCCATAAGATGCTCCATAGAATAATATGCCCCGTATGCTGCTGCAATAAAAAAATGACATACTCATCGCTGGGCACCAAGTGCCGGGGGCCTGAGTAGGTGGGGACACCGGCGCGCTATGGGGGCCAGGTGCGGGAGTTGCTGCTGGCTCAGGACACCGGCACTTGCGATATTCACCTGTCCCTGTTCCACCACCACATGCCGCTGTATCTTCCGGGTCTCTGCAGTGACTGTTCAGGCAGAGGGTGCACACTAACCACATCATCTCGCCCTCTGACCTGAATGTCACAGCCAGAGGAAGTGGAAGACAGAGCCCAGCGGTGGAACGGGGACAGGTGAATATCGCATGGCTCACCCTCCTCCATCATAGTCACCCCATCCTGACGCAGTCTGCAAGTCCCTGCTTCTCCGATGGTTTCCTGCGTGCGCCGGCAGCTTGTTCCTGTGTTCAGCGGTCACATGGTACCGCTCATTAAAGTAATGAATATGCGCTCTGCCTATGGGAGTGGAGTCGCGTCCATATTCATTACTTTATTGAGTGGTACCACATGACCGCTGAACACAGGAAGAGTTGCAGGCACTAGAGACCATCGGAGCTGCTGGGAAGTGCAGAGACTCTGCCGGGAGCAGGTGAGTATGATGTAACAGCTACTGCTCCTGCCGCTCCCCCTCCCCCGCCAACCTCCTGGGACACTGACTCGAGTATAAGCCGAGAGGGGCACTTTTAGCCTAAAAAATGGACTGAAAATCTCAGTTTATACTCGAGTATATGCGGTATGTTTTAAGTGTATGAATATCTAAACAAGGGGCACTAAATAAGACTAGCTATACATCGTAATCATTGTAAGGGTTAATCACAGTTTACTGTGTTTTGTAGAATTGTGATGTTATATATGATCGGGCCAGTAGAGGGCAGCGTCGAGAGGCCAGAGTTGGAGCACTGGGAGTTTAGCAGTTGGAAGGAGTTGAAGGAGAGTCCGGGTGGAAGTAAAGCTGCGCATCTTTGGAGAAGTCTGGATAGGGCGGTGCAACTCTGGTTCTGTTGTTGGTGACTCTGGGATGTGTTGTTTAGCTTTACATGAGCCTACTTGGTGAGGACAATCTAGTATATAGCATCTTGAGCTAGGCCACGTGAGGCCTTATCTCTAAGGACTTAGGGAAGCCCAGTGTTGGAGAGATTGGCATTTGCTAAGAGCTTTAAGATGGCATTTATATCACTAAGGACTTAAGGAAGCCCTGTGTTGGAGAGATAGGCATTCCCCAAGAGCTTGAAGATTGCATTTCTGATTATTCAGGACTCAACCCAGCAAAGATCCTTCTAATTCTGTTTCAGGACATACCGGAACCATCTTACATGTGAATACATATTAGCATATATAAATAACCTTATAGAGGTCCAGTTAGGAGAAAAGGCCTCTTCTGTAAGAGACACTTTGAAAACTGCTCCGTGTAGGCGATTAAGAAAGTACTGGCACAATACTGTCATTTTATTGATTTATGCATAAAAAGGGTTAATTGCATAACCCTGCCTTCATTGTATTTGTCACTTATACACTGTTTACCTAGTAAATATTCATATTAGATTATCTAGTTTTTATGCGTGTCTGCTGATTGAAACGTGGATGAGGACAACCAAAGGACGAGGAGTACAGCAACAATCCTTTTAAAATCTCAGTATCTGGACTGTACCTGCATACGATTCCTGTGACTTCCCAGTCGTCTTTCTACTCTGCTCCCCAATCCTATAGGCTCGAACCCCAATCTAAACGTACAATGGTGCTTTGCAGAGTCAAGACTGAGTGGAGCATAGGACTAGCCAAGTTCAGAGCCAGACTACATCTATCAGTCCCATAGAGAATGAATGGATAGGTGGTGTCCATGCACAAGCACTGCATTTGTAGCTCGCACGCTGAAGATCCTTGTGATCAGTAAGAGTCATAGCACTGAGTAGGTGAACAAACCCTTTCAATACCATTTACTTATGAGAATAGAAAAAGTATAAAGTATTGTGTATAATGGTGTATAGATATATAGAAAAAATGGTTTCCTAATATCAAGGTCACTAAGTGACTCACAGGCTTATGTGTAAGACGTCTCAGGTGAGAAGTGGAAGTAACATGTTATGTTGATCGATGCCTTCATTCTATCAATTATTACTGCCACATGAATACAGAAAATGTAAGTGCACTACTCTTATTTATTAGAGAGGGGATAATAAGGTCTGTACAATATACCATGCCTCGCAAAATGTTTTGCTTAGCAACCAATACTCCATGGATTTTCTGTAAGGCTTTCGGAAGATTCATTTTCAGATTTTCATCTCAAAAAAGTAAGAAAATGTAATCTTCCATGTTATAATGGCTAGACTATATTTTATGTATTGATCAATTGGCTGACTTCAAAATGTCATTACTTTTAGGTATTTTGCCATGCTGGATAGATGAATAACAAAGGACAAATATACTACTCTTAACTAACTGTATCCCCAGCATAAAACTCTGTTTCAAGTTAGAACACTTACAAGTAACTTATTGTTTGGCACTTAACTATTTTTTAGCAGGACAGTGCACCAGAAATTGGTGACCAGTCCATTGCTCTCGGGGAGCCTGTTGACTTGTTGGGTGGGGTGTAGAGGGTGAACATTAACCTCTTCGTGACATATGACAAGCAGTTATGTCATAAGTCATGTCCCTGAATCTGATGCAGGCTCGCAAGCCGAGTCCGCATCTTTCCCGGCAGATGATGGCTGATTTATTCAGCCATCAGCTGCCTCTAACAGCCGTGGGTGGATTGGAGCTCCACAAGTTAACCTTTTAAATGTTGCTGTCAATCTCTGAAAGTGACATTTGATATATTCCAGCATAGTTCAAGTGATCGGATGAATGTAGCTTCAAGTCCCCTAAGGGGACTAAAATACAGTAAAAAAAAATGTTTTAATCAAAATATAAAATAAATTATTTATACCGGTAAATGGCGTAAAGAAAAAAAAAGTTGAAATACCAGAATTGCGTTTTTTTTTTGGCTAACTCAACATTGCACAACACCAATAAAGTATCCTATCGTGGTTAGCCAAGCATAAATAAATACCTACAAAAGAAGGCACCACGTACACAATATTCTTTTAAAAATTCTTTATTAATGACAAATAAACCAACAAAGTGGTCATAAAATTGCCTGAACCGGCAAAGGTGAGACACAACAGACACAAAACAAAAGCGGACACATGGACCTAAAAATAACGACACATCGTGTAAGTACACAAAATGTGACACAATTCTATACATATGGGAACTAGGTATATGGGATAGATAGCATGGCTGGGCACATAATTAAATGTATAAATATAACAAAGTAAAGACAATTATAACATATGCACATAGGACCGGTATATGAAAAGTGAAAGTCACAGGGTTTAAGTAAACCACATATATCGGTCCATGAGCAGAGTAAAAAATGCCCTAACTAAACCATACAGCTATAGTAGCTACCTAAAGAACAAGTGTTTTACCCACATGAAAAAACAGGTCCAGGAGTCCACCACACCCGACGCGCGTTTCGCACGGAAATGCTTCGTCCAGGGGTGGATAGACGTTGGACAGGTACCTTTTTATATATGACAGATGGCCACAGAAGTGAAGACAGCTGAGAAACGCCAGCGCTACAGACCGGAAGTCGTCATCGTCATAGCAATCATAGTATTGCAGCGAGCAAGAGGATGCATCCACAAAAAATTAAAAATTAGGAGAAAAACGCCCCAACACTATAGCGGGACACTCCACCATAAGGGAAGAAGTGAAATATAAAGTGAGTCAAAAGTACGACTACCGTACAACGGAAAACTTCCGGGTGAACAGCCGTAAAGTGACTAAAGTGAAGTAAAAAGGTCAGGTAAATAAACCAGCGCCACAGCGTAGCAGTAGCTACGCAACGCTAGAGCGCACATACAAGAACGTCACATATTGGAGCAAGAGAGCACCACTGATAAAGTAAGGTGAATGAAGTGGAATAAAAAAGTCAGATAAATAAACCAGCGCCACGGCGTAGCCGTAACTACGCAACGCTAGGGCGCACATACAACGTCACATATTGGAGTGAACAAAGGAACACCACTAGTTGAATAAGGTGAATAAAGTAAAAGTCAGATGAGTAAACCAGCGCCACAGTGTAGCCGAGACTACGCAACGCTGGAGCGCACATACAAAACGTGACATATTAAAGTGAACAAGAAAACACCACTAATGGTGAATAAATTCTAACGAGTCCTAATAAAAATAAAAGCATAAGGGTAATAAAGACAGTGAAAAAAAGCTGAAAAAAATATAAAAATTAGAAACAGTTTAAAAGATGCAAACTAGCCCGCAATTAAGTATGAAATAAAGTGCAAATGCAATACATATAGCTTAAGTAAGAGAATGACACAATGGCCACAGCGCTACATACAGTGACAAGAGCATATACAACCAACATATATGATATATAGTGTGCATAAATATTAAATATGACAGTAAAAATATTTATAAACATACTTTATTATACAATAAGACACATATAATATAAATATTAAATAATTATGTGATAACATTGATGACGTCACAGGAATACTGAAGAAAATAAATGACCACATGAATGAAGACACCGCTAAGGACAATAATCTAAAATAAAAACAAAAAGTGAATTAAAACCAACGACTAAAAACAGCTCAGACAGAGTAAAAGTATGTTTATTGTTAAAAAACAGACAAATAAATAGGAACTAGAGGCACAAATCGGACATCATACTGAATAATCCAAAATTATAAAAAAGGCTGAAAGCTGTTATACTCATTCAATCCGGCTGGAGATATTGTGTTTAGTTTATAGATCCATTTGGTTTCTTTCTGTGCAAAAAGGCGTTTCCAATTTCCCCCCCGTGGACCTATAAAGACCCTATCGATCCCTCTGAAGACCAAGCCAGTGGGATCACAGTTATGTGCCTCTCGAAAATGACGTGGTATAGGTTTTAAAGTAGAGGTGTCAATAATGTCTTTGGCATCCTCAATATCCAGGATGTGCTCCCTGACACGTCTCCTGAATTCACGCGTCGTCATGCCAACATAAATGAGGCCACATGGGCAGGTAGCGTGGTAGATAACGGCCTTGGTGGTGCAGTTAATGCTATGGGTAATGGTAAATATTTTACTTGAGTCAAAGTTAACAAACTCATTAGCACGCATCACATTCTTACAGGCTACACATTTTTTGCAGGGGTTACAACCCCATGCTGGGCCCTTGGATCCAAAAATAAATTTAGATCTATCACCCTTATGGTGACTGTGTTAACTCAACATTGCATTAAAATCCAGTAGGAACTTACCAAAATATAATTCATAGAGATGAGCAAACCTTTCAAGATTCGGTTGGTTTCGGATTGACGAACAACTCAATGTTCGCCGAATAGTTTGATGAACATGTCTGAACCCCATTGAATTCAATGGTAGGAAAAACCAAAGGAATAGACAACACCTTCATAGGTGCCAAAAAGCAGCTAAAACAGCTCAAATTAGCGTCAGATGCCAGGAAACATGGCATCAATTGACCCAGAGTGAAAAATAATATAACTGTGCGCATGAATGCATGGGATAAGGCTTGGACCAGCATTTCAAGCTTAAACATTGATCAGTAACAGGTGGATGAGTGACAGGTGTAGGCCTAGTGCTCTGAGAGGTCTGCCAAATTAAGGCAACACACATGAAGAAGACCCAACTTGGAGACCAAACATTTCCAAAAATTAGGGGCAGACACCAGGAAAAGTGGCATCAATTGACCCACAGTAGAAATTTGACGATGGAACAGCAGCAGTCAGCCATGGGACATGCAGGAGGTATCAGTGTCTGGGGCCAGCATTTATAGCTTTGAATTTAAGTTTAAATTAAGATGAGGTGGGTGAAGGGCCGGAGTAGGCCTACTGTGCTGAGAGTCCTGATACCTCATGCAACAGCTCAAACAGCTTTTCTTCTCAGCCACACTCAAGTGCCACAAACATCAGTTTCGTAGACTACTACTGGGAGAAAATTCTAAGGATAGTAGCACAAGTAGTTGACTGAAAGTAAGTGCAGGCATGCCATTCTCCTAGCTCTACTGCTACAGGCATCACACATGAAGGAGACCTAACTTAGAGACAAAACATTTAAAAAAATTAGTGACACACACCACTAAAGTGGCATCAATTTCCCCAGAGTAGAAATAGTATAATGGGTCTCTGACATCACTTCCACTACAGGTGACCCACCAGATGGAGACCCAACTTGAACTCTCCACATTTTAAAAAATTGTTTGCAACATCAGCAGCAGCAGCGGCAGAAGCCACGACAAAGGTTGCATAGACTGCAATAACACGAGATCAATGCAGAACACAAAAACAACACTATGGCCTAGTCTGCCTAGTCTGTGACTGGCGTGCAAAAGTCATTGAAGATCCATGACTTGTTGATATTGATGAAAGTTAGACAGTCTACATGTTCAGGGGACTGCTGGATGCTCTTATCCATCAGGACATCACCAGCAGTGCTGAAGACACGTTCTGAGAGAATGCAGGATGACGGGTATGACAAAACCTACAAAGAGTGGCAGGCGAGCTCAGGCCACTCTTATATTTTTGAAGACCAAAATGCAAAAGCATCCAAACCCCCCCGATGGCATTGACCTTCAGCTCGAGATACTCCTTCACCATCTTTTCCAGTCAGTCACAATGTGTCAGACATGTACTCTGTTCTGCTGGTCTAAAAAAAATGTGTGAAATGACTCACAGAAATTGCTTCTGCCACGGACACTGCTGCTAATGTTTTTGTGTTGACGACTCGACCTTCTCGGGGTTGGAAGCCTATAACAGTGATGCACTCTGTGTGCCTCACTGCTGTCTTGGGGAAAACCACTCTTAAGATTGTCTACAAGCGTGTTTCGATAATCCAGCATGTGCATGTCCCTCTTTTAAGAGGGGAAGAATCTGGCAAAATTTACTCTTGTACCGTGGGTCTCACAGAGTGGCAACCCAGTAGTCAACATTATTTCTAACCCTAAGAATACGGGCATCATGTCACAGATAGTGTTGAGCATTCCGATACTGCAAGTATCGGGTATCGGCCGATACTTGCTGTATCGGAATTCCGATACCGAGATCCGATATTTTTGTGGTATCGGGTATCGGTATCGAAACAACATTAATGTAAAAATGTGTAAAAGAAAGAATTAAAATAAAAAATATTGCTATACTCACCTCTCCGACGCAGCCTGCACCTTACCGAGGGAAGCGGCAGCGTTCTTTGTTTTAAATTCGCGCTTTTCTTTCCTTTACTGAAGTCCCGGCTTGTGATTGGTCGCGTGCCGACCATGTGGCCGGGACGCAACCAATCACAGCAAGCCGTGACGTAATTTCAGGTCCTTCAGGATTTTAAAATTACGTTATTACGTTCCGGCGTTGTGATTGGTTGCGTCGCAGTCACATGGGCAACGCAACCAATCACAGCAAGCCGTGACGTAATTTCAGGTCCTTAAGGATTTTAAAATTACGTCCCGGCTTTGTGATTGGTTGCGTCGCAGTCACATGGGAGACGCAACCAATCACAAGCCGTGACGTCACGGGAGGCTGGACACGCGCGCATTTTAAAATGGGCGCGTGTCCAGCCTCCCGTGACGTCCCGGCTTGTGATTGGTTGCGTCTCCCATGTGACTGCGACGCAACCAATCACAAAGCCGGGACGTAATTTTAAAATCCTTAAGGACCTGAAATTACGTCACGGCTTGCTGTGATTGGTTGCGTTGCCCATGTGACTGCGACGCAACCAATCACAACGCCGGAACGTAATTTTAAAATCCTGAAGGACCTGAAATTACGTCACGGCTTGCTGTGATTGGTTGCGTCCCGGCCACATGGTCGGCACGCGACCAATCACAAGCCGGGACTTCAGTAAAGGAAAGAAAAGCGCGAATTTTAAACAAAGAACGCTGCCGCTTCCCTCGGTAAGGTGCAGGCTGCGTCGGAGAGGTGAGTATAGCAATATTTTTTATTTTAATTCTTTCTTTTACACATTAATATGGTTCCCAGGGCCTGAAGGAGAGTTTCCTCTCCTTCAGACCCTGGGAACCATCAGGAATACCGTCCGATACATGAGTCCCATTGACTTGTATTGGTATCGGGTATCGGTATCGGATTGGATCCGATACTTTGCCGGTATCGGCCGATACTTTCCGATACCGATACTTTCAAGTATCGGACGGTATCGCTCAACACTAGTCACAGATCATGCAGTGAGAAGGAACTCATGTTTTGGGTGCTTCAATGAGGTCCAAGTCTACGGTGTGTTGATTGCAATATAACACTCAAGCTTGCTTCCTCCATCCCTTCCCTCCAACCACAAAAAACAGAGACGGGATCATTATCCTATTCATCTCTTGACTGTTGTGTGCCCATCAACTCTTCCTCTTCATCTTCCTCCATTTGTACTTTGCTCCTGCACCTTCACTAACAGTTTGTCTGGTACCATGAGCCACCCTCGATTGCTGTAATTCACCATCCCATGGCACCAGCCTGTGCGACGACAGTTCGAAACTTAAAGATATTGCTATCCCTTCTGCATTCTCATCTGCTTCCACCTCTTCCTCCACCCCCTCCTCCCGCAGACTATTCAAAGTGTGCTCCAGCATGTAGATGACCGGAATAATGATGCTGATGATAGCATCATCAGTGATAACATCTTAATAGCCATTTCAATACAGTGCAGAATGGTGCAGAGGTCCTTCATCTGTTCCCACTCCACAAGAGTAATTTGCACCACGTCCGTAGTGCGTTGGGGAAGGCTATGCAAAAGGACATACTGTACCATGGCATGTCGCTGCCGCCACAGTCGCTACACATCACATAAACAGTTAACTGAAAAATGACCTGTGGGGTGCAAAACCGTGAAAGTGAGCACACAGCTTTCTACAGCAGCACATCGAGGCCAGGATAGTAACATAGAAATTGGTACTCCACCAGGTTGAGGACGTGAGCTATGCAAGGAACATGTGTGAGGTTGCCCTGGCATTGGGCCACCACCAGGTTCACACCGTTGTCGCACACAGCCTTCCCTGGCTCCAGGTTCAATGGAGACAGCCATTGCTCAAACTCAGCCTAGATAGCTATCCATAACTCTTTAACTGTGTGACTGTGATATCCAAAGAATATTAATTTAAACACTACCTCATTGTGGTGAGCCCCGGCTGCACAGTACGGAGGTGGAGGGGATTCTCTCTGCACTGCTAAAACGTGTGTCTTATTAATGGAGCGGTTGAGAGTGCAGGTGAATGCCTTAGAGGAGGTGGAGGTGCTGAAGCTATGGAGGAAGTGTTAGATACAGAGGTTTGTCCCACAAGCCTCTAGGATTCCAAGACTTGTGAAGCAGCCCCTTGTCCGCCTGTCCCTCAGCCAGCAGAGTCACCCAGTGCCCAGTCAACGAGATGTAATGCCCCTGGCCATGTTTGCTCATCCACATTGTCAGTGTTGAAATGCACCCTGGCAAACAACGATATTTTCTAGGAACGGATGATATTGTCTGTGACATGCTGGTGTAGCACAGGCATAGCTTTCTTAGAGAAATAATGGTGACTTGGCAACTGGTACTGGGAGACTGCAATGGCCATCAGCTTTTATTAACTGTCTGTATCCACCAGGCAGAAAGGCAGCATTTCTGTGGCCAACAGATTGGAGATGGTGGAGTTCAAGCTCTTAGCTTTGGCATGTGTAGGAGGAAACATTCTGTTATGTGACCACAACTGTGGGATCGAGGCCTGGCTGCTGTGCTGAGAAAGGGTGGAGTAGGGTGAACCAGATAAACTGTTGGACTGTGAGTGAGGTGCAGGTGGAGAGGTTATGATTAGTGATGAGCGAGTGTACTCGTTGCTCGGGTTTTCCCGAGCATGCTCGGGTGGTCTCCGAGTATTTGTTAGTGTTTGGAGATTTAGTTTTCATCCCGGCAGCTGAATGATTTACAGCTACTAGCCAGCCCAAGTACATGTGGGGGTTGCCTGGTTGCTAGGGAATCCCCACATGTATTCAAGTTGGCTAGTAGCTGTAAATCATTCAGCTGCGGTGATGAAAACTAAATCTCTGAGCAGTCATAAATACTCAGAGACCACCCAAGCGTGCTCTGGAAACCTGAGCAAAGAGTATACTCGCTCATCACTAGTTATGATGGATTGACTTCTGTAACAGCTGATGGGCTCTCACTCACCTCAACTGTAGGGAGAAAACAAGTGGAAGTTAGGTGGCGGGAGACCTGTTTGAGAACACTTGGCATGGTGACAGAGGATGAAGAAGCAGCAGATGCAGTTGATGGAATGGCCGATGGTTGAGGAGGTCAACTAGTCAGAATTTTAGTGAAGTTAGATTCCCACACTAACGCATTTTGATTGACCATGTGTTGGTTCATGCATGTAGTATTCACATTATTGGAATTTGGGTCTCTACTGAGTTGTTTTTTGCAAAGTTGGCATGTAAAAAGAGTTGGGAAATCTTTTGTGGTCTCAAAAAAGGCCCAGGCTAGGCAACCTTTGCTGCCCCTGCGAACTGCAGGCCTGAGACTGCTGCTGGCCACTGCCAGAGTTGTGGTGGAGGATGCAGTGCCTGTCATGGTTGCATCACTTCGAGTCTGTGTGGGAAGCCGCAACACAACCTCTTCATCCTCCTCCTCTTCCACCTCCTTTGCTGAGCTACTCACCTGCATGTCTCTGGGTTCACACCAAGTGGAATCTACATCATCATCATCATCTCCGTTCTTCCACTCCTCACTCTGAGAGTCACGCTCTTCCTCTTCCTGCCCTGACAGCACAGTACAGTCCACGTGCGTCTCAGGTATCAGAGTCTCATCAGGATCACCTCCATCTCCGGGGGTTAACGTCCGGTGACGAGGGTCTGGATTCTGCTTTGACCCTACATCGTCCAGCCCCAGACCCAACTGAAAAAAAAATTGGGGTATTGCTGCATCCACTTGAGTACATGCTCTTTCTGACCCTCATCTACAAGGCATACCACTGTGAGGCTGCCAAAGAAAGGGAGTCGAGTAGCCCATCCTATAATAGATATCAGTTGTCTTTGGATAGGACAAGCTGGTGTTTGTTCAGTAGAGCTTTAAGTAGCATTACCACCTAACCCATGTACACCTTAAATACCAAGCCTATTCCACAACTACCTCGCTTTTTCACACTCATGTTGGATGTACCGTTCACCTATTTAAACCAGCTGTTTCACAACCCTAAGACCAGACCTGTCGGTCAACTGTCACTGAATTAACAATCAGTATTTATTTGCTGAGATAGTGTGTCTGGACCACACTATTAGCAGAAAGGATTGAGGTTCAGAAATGTGGTGTAGTGTCTGGACCACATCATTATACGATATTTTAATTTAATGATAATCAGCATTAATTTGCATATACTGTAGAGCTCTTTAAAGGGTTTCCCCTTTCTTTTTATAAAAAAGCAGCCCAGCATGGTTTAAAAATAAAAAAGAAATATAGCACATACCTTCTGATTTTATTGCTATTTTTTCTTTTTTCTTCATGATGCTTCACTTGTCTTTTTGATTTCTGTTTAGGCAGGGATAGGCATAATTCCACTACAGCTAAGCACTGACCAACGCATCACCATTGAGACCAGTAATTAGTTGTTGCAGTCCTATTTCTATATGACCATAACAGGAAGAAAGGAGACTGTTCAGAGAACTGAGGATGAACTGCTGCATGAGTGTGCTTAATGTTTTGTTATTTTATGCCTTGCTCAGCCACGTTTAAAAATATAAAAATGAGTGGAGAGCCCCTTTATGGTCACTGAATACATTCACCTTTAAGTACTGTATTGTTATGTAGCTATACTGTGTATTGTGGTTAATGACTGTCAAGATTCTGCCTATACGGGTGTCTGGAAACAGTGAGTGACAGTTCAGCTGTCTAATCTAAGACAGGGGCATGCTGAGCTGTCAGTATGGTGATGGACAGCTCTGCCATCCAATTTCAGGCTGGGGTTTGCTGAACTGTCAGTATGTTGAGTGACAGTTCAGCCATTCTATCAGAGCTACCATGTGTCGGCTATTCGAGTGATTACCTGGCTATTTAGCTTACTCTTTGCCTCCAATGAGTTCCAGTTGTAGCTTTGCTCAAGTGATGCATGCCTGCTCGGTTCTTGGCTTTCCTGTATTTAATCTTCGCTGCCTGACCTTGGACCTTGCCTTTGACTACCCGTTTCCCTTACTTTTTTTTTTTTTTACTTGATCCACTCCCTTCTCAAAATTCTCACCTGGGACTGTTACCTGTCTATGCCTTTGCCTTATCCCTTTATTTATGATGAACCCTCTTTGTATCTGACACTGGACCTCTTGACTACCCAGCCTCACAGCTTGTCTGTGAGTAGCGACTAGCGTCACAATGACTTGTGTATCATTTTTTTTTGTATATTTGCTTATAAAATATAAAAAAGTTAGTATAATAAAACTTTTCACAAATAATGTATATAGCTAAAATAACTAAAGGCATAAAACCCTTCAGTACTCAACACAATAGTCAAGGTTGATCAATAGTAAAAGGCTCCACTTTCTATAAAATATATGAGATGTTGTTATTCCAAATTGCAAATTGTTTTGTATTCACATTGTTTTGCTTTTTTGTTCAGCTAAAAGCCCTTACATGATTAATGATCAAGGTAACAGCAATGAGGAATCTAGTAACTTTAGCACATTGCTGCTAGTCAAGACACAGCAGAACAATTTATGTTCAGAAAACATGCTTTACTTATTTGCACGTGCTGTAAAATTCTTAAACGAAACAGTAAAGTGCTGTTATTAGAGCATGATTTTAGTAAAATGAAAAAAAAATTGTGTAACAGCAAAAAAAAATAAAAAATCTCTAGTATATTTTGCTTGTTAACCTAACACTTTTGGTCAAAGTACCTAAACAGTATTTTTTGTATTGATTTGCTCAAGAACTAATAAATAAAAGTAATTAGTGACCATGTACGGTATATCAAAATCCAAGAAGTATCATTTCTCCTTGCGGAGAGTGACATGTTAAGCATGTCGAGATGAGAAAACCTAAAGCCGGAACGCTCCTCTGGGAAATATGCAAATTGTCTCTTCATAGAGGAAGAGGACTAGAACTCTAGTGCCACCTATTGGAAGTAGCAATCCTAACAGTCAATGTCGACCCTTTAACGAGCCTTGTCACATGACTTAGGATATGAGCCAAACCAGAACTCAATTTGCAGACACTGTGTTTTGGGGTACTGTACCTCGTCAGTGCAAAGTGCATGTCACATGTCACTCTCCGCAAGGAGAAACAATACTTTTTGTATTTCGGTCAGATGCCTCTCAATCAGCAAAACCAGATCTCCACTTTGCACTGACGAGGGGCAGTACCCCGAAACACAGTGTCTGCAAATTGATATCTGGTTTGGCTCTTATCTTTATTCATGTGACAAGGCTCGTTAAAAGGGTTGACGTTGACTGTTAGGATTGCTACTTCCAATAGGTGGCACTAGAGTTCTAGTCCTCTTCCTCTCTGAAGAGACAATTTGCATATTTCCCAGAGGAGCATTGCGGCTTTAAGTCTCCTTGTCTCAATGCTTAACATGTCACTCTCCGCAAAGAGAAATGATACTTCTTGGATCCCGGTCAGATGCCTCTTTCACCGCAAAACCAGATCTCCACTTTGAACTGACGAGGGGCAGTACCACGAAACAGTGTCTACAAATTGAGATCTGGTTTGGCTCTTATCCTAAGTCATGTGACAAGGCTCGTTAAAGGGTCGACATTGATTGTTAGGATTGCTACTTCCAATAGGTGGCACTAGAGTTCTAGTCCTCTTCCTCTCTGAAGAGACAATTTGCATGTATATCAAAAACATTCCAAAAAATAACAGTTGACCTTTTGTAAACATAATTTAGTTTTGGAAGCTTACAAGAAGGGAAAATCAATTGTGTATTTTTACCATTTTTACTTTTTTTCACATATCCTAATTTCTAGGAAATACACAACTTTTTTAGCTCGTTAGCGACACACATCTTTTTTCGAAGAGCCAGTACAACTTTCCAGAAGTGGAAATGTCTTAAAAATAGCATTGACCTTGTAAAACATTAAGGGTTTCTGAATGTGAGCCCTTAAACAGATAGATTGTATGTCCCTGTTGGCTCATTAGGATCTGGAACATTTTTTAACTTTAGTCTACTCTAGGTCTGTATGAAAATACAATCAATGTTGGAAGAGGTCAGATCAGCACCTGATCAACTGGTGACTGCTTGCATACCATTACACTGACAGGTTGCCCCTCAATATGACAGTATGATGGAAGAATATTTGAACCCAATATCTAACTGGAAGATATTTCCTATTATATAACGAGTAAGAATAAGAAGGATTCAGGGTAAGAAAGCTGAAAGATTCAAACACGGATAATAAACATATACTGAACATAAATCACAAAAAGTACAAGACAAACTACAATGAATGCTACAATTGCTCATGTCAATCACGTGCATTTTATTCACTTATCATGGTCATAATCATGTAAATTATTCTTACATGTTGCTGGAATTATACAACATTGTGTTTTTAAAAGGGTTGCTCGGTCAAAATCGATAAATTTGTAGTCACTGTGTGACTGCAGACTTCTGAATCCCCTCAGTGCACGCACTGTGCGCTGCGGTGATTCACTGATTTAAAACCCAGGATCGGAGAGTATGCATGAGTTATACATAATCCCGGCCATTGGGTGTGGCCTCACTCTCTGTGCCCTCTAGTCGGACACGCCAATTGGTCAATTGCATCACTAGATGGGTTGCGGCCTCGGCCCAATACAAGTGAATGGAGCGAGACCATGTCTATTGGCCGGGAGTATGTATAACTCATACATACCCTCTGGTCCCGTGTCTGAAACCAGCGAATCCCTGCAGCGCACAGCGCTTTTGACTGGACAACCCCTTTAATTACATGAATGTGATCACAGTGATTTTACAACTAACAAATTAAAGCTGCCTTCTGTAATGATGTAATATGTACTCATTGAACATATGAAGTTAGAATTGCATTACTGCTACAGAAAATAAGTTAAAAAAGTACTTAGTGGATAAATTGGCCAATTCATGTGAGCCCAGCAGCCAGTTATATATAGCTTGCACCTGTTCACATTTGTCTTTTTCTGTTTGGAGGTGCCAATCAGTTTTTTGATATCTGTAGTACACTCCCTCTGACGGAGCGCTCCTCCCATCTGCCTAAGGCATTTTTAAATAGTAGCCTGATCCTACCTGTCCATATAATTGTAGGCTTTTAGCATGGGAGAGCTATCATGTTAGGGTCACGACAAAGTGGTACGCCTTGTCGATGGCAGTTGGGCTCACATGAACTGACCAATTTCTGAGCTAAATACCTTCATTTGCTTAATTATTTTCTGCAGCAGCAATGCAGTTCTAATTTTATATATTCAATATGTACATATGATAGCGGTACAGAATGCAGCTTTAATGACACCTGAGCACAGTCTGATTTTCACAGACTGACAGAATGGAGAAGATGGAGACATTTTTTTCTCTATCCTCTCCTCATCCGAGAGAATCAGATCACACTTGGATCAGAGCTTGTTCACAGTGTGATTTGCATTATCGACCCGATTCTCTCAGATGAGAGAGTCTACTGTTGCTGCACCTGCCCTTAGGTAAAGTTGCAACGATCAATACAACTCTTTTCCTCTTTACAACTTTTACTGTTTGGTTTAATTAATTTTATATTTCAATGTATCAAGCTTTCATGGATGCAGCAATCCCAAATATGTTTATTTTTTATTTTTTCTATTTCTTTATTTTTAAAGGGGGAAAAAATGGAGGGGTACTCAAAGTTTTATATATGCATTTTACATTTAAAAAAAAAAAAATGTTCTCACCTTTTAGTCTCCGTCCGATCACTTGTACTGCAATACCACAGTATTGCAGCATATTGCTAAAATCACAGTCTCCTTTGAGTCTTCACTGAAGTACTGATATGGCAGATATGGGGGAGTTCGGTCAAAACAATAGCACTGTGCCATCACATTGTGCCATGGGGGTCTGCTGGTGCATGGAAATGGTCCCTGATTGCTACTGTTGCAGGCAAGCTAAGGCAAGGTACATGGCCCCGGCGTCTTCACGGTCAAAAGTAACCTGGGGAACAGAGCGAGCTAAGGTGCCCCTAGCGTTCGGGACAAAGAAGGAGCTAATGGTCAGACTCTCGCCTACCATCGAAACCTTCAAAAAGAGCCTGAAGACCCACCTCTTCCGACAAGCCTACAACCTGCAGTAACCATGTAAAATAATGGTTAAACAGTAAAATAATAAATAATAATAATAATAATGGTCCCGGGACACCTGACAACAGAGTCATGATGCACTTACTCTCAATTATTTTTCCTATGTTTTTAACTATCTCAAGAATGCAAACTATGCCATGACATCTGAGCAAAATACTTGAAACTTGAGAAAAATATACATAATATTCAACGTAGTACCGGTCAGCACTTGTGTTGGCCACTTGGGATCCCGGACTGTATGTATGAAACTATTGGAAATCTCTGCTTCCACATTTATACTTTTCTCCAACAGTTGGATAAAAAATCTTGATGATGATTGACTGTTCTAGCAATCAATCTAATTAGCAAAGGGCTATTAGCTGAAGTAACAGTTTGATCAAATTGACATGTCCATCCCAGAGTTGCCATTTCCAAAGGGTAGAAGGCCAGTCACATTTTAGGCACTTGATGAATGACAAACCGTCTAGTTCCCGCTCACTGTAGTGTTTAGCGATCCTGTCACTTCTCATTAATCATGGTGGCCTACATTGGCTGTAATGGTGGTTTATGTGTCGTCACCATAATTATGAGATATGTCTCTAATGTTACTAAAGTCTAATTAGGATTGAGAAGCCTATGTTTTATAGCTTCAGACAGGCACACATAAGATTCATTTTCTTAAATTAGAATCTAAATGACTACATGTGCTGCTTATAGTAGTTGGGAAAGAGGGTTGAATTGAGGATGAATATTCCTCAGTAATTTTATTTTGCAGACTAAGGCAGCACTTTCACCAAGAACTAATGTAATTTAATAATTTTAATAAGTTGTAATTAATATATGTTTGCATAGATAATTCTTTTTACAGAATAAATCAAACTGGTCATTAAAAGGGGTTGTTAAAAAAAAATCTAACACTACTTTCCACACTTCCAATTTTGTTCCTGTTCCGAGGCTGACTCATTCTAAGAATTTATTTAAAAACATATATACTTTCAGTATGACAGAAAAAATACTGAAATATATATTTTTTTTATTTATTAGTTTTAAAAGGGTTTTAGGAGGAGTGACATTTGTTTTCTAAGATAATAAAAAAGTTAAAAAACAGCAATACTTTCGTAATTGATGCCCCATGGCTTTTGTACCAACATTGTTTAGTTAGTTTACCGGATTCTATTGCCAGCTGCAGAGATTATGTCATGTCACCAGGACATGTGACTTCAGTAGTCTATCACTGTTCATAGTGGTGACTCACTGTAGTCAGTGATTGGCAGTAGCGGTCATGTGACCTCAGGACTGGACACCATCACTTCAGTTCTAAATAGGGACCGAACAGTGTTAAAATGGATTCAGTAGACCAATTTTGAGTTAAGTATTATAGATGAGTGGATATGGCAACATTTTAAATCGACAACTTGTGCAGATTTTCCTGGAAAATGTTATTTGCAGTAAACTATTCTCCACATGTTGAATGTCCATGTTATGTTTTGGGGTCTCTCATAATAAACGTAAGGTTAAAAAAAGATTGAAAAAACCCTAATACTCACCTCATTGCTCACTTCTCCGGCCTCTGAACTCCACACTGCTCACCATCTGGTCCTCAGGGCTTCTTCTTTTTGCCATCTCTAGAATCCTTACTCTACATTAGGCTGTGACACGGCCTTGGTTGTCCCTGCTCGTTGTAATGTTGCAAAATCATGAAGTCATGACATGTGCTCTGAACAGTGACCTCTGATACCTGGTTGTGGCTAGATATCATGTTCTGGAGTAAAGACACTGGAGATGGTATGAAAAGGGAAAGAAGAGGTCCTGAGGAAAAGATGCTGTGTAGTGAAGTGAGTGGTAAGGTGAGTATCTTTTTTTTTTCTTTACCGTTTGCTGACCTTTCATGTTTCAGCCAAAACTGATCACCATTTTGAGAAATTTACACGGAGCAAGTTGTAGAAATTCAATTTTTGTAATAATAAAGTCGAATTTAATTTCTTTTCAATATGTCTGCCCATCTCTAGTAAGTATTGCTATATTTGCCTCATTTCTAGCATTTTAGAAAATACAAAAAAAATTGCTTTTACAATTTTCAAAAATCAACGTTTCATTATTTTTAATATAATATATTGTTTCCAGCTCCATAGTGAAAGCAATGAAATAGGGCAACAATTTATACTGAAATGAGAACATTTTCCATTAACTTAAAGCATAGACAATACATGCAAATAGTACAATAAGCATAGAAATGCAGAAATGTACATCAACAAAATTCAGGCACTGAAAAAATAAACAACACTAATGACACCAGCTAACAATTATTGTAACGTTTAATGAAACCTTTATTCAACAAATTTACACTCACCGGCCACTTTATTAGGTACACCATGCTAGTAACAGGTTGGACCCCCTTTTGCCTTCAGAACTGCCTCAATTCTTCGTGGCATAGATTCAACAAGGTGCTAGAAGCATTCCTCAGAGATTTTGGTCCATATTGACATGATGGCATCACACAGTTGCCGCAGATTTGTCGGCTGCACATCCCAAAGATGCTCCATACAAGGCAGGATGGATCCATGCTTTCATGTTGTTTACGCCAAATTCTGACCCTACCATCCGAATGTCGCAGCAGAAATCGAGACTCATCAGACCAAGCAACGTTTTTCCAATCTTCTACTGTCCAATTTCGATGAGCTTGTACAAATTGTAGCCTCAGTTTCCTGTTCTTAGCTGAAAGGAGTGGTACCCGGTGTGGTCTTCTGTTGCTGTAGCCCATCTGCCTCAAAGTTCGACGCACTGTGCGTTCAGAGATGCTCTTAGGCCTACCTTGGTTGTAACGGGTGGCGATTTGAGTCACTGTTGCCTTTCTATCAGCTCGAACCAGTCTGCCCATTCTCCTCTGACCTCTGGCATCAACAAGGCATTTCCACCTACAGAACTGCCGCTCACTGGATTTTTTTTCTTTTTCGGACCATTCTCTGTAAACCCTAGAGATGGTTGTGCGTGAAAATCCCAGTAGATCAGCAGTTTCTGAAATACTCAGACCAGCCCTTCTGGCACCAACAACCATGCCACGTTCAAAGGCACTCAAATCACCTTTCTTCCCCATACTGATTCTCGGTTTGAACTGCAGGAGATTGTCTTGACCATGTCTACATGCCTAAATGCACTGAGTTGCCGCCATGTGATTGGCTGATTAGAAATTAAGTGTTAACAAGAAGTTGGACAGGTGTACCTAATAAAGTGGCCGGTGAGTGTATATTGAGAGCGTAAGAACAAAGACATAATAACTTGTTCATCTTTAAGGGTTTGTCTGATACACAATTTAATTTTCATCCAATATCCCTTTCATGACATAATCTAAACTACTTTCTAATATAATTAAATTAAAAAGCCCCTATCATACCTTAACTACACTAACTGCTTTATTTTATTTTTTTCTACTTCCTTTCTGATGACATTTTGTTTGAGAAACCAAGTGCATTCTTGAATACCCGAATGAAGTGTCATCAGGGAACAGAGGTTGTGATCACTGTGACAGTGACTGCCACCTCTGTCCCCTCACTAAAACAACGCGTCTTAAATTACCTTCATTTCAGGGGCCTGGCTAGTCTCTGCTCTATCATTGTGGGATGTGCACAATGACAGCGCACTTTCTTGCTGACTCAGATCAGCAGTAAAGAGCTGGCAGGAGAACACACTGTCAGTGTGTGTTGTCCGAATACACGGCATGCAAAGATCAGTGCTGCCCCCAAAAGTGTGATGCTGCTATCTGCATGCTGGGTATTCTGACAATGCGCTATGCTGCAGGCTCAACTAAGCAGGCGAGAGAGTGCACTGTCATTGCGTACATCGCGCAGTGACTAGGGTTGAGCGAAACGGGTCGTTCATTTTCAAAAGTCGCCGACTTTTGGCTAAGTCGGCGTCTCATGAAACCCGATCCGACCCCTGTGCTTGTCAGCCATGCGGTACGCGACTTTCGCGCCAAAGTCGCATTTCAATGACGCGAAAAGCGCCATTTCTCAGCCAATGAAGGTGAACGCAGAGTGTGGGCAGCGTGATGACATAGGTCCTGGTCCCCACCATCTTAGAGAAGGGCATTGCAGTGATTGGCTTGCTGTCTGCGGCGTCACAGGGGCTATAAAGGGGCGTTCCCGCCGACCGCCATCTCACTGCTGCTGATCTGAGCTTAGGGAGAACTTGCTGCCGCTTCGTCAGAAGCAGGGATAGCGTTAGGCAGGGTCCACTAACCACCAAACCGCTTGTGCTGTAGCGATTTCCACTGTCCAACACCACCTTCGGTGTGCAGGGACAGTGGAAGCTACATTTTTTTATTTTTTTTTTCTCTCAGCGCTGTAGCTCATTGGGCTGCCCTAGAAGGCTCCGTGATAGCTGTATTGCTGTGTGTACGCCACTGTGGAAACCAACTGCTTTTTTCAAAGCACATATCCTCTTGTTCCTTCCTTTCTGCACAGCTATCTTTTTTGTTTGTCCACACTTTTTATTTAATTTGTGCATCAGTCCACTCCTGTTGCTGCCTGCCATACCTGGCTGAGATTACTGCAGGGAGATAGTAATTGTAGGACAGTCCCTGTTTTTTTTTTTTTTTTTGTGGGAGATTAAGATTTGCATTTCTGCTAGAGTGCCATCCCTGTGTGTGCCATCTCTCACTGAGTGGGCCATAGAAAGCCTATTTATTTTTTTCCTTGATTTGGGTTCTAAAATCTACCTCACCAAAAAAACACTACATCAATCAGTGGGAGAAAAATATTGGCCTCAGTCAGGGCTTGTGTGCCACTCCTGTGTGTGCCATCTCTCACTTAGTGGGCCATAGAAAGCCTATTTATTTTTTCCTTGATTTGGGTTTGAAAATCTACCTTAAAAAAAACACTACATCAATCAGTGGGAGAAAAATATTGGCCTCAGTCAGGGCTTGTGTGCCACTCCTGTGTGTGCCATCTCTCATTCAGTGGGCCATAGAAAGCCTTTTTTTTTTTTTTTTTTTTTTTTTTATTATTTGGTTTCTAAAGTCTCCCTTTAAAAAAAAAAATTCAATAAAAAAACAGTGGGAGATTAATATTGCCCTTTCAGCTTGTGTGCCAGTCTTGACTCCTGGGTGTGCCACCTCTCTCTCTCAAATTGTGGGCCATAGAAAGCCTATTTATTTTTTTCCTTGATTTGGGTTCGAAAATCTACCTTAAAAAAAAACACTACATCAATCAGTGGGAGAAAAATATTGGCCTCAGTCAGGGCTTGTGTGCCACTCCTGTGTGTGCCATCTCTCACTTAGTGGGCCATAGAAAGCCTATTTATTTTTTTCCTTGATTTGGGTTCGAAAATCTACCTTAAAAAAAACCACTACATCAATCAGTGGGAGAAAAATATTGGCCTCAGTCAGGGTTTGTGTGCCACTCCTGTGTGTGCCATCTCTCACTTAGTGGGCCATAGAAAGCCTATTTATTTTTTTCCTTGATTTGGGTTCGAAAATCTACCTTAAAAAAAAAAACACTACATCAATCAGTGGGAGAAAAATATTGGCCTCAGTCAGGGCTTGTGTGCCACTCCTGTGTGTGCCATCTCTCACTTAGTGGGCCATAGAAAGCCTATTTATTTTTTTCCTTGATTTGGGTTCGAAAATCTACCTTAAAAAAAAACACTACATCAATCAGTGGGAGAAAAATATTGGCCTCAGTCAGGGCTTGTGTGCCACTACTGTGTGTGCCATCTCTCATTCAGTGGGCCATAGAAAGCCAGAAAGCCTTTTTTTTTTTTTTTTTTTTTTTTTTTTTTTATTATTTGGTTTCTAAAGTCTCCCTTTAAAAAAAAAATTAAATAAAAAAACAGTGGGAGATTAATATTGCCCTTTCAGCTTGTGTGCCAGTCTTGACTCCTGGGTGTGCCACCTCTCTCTCTCAAATTGTGGGCCATAGAAAGCCTATTTATTTTTTTCCTTGATTTGGGTTCGAAAATCTACCTTAAAAAAAAACACTACATCAATCAGTGGGAGAAAAATATTGGCCTCAGTCAGGGCTTGTGTGCCACTCCTGTGTGTGCCATCTCTCACTTAGTGGGCCATAGAAAGCCTATTTATTTTTTTCCTTGATTTGGGTTCGAAAATCTACCTTAAAAAAACACTACATCAATCAGTGGGAGAAAAATATTGGCCTCAGTCAGGGCTTGTGTGCCACTCCTGTGTGTGCCATCTCTCACTTAGTGGGCCATAGAAAGCCTATTTATTTTTTTCCTTGATTTGGGTTCGAAAATCTACCTTAAAAAAAAACACTACATCAATCAGTGGTAGAAAAATATTGGCCTCAGTCAGGGCTTGTGTGCCACTCCTGTGTGTGCCATCTCTCATTCAGTGGGCCACAGAAAGCCTTTTTTTTTTTTTTTTTTTTTTTTTATTATTTGGTTTCTAAAGTCTCCCTTAAAAAAAAATAAATAAATAAAAAAACAGTGGGAGAGTAATATTGCCCTTTCAGCTTGTGTGCCAGTCTTGACTCCTGGGTGTGCCACCTCTCTCTCTCAAATTGTGGGCCATAGAAAGCCTATTTATTTTTTTGCTTGATTTGGGTTCTAAAATCTACCTCAACAAAAAAACACTACATCAATCAGTGGGAGAAAAATATTGGCCTCAGTCAGGGCTTGTGTGCCACTCCTGTGTGTGCCATCTCTCATTCAGTGGGCCATAGAAAGCCTTTTTTTTTTTTTTTTTATTATTTGGTTTCTAAAGTCTCCCTTTAAAAAAAAAATTAAATAAAAAAACAGTGGGAGATTAATATTGCCCTTTCAGCTTGTGTGCCAGTCTTGACTCCTGGGTGTGCCACCTCTCTCTCTCAAATTGTAGGCCATAGAAAGCCTATTTATTTTTTTTATTTTTTTTATTATTTGGTTTCTAAATTGTCCCTGAAAAAAACATTTTATCTTATTTGGTTTCTAAAGTCTCCCTGAGAAAACAAACAAAAAAAAAATAGGTGGGAGATTAATATTGACATTTGTGCTTGAGTGACAGTCCTGCGTGTGTGTCATCTCTGATTTGGTGCCACAGAAAACAGAGTGTGTAACATTGTGCCTGATTTTCCTTGTGGTCTCACCAACCTGTTAAGGGATATAGAAATCATACTGAAGTTATAGCTCACCGTGTAAGTTGTTTGACAGCAACAAATAAAGTTACTTTGGTTAAGTTTTTAAAACAATGAGGAAGTCTGGTGCAAGAGGTCGTGGCCGTGGCCGTTCATTGTCAGCTGGTAATGATGGTAGTGGTAGTGGAGCATCAGGTGGTCGTGGGGATCAAAATATTCCACCTAAGTCTGGAGCTGTGGAGCCAGTTTCGTCGTCTGGCTACACAAGGCCTCGAAAGCTTTCTTTTCTGGGAGTAGGAAAACCGCTTTTAAAGCCGGAGCAGCAACAGCAAGTTTTGGCTTACATTGCAGACTCAGCCTCTAGCTCTTTTGCCTCCTCTTCTGAAACTGGTAAATGTAAAAGCAGCGCGTCGCTTGTGGATGTTCACGGTCAGGGACAAGTCGCTTCCTTGTCCTCCTCAGCAAAAACTACAACAAGAGAGAAGGATGCAGCAGGCGACACAACGGGTTACTCCATGGAGCTCTTTACACATACCGTCCCTGGCTTAGAAAGTGAAACACTTAACAGGCCATGCCCATTACAAGTAGATTCTGACATGGAGTGCACTGATGCACAGCCACAGCCAGAGTACTATGCTGCTCCTTTGACTCAGACCACCACATTGCCCTCTCAGGGTACTGATCCACAATCAGACCCTGATGAGACTATGTTGCCCCGCCACGAACGCTATACCACCGACCGACACAGTGACACGGACGAAGTTGCACACGAGCTCGAAGAGGAGGTAATAGATGACCCAGTTGTTGACCCCAATTGGCAGCCATTGGGGGAACAGGGTGCAGGCGGCAGTAGTTCAGAAGCGGAGGTGGAGGAGGGGCCGCAGCAGGCATCAACATCGCAACAGGTTCCATCTGCCGGGCCCCTATCTGGCCCAAAACGCGTGTCAAAGCCAAAACCTGTTGGAGGATAGCGTGGCCATCCGGTTAAAGCTCAGTCTGCAATCCCTGAAAAGGGATCCGATGCTAGGAAGAGTGCAGTCTGGCATTTTTTTAAACAACATCCAATTGATCAGCGCAAAGTCATCTGTCAAAAATGTTCAACTAGCTTAAGCAGAGGTCAGAATCTGAAAAGTCTCAATACTAGTTGCATGCATAGACACTTAACCACCATGCATTTTCAAGCCTGGACTAACTACCAAACGTCCCTTAAGGTTGTAGCACCCTCGGCCAATGAAGCTAGTCAGCAACGCAACATCCCTTCCGTCACTGTAAGGCCACCATTTTCCGCACCACCGGCAGTATCTGTGCAGGTTTCTTTGACAGCCAAAAGCAGTCAGGGTCAGGGAATCACCAGTTTTGTAGGAGGAAATATTGCATCTAGGGCACCGGTGGAAACAATTCCGTCTCCAACCATCTCTCAGTCTGCCATGTCCACCGGCACACCCGCAAGTTCCACGATCTCCATCTCTCCAGTTCAGCTCACACTACATGAGACTCTGGTTAGAAAAAGGAAGTACTTATCCTCGCATCCGCGTACACAGGGTTTTAACGCCCACATAGCTAGACTAATCTCGTTAGAGATGATGCCCTACCGGTTAGTTGAAAGCGAAGCTTTCAAAGCCCTGATGGAGTACGCTGAACCACGATATGAGCTACCCAGTCAACACTTTTTTTCAAGAAAAAGCATCCCAGCCCTGCACCAGCATGTTAAACAGTGCATCGTCCATGCACTCAGGCAATCTGTGAGTACAAAGGTGCACCTGACTACAGATGCATGGACCAGTAGGCATGGCCAGGGACGTTATGTGTCCATCACGGCACACTGGGTGAATGTGGTGGATGCAGGGTCCACAGGGGACATCAATTTCGGGACAGTTTTGCCTAGCCCACGGTCTAGGAAACAGTTGGCTGTAGGCGTTCGCACCCCCTCCTCCTCCTCCTCCTCGTCCTCCTGCAGAAGCTACAGCTCTTCCACAGACCGCAGTCGGCCAACCACTCCATCGGCAGATGACACTGTTGCACACCAGTTGTCCCATTATGGGCCAGCTACTGGCAAGCGTCAGCAGGCTGTATTGGCTATGAAGTGTTTGGGCGACAACAGACACACCGCGGAAGTTCTGTCCGAGTTCTTGCAACAAGAAACGCAGTCGTGGCTGGGCACAGTAGATCTTGAGGCAGGCAAGGTAGTGAGTGATAACGGAAGGAATTTCATGGCTGCCATCTCCCTTTCCCAACTGAAACACATTCCTTGCCTGGCTCACACCTTAAACCTGGTGGTGCAGTGCTTATTGAAAACTTATCCTGGGTTCTCCGACCTGCTCCTCAAAGTGCGTGGACTTTGCTCACATATCCGACGTTCGCCTGTACACGCCAGCCGTATGCAGACCTATCAGCGGTCTTTGAACCTTCCCCAGCATCGCCTAATCATAGACGTTGCAACAAGGTGGAACTCAACACTGCACATGCTTCAGAGACTGTGCCAACAGAGGCGGGCTGTTATGTTTTTGTGGGAGGATACACATACACGGGCAGGCAGTAGGATGGCAGACATGGAGTTGTCAGGTGTGCAGTGGTCCAAGATACAAGACATGTGTCAAGTCCTTCAGTGTTTTGAGGAATGCACACGGCTGGTTAGTGCAGACAACGCCGTAATAAGCATGAGCATCCCCCTAATGCGTCTGCTGATGCAAAGTTTGACGCACATAAAGGAGCAGGCGTCTGCACCAGAGGAAGAGGAAAGCCTTGATGACAGTCAGCCATTGTCTGGTCAGGGCAGTGTACAGGACGAGGTAGCGGGCGAAGAGGAGGTGGAGGACGAGGAGGATGATGGGGATGAGTATATTTTTAATGCGGAAGCTTTCCCGGGGGCACTGGAAATTGGTTGCGTGGCAAGGCCGGGTTCTGTTTTTTTGAGGGACACAAGTGACGTAGATTTGCCTGAAACTGCCCCTCAACCAATCACAACCGGAGATTTGACAAGTGTAACTTTGGCCCACATGGCGGATTATGCCTTACGTATCCTAAAAAGGGACACACGCATTACGAAAATGATGAACGATGACGATTACTGGTTGGCCTGCCTCCTTGATCCACGCTATAAAGGCAAATTGCAAAATATTATGCCACATGAGAACTTGGAACTAATATTAGCAACCAAACAATCAACTCTTGTTGACCGTTTGCTTCAGGCATTCCCAGCACACAGCGCACGTGATCGTTCTCACACGAGCTCCAGGGGGCAGCAGACTAGGAGTGTTAGGGGTGCACACATCAGAAGTGGCGTTGGACAGAGGGGTTTTCTGACCAGGTTGTGGAGTGATTTTGCTATGACCGCAGACAGGACAGGTACTGCTGCATCAATTGAAAGTGACAGGAGACAACATTTGTCCAGTATGGTTACTAACTATTTTTCATCCCTTATCGATGTTCTCCCTCAACCGTCATTCCCATTTGATTACTGGGCATCAAAATTAGACACCTGGCCAGAATTGGCAGAATATGCATTGCAGGAGCTTGCTTGCCCGGCAGCAAGTGTCCTATCAGAAAGAGTATTCAGTGCTGCAGGTTCAATATTAACCGAAAAAAGGACTCGTCTGGCTACCCAAAATGTTGACGATCTAACATTCATTAAAATGAACCACAACTGGATTTCGAAATCTTTTGCCCCACCTTGCCCGGCCGACAACTAGCTTTCCTATGAAAAGCTCTTACCTGTGGACTACTGTGAATTACTTTTCTAATGTCTAATTTTCTGCAGCTGATTGTCCAGCCTACGACATGTTTACACCTCACTAAATGGCCAAACTCCCCACACGGGGCCTTGGTATCGCGACTTGGCGCAAGCACCCGTGAGACTGCTGTTTGTCTGAAGAGGTGGGTGTGCTCGCTTTTGGTCGACGGCATTGCTACTGGGTCCCTCATAGTACAATAAAGTGTCTCTGGCGGTGGTGGTGCGCACCCAACGTCAGACACACTGTTGTAACATGAGGGGCCCTGGGCCTGTACCGCCGGCCACAAGAGAGTTCACCCACCCCCAGGTCAAACATTGCTCTACCACTTCCACAGTTATCTCTCACACTTCCACCAATGTTTAGTCTATGCGCTGACATCCTTCCATACCTGCCACTGACAATACCATTGTGTTAACATGTATGATGGTACTTAACATAGTCAGGGGCAGTGTCCTCTATTTACCACAGTAAATACTTTGCGCTAAATTATTAGGTCTGAAACAACGCAGAGGATCCCACCCCTGGACCTAATGATTGCACCCTTTAGTGTTTTTGTTTTGTTTTAATGCGAGACATTCACATTTATTTGTTGTTTTGGACTACTAACTGGCAGACACTCATTACAATCGGCCTCCACTAACCAGACCACTGCTGCCCGTGTACCCCTGGAACCAATTATAAAGTGCCTACAGCCAGCCCATTTTATTATGTTAGGCCTTCGAAGCCTGTCTGCGGTCCCTCCTTCCACTAGGCCTCCACTGACCAGACCATTGCTGCCCGTGTACCCCTGGAACCAATTATAAAGTGCCTACAGCCAGCCCATTTTATTATGTTAGGCCTTCGAAGCCTGTCTGCGGTCCCTCCTTCCAATAGGCCTCCACTGACCAGACCACTGCTGCCCGTGTACCCCTGGAACCAATTATAAAGTGCCTACAGCCAGCCCATTTTATTATGTTAGGCCTTCGAAGCCTGTCTGCGGTCCCTCCTTCCACTAGGCCTCCACTGACCAGACCACTGCTGCCCGTGTACCCCTGGAACCAATTATAAAGTGCCTACAGCCAGCTTATTTTTTTATGTTAGGCCTTCGAAGCCTGTCTGCGGTCCCTCCTTCCACTAGGCCTCCACTGACCAGACCACTGCTGCCCGTGTACCCCTGGAACCAATTATAAAGTGCCTACAGCCAGCTTATTTTTTTATGTTAGGCCTTCGAAGCCTGTCTGCGGTCCCTCCTTCCACTAGGCCTCCACTGACCAGACCACTGCTGCCCGTGTACCCCTGGAACCAATTATAAAGTGCCTACAGCCAGCCCATTTTATTATGTTAGGCCTTCGAAGCCTGTCTGCGGTCCCTCCTTCCACTAGGCCTCCACTGACCAGACCACTGCTGCCCGTGTACCCCGGGAACCAATTATAAAGTGCCTACAGCCAGCCCATTTTATTATGTTAGGCCTTCGAAGCCTGTCTGCGGTCCCTCCTTCCACTAGGCCTCCACTGACCAGACCACTGCTGCCCGTGTACCCCTGGAACCAATTATAAAGTGCCTACAGCCAGCTTATTTTTTTATGTTAGGCCTTCGAAGCCTGTCTGCGGTCCCTCCTTCCACTAGGCCTCCACTGACCAGACCACTGCTGCCCGTGTACCCCTGGAACCAATTATAAAGTGCCTACAGCCAGCTTATTTTTTTATGTTAGGCCTTCGAAGCCTGTCTGCGGTCCCTCCTTCCACTAGGCCTCCACTGACCAGACCACTGCTGCCCGTGTACCCCTGGAACCAATTATAAAGTGCCTACAGCCAGCCCATTTTATTATGTTAGGCCTTCGAAGCCTGTCTGCGGTCCCTCCTTCCACTAGGCCTCCACTGACCAGACCACTGCTGCCCGTGTACCCCGGGAACCAATTATAAAGTGCCTACAGCCAGCCCATTTTATTATGTTAGGCCTTCGAAGCCTGTCTGCGGTCCCTCCTTCCACTAGGCCTCCACTGACCAGACCACTGCTGCCCGTGTACCCCGGGAACCAATTATAAAGTGCCTACAGCCAGCCCATTTTATTATGTTAGGCCTTCGAAGCCTGTCTGCGGTCCCTCCTTCCACTAGGCCTCCACTGACCAGACCACTGCTGCCGGTGTACCCCTGGAACCAATTATAAAGTGCCTACAGCCAGCTTATTTTTTTATGTTAGGCCTTCGAAGCCTGTCTGCGGTCCCTCCTTCCACTAGGCCTCCACTGACCAGACCACTGCTGCCCGTGTACCCCTGGAACCAATTATAAAGTGCCTACAGCCAGCTTATTTTTTTATGTTAGGCCTTCGAAGCCTGTCTGCGGTCCCTCCTTCCACTAGGCCTCCACTGACCAGACCACTGCTGCCCGTGTACCCCTGGAACCAATTATAAAGTGCCTACAGCCAGCTTATTTTTTTATGTTAGGCCTTCGAAGCCTGTCTGCGGTCCCTCCTTCCACTAGGCCTCCACTGACCAGACCACTGCTGCCCGTGTACCCCTGGAAGCTATTTTACAGTGCATAGAGCCTATTTTTTTATTTTATTTAATATTAATGAAGCCAGGATGGACTACGATGTACCACGCTATGAGCTACCCAGTTGACAATTCTTTTGCAAGAAAAGCCATCCCACCCCTCCACCAGCATGTTAAAGACCGCATTGTCCTTGCATTCTGTCAATCTGTGAGTCCAAAGGTACACCTGACAACAGACACATGGACCTGTAGGCATGGCCACGGAAGGTTACGTGTCCTTTGTGGCTCAATGGGTTAATGTATTGGATGCATGGTCCACACAGGGGACAGCCTGCTAAGTCTGTCTGCAGTCCCTAATTCATGTTGTCCTCAACTGAATAAAGCTGAGCTTCTACCTTCTGGTTCTGATTAACTGCTGTTTTTTTAAAAAAAATGGTGGTTCCGGCCTACTAACGGTGTCTGGCCCTGCCTGGTTTTGTCCTCAACTGAATAAAGCTGAGCTTCTACCTTCTGCCTCTTATTAACTACTGTTTTTTTAAAAAATTGGCTGTTCCAGCCTACTAAAGGTGTCTGCCCCTCCCTGGTGTTGTCCTCAACTGAACAAAGCTGAGCTTCAACCTTCTGTTCCAAACATACAACAAAAAACTGGTACAGTACAAAAATTGGCCACCAGCTACAAAAACTTTCTCCTGCAAGTAGTTAACTGAAAGGTTTTTTCCATTGAAAACACAGATATGGCATCCACCGAGTGTTGTCCTGTCGCGTCTTCATTATATTATTGCCAAGAAGCTGCAACTGAATAAAGCTGTGCTTCAAACTTCTGTTCCAAATTACGATTTTTAAAAATGAAATTGGCTGTTCCGGCCTACTAAAGGTGTCTGCCCCTGCCTGGTGTTGTCCTCAACTGAATAAAGCTGTGCTTCAACCTTCTGTTCCAAATTACGATTTTTAAAAATGAAATTGGCTGTTCCGGCCTACTAAAGGTGTCTGCCCCTGCCTGGTGTTGTCCTCAACTGAATAAAGCTGTGCTTCAACCTTCTGTTCCAAATTACGATTTTTAAAAATGAAATTGGCTGTTCCGGCCTACTAAAGGTGTCTGCCCCTGCCTGGTGTTGTCCTCAACTGAATAAAGCTGAGCTTCTACCTTCTGCCTCTTATTAACTGCTGCTTTTTTAAAAAATTGGCTGTTCCGGCCTACTAAAGGTGTCTGCCCCTGCCTGGTGTTGTCCTCAACTGAATAAAGCTGTGCTTCAACCTTCTGTTCCAAACATACAACCAAAAAATGGTACAGTACAATAATTGGCCACCAGCTACAAAAACTTTCTCCTGCAAGTAATTAACTGAAAGGTTTTTTTCCATTGAAAACACAGATATGGCATCCACCGAGTGTTGTCCTGTCGCGTCTTCTTTATATTATTGCCAAGAAGCTGCAACTGAATAAAGCTGTGCTTCAACCTTCTGTTCCAAATTACGATTTTTAAAAATGAAATTGGCTGTTCCGGCCTACTAAAGGTGTCTGCCCCTGCCTGGTGTTGTCCTCAACTGAATAAAGCTGAGCTTCTACCTTCTGGCTCTTATTAACTGCTGTTTTTTAAAAAATTGGCTGTTCCGGCCTACTAACGGTGTCTGCCCCTCCCTGGTGTTGTCCTCAACTGAACAAAGCTGAGCTTCCACATTCTGGCTTTCGGCCTATACTATCAGATATTAAACTGCATTTGGCCTACTAGTGTGGTTAGGCCCTTGAAACAGTGTCTGCTGCTCTTGGGTTTGCTACTCCACTGAACAAAGCAATGCCGCCTGTTTAGTCCTGTTACCAATTTTGAACTGCATTTAGCCTACTTTATTCTTTGGCCCTATATCTGTTTCCTCCTCATCCTGCCCATTGCCCAGCCACTGCTAGATGAGTCTGCTGGTACATTGACCTAGACCACTACATTCCCCTTGTACTCTACACAGCCAGAATCTGACCCTGCTTAAAGTAAGGTTCCCCTTCCCGCATGTTATACCACCTTACACAGGGACAAAGAGGAAGGTGCAGATGAAAGTGCAGGTTCCTTCATCAGGTGGGGGGGCATACTCGTTGGCGACGTCACTGGCACAGGGCCCCTCAGAGTACGCAAAAGTGTCGCTGCTGGTGGGAGGCGCCCCCGCCATGTAAACACACCGCCGTACTTTGAGGGGCCCTGTGCCAGTGCCAATGCGAACGAGTGGGCCCCCCCTGCTTGCTCAGGATCACAGCACTTGCAACGTTGAAATACTTACCTCTCCCTGCAACACCGCCGTGACGTAGTCCGCATTTCCTGGGCCAACAAAAAACATGAGCCAGCCCTACTCCCCCCACAACTTTTGCCAAATGACCCCCAATTTCCTATGCCCAACTATTATTATAAAGTTAATTAAGATTGACAAGCTTCAGAAACAAGAATGGATGTTTTTGGCATTAAAATGGGCACTGTAGGTGTTTTCCTGGCCTCCACTCACTGGCGACTATGCTTCCCCATTGACTTGCATTGGGTTTCGTGTTTCGGTCGATCCCCAACTTTTAGCGATAATCGGCCGACTGCACTCGACTCGACTCTGGACAAAGTCGGGTTTCACAAAACCCAACTCGATCTTAAAAAAATGAAAGTCGCTCAACCCTAGCAGTGACAGATAGAGGACTCCATATACAGTACTAGAAAATGGTTTAGATTATGCCATTAAATAGATAAGAATTGAGGATGAAAACTAATTTGTATGTCAGACCTCTCATTTACTGAAATTTGATAAAGAGAAAAAAAACAAAACTAGAAATCAACAGAGTTCATTTGGAATTCAGTGAACATATTTCAGACTTTTGTGCCTTAAAAAAGTAGCGTTTTCTGCTAAAATGATAGTGCTATATACTGCTTATGTTAAAGTTGGTAACAGACTAAAGAATTTTTTTTGGACAGTTCTAATTGTCAAATTAAGAAAATGCAAATATGGGCACAAAGAATCCAGTGTCTCAAAATGCAAATTCAATACAATATCATGACATGTTAACAAGATCCTCCACAAACTGCATTGTACATCACCTGGACCACTAGGTGATAGCACACAGACACATTGATCATTGAC
Organism: Ranitomeya variabilis; assembly: GCF_051348905.1. Lineage (NCBI taxonomy): Eukaryota > Metazoa > Chordata > Amphibia > Anura > Dendrobatidae > Ranitomeya > Ranitomeya variabilis. Next base: position 274,553,251 of record NC_135235.1, on the reverse strand, counting down.
ATCTCCATACAGAGTATCCAGAAGTAAAAAACAAAACAAAATGTAAGATACTCAGCTCATCCATATGGAGATCCAAGGCACAGGGACTTTTGGTGCGACAAGAGAAACAAATGAAGAAAAGATGGTTTTACGGTCAAGATCTTGAATTCAAAACCTCTTTACTAGGGGAAAATTTAAAAAGTCACAACTGAAGTATTGGAAATGACTAACAATTATTAATACCTAATAAATAGTGTTGAGCGATACCTTCCGATATCCAAAAGTATCGGTATCGGATTGGATCGGCCGATATCCAAAAAATATCGGAAATCGCCGATACCAATGCATGTCAATGGGAAAAATATCGGAATGTAAATAAGACTTTTTTGTCCTTCTACTTCCTGTTCTGGAGGAAGGGGGGAGTGTGGGCGGTGCGTGGGCGGACACTGTGCGTGTCTGTGTGTGCGCGCGGGGTCTGTGCGGGCTGCCGAGGCTCTGTGCATGCCTGCCGGGGCTCTGTGTGGGCTGCCGGGGCTCTGTGCGGGCTGCCGGGGCTCTGTGCGGGCTGCCGGGGCTCTGTGCATGTGTGCAGGCATCGTCCGATGGGACTACAAGTCCCATCGGACGATGCCTGCTACAGTGACAGTGATTGACACATTAGCCAATGATGGGACAGTAGTAGTCCCATCATGCGGCTAATGTGTTGAATGTAAAAAAAAACAAAAAACATACATACTACATACATACTACATACATACAAACTACATACACACATGCATACATACTACATACTACATACATACTACATACATACATACATACTACATACATACTACATACAATACATTCATACATTACATACAATACATACATACAATACATTCATACATTACATACAATACAGACCTACAGTACATTAAACATAGATTACGTACTCACCATTACTTGTCATTTTGATCCCCGAAGCCAGTGTCATCTGTAAAAAAGATTAAAATAACAAACAACCAATATACTCCCTAGAAATCCACAAGTGTCCCACGACGATCTCCTGTGGAAAACAGCAGCATCAGCTGATGCGACCGCACTCCAGGGGCTCCAGGAACACAATGATGGGAGGAAGGTATCCTTCTGCACTGTATTCCTCCGCCACTGTAAAAAAATAATAATAATAATAATCTTTATTTATATAGCGCCAACATATTCCGCAGCGCTTTACAGTTTAACAGTTTCAAACACAACAGTCATAGGTAACAATGTTAACAATACAGTAATAAAGCAAAATAAGACAAAATAAGACTACCCTGCTCGTGAGAGCTTACAATCTACAATGAGGTGGGGGAGATACAAAGCACAGGTGTGTATTTACAATGATGGTCCAGCCATCTTCAGGGGGTGGGGGGTAGATGGAGATAGTGAATGGGCTACACAAACACAAACCTAAAATGACTGATTAGGGAACGTGATAGGCCGCTCTGAACAAATGAGTTTTGAGCGAGTGCCTAAAACTATGCAAGTTGTGGATGGTCCTAATATCTTGGGGTAGAGCATTCCAGAGGATTGGCGCAGCACGGGAGAAGTCTTGGAGTCGGGAGTGGGAGGTACGGATTAGTGCAGAGGTTAGTCGAAAGTCGTTTGCAGAGCGCAGCGGTCGGCTAGGCCGATAGACAGAAATGAGGGAGGAGATGTAAGGGGGTGCTGTGGAGCGCTTTGTGGGTGAGAACAAGTAGTTTGAATTGTATCCTGTAATGAATGGGCAGCCAGTGTAACGACTGGCGAAGAGCGGACACGTCCAAGTAACGATTAGCCAGATGGACGACCCTAGCTGCTGCATTAAGGATAGACTGGAGAGGGGAAAGTCACGTGAGGGGGAGGCCAATTAATAGAGAGTTGCAGTAGTCCAGACGGGAGTGGATTAGGGCGACAGTGAGAGTTTTTGTTGTCTCCCTGGTGAGAAAAGGGCGTATTCTAGAGATGTTCTTTAGGTGTAAGTGGCACAAGCGGGCAAGAGATTGTATGTGGTAGGTGAAGGAGAGATCGGAGTCAAACATAACACCCAGACAGCGTGCCTGCTGCCTAGGCGTTATTATGGTGCCACCCACAGAGAGGGAGATGTCAGATTTAGGGAGGCTAGTAGAAGGCGGGAGCAGAAGAAGTTCAGTTTTGGAGAGGTTGAGTTTCAGATAGAGAGCGGACATGATGTTAGAGACTGCAGACAGACAGTCAGTGGCGTTCTGTAGTACAGCAGGGGTAAGGTCATGGGCTGACGTGTATAGTTGTGTGTCATCAGCATAAAGATGGTACTGAAAGCCAAATCTGCTGATGGTCTGTGCAATTGGGGCCGTGTAGAGGGAGAAGAGAAGGGGGCCAAGGACTGAGCCCTGAGGTACCCTGACAGTGAGAGGAAGAGGAGATGAAGGGGAGCCGGAGAACAGAACACTGAAGGAGCATTCAGAAAGATAGGAAGAGAACCAGGAGAGAGCAGTGTCCTTAATGCCTAGTGACTGGAGTCTCACTTTTGGCATTCCTGTGTGAGAAATTTTCCCACGCACCAATTGCCATAAAGTGAACCATAGTAACCTCAGTGATGCACTGCAGGAGCCATTGTCTCCTGTCAGTGTGTCACTGAGGGTCCTATAGAGCAGTGACATCACCCGATGTCACTGTTATATAGGGGAGATCATCGTGGGACACTCGTTATTAATTGGACTACGGTGGACAGGTAGTATACGGTTTATTATTTTACATTTTTTGCAGGCACTGAAGTATGGTAAGTATGGTTAAATTAAGAATATTAAAATACTTTTTTCCTAATGTGTGTGTGTTTTATTAACCCTTTATTACTATTGGATTAATAATGGATAGGCGTCTTATTGACGCCTCTGCATTATTAACCAGGCCTTATTACCCCATATCCCACCGCTACATGGGAGTGGGAAGAGAGGGGATAAGTGCCGGAATTGGTGCATCTTACAGATGCGCCATTTCTGGGGCGGCTGCGGACTGGTATTTGTAGCCGGGGAGGGGGGCAATATCCATGGCCCCTCTCTAGACTATGAATATCAGCCCGCAGCTGTCTTCGTAGCCTTTCTGGCTATAAAATATAGGGGGACCCCACGTCATTTTTTTGGGGGGTCCCCCTATTTTAATAGCCAGTAAAGGCTACGCAGACAGATGCGGGCTGATATTCATAGCAGGCTACAAATATTGACCCCGGCAGTCAGCTTTCCCCCTCTGGCGCAGAAAATTGCACGGGAGCTCAAGACGGTTTTTTTTTTAATTCAACTCTCATTAAGGCCTCTTTCACACTTGCGTCGGCACGGGTCCGTCGCTATGCGTCGGGCCGACGTACCGACGCACGTTGTGAAATTTGTGCACGACGTGGGCAGTGGATGCAGTTTTTCAACGCATTTGCTACCCATTCTGAAGTCTGGGGAGGAGGGGGCGGAGTTTCGGCCACGCATGTGCAGTAGAAAATGGCGGACGCGCCGGACAAAAAAATGTTCACGTGAACGTTTTTCCGTGCCGACGGTCCGCCAAAACACGACGGATCTATTGCATGACGGTCGTGACGTGTGGCCATCCATCGCGATACGTTGCTAATACAAGTATATGGGTAAAAAAGCATTCTGCAAGCACATTTGCAGGATACGTTTTTTTCTGCCGGATCCGTTTTTTCTCATAGAGTTGTATTAGCGCCGGATTGCGCCTGATGGCCACACGTTTCATCATTTTTTTGCTGGATCCATCAAAAAAGCTGTTTCCGCTGGACGGAAAACACATACAGAAGAACGTTTTTTTCTGTCCGGCGAAAAAATGCACAGCAACGGTTCCGGCAAAAAACGGATGAAACTGAAATGTGAAATGATGAATCTGGCCTCCGAATCCATTTTTTCATGCATGTTTCCATTCAAATCATGCACATTTTCCGTTTATTTATTTATTTCCAAAAACTGCATCAAAACCGCGCAAAAACAGCACCACAAACTGCACCAAAACCTGCATCAAAAACTGCACCAAAAACGGCATCAAAACTGCACCAAAAACTGCATCAAAACAGCATCACAACAGAACCAAAAACCGCATCAAAACCTGCATCAAAAACTGGTGCAGTTTTGATGCAGTTTTCGGTGCGGTTTTTGATGCGATTTTTGATGCAGTTTTTGATGCATTTTTTGATGCTGTTTTTGATGCAGTTTTTGGGTGAAGTTTTTGATGCATTTTTTATGCATTTTTTGATGCAGGTTTTTGGTGTGGTTTTTTTTACGTGGTTTTTGGTGCAGTTTTTGGTGCAGTTTTTGATGCAGGTTTTGATGTAGGTTTTGATGCAGGTTTTGATGCAGTTTTTGGTGCAGGTTTTGGTGCAGGTTTTTGGTGTGGTTTTTGATGCGGTTTTTCATGCTGTTTTTGATGCAGTTTTTGGTGCAGTTTTTGATGCAGGTTTTTGGTGTGGTTTTTTATGCTGTTTTTGGTGCAAGTTTTTTGGTGTGGTTTTTGATGCGTTTTTTTATGCAGTTTTTGGTGCAGTTTTTGGGGCAGTTTTTGATGCAGGCTTTTGCTGCCGTTTTTGATGTGGTTTTTGATGCAGTTTTTGATGCAGTTTTGATGCAGTTTTTGATGCAGGTTTCTGATGCAGGTTTTTGATGCGGTTTTTGATCCAGTTTTTGATGCTTTTTTAATGCTGTTTTTGAAAAAAACGGATCTGGCGGAAAAAAACGGATCCGGCGGAAAAAAGCAGATCCAGCAGAAAAAAACAGATCCTGCAAATGCGCTCGCAGGATGCATTTTTTCCCCATAGACTTGTATTAGCGACGGATCACGACAGATGGCCACACGTCGCGTCCGTCGTGCAAAGGATCCGTCGTGTTTTGGCGGACTGTCGGCATGAAAAAAACTTTCAAGTGAATGTTTTTTGTCCATCGCGTCCGCCATTTTCTACAGCGCTTGCGTATCCGAAACTCCGCCCCCTCCACCCCGGACTTCAGAATGGGCAGCGGATGTGTTGAAAAACTGCATCCGCTGCCCACGTTGTGCACAAATTTCACAACGTGCGTCGGTACATCGGCCCGCATGCACAGTAGAAAATGGCGGATGCGACACACAAAAAAACGTTCACATGAATGGTTTTTCCATGCCGACAGTCTGCCAAAACATGACGGATCCGTTGCACGACGGACGTGAGGTGTGGCAATCCGTCGCGATCCGTCACTAATACAAGTCTATGGGTAAAAAATGCATCCTGCGAGCACATTTGCAGAATCCGTTTTTTCCGCCGGATCTGTTTTTTTCTCATAGAGTTGTATTAGCGCTGGATTGCGCCTGCTGGCCACACATTTCATCCGTTTTTTGCAGGATCCGTCAAAAAAGCTGTTTCCGCTGGATGGAAAACACATACAGAAGAACAGTTTTTCTGTCTGGCGAAAAAATGCACAGTGACGGATCCGGCAAAAAACGGATGAAACTGAGATGTGAAATGATAAATCCGGCCTCCGAATCCGTTTTTTTCATGCATGTTTCCATTCAAATCATGCACATTTTCCGTTTATTTATTTCCAAAAACTGCATCAAAACCGCGCAAAAACTGCACCAAAAACTGTATCAAAACCTGCATCAAAAACCACACCAAAAACTGGTGCAGTTTTGATGCAGTTTTCGGTGCGGTTTTTGATGCGATTTTTTAATGCAGTTTTTAATGCAGTTTTTGATGCAGGTTTTGGTGCAGTTTTTGATGAAGGTTTTTGATGCATTTTTTGATGCTGTTTTGATGCAGGTTTTTCATGCTGTTTTTGAGGCAGTTTTTGGTGCAGTTTTTGCGCGGTTTTTAGTGCGGTTTTTGGTGCAGTTTTTGATGCAGGTTTTGGTGCAGTTTTTGGTGTGGTTTTTTATGCTGTTTTTGGTGTGGTTTTTGATGCGGTTTTTCATGCTGTTTTTGATGCAGTTTTTGGTGTATTTTTTATGCTGTTTTTGATGCAGTTTTTGGTGCAATTTTTGATGCAGGTTTTTGGTGTGGGTTGTGATGCTGTTTTTGGTGCAGGTTTTTTGGTGCAGTTTTTGATGCGGTTTTTGATCCCGTTTTTGATGCTTTTTTAATGCGGTTTTTGAAAAAAAATCAGATCCTGCGGAAAAAAACGGATCCGGTAGAAAATAAACAGATCCGGTGGAAAAAACAGATCCGGCGGAAAAAAACGGATCCTGCGGGAAAAAACGGATCCGGCAGAAAAAAACGGATTCTGCAAATGTGCTCGCAGCATGCATTTTTTCCCATAGACTTGTATTAGCCACGGATCACGACGGATGGCCACACATCGCGTCCATCGTGCAACGGATCCGTCGTGTTTTGGCGGACCGTCGGCATGAAAAAACTTTAAAGTGAACGTTTTTTGTCCGTCGCATCCGCCATTTTCTACCGCGCTTGCGCAGCCGAAACTCCGCCCCCTCCTCCCCGGACTTCAGAATGGGCAGCAGATGCATTGAAAAACTGCATCTGCTGCCCACGTCGTGGACGAATTTCACAACGTGTGTCGGTACATCGGCCCGACGCATAGCGATGGTCCTGTACCGATGCAAATGTGAAAGAGGCCTTAATGAGCGTTGAATAAAAAAAAAAACTGAAAAAAATGGCGTGGGCTACCGCTCAATTTTCTGCACCAGAGGGGGAAAGCCGATGGCCGGGGGCCAATATTTGTAGCCTGCGATGAATATCAGCCCGCAGCTGTCTGCATAGCCTTTACTGGCTATTAAAATAGAGGGACCCCCCAAAAAATTACATGGATCCCCCTATATTTTATAGCCAGAAAGGCTAGGCAGACAGCTGCAGGCTGATATTCATAGCCTAGAGAGGGGCCATGGATATTGCCCCCCGGCTACAAATACCAGCAAGCAGCCACCCCAGAAATGGCGCATCTGTAAGATGCGCCAATTCCGGCACTTAGCCCCTCTTTTCCCACTCCCGTGTAGCAGTGGGATATGGGGTAATAAGGGGTTAATGTCACCTTGCTATTGTAAGATGACATTAAGCCGGGTTAATAACGGAAAAGCATCAATAAGACGCCTATCCATTATTAATCCAATAGTAATAAAGGGTTAATAAAACACACACATTAGGAAAAAAGTATTTTAATATTCTTCATTTAACCATACTTACCATACTTCAGCGCCTGCAAAAAACATAAAATAATAAACCGTATACTACCTGTCCGCCATAGTCCAATTAATAACGAGTGTCCCACGACGATCTCCCCTATAGAACAGTGACATCGGGTGATGTCACTGCTCTATAGGACCCTCAGTGACATACTGACAGGAGACAATGGCTCCTGCAGTGCATCACTGAGGTTACTATAGTTCAAAGTCTCACTTTATGGCAATTGCTGCGTGGGAAAATTTCTCACACAGCAATGCCAAAAGTGAAACTAGGGACTATTTTTTTACAGCGGCAGAAAAATACCTTCCTCCGGTCATTGGATTCCTGGAGCCCCTGGAGAGCGGTCGCATCAGCTGATGCTGCTGTTCTCCATGGGAGATCGTCGTGGGACATTTGTGGATTTCTGCGGACAGGGAGTACATCGGTTGTTTGTTATTTTAATCTTTTTTACAGAAGACACTGGCTTCGGGGAACATAGTAACAAGTAATGGTGAGTATGTAATCTATGTTTAATGTAATGTATGTGTTAGGAGTCGAGTTCCCACCGCTGCACAGGGGGAATCTCAAACCATGTCTGCTGCAGTCTCCCATTCTTTTCCAGCCTCAGTGGAGTCTGCTCAGCAGAGACGTCGGTCCCAGCATCTTGCTCAGTCTCACTCTGTGCATAGGGTTACTGCTGCTTTTCCAGCTTCTGCCATTGAAGCCAGTGCTGGGCAGCGGCGAGCAGACGCTTTTGGGACTAAGTCCTGCTTTTCCCCTTCTGAGCATGCCCAGGGCAAGATCTCCCATTGGAGATCGAGGGTCACATGGTCAGATACTGCAGCAGATCCCATTGGTCCTCCAGGAAGGTCCCGAAGGTGCTCAACTTCTGTGGCAGCCTCCCATTGGTCCTTCTGGGAAGGTCCTGTACATGCTGCAGCTATAAAATGTTCACATGACCGCACGGCCATGCGCTAGTGTAAATGTGTGTGTGTTGATGTGTGAAAGTCATTCTTTAATTATCCCCTCCCTTGTGTATGACTGCTCGCGTAAGGTGGATGATTGCTATCTAGCGCCCAACTTAGCCATCAGCACGTAACACACAAAACAGCGTCTAATTGCTGTGACCGCCAGTGCGGCGCCGTGCGCTTTCACAGCACTTTCCTGACCCATGCCTGGGTGGTTAGTGGCGTCCGCCAGTGCGGCACCGCATGCACTCTCGTGCATCTTTATTATTATTTCTTTCTCTCTGACACCCCAGTTGCGGTGTCGAGCGCAAGAGGTCTATATGAACTCAAATCCTGTGTCTTGGGATTGAGTTCTGAGACTCCTTGCTTGCGCTCTTGGTGCGGTACCGTGGCCCTGTGACGCAACAGGGTTCGCTTCCTTCACACAGGGTGAAGTTAACCCGTGTGTGTATCCACATTGTACCGCCATATAGTCCGTCATTACTTGGCAGCAGGTTCCATCTCTGCATGGTGGACCCCGGGCTGCGAACGCACTTTACTCTTTCTTATTATTTGGTGCATTACGCTAGCCCTAACAGTATGTATGTAGTATGTATGTATGTATGTATGTATGTATGTAGTATGTACTGTATGTATGTAGTATGTACTGTATGTATGTAGTATGTACTGTATGTATGTAATATGCATGTTGTATGTAGTATGTATGTTGTATGCAGTATGTATGTAGTATGCATGTATGTAGTATGTATGTAGTATGTATGCATGTAGTATGTATGTATGTTGTATGTAGTATGTATGTTGTATGTAGTATGTATGCATGTAGCATGTATGCATGTAGCATGTATGCATGTAGTATGTATGTAGTATGTATTCATGTAGTATGTATGTAGTATGTATGCATGTAGTATGCATGTAGTATGTATGTAGTATGTATGTATGTATGTTGTATGTAGTATGTATGCATGTAGTATGCATGCATGTAGTATGCATGCATGTAGTATGTATGCATGTAGTATGTATGCATGTAGTATGTATGTATATATGTAGTATGTATGTTGTACGTAGTATGTAGTATTGTATGTATGTATGTAGTATGTATTTAGTATGTATGTATGTAATATGTATGTAGTATGTATGTAGTATGTATTATGTATGTAGTATGTATGTAGTATGTTGTATGTATGTAGTATGTTGTATGTATAAAGCAAAAAAACAAGACCTGCACCCACTACCAAGTAAGGAACGGTGCAATAAATAAGAGGTAAGTGCCAATAATAACTGAAAATCATATAGAAAGAAAGCACCAACAAATACCAATTATAATAAAAGTTAAATTTTTTTATTAAGTATATTAAAAAGTAAAAAACCAAGATGAACAAAGAGGGATGTGACAAGGTAAGCCAGAAGTAGGTGGCACCATAACCAGAGACAGGTACATTCAGGTATATACTAAAAAATACAGTATACTTGCTCAAAACTAAATGTAACCTATGTTTGTGCAGAAAAACACATAAACACCAAGTGCACCAAGGAGGCTGTATACCACCCTTGAAATACGAGCAAAAAAGGGGGTCTGTTGTGAATTCTGCTCTTAGGCTCCCTCCGGTGGTTGTTGGTGGTAGTGCAGTTGTCTTGGGGTTGTAATCCGGACAGGTGTTTCTGCTGATTGCAGCTCTATTAGGTATTTAGGTGTGCAGGCTTCATGAGTCAGTGCCAGTTGTCCATTGTACTTGGAGGGATTTCATCTCTCTCTGGCTCCTCATGCCATGCTGCCAATTCAGATAAGATAAGTGTCTGTTTTTTGTCTCTGTGCATACATGCAGTGTGCTTTGCAATTCAGTGCAATTTATTGTGTTTTTTTGTCCAGCTTAGACTTTGTTTGGATTTTTCAGTCATGCTGGATTCTCAGGAGATGCAGATATACTTTCTATGTCTTTAGTTAGATGTGGAAAATTTGTATTATCTGCTGTGGATATTTTTAGGATTTTAATACTGACCGCTTAGAATTCTGTCATATCCTTTTTCTATTTAGCTAGAAGTGCCTCTTTTGCTAAATCTTGTTTTTCTGCCTGCGTGTGTCTTTCCTCTTATACTCACAGTCAATATTTGTGGGGGGCTGCCTATCCTTTGGGGTTCTGCTCTGAGGCAAGATAGAATTCCCATTTCTATCTATAGGGGTATTTAGTTCTCCGGTTGTGTCGAGGTGTCTAGGACGTGTTAGGTACATCCCACGGCTACTTCTAGTTGCGGTGTTAGTTTAGGGTTGCGGTCAGTACAGGTACCACCTACTCCTGAGAAAGTCTTTCATGCGGCTCCAAGGTTACCAGATCATAATAGGGGTCAGATGAAATCTTCCCGGAAGAAGGCTTAAGTGCCGAAATGCGCGTTGGGGACTGTGGCACCTCAGAGCTCCAGTGTCCATTCAGGTAATTTACCTCCATCACTTGGTCATTTCATCTGACCCCCTTTTTTGCTCGTATTTCAAGGGTGGCATACAGCCTCCTTGGTGCACTTGGTGTTTATGTGTTTTTCTGCACAAACATAGGTTAAATTTCGTTTTGAGCAAGTATACTGTATTTTTTAGTATATATCTGAATGTACCTGTCTCTGGTTATGGTGCCGCCTACTTCTGGCTTACCTTGTCACATCCCTCTTTGTTCATCTTGTTTTTTTACTTTTTAATATACTTAATAAAATTGTGTAACTTTTATTATAATTGGTATTTGTTGGTGCTTTCTTTCTATATGATTTTATGTTGTATGTATGTAACATGTTGTATGTAGTATGTTTTTTTGTTTGTTTTTTTTATATTCAACACATTAGCCGGATGATGAGACTACTACCCATGTCCCATCATTGGCTAATGTGTCAATCACTGTCGCTGTAGCAGGCATCGTCCGATGGGACTTGTAGTCCCATCGGATGATGCCTGCACACACGCACAGACACCCGGCATCCCGCACAGAGCCCCGGCAGGCATGCACAGACCCCCGGCAGCCGCACAGAGCCCCAGCAGGCACACACAGACCTCTGGCAGCCCGCACAGAGCCCTGGCAGGCCACACAGACCGTCGGCAGCCCGCACAGAGCCCCGGCAGGCACGCACAAACCCCCGCAGCCCGCACAGAGCCCCGGCAGGCACACACAGACCCCCGGCAGCCCGCACAGAGCCCCGGCAGGCACGCACAGACCCCGCCTGCACACACACATGCACAGTCTCCGCCCACGCACCGCCCACACTTCATCATAGTGCATGATTGCACTATGGGAACTTCTGATTCCGGTATCCGATATCGCAAAAATATCAGAACTGTGTATCGGAATTCCGATACTGCGAATATCGGCCGATACCCAATATTTGCAGTATCGGAATACTCAACACATAAAGTGGATTTTAATTGAAGATTTTTATGCTGGAACCATTTTACATTTATCTAGAAATCATGCTTTAAAAAAAAAAAAAGAGAATAGAACCGAGAGACAGGTTACATGGTTCAAAATCAAGTATGAGGACAAGGAAGTGGTTATAAAATAAAATTACCTTTATTAACTAGTACGGTAAGTGGTGGCACAGAAAGCACTGACAAAAATCACATATCTGAATAAAAGATATTAAAAAAGAGTAATCTGGTATGATGGAAACACATTGTCAGGTCTGGTCTGGTCCAAAACACGCGTCGGGGATTGGTGCTACAGGTCCTCTTACTCAGCACAGCAGCTCCCTGATATATGCCGAGCACTTCCTGTCTTAACAGTGGACAGTTCAGATTCTCACACAGTGCACTGCCACACAGATCTCCTCTATCCAGATGACTGATGAAGGTCAGGTATTGACTGAAATGTCTATTTTTTTCTGGAATTTCTTCACTCAATAAATAAGTTCTTGAACTCACCTACACTGTGTTCCAAATTATTATGCACAAAGAGTTTAGCAGTGATAAGGTTAGAATTTTTTTGTTTGTCATTTAAACTCATTGATGGTGATGTGTGTCAGGGCTCTTTATATCACTGAAAGCAATTGCAGATACCTGTGCAAATTAGTTTGGCAGGTGTGTCCAAATAAAGGCAAGACTACTTAAGAAGGCTGTTCCACATTATTAAGCAGCCTACATTTTTTGCCAAAATGGGAAAGAAAAAGGATGTGTCGGCTGCTGAGAAGCAACAAATTGTGGAGTATTTAGGTCAAGGCATGACTACAATCAACATTGCCAAGACACTTCATCGTGATCATCGCACAATCAAGAAGTATGTAGCTGATTCCCAGCACACACGTGTGCATGCCGATAAGGAAAAATTGAGGACTCTTTCCAACAGGCAATTGCATAAGGTTAAAAGAGCAGCTGCAAAAATGCCTTGTCATAGCAGCAGACAAGTTTTTAAAGCTGCTGGTGCCTCCAACGTCCCCAGAACAACAAGATGCAGGGTCCTTCAGAGGCTTGCAGCTGTGCGTAAGCCATCCTGTCGACCACCTCTATCCACTGCAACAAGCAGAAACGGCTCCAGTGGGCCAAACGATACATGAAGACTGACTTCCAAACTGTTTTGTTCACCGATGAGTGCCGTGCAACGCTCGATGGTCCAGATGGATGGAGTGGAGGATGGACACCCCATGAAAACACAGCTAAGGTGCCAACAAGGAGGAGGTGGAGTAATGTTTTGGGCTGGAATCATGGGGAGAGAGATTGTCGGCCCCTTTATGATCCCTGAAGGGGTAAAGATGAACTCCATAATCTATGTGGAGTTTCTAAAACAACACTTCCTGCCATGGTTCAAGAGGAAGAACCGTGCTTTCCACAGCAAGATCATGTTCATGCATGATAATGCACCGTCTCATGCTGCAAAAACACATCTGCATCTCTGGCTGCTATGGGCATAAGAGGACAAACTTATGGTGTGGCCACCATCTTTCCCTGACCTCAACCCCATTGAGAACCTCTGGAGCATCATCAAAAGGAGTGTCTATGATGGCGGGAGGCAGTAAACATCTAAGCAACAGCTCTGGGAGGGTATTCTGTCCACATGCAATACAATTGAAGCAGAAACCATCCAAAAACTGACAAATTCAATGGACGAGAGAGTTCAGAAGCTTCTTTTGAACAAGGGGTCCTACGTGCAAATGTAACATCACCTAGAATAATGTTTTCACTTGAAAACTGTTTGATTTCATTTTGTAATAAGCTGATAATGCTTATAACTTCACAATTGACTATTTTTTTGTTCAAAATAAAAAAAAAGGTTGAAAACTCTGCTGTGCATAATAATTTGGAACATGCATTTTGAGTGTTTATTTTATTTAAAAAGATACTGTTTTCATAGGCAGTTTGTTCCAAAACATTGCAATTATACTAGAATAGTAGATGACTGGAAAATAACAATGACTGCAATTCAGATAGGTAATTTAGAGAAAATATGAGGAAATATTATTTGCATAATAATTTGGAACACAGTGTATACGAGTGCCAAGTATTTCTACATCACAAAACTTGTGTGCAGGCTTCAATTTTTGATAGTCACATTGCAATAAGTATACTTAAAGTAATCTGTCAGCATGATGTAGGGGCAGAAAGGCTGATTCCAGTGATGCATTATTTACTGGACTACTTGGTGTTTTTCTGATTGAATCCGTGTTTTCTCTGCTAGAGATATAGCAGTACTATGAAAGTTGAGCTGTGAAACCCCGCCCACACCACTGATTGGCAGTTTTCTGTGTACATTACAGCAAGCTTCCAATCACACTTAGGGGCGGGGTTACATAGATTAGCTGGACTGGTTGGCTGTTATGATCTGGTGGCCTAGGAATGGCATGAGACGTACTCTGGAGAATGTGGTAACTGTACTGACCACAGACCCTGGACTTAACACCGCAACTAGAAGTAGCCGTGGGATGTACCTACTGATCCTAGACACCTCGACACAGCCGGAGGACTACTTAACCCTATAGATAGAAAAGAGAAGGCTATCTCGCCTCAGAGAAAATTCCCAAAGGATAGGCAGCCCCCCACAAATATTGACTGTGAGAGGAGAGGAAAAAACATACACAGGCTGAAAACAGAATTTAGCAAAGGAGGCCAATCTAGCTGGATAGGAAAGATAGGACAGAGTACTATGCGGTCAGTATTAAAATACTATGAAATATCCACCACAGAAAATACAAAAACTTCACATCTAACTAAAGACATGAAGGGTATATCTGCCTCTCCAGAAATACCAGCTTGACTGCATAAATCCTTACACAGATTAAGCTGGACAAGAAAAAACATGAAATGCACTAAACAATAAGGCCCACAAAATGTGGGCTGCAAAACAAGCAGGACTTATCTTGGTGAAAAGACCAGGAAGCAAGAGAGACCATGAAGAGATGTGAATCCTCCAGATACAATTGACAACTGGCACTCAATAAAGGGTGAAGCCAGACTAAATAGCCCAGTCCAGAGTGAACACACCTGATAACTGCTGTGAAGGACAGACAGCAGCGCTACCACTGATAACCACCGGAGGGAGCCCAAGAACAGAATTCACAACAGTACCCCCCCCTTGAGGAGGGGTCACCGAACCCTCACCAGAGCCCCCAGGCCGATCAGGATGAGCCAAATGGAAGGCATGAACCAAATCGTCAGCATGAACATCAGAGGCAACAACCCACGAATTATCCTCCTGGCCATAACCCTTCCACTTGACAAGATACTGAAGCCTCCGCCTTGAAAAACGAGAATCCAAGATCTTCTCAACAACATACTCCAACTCCCCATCAATCAACACTGGGGCAGGAGGATCAACAGAGGGAACGACGGGTACCACATATTTCCGCAACAAAGATCTATGAAAAACATTGTGGATGGAAAAAGAGGCTGGAAGGGCCAAACGAAAAGACACTGGATTGATAATCTCAGAAATCCTGTAAGGACCAATAAACCGAGGCTTGAACTTAGGGGAAGAAACCTTCATAGGAACATGACGGGAAGGCAACCAGACCAAATCCCCAACCCGAAGCCGGGAACCCACACACCGCCGACGGTTAGCAAAACGCTGAGCCTCCTCCTGAGACAACACCAAATTGTCCACAACATGAGCCCAAATTTGCTGCAACCTGTCAACCACAGAGTCCACCCCAGGACAATCAGAAGGCTCAACCTGCCCTGAAGAAAAATGAGGATGAAACCCAGAATTGCAAAAGAAAGGTGAAACCAAGGTAGCAGAACTAGCCTGATTATTAAGGGCAAACTCGGCCAATGGCAAGAAAGCCACCCAATCATCCTGATCGGCAGACACAAAGCATCTCAAATAAGTTTCCAAAGTCTGGTTAGTTTGCTCAGTTTGGCCATTTGTCTGAGGATGAAATGCGGAAGAAAAAGACAAATCAATGCCCAGCTTAGCACAAAAGGCCCGCCAAAACCTGGAAACAAACTGGGAACCTCTGTCGGACACAATATTCTCCGGAATGCCATGCAAACGAACCACATGCTGAAAAAACAACGGAACCAACTCAGAAGAGGAAGGTAATTTAGGCAAAGGTATCAAATGAACCATCTTAGAAAACCGGTCACAAACCACCCAGATAATCGACATCCTCTGGGAAACCGGAAGATCCGAAATAAAATCCATAGAAATATGCGTCCAAGGCCTCTCAGGGACCGGCAAAGGCAAAAGCAACCCACTGGCGCGTGAGCAGCAAGGTTTGGCCCGCGCACAAGTCCCACAGGACTGCACAAAGGAACGCACATCCCGTGACAAAGAATGCCACCAAAATGACCTACTAAATAAATCTCTGGTACCAAAAATCCCAGGATGGCCAGCCAACACAGAACAGTGAACCTCAGAAATCACTTTGCTAGTCCATCTATCAGGAACAAACAGTTTCTCCACTGGACAGCGGTCAGGTTTATCAGCCTGAAATTCCTGAAGAACCCGTCGTAAATCAGGGGAGATGGCAGAAAGAATCACCCCCTCCTTCAGAATGCCGACCGGCTCAAGGACCCCAGGGGAATCAGGCAAAAAACTCCTAGAGAGGGCATCAGCCTTAACATTCTTAGAACCCGGAAGATACGAGACAACAAAATCAAAACGGGAGAAAAACAGGGACCATCGGGCCTGTCTAGGATTCAGCCGTTTGGCAGACTCGAGGTAAATCAGATTCTTATGATCGGTCAAGACCACAATACGGTGCTTAGCCCCTTCAAGCCAATGTCGCCACTCCTCAAATGCCCACTTCATAGCCAACAACTCACGATTACCGACATCATAATTGCGTTCCGCAGGCGAAAACTTTTGAGAGAAGAAGGCACACGGTTTCATCAAGGAACCATCAGAATTCCTCTGAGACAAAACGGCCCCTGCCCCAATCTCAGAAGCGTCAACCTCAACCTGAAAAGGAAGAGAAACATCCGGCTGACGCAACACAGGGGCAGAAGTAAATCGGCGTTTAAGCTCCTGAAAGGCAGAAACAGCCGCAGAGGACCAATTCGTCACATCAGCGCCTTTCTTCGTCAAATCGGTCAGGGGTTTAACCACACTGGAGAAGTTGGCAATGAAACGACGATATAAATTAGCAAAGCCCAAAAATTTCTGAAGGCTCTTCATGGATGTGGGCTGGATCCAATCATGAATGGCCTGAACCTTAACCGGATCCATTTCTATAGATGAAGGAGAAAATATGAAGCCCCAAAAAGAAACCTTCTGTACTCCAAAGAGGCATTTAGACCCCTTCACAAACAAGGCATTGTCACGAAGGATCTGAAATACCATCCTGACTTGTTTCACATGAGACTCCCAATCATCCGAAAAAATCAAAATATCATCCAAATATACAATCATGAATTTATCAAGATAATTCCGAAATATATCATGCATGAAGGACTGAAACACAGATGGAGCATTAGAGAGTCCGAATGGCATCACAAGATATTCAAAATGGCCCTCGGGCGTATTAAACGCAGTTTTCCATTCGTTGCCCTGCTTAATACGAACAAGATTATATGCCCCTCGAAGGTCAATCTTAGTAAACCAACTAGCCCCCTTAATCCTAGCAAACAAATCAGAGAGCAAAGGCAAAGGGTATTGGAATTTGACCATGATCTTATTCAAGAGGCGATAATCAATACAGGGTCTAAATGAGCCATCCTTCTTGGCAACAAAAAAGAAACCTGCTCCCAATGGAGAAGAAGATGGCCGAATATGCCCCTTCTCCAAAGACTCCTTAACATAACTCCGCATGGCGGCATGTTCTGGCACAGACAGATTGAAAAGTCGGCCCTTAGGGAACTTACAGCCTGGAATCAAGTCAATAGCACAATCACAGTCCCTATGCGGTGGAAGGGAACTGGACTTGGGCTCATCAAAAACATCCTGGAAATCTGACAAAAACTCAGGAACTTCAGAAGCGGGGGAGGAGGAAATTGACATCAAAGAAACGTCATCATGAACCCCCTGACAACCCCAACTAGTCACAGACATAGATTTCCAATTTCCACCACCAGATTATGCACCTGTAACCATGGAAACCCCAACACAATAGCATCATGCAGATTCTGTAACACCAGAAAACGACAATCTTGCTGATGGGCTGGCGCCATATGCATGGTTAGCTGTGTCCAAAACTGAGGTTTATTTTTAGCCAATGGTGTAGCATCAATGCCCCTCAAAGGGATAGGACTCTGCAAAGGCTACAAGGAAAACCCACAATGTCTGGCAAATTCTAAGTCCATTAAATTTAACGCGGCGCCTGAATCCACAAATACCATGACAGAAAATGACGATAATGAGCAGATCAGGGTCACAGATAACAGAAATTTTGGTTGTACAGTACTGATGGTAACGGAACTAGCGATTCTCTTGACACGATTAGGGCAATCAGAAATAACATGAGCAGAATCGCCGCAGTAAAAACACAACCCATTCTGACGTCTGAATCCTTGTCGTTCGGCTCTAGACACAATCCTATCACATTGCATAGGCTCAGGACTCCGCTCGGAAGACAACGCCATAGTGTGCACAACTCTGCGTTCACGCAAGCGCCGATCAATTTGAATGGCCAGAGACATAGAATCACTCAGACCAGCAGGCGTGGGGAAGCCCACCATAACATCTTTAACGGATTCAGAAAGACCCTTTCTGAAAATTGCAGCCAAAGCATCCTCATTCCATTTAGTCAACACAGACCATTTTCTAAATTTCTGGCAATATGATTCTGCCGCTTCTTGACCCTGACACAGGGCCAACAGTGTTTTCTCAGCGTGCTCTACAGAGTTAGGTTCATCATATAATAACCAAAGCGCCTGAAAAAAGGTGTCTACATTAAACAACGCCGGATTCCCAGGTTCCAGGGCAAATGCCCAATCCTGGGGGTCACCACGCAACAGAGATATGACAATTTTAACCTGCTGGATGGGATCACCAGAGGAACGGGGCTTCAGAGCAAAAAACAGTTTAGAGTTATTTTTAAAGCTCAGAAATTTAGACCTGTCCCCAAAAAACAGATCAGGGGTAGGAATTCTAGGCTCTAAAACAGGAGTCTGTACCATATAATCAGAAATACCCTGTACTCTAGCAGCAAGTTAATCCACACGAGAAGCAAGTCCCTGAACATCAATATCAGCGCCTAACTCCTGAGCCACCCAGAGGTAAAAGGGAAAAAAACACAACAGAGTACAGAAAAAAAAATGGCTCAGCACTTTCTTTCCCTTCTTTTGAGATGCAGTTAACTCATTGTTGGCCAGTTGTACTGTTATGATCTGGTGGCCTAGGAACGGCATGAGACGTACTCTGGAGAATGTGGTAACTGTACTGACCGCAGACCTTGGACTTAAGACCGCAACTAGAAGTAGCCGTGGGATGTACCTACTGATCCTAGACACCTCGACACAGCCGGAGGACTAATTAACCCTATAGATAGAAAAGGGAAAGCTATCTCGCCTCAGAGAAAATTCCCAAAGGATAGGCAGCCCCCCACAAATATTGACTGTGAGAGGAGAGGAAAAAACATACACAGGCTGAAAACAGAATTTAGCAAAGGAGGCCAATCTAGCTGGATAGGAAAGATAGGACAGAGTACTATGCGGTCAGTATTAAAATACTATGAAATATCCACCACAGAAAATACAAAAACTTCACATCTAACTAAAGACATGAAGGGTATATCTGCCTCTCCAGAGATACCAGCTTGACTGCATAAATCCTTACACAGATTAAGCTGGACAAGAAAAAACATGAAATGCACTAAACAATAAGGCCCACAAAATGTGGGCTGCAAAACAAGCAGGACTTATCTTGGTGAAAAGACCAGGAAGCAAGAGAGACCATGAAGAGATGTGAATCCTCCAGATACAATTGACAACTGGCACTCACTAAAGAGTGAAGCCAGACTAAATAGCCCAGTCCAGAGTGAACACACCTGATAACTGCTGTGAAGGACAGACAGCAGCGCTACCACTGATAACCACCGGAGGGAGCCCAAGAACAGAATTCACAACAGTTGGCATGTGAAACCTAGTTCAGCTGTGATAATTTCCTGCTGATAAAATGCTGATTGTGTTGAAACTACAAACAACAGCTGAGTGAGTGACATCTCTGGAATCATGATCTCTTGTTCTAGATTATGTTGCTCTTATATTAAATAGCAAAAACCTGCTGACAAATTCCCCTTAAAACAAAATACTATTTCCAGTTGCCATATTTATTTCTGATGATTTAGTATTGTATCACATACTATTGTATAGTAAGTTTTATGTGTAAAGTGTTTGATACAAAAATCTGTTAATTCCACAACAGTATACAATTCCAAAACAATGATATTTGACTTTGAAGACCATGGAAATTCTTTTGAGTGGGAGGATGGATTGTGAAAGGAGAACCTGCCGCTATCATTTTAACTTGCTTTTCTTATGTTGAGATCCCTGATCTTGTCTTTTGGTCTTTTTTAATGATTCATACAGAAAAAAATGAAAGAAATTGGAGGAAATCATTACTTGACCCACAGCATCATCTCTTCTCTGTGGATTGATCTTTAGAATGGCTTTAGAAAAGGTACAGCTTGTGGCCTCCCAGATTAAAAGCAAGTTAAGTGTGAGACCACTTGTCGTGATGAAGAAGATATTCTGGCTTAGAAGCTGTCAAAGCCTAAATTTCAAAACAAGCAAGATATAAACAATTTAATGATTCATGGTTCTCTTCCTTGCTGAACTATTCCCTGTTCGGCTGATTTAGACATGTCTATCACATTTAATAAATACTGATGTTTAAGCCTGACCCAAAGTGTTCAACCATATTTATTACCCATGGGGAATGTATGTCTACAGCTATTCTTGTTTTGTTTTTCTTTATATTCCATAGAAGTCCAATGGAACGGAGTTTATTAAAGTGAATGACTTACTGAAGCGTTAAATATCTGTTTCAATTATCTGAATTGTCTGTAAGATTGTCCAGTTATCTTCAATTGGATAGTTTTATTTTGAACGTCCCTTACTTTATTGAGTTTACGGGTTTGTATCTTAAAAATGTTTCCGAAGTAATCTTTCACTCTCACTAGTCAAAGGACCTATTGCCTGCTGGAAAATTTCATAAAGTAAAGTGAGACAAACCCGCCTTATACATAATTAGGAAACCTAGTCAATAGTGATGAGTGAGTGTACTCGTTGCTCGGGTTTTCCCGAGCATGCTGGAGTGGTCTCCGAGTATTTGTTAGTGTTCGGAGATTTAGTTTTCATCACCACAGCTGAATGATTTACAGCTATTAGCCAGCTTGATTACATGTGGGGATTCTCTAGCAACCAGGCAACCCCCACATGTACTCAAGCTGTCTAGTAGCTGTAAATCATTCAGCTGCAGTGATGAACACTAATCTAACAAATACTCGGAGACCACCCGAGCATGCTTGGGAAAACCCGAGCAATGAGTACACTCGCTCATCACTAGTAGTCAATCTTGTGTCCAATTTATCTAATTTAGGGAAAAGAGTTTGGACCTTTCAAGAAAGAAAGACTGAAGTTGGCTGAAGTTGGGCTCTCCACCGCCACACTATTTTAATAGTTGTGTGAGACTTTCTGACTCCAAGGTGGGATATAATACTATCTAAAAGGACATTGAGAGTGTACAGCAAGGAAAAACATCGGAAATGTATGTGCCTTCAAGTCAATGTATTGATATATGAAGCACTTTATGATGGATTCCTTCCGGTGTGGTGAAGTATAGAAGCAGCAGCTGAGGTAAATCCTGTCACAGCCTTCTCTTCCGTAGGTTGTGACTGTGGCTGTCTGTGTAGAGTATATTATGATTTCTTATTTTGCAGATTCATCCTTTACAAGCAGCTATGTCCTCCCCTTGAATATTAACCCTTTACAAGCAGCTGTATCCTCCTCCTTTATTTGGGATGTATAAAATACAGGTACATCTCTTTACGTGGCTGATAAGTTGCAATATCCAATTTGAAGTAAAGTTCAGGCTCTTAGTAAGAGGCAAGTTAAAATTTCATGTGGGTTTCTGTTATGACCCCAATGGCGAGGGTCTCAGAGAAATAGGTAAGTCTGCGAAGTACAAAAATCCAGCTCATAGGGCAGTGGTAACTGGGTTGACCATAGATCTACTCCTAACGCCAACACTAGAAGTAGCCGGGGAACATGCCTACGTTGGTCGCTAGATGTCTCGCGCCAGCCGGAGAACTAACTACCCCTAGAAGAGGGAAACAAAGACCTCTCTTGCCTCCAGAGAAAGGACCCCAAAAGTAGGATACAAGCCCCCCACAAATAATAACGGTGAGGTAAGAGGAAATGACAAACATAGAAATGAACTAGGTTTAGCAAAGAGAGGCCCGCTTACTAATAGCAGAATGTAGTAAGATAACTTATATGGTCAACAAAAACCCTATCAAACATCCACGCTGGAAATTCAAGAACCCCCGAACCGTCTAACGGCCCGGGGGGTGAACACCAGCTCCCTAGAGCTTCCAGCAAGGACAGGATACAGATTAAGTACAAGCTGGACAAAAATGCAAACAAAAACAAATAGCAAAAAGCAAGAAAGCAGACTTAGCTTAATCTAGCAGGAACCAGGATCAGTAGACAAGAGCACAACAGATTAGCTCTGATTACAACGTTGCCAGGCATTGAACTGAAGGTCCAGGGAGCTTATATAGCAACACCCCTGAACTAACGGCCCAGGTGAGCATACAAGGGATGACTGACATACCCAGAGTCAAATCACTAGTAACCACTAGAGGGAGCCAAAAAGCAAATTCACAACAGTACCCCCCCCTTAGTGAGGGGTCACCGAACCCTCACCAAGACCACCAGGGCGATCAGGATGAGCGGCGTGAAAGGCCCGAACTAAATCGGCCGCATGCACATCAGAGGCGACCACCCAGGAATTATCCTCCTGACCATAGCCCTTCCACTTGACCAGGTACTGAAGCCTCCGCCTGGAGAGACGAGAATCTAAGATCTTCTCCACCACGTACTCCAACTCGCCCTCAACCAACACCGGAGCAGGAGGCTCAGCAGAAGGAACCACAGGCACAACGTACCGCCGCAACAAGGACCTATGAAATACGTTGTGAATGGCAAACGACACCGGAAGATCCAGGCGAAAGGACACAGGATTAAGGATTTCCAATATCTTGTACGGACCAATGAAGCGAGGCTTAAATTTGGGAGAGGAGACCTTCATAGGAACAAATCGAGAAGACAGCCATACCAAATCCCCAACACGAAGTCGGGGACCCACACCGCGACGGCGGTTGGCAAAACGCTGAGCCTTCTCCTGTGACAACTTCAAGTTGTCCACCACATGATTCCAGATCTGCTGCAACCTATCTACCACAGAATCCACCCCAGGACAGTCAGAAGGCTCCACATGTCCCGAGGAAAAACGAGGATGGAAACCAGAGTTGCAGAAAAATGGCGAAACCAAGGTGGCGGAACTAGCCCGATTATTAAGGGCAAATTCAGCCAACGGCAAGAAGGTCACCCAATCATCCTGATCAGAAGAGACAAAACACCTCAAATAAGCCTCCAGAGTCTGATTAGTTCGCTCCGTTTGTCCATTAGTCTGTGGATGAAAAGCGGACGAAAACGACAAATCAATGCCCATCCTACCACAAAAGGATCGCCAGAACCTGGAAACAAACTGGGATCCTCTGTCCTACACAATATTCTCAGGAATGCCGTGTAAACGGACCACGTTCTGGAGGAACACAGGAACCAGATCGGAAGAGGAAGGCAGCTTAGGCAAAGGAACCAAATGGACCATCTTGGAGAAACGATCACATATCACCCAGATGACAGACATGCCCCGAGACACCGGAAGATCAGAAATGAAATCCATAGAGATGTGTGTCCAAGGTCTCTTCGGGACAGGCAAGGGCAAGAGCAACCCGCTGGCACGAGAACAGCAAGGCTTAGCTCGAGCACAAGTCCCACAGGACTGCACAAAAGACCGCACATCCCTTGACAAGGACGGCCACCAAAAGGACCTGGCCACCAGATCCCTGGTGCCAAAAATTCCCGGGTGCCCTGCCAACACCGAGGAATGAACCTCGGAAATGACTCTACTGGTCCACCTAGCAGGCACAAACAATCTGTCAGGTGGACAAGAGTCAGGCCTACCAGCCTGAAATCTCTGCAACACACGTCGCAGATCCGGAGAAATAGCTGACAAGATAACTCCTTCCTTAAGAATACCCACAGGTTCAGCGACTCCAGGAGCATCAGGCACAAAGCTCCTAGACAGAGCATCGGCCTTCACATTCTTCGAACCTGGTAAATACGAGACCACAAAGTCAAAACGGGAGAAAAACAATGACCAGCGGGCCTGTCTAGGATTCAGGCGTTTAGCAGACTCGAGATACATCAGATTTTTGTGATCAGTCAAAACCACCACACGATGCTTAGCACCCTCGAGCCAATGACGCCACTCCTCAAATGCCCACTTCATGGCCAACAACTCCCGATTGCCCACATCATAATTTCGCTCTGCAGGCAAAAACTTCCTAGAGAAAAAGGCACAAGGTCTCATAGTAGAGCAACCAGGACCTCTCTGAGACAAAACGGCCCCTGCCCCAATCTCCGAAGCATCCACCTCACCCTGAAAGGGCAGTGAGACATCAGGCTGGCACAAAACAGGCGCCGAAGTAAACCGGCGTTTCAACTCCTGGAAAGCCTCCACGGCAGCAGGAGCCCAGTTAGCTACATCAGAGCCTTTCTTGGTCATATCCGTCAAAGGTTTAACAACGCTAGAAAAATTAGCGATAAAACGACGGTAAAAGTTAGCAAAACCCAAGAACTTCTGAAGACTCTTAACTGACGAGGGCTGAGTCCAATCATGAATAGCTCGGACCTTGACTGGGTCCATCTCCACAGCAGAAGGGGAAAAAATGAACCCTAAAAAGGGAACCTTCTGTACACCAAAGAGACACTTTGAGCCCTTAACAAACAAAGAATTTTCACGCAAAATCTTGAAAACCATCCTGACCTGTTCTACATGCGAGTCCCAATCATCAGAAAAAAACAGAATATCGTCCAGATAAACGATCAAAAATTTATCCAGATACTTCCGGAAAATGTCATACATAAAGGACTGAAAAACTGAAGGCGCATTAGAGAGCCCAAAAGGCATCACCAAGTACTCAAAATGACCTTCGGGCGTATTGAATGCGGTTTTCCATTCATCTCCTTGCTTAATGCGCACAAGGTTGTACGCACCACGAAGATCTATCTTGGTGAACCACTTGGCACCTTTAATCCGGGCAAACAAGTCTGACAACAGCGGCAAAGGATACTGAAATTTGACAGTGATCTTATTTAAGAGCCGATAGTCAATACAAGGCCTCAAAGATCCGTCCTTTTTGGCCACAAAAAAGAATCCCGCACCAAGAGGGGAAGAAGAAGGACGGATATGCCCCTTCTCCAGAGACTCTCTAATATATGAACGCATAGCGGTATGTTCAGGTACCGACAGGTTAAACAATCTTCCCTTAGGAAACTTACTGCCTGGAATCAACTCTATTGCGCAGTCACACTCCCTATGAGGAGGCAGTGCACTGGACCTGGACTCGCTGAAAACATCCTGATAATCAGACAAATACTCCGGAACTTCCGAAGGCGTAGAAGAAGCAATAGACACGGGCAGGGAATCCCCATGATTTCCACGGCATCCCCAACTTGACACTGACATGGCCTTCCAATCCAAGGCTGGATTATGGGTCTGCAACCATGGCAACCCCAAAACAACCAAATCATGCATTTTATGCAAAACAAGAAAACGTATAACCTCCCGATGTTCAGGAGTCATACACATGGTAACCTGTGTCCAAAACTGCGGTTTATTTTCTGCCAACGGCGTAGCATCAATACCCCTAAGAGGGATAGGATTTTCTAATGGCTCAAGAACAAAACCACAGCGCTTGGCAAATGACAGATCCATAAGACTCAGGGCAGCACCTGAATCTACAAACGCCATGGCAGGATAAGAAGACAGTGAACAAATCAAAGTTACAGATAGAATAAATTTAGGTTGCAAATTACCAACGGTGACAGGACTAACAACCTTAGTTAGACGTTTAGAGCATGCTGAGATAACATGTGTAGAATCACCACAGTAGTAACACAAGCCATTCTGGCGTCTATGAATTTTCCGCTCATTTCTAGTCAGGATTCTATCACATTGCATTAAATCAGGTGTTTGTTCAGACAGCACCATAGGTGAATTTGCGGTTTTGCGCTCCCGCAACCGCCGGTCAATTTGAATAGCCAGGGCCATGGAATCATTTAGACCTGTGGGAATAGGGAAACCCACCATCACATTCTTAATGGCTTCAGAAAGGCCATTTCTAAATTTTGCGGCCAGTGCACACTCGTTCCACTGAGTCAGCACGGACCATTTCCGAAATTTTTGGCAATACACTTCAGCCTCATCCTGGCCCTGAGACATAGCCAGCAAGGCTTTTTCTGCCTGAATCTCAAGATTGGGTTCCTCATAAAGTAAACCGAGCGCCAGAAAAAACGCATCAATATCCGCCAATGCCGGATCTCCTGGCGCCAGCGAGAAGGCCCAATCCTGAGGGTCGCGCCGTAAAAAAGAAATAACAATTTTCACTTGCTGAGCAGAGTCTCCAGATGAACAGGGTCTCAGGGACAAAAATAATTTACAATTATTCCTGAAATTTCTAAACTTAAATCGGTCTCCGAAAAACAATTCAGGAATCGGTATCTTAGGTTCTGACATAGGATTTCTGGTAACATAATCTTGTATGCCCTGCACACGAGCAGCAAGCTGGTCCACACTTGTAATCAAGGTCTGGACATTCATGTCTACAGCAAGCTTGAGCCACTCAGAGGTAAAGGGGAAAAGAAAAAAAAAAATGAGAGAGAGGAAAAAAAAAAAAACTCAGAATTTTCTTTCTTATAATCCCGCTTCTGCAATGCATTTAACATTTAATACTGGCCTGGCAAACTGTTATGACCCCAATGGCGAGGGTCTCAGAGAAATAGGTAAGTCTGCAAAGTACAAAAATCCAGCTCATAGGGCAGTGGTAACTGGGTTGACCATATATCTACTCCTAACGCCAACACTAGAAGTAGCCGGGGAACATGCCTACGTTGGTCGCTAGATGTCTCGCGCCAGCCGGAGAACTAACTACCCCTAGAAGAGGGAAACAAAGACCTCTCTTGCCTCCAGAGAAAGGACCCCAAAAGTAGGATACAAGCCCCCCACAAATAATAACGGTGAGGTAAGAGGAAGTGACAAACATAGAAATGAACTAGGTTTAGCAAAGAGAGGCCCGCTTACTAATAGCAGAATGTAGTAAGATAACTTATATGGTCAACAAAAACCCTATCAAACATCCACGCTGGAAATTCAAGAACCCCCGAACCGTCTAACGGCCCGGGGGGAGAACACCAGCTCCCTAGAGCTTCCAGCAAGGACAGGATACAGATTAAGTACAAGCTGGACAAAAATGCAAACAAAAACAAATAGCAAAAAGCAAGAAAGCAGACTTAGCTTAATCTAGCAGGAACCAGGATCAGTAGACAAGAGCACAACAGATTAGCTCTGATTACAACGTTGCCAGGCATTGAACTGAAGGTCCAGGGAGCTTATATAGCAACACCCCTGAACTAACGGCCCAGGTGAGCATACAAGGGATGACTGACATACCCAGAGTCAAATCACTAGTAAACACTAGAGGGAGCCAAAAAGCAAATTCACAACAGGTTTCCCCGATTCACTGCCTATTGAGATGAATTGATGACGTAGTTTGCCATGTTTGTAAAATTATTTTCTCATAAATTTACCAACAGGAAATCACAAACAAGCTAAATCTTGACCGATCTGTATAAAATCTCACCATAGTTTGTAATTCCCAGAAAGGCTAAAACCCGCATCACTGTAATTCTCAGGAAAATCTTTTGATTTCCTAATTGTTACATCTGTGCTGGTTTCTGCTTTAGCAGCTAGGGGGTGCCACACCTTTGTTGCGAGTTGTGCTTGACAGAATCAATCCTATAATATTCCTAGGACTTGTGGCTCTGGCCAGTCCAGAACCTACAGGGTTTCTTCCTGCTGTCAGCACTGGGTGGAGCTGCTCATGATATAAACCCTTGAGAATCAGTTCCCACTGCCAGTCAATGTTTGTGCTACCTGGTTTTACCAGTGTTCTGTCTATCTGGTGTTTCATTCTGATTAATCCTGTTCCCTGACCTCCTGAATCTGACTCTGCTACCTGACTATCCATCTTACCAGCTTGAACCAACGAACAGCAGCCCTAGCCCTGGGACCCTTGTGTAAGTGCAGATCCCTGTGCGAGGGCTAAAGGTTGAAGGCCAATGCAATCCCTTGGCTCTAGGAAATGTAGTACTTTTGCTCCAAGTCTTTTCGTGGTAGCCATTTTGGAGCTGACAGGTGACTACGATCAGTGCACTTGTGACACTAATGACATAGGTTTAAGAAAAGTTATTCAATTTCATATATTGTGACTTATGCTTTTCTCATAACTAGTGTTGAGCATTCCGATACTGCAAGTATCGGGTATCGGCCGATACTTGCTGTATCGGAATTCCGATACCGAGATCCGATATTTTTGTGGTATCGGGTATCGGTATCGAAACAACATTAATGTAAAAATGTGTAAAAGAAAGAATTAAAATAAAAAATATTGCTATACTCACCTCTCCGACGCAGCCTGCACCTTACCGAGGGAAGCGGCAGCGTTCTTTGTTTAAAATTCGCGCTTTTCTTTCCTTTACTGAAGTCCCGGCTTGTGATTGGTCGCGTGCCGACCATGTGGCCGGGACGCAACCAATCACAGCAAGCCGTGACGTAATTTCAGGTCCTTCAGGATTTTAAAATTACGTTCCGGCGTTGTGATTGGTTGCGTCGCAGTCACATGGGCAACGCAACCAATCACAGCAAGCCGTGACGTAATTTCAGGTCCTTAAGGATTTTAAAATTACGTCCCGGCTTTGTGATTGGTTGCGTCGCAGTCACATGGGAGACGCAACCAATCACAAGCCGTGACGTCACGGGAGGCTGGACACGCGCGCATTTTAAAATGGGCGCGTGTCCAGCCTCCCGTGACGTCCCGGCTTGTGATTGGTTGCGTCGCGGTCAACCAATCACAAGCCGGGAGGCTGGACACGCGCGCATTTTAAAATTTTAATTGGTTGCGTCTCCCATGTGACTGCGACTTTTACACATTAATATGGTTCCCAGGGCCTGAAGGAGAGTTTCCTCTCCTTCAGACCCTGGGAACCATCAGGAATACCGTCCGATACATGAGTCCCATTGACTTGTATTGGTATCGGGTATCGGTATCGGATTGGATCCGATACTTTGGCGGTATCGGCCGATACTTTCCGATACCGATACTTTCAAGTATCGGACGGTATCGCTCAACACTACTCATAACTGATAAGTCCTCTTTAAATTGTACCTAACCTCCTACTCACAAATCAATAACCTGGCTACTATATGCTATGATTCCAACTGGCTGTAAACCATCGAGAAACCCAAACTAGAAGCTTTATTTTTTCTGCAGAGGTGTCATGTCGGACGCTGTTCAGACCAGGTCGTCCGACAGACAGCGGTAATTCCGCTTTTGACCACTATTTGCTCATTGGCGTCTGCTAGATTTTATCTAGCTGTTCCGGGGTTAATTTACCTAATCCTTGGATTGGAAGCTGGGCCATGCCCACTGCCTTTAAATAGTTCTCCTGATCTTTGGGCGTCGCCGATTATAGCTTCTGTCTTGTGCGTTGTTATCTCGGTCTGGTGAGGAGAGCTGGTGGTTGGAGATTCGTTGCTGGTGGTGTATTTTCCTTTGTCTTATTTACTCCTTCCTATATTTGTATTTATTTTGCCCTGCACATTTATAGTGTATTCCTGAGTGACTGCGGCGTGGTGTATATTTTCCTTTATCCTTGTCTGTGCTAACTGTGGGTATTGGGGAATAACATCTTCACTGGGTGGTGGGCGGAGGTTTCAGCCTAGGGCTGAGCTCAGGAGACAGGGTAAGGTTCGAGGCCTGGACATGCACACCTTCAGTGTAAACTCCAGGTAGAGGGTCAGTCAGGATTTCCCTAGTCTGAGGGAAACTGCAGGGGCCCGGGTTATTAGCTCTCGCTCACCTAGTCTCTCCCTGACAAGAGGCATCACAGAGAGAAAGTAAACATTTCCTATTAATCGAAATGGCCTGTCTGCATAACACACAGATCTAGGAGTCCTCCAGAGCAGGAGACATACCCTACAGCCTATCTATGCTCCATCTAAAAGAAGATTGACAAACTATATATCCAATTGTCTGGACAATCAATTTCTCTGCTCAAAATATTCCAATCCTACTCTGCATTAGCTGCTTGTATTAGCAAACACTGGTTCGGGGCATTGTCAAGAACTGGTAAATCCTATAGGTTTCCATTTGTGGTGTAGACCTTGTCTGTATGTATTACACTTGTTCACTAAATTGCCTTGTCAAACGAAATGAAAGTCTCATTGGCATCATTTTAATTAAGGAAGAAATAGAATGAGTAAGTTACAAATTCTGTCCGTTCCTTAGTCTATTTGTTTTCCCATTTATCGTGTGTTGATTCTAATTGAAATGGTAGGGAGTCCAGTTACTTTTAAGCTGTTGCAAATCAGAAACCATGATCTTACACCTCCAAAGGCTGGCGTCTAATTAATGGAGAAGGAAATGAGATGGTTACAATGGAAATGCTAATGTAACACTGGTCTCATTTACTTCTTAATTATGAAATCAAACTGCTGAGCTGTGCGGGGTTTCAGTAAATGAGAAATGCAGGGTGGCCAAAATATTGGTATTAAACATGCATCAACAAACTCCAATCCCATTTATCTGGTGCTGCGGGAAATTAGCTATGCGGCAAGTATTACATTAACAACTAAATGGTTACACACACATTATTTTACATAGCATAGTATATATTGCAGTTACTTCTGGACTCTCAGAGCTGAATGCTTTCTGACTGGGTACACCTTGTCGTGGTGGGATGGCCTGTACACTCCTTTCATCAAAATATCGTCAAACCCTATGATATTTACATGTACAATTACTATTCATTCACTTACTGCCGGGTATCTGCTTATCTTACTTTTATCCTAGGTTTTCTCTGTTAAATGGCCAAAGTGTGAATGTACACCTACACAATTCACTTACCGTATTTTTCGCTTTATAAGACGCACCCGATTATAAGACGCACCTTGATTTTAGAGGAGGAAAATAAAAAAATATTTTGAGCCAAATAGTGAGCAAAAAATTTGCGGATGACGCACTGTTATGGGGATCTGTGGTGACGCACTGTTAAGGGGGATCTGCAGGGTACACACTTATGGGATGATCTGCGGATGACACTGTTATGGGGAATCTGCAGGGTACACACTTATGGGAGGATTTGCAGATGACACTGTTATGGGGGATCTGTGGTTACACACTGTTATGGGGAATCTGCAGGGTACACACTTATGGGAGGATCTGCGGATGACAGTTATAGGCGATCTGTGGTGACGCACTTATGAGGGATCTGTATGTACACATTTATGGGAGGATTTGCGGATGACACTGCTATGGGAGATCTGTGGTGACGCACTGTTATAGGGGATCTGCAGATGACATAGGGGATTTGCTGCGACGCACTGTTATGGGGATCTGCGGATTACACACTTATGGAGGATGTGGTGACACACGGTTATGGGAGATCTGCAGATGACAGTTATAGGGGATCTGTGGTGACGCACTGTTATGGGGGATCTGGGGATGACACTATTATGGGGGATCTGCGGATGATACTATACATTGTGCAGGGACAGATATCTGATTGGTGGAAGCAGCTCAGCAACAGATCCCTACACCAATCAATATCTATCCCTGCAGAGGAGGAGGAGAATCATGCTTCTTTCCTTCCTCTGCTTTAGGGCTCCGTGTGCAGCGGAGGCCAGAATTCACCTTGCTGCCAGCTAGTATTTGCTTAGAACTACTGCAGCGCATGCGCAGATCGAGAGCTCAGTGACTGAGAGCTCCATCTGCACATGCGCTGGTTCAGTGGCCATTTTCTTGATGTCCTGGGCAGTAGGCACAGGCGCTTAATCTGGAAACTGGAAACTCGGGATACAGGAAGCGCAATGGTGCTGCCCTGCACTGTTCCACCCAAACACCGGAGAAACTGTGCCGCCACCCCCAGATTCAGGCCCGCTGCACTGCCCCACTGGTGACCCTGCCTCCTGCTAGCCCGCTCGCTCCGCAGTCGCCGCCAGCACCACAGTAAGAGATTCCATCACTTTTTCCCTATTTTTTTTCACTATTCCGATTGTAAGACGCACCCCTCCCCCCCCAATTGGGAAATAAAAGTGCGTCTTACAAAGCGGAAAATACGGTATACGAACAATGTTCAAGTTCATTTCTTTTTTGGGCACTTCGTACATACAGAGACATGGCTCCCCTTTTTAGGCTGTGCATCTCGTCTACATAGCTTTCCACAAAAAAGTGCATAAAAGTCAGGCCCAGGTCTTGCTCTGCTGCCATCTATTTTGAAGTCTGCTAAGTCCATCCTGAATGGGTACTCCTTGTCGTGGTTGGATGGTTTTTAGACTTCATCAATAGTGTCAACTAATTATCCTATGTAATTAATTTTACAGGTATTATTACTATTTATTCACTTCCTGCAGGGTATTTTTTTAATCATAGGTTTTGTACATTATTAATTTATAGTATAGGATATAGTGCAGTTAGTTCTGGATTCTCAAAGCCTAACACTAATGGAATGGGAAAACGCAATGTCTTTGAAGAGTAGGAAGCCTGCCCTTCCTATGAGGGCTCTTGCAGACAACTATATATCAGTCCAATCACACCTGGACCAATGAGGCTGTGCACATGTCCAATTTTTCCTCAGACAGACCCGGTCCTGGGAAAAAATTACAGCAGGCCCGAGTTTGAATTGATATTCGGATCACAATTGGCCATGCAAGTCAATGAGTGTATGGAAAAAAAAAAGTCAGATTGCACTTGGATGACATCTGAGGACAGTTCAGTTTCCACGGACAGAGAATGGAGAAGACAGAGTTTTTATTCTCCATCTTCTATTCTTCTAAGAAAATCGGATCACACAATTATCACACTCTGATTAAAGTCTGATCAAAGTGTCATTTACATTATTCTGCCAGATGAGAGACGATACACTCATGTGACCCTAGCCTAACTTACACCATACCCCCTGTGTACTTTGTGATAAATTTACTACTGATGAAGGGTATTGTCTAAGCCCAAACCTCATTGTATTTTGTCAATGTAATAAATGATTTGTTTTTAATATGATAAACCCAAATGATCTTTGGATACCAGTGACAACCAAAATCACAACGACCCCCAGATGAGCATGTATCTCCTCTACTGTATATCTTACCCATGAAATAGATGATGCAATATTAAAGTTTTGGTATGTCCCTAATTCCAGCTTAGTTGAAAGGAGCACGTCCTCGTTATCTCTGCTAATACCAACCACTAGACTGGAGCCACGTCAACCGGTAGGGAGGAACGGTGCAAGAATGCAGCAATGTAAGTTTGCTACAGAAAGCCTGCAGCAGTAATATGCAGATTTTGTACCTCTGCAAGAAAAAACCCTCCCTAACCAGGTATATATATATAACTTAATATTTCATCTGCAGCTGATTGGCAAATTCCCATAATTACGCACCAAATTTTGGTAGCTCCTTCCCTAATTTTTTTACTTCTGTTTTTATTTAAATTAAGTAAAGGCCTAATCAGTCATTTTATTCTGAGGGTGAAATTCAGACTGTCAGCTTTAACTTGTCAGCAGTACATAATTCTGCTATTGTAGAGAAGTAATTGAAAAGTTAGCTGCTCTTATTACGTTACTTCAAGAGCCAACAAAAGGCGAAGGATTGATTCTGCCATTTGCAGTTTCAAACAAGCACAAAATTGTTTTATGTGACACTGAAGAAAGTCAATATAAGATAGAAATACAGAATAAAGCAAGGGTAAACATTAGATTCATGGCTGCCCCAATCAATTGTTTTGGTACCTTGTTGCAAAGACAAGAATGCAATGGTGAGACGGCTTCTCTTGTATTGAATATATCAAAGGATATAAAAGACATAAATGCATCAGCTACCTACATAAAGAGAATACGTCAGCATTAAACCATTGACTGCATAAGTCATATGTAATTCAGCATGAACTTCAATGATAGACATAACTAGGATATAGGGACTACAAAAAACTTGGATCTTGGGTCTCAAATAGTACCAGGCTCTATGTTTTAGGTGCAGTATGAAAAGTGTAGGACTTAAAAAAAAAAAAAAAAAAAAGAAAGACATGAAAAGTATTTATATATTTGAAATTAGAAATCGGTCATTTAAGCCTAGCTTAATATAAAAAAACCATACAGCAGACTCGGTTCCAATGCCCAGCTTATTTTACCCATTCATGACTTTTGTCCATGTCTGGACTTTTCTTTCCATGTAATGACTCTTCTCCCCTTATCCAACCTCTCCTTCTAATGTCCAACCACTTTTACCCATGACTGGACTCTGACTCTTATCCCAATGCCTGAACTCTTTCATTATGTCCATACTATTTATACCAGGCCCAGGCACTTATCTCCATTCCTTGGCTATTCTTCCCTTGCCTGGAATCTTCTCTTATGACTAACCTCTTCTCCTTGTGACTAGTCTCATACTCAGACTATTCTGACCACGCATGGATTTTTCTCCCCATGTTAGGGGTCTCCTCCTCATGTCTGGCCTCTTCTTCTTGTGTCCAGGTTCTTCTACTTATGACTGGACTCTTCTGCCATGCCATTGTTCGTTACTTATGCCCACACTATTTCAAGACACTTCTACCCATTCTTTGGCTCCTCAACCATTGCCTGTAATCTTCTCTTATGACTAGCTCAATCTCCTTGGAACTAGCTTCTTGGTCACATATTCTCCCCATACATGAAGATTTTTCTCGATGTCTAGGATTGTACTCTCATTCCCTATCCCTAATCACTGTGACTAGACTTTTCTTCCCACACACAGACTCTTCTCCGACCTGCACCTGGACTCTCCGACCTGCGCCTGGGCTCTCCGACCTTCGCCTGGACTCTCCGACCTGTGCCTGGGACTGTTTACCCTCATCCTGATTAGTTTTTAAAACTATGTTTTCTTTTGAAGGGCTTAAGAGTTAAATACTAGTGATGAGCAAATATACTTGTTACTCGAGATTTCTCGAGCATGCTCGGGGGTCCTCCGAATATTTTCTAGTGCTCGGAGTTTTAATTTTTCTTTCTGCAGCTGAATGATTTACATCTGTTAGCCAGCATAAGTACATGTGGGGATTCCCTAGCAACCAGGCAACCCCCACATGTACTTATGCTGGCTATCAGATGTAAATCATTCAGCTGTGGCAAGAAAAACTAAATCTCTGACCACTAAAAAATACTCTGAGGTCACCCAAGCGTGCTCAAGAAATCTCGAGTAACGAGTATATTCACTCATCACTATTAAATCCCTGTTTTGAAGGATCCTGATGGGATTTGAGGAATGTCATTCCACTTGCCATACTTGTAGCATGAAACTAATGACACTTTCACTTTAGGAAGATGTACATTTTCAACATTCAATCAAAAAATGTATGCATCCAGTTGGCAGAAAAGTTTAACCTAGCATCAGTAGTTCCAAAATGTTCTATTTTAGTACCTTTGTGCATGTAGGGGCTTTATTATTACTGCAGTAACGTTTTCTCAACATTAGAATTTTCAAATAATAAAATAATATGAAACTACAATTCAAATTGGAAGCGATTTATCAATTTTCTCTCTGTTCTCTGACCTTCTATCAGTAAATGTGCGACATATAGTGAAGTGCTCGCTAGCAAGAGACTGACATAAATATCATTGAACTATAATGGAGCTTTCAAGTTTACGAGACTGAACGAGTCCAACAGATAAAAGCAGGATTACATTTGGCAAAGTCTATTAATGATCAATATCCAACACTTGTTTTCTTGAAGTAATCCGATCCTGTATTTCATGTCTCTTATTATACATCTGTCTGTAGTGATATATTGCAATTAGGAACCTTTCAGACACCAAGGCGTATCAAAATTTACACTATTGCATTAATGGTAATCCTTGACTTCATTGATAATTACTCATGCGATAAAAGTCATGTAAAAGCCTTGTACAAAATGGAAGAGTTCACATAAAAAATCTTTTCATTAAAAGTTAAATAAGCTTTGTTCATCCATTGCAGCACTCATAGTTTCTAGTATTAGCAGAAGCCATCACACGAATATGGACAGAACCATAAGGTTCTTATACATTGGTAGATTTTCCATCCAAACAGATGAAATGAGAACCTCCATAACCATGACTTAAATTTGACCAATCATTCCTATGAAGCCCAATCCCAAATTACCCAACCTAATTTACAATGATTTTGCAGTCTAAACAGGCATACTGATCATCCAATGAACAAATGATACGCTTGTTCATCATGGAAAATAATCTTTTGGTTTTCTCAAAAGTCTATTTTTCACAATCCTTTTTTTGCTGGCAAATCAAACTTTCTTTAAATTTTTACCCCAAAAATAATATTTATTAGAATTTTTTTGCCATCCAGTTTGTACGAATTCAACAAAATGGCGACTTGCTGGAAATCTAAAAAAAAATAATAATAATATTAACTTAGACTGTCTTTCGTCTGTGTCACTGATTCGGTCTTCACTGTACCATCTTGATGTCGTGACCTAGTCAGTGCAGAGTATGCAAAAGATGACGAGCATCGGAAAGATGCAGGAGATTGTCTAGTGAAGGTTGCATTGAAAACTGAATCAAAGAAGACGACGTAGCACGGCTGCATGGCAGGACAGCTGAGGAGTCGGACCAAGCGAGTAGAATGTACATACTACTACAATAATTATGTATATTAGATTTGACTTGAATAAGTTTGATGCAAATCAAACTTCATGGACAAATTCAATCGGTTGCGCAGACTTCGAATTCCTGCTGATTCGCCCAGTGCTTTGCGATAGGTTTTGCTTTGATCAGAAGCTGATCTTTCGTAGCAGTAGATACCCTAGGGCTGTGTCCTCATGGTACATTTGCTGCAGAAATCTATGGAAGTCAATTTTATCAACCTAATAAGGTAGTTTTTAAAGGCATGCACATGGATTTCAAGAAGCCCTTTCCAGATAAGTAGCAGCCGTAGATATTTCTGCAACAAGTCCAAGTCCTACAGACAAGGGTGTGCAAAATAGCTCAAAAGATCATGGAAAGGAGATGGGGCAAATAAGTTCCAAATCTTCCACCCCAAGTGTTAAACACCTTGGTGAGTGGCACAAGTACACTACAGTGATGTTAGTGAGGAATCTAGGAGGAGCAAATAAAGTCCCCGGCTGCCAAATACAGCCAAGGCACGGGGAAGAAGATAGAAGTGATTTCTAACCACTTCTGTCTTTTAATGTTGAGCTTCAATAACGTTTAATAATCACCATGTTGGGAAAAGAGAAAGCTGCAATGCTTATGTTTTTCTGAAACCTGGCAACCACATGATCACCTGCTCCCTACCCAGCATATTAAAGGAATATGGACTCAACAGAATAAAAATTAATTCTACCAGTGATCACAGTAACCGTGCAGTGTAAAGGGACCTTACATTTAGGATACATCATCAATATTAGACAATGGAAGCAGTCCCACACCCACAACTTCCACAGATCAGTTCTTTACAGGTCGTTCGGCTACTGGAAGATTGCAACATACGGAACCAGAACCCCACAGCTCCAAACAATATATATTGGCCATTCTTCGGTACGGTGGCTTAGCTCCTATTGAAGTGACTTTGGTCTCACCTGCAGTATACATGAGCAGCCACTACATAGTTAATAGAACTCGTGTGCTTTGGCTAAGTATACTCTTTACATTCACAGGACCTACTAACAGCTGATGGGCAATTATGCCCTACCTATCGAATATTGATGACCCATCCAATAAAAATATGTTAGAAACACCGCACTGCACTTATTCACTGAGCCAGTGCGCGTGTCCTGAGTAAAACAAACTGTGCCCAAAGATATCTGTGGAGCGGGGCAGCAGCGGTGAAGATGTCTGCTTCAGACAAACAGGACTTAAAGCACGTGACTGCCAAGGGGCAGAGCCGGCCACAGGTCTCTCAGAGGAAGCAGAAGCAGAGAGATTGCTTCAGGCCAGATAGGACCTGAAGCACCTGGCTGCTGGGGGCGTGGCCTAAGCTCCGGAGAGCTAGGAGCTGAAGGGAAACTCCATCCAGGTTAACCCTAAAACCACTTAATCCCAGAAACTCAGCAGACCATGACAAAATGTCATCAATATATAAGACAACCCCTATAAGGCTCTTTCATTCAAAAGTACACTGGTCAAAAACATAAAGGGAACACTTAAACAACAAAATATAACTCCAAATAAATCAAACTTCTGTGAAATCAAACTGTCCACTTAGGAAGCAACACTGGTTGACAATCTAATTCACATGCTGTTGTGCAAATGGAGTAGACAACAGATGGAAATTATTGGCAATTATCAAGACACCCTCAATAAAGGAGTGGTTCTGCAGGTGGGGACCACAGACCACCTCACAATACCAATGCTTTCTGGCTGATGTTTTGGTCACTTTTGAATGTTGGTTGTTCTTTCACAATCGTGGTAGCATGAGACGGACTCTACAACCCACACAAGTTGCTCAGGTAGTGCAGCTCATTCAGGATGGCACATCAATGCGAGCTGTGGCAAGAAGGTTTGCTGTTTCTGTCAGCGTAGTGTCCAGTGTCGGGAGGTACTACCAGGAGACAGGCCAGTACACCAGGAGATGGGAGGGGGCTGTAGGAGGGCACAACCCAGCAGCAGGACCTCTATCTCCGCCTTTGTGCAAGGAGGAACGGGAGGAGCGCTGCCAGAGCCCTGCAAAATGACCCCCAGCAGGCCACATATGTGCATCTGTCTGCACAAATGGTTAGAAACCGACTCCATGAGGATGGTCTGAGTGCCCGACATCCAAAGATGGGAGTTGTGCTCACAGGCCAACACCATTCAGAATGCTTGGCATTTGCCACAGAACACCAGGATTGGCAAATTCGCCACTGGCACTCTGTGCTCTTCACAGATGAAAGCAGGTTCACACTGAGCACATGTGACAGACGTGAGAGCCTGGAGATGCCATGGAGAGCGATCTGCTGCTTGCAACATCCTTCAGCATGACCGGTTTAGCAGTGGGTCAGTAATGGTGTGGGGTGGCATTTCTTTGGAGGGCCGCACAGCCCTCCATGTGCTCGCCAGAGGTAGCCTGACTGCCCTTGTGAGACCATATGCTGGTGCCCTTGGCCCTGGGTTCCGCCTAATGCAGGATAATGCCAGACCTCATGTGGCTGGAGTGTTTCAGCAGTTCCTGCAAGATGAAGGCATTGAAGCTATGGACTGGCCCGCCCGTCCCCAGACCTGAATCCGACTGAGCACATCTGGGACATCATGTCTCGCTCCATCCACCAATGTCACGTTGCACCACAGACTGTCCAGGAGTTGGCGGATGCTTTAGTCCAGGTCTGGGAGGAGAGCCCTCAGGAGACCATCCGCCACCTCATCAGGAGCATGCCCAGGCATTGTACAGTAGGGAGGTCATACAGGCACGTGGAGGCCACACACAATACTGAGCATCTTTTGCTTGTCATGAGGCATTTCGACTAAAGTTGGATCAGCCTGTAATTTGATTTTCCACTGATTTTGGGTATCAATCCAAATCCAGACCTCCATGGGATATTCATTTTGATTTACATTGATAATTGTTATGTTTTATTGTTCTGAACACATTCCACTATGCAATGAATAAAAATGTGCAACTGGAATATTTCATTCAGAGATATCTAGGATGTGGTATTTTAGCATTCCCTTTATTTTTTTGAGCAGTGTAGTTACTATAACCTAGTTGAACCAATATATCCCCAAATCGTGACATTACATTGAAATTTGTAAGTTTGAAAACTTTTTCTAGAGTCATCAGAGGCAGCAGTGATTCATATACAGTAACTAGAACACACAAAGATAATTTTAGTAATGTGTTGCCTAACATGTTCATCTCTTTTGTATTTTAGTGTCAAGTATTAATTTTATTGCACTGTATTTATAAAGGGTTAACCTTTAAAATTGTGCTAACGCAGCAGTTAAGAACAGATCTATGTGGCATGCCTTGACATTGTGATCTGCAATGATGTTTGATTATTTGGCTTTTTCTCTTCCAGCTTCGAATTAAAACAATAGAGCACACAGAATGATAACTTGGCTCCATGACCTTGTAATCTACTTTTTTCAGATAAAATGTATTAAATGTAAATCAGCACAATGTTACAAGGATGAGAGGTGATCTTGATTTTTTTCCCTTTTATATCCATTAATATAAATGTACAATTTGTAAATTTTCCATTATGTTACTAAATGAAGCTATTTATTAGTACTATTATATTCTGCATACTTTCCTATCAGTATGTCTTTGGAGTGTGGGAGGAAACTGGAGAACCCTGAGAAAACCCAAGAACCCAGAGGAAACCCACGCAAGCATCTACAAGATGAAGGTAGATTTGCAATGCTAGATTACCGTCAACAAGAGTCCATAGGAATACTAATTTCTCAATAATCTTCCAGTCTAAGCAGGTTGATAATCACCCAATGAATGAGTGACATGTCTTCATCAAGAGATATGAACTTTTGGTTTTCCCCAAAGATCATCGTTCTTGGCTGCGTATTTTTGCGTGTAAACAGGATTCGGGTTCCTGAGAACAATATCAGTCTATGCGAAATGACGATCTATTACAGATTATTCAGTGTACATCAGAAAGTGTGGTCCGCCTATGTAAAAAAGCAATAAAAAAGACCATCAATGAGTAAATGTTGTGTGAAGCTGCAAAATTGGGTAAGGTAAACCCACTTGTGGACTACCCTTTTAGATCAAAATGGCAGACATATGTGCAGTCTGCACCATTCACTTATCTGCGTTGCCATTGAAACGAATACTGAAGGGACTATTGGAATGGACAAGACTTTTTTAGCAATAGCACATTCACTGATATTGACAGTGTATGTTGTGTGTGCAGTCCACAGAATACTGACCAAAATACATTCAACTGAACGTAGCCCTAATGAGCTTGTCTAACCTTAAGCTACAAGTTGTCATGGTTTAGACAAGGTTAATGCCCTGCCCTCTCAGGGTTAATTGTTGTGGCCTCCTTTTGGATCTGGGAGGGATATTTATACCCACGCTGGACTAGGACTCTCTGTCAGTTATACTTTCATTTTTTCTTTGTGCCTGACCCCCTGGTGTGTGTGTTTGTGCGCATACTGTGTTGTTTGTTTGCTCTCTGTGCTCGATCTTGTCTGTTTGATTCTCTCGGCTTTCTGACCTCCAGCTTCCACCTGACTATTCTTCTGCCTCATCCTCCCGTACCTCTCTTATCTCCCGGTTATTGACCTTGGCACGTTTGACTACTCTCCGGCGCCATTTGCCTCTTTTGCACACAGGAGCCTGGCTCCATCCCTAGCCACTACCCCTCTGTCACATGGTTCAGGTCCTGCTTGCTTCCCAGTGAGTTCTCCATTGTTCCAATCTGGGCTCCCTTACTATGGCGAGTAGTCTCCTGGCAGTAGTTACAAAAGGGATCCTTGACACAAGTGTTCAGTCAATCTATGTGACTGCAGACTAGTGAATCTTGACAATGGAAGCACACTGTAAGAATTCTCTGAAGCCGGTAGTGGTGTAAGTATACGGTTTGCCTACTTAATAATAATAATAATAATAATAATAATTTTATTTATATAGCGCCAACATATTCCGCAGCGCTTTACAAACTATAGAGGGGACTTGTACAAACAATAGACATTACAGCATAACAGAAATCACAGTTCAAAATAGATACCAAGAGGAGTGAGGGCCCTGCTCGCAAGCTTACAAACTATGAGGAAAAGGGGAGACACGAGAGGTGGATGGTAACAATTGCTTTAGTTATTCAGACCAGCCATAGAGTAAGGCTCGGGTGTTCATGTAAAGCTGCATGAACCAGTTAACTGCCTAAGTATGTAGCAGTACAGACACAGAGGCTATTAACTGCATGAAGTGTATGAGAACTTGATGCGAGGAACCTGATTATGTTTTTTTTTGTTTGTTATTTTTTGAATGGGCCACACAGGGATAGTTAGGTTAATGCGTTGAGGCGGTAGGCCAATCTGAACAAATGAGTTTTTAGGGCACGCTTAAAACTGTGGGGATTGGGGATTAATCATACTAACCTAGGTAGTGCATTCCAAAGAGTTGGCGCAGCACATGTAAAGTCTTGGAGACGGGAGTGGGAGGTTCTGATTATTGAGGATGCTAACCTGAGGTAATTTGCGGAGCGGAGGGCACGGGTAGGTTGGTAGACTGAGACCAGAGAGGAAATGTAGGGTGGTGCTGAGCCATGGAGTGCTTTGTGGATGAGGGTAGTAGTTTTGTACTGGATTCTGGAGTGGATGGGTAGCCAGTGTAATGACTGGCACAAGGTAGAGGCATCGGTGTAACGGTTGGTGAGGAATATGATTCTGGCTGCAGCATTCAGTACAGATTGGAGAGGGGAGAGTTTGGTAAGAGGGAGGCTGATTAGTAGAGAGTTACAATAGTCCAGACGAGAATGAATAAGTGAAACAGTAAGAATGAACTTCCAGCCACATTCCAACTAGACGCGTCCGGCCTCACTCAATTCACTTTCATTAAGCAAGGCCACACATGTCTAGTCAGCATATGACCATATATATGGAAATCAAAAACTTGGGGACACAAGCCCACCTACTTCTGGCACCGTAGAATCTTCACAGCTCTCAGTGCGCATAACTGATGATTCACAAGTCTGCAGTGACGTACCACAAACCTGCAGCCTAAGATCAGACAACCCCTTTATTTAAGAAATGGTGACTTAAGAGGTTTTTTTAAAGCACAGTTGTAGTCTAAAAATGAAAGAAAGGGACATGTTCCTCTGTAGAGCATACCAATAAAACCAGTATGTACAAGTCAACTGGAGTTCTCTCACCTGATCAGCACACACCATTACTCTTAGCATGGTTTGGATATAACCTCTATATAATTACAAAAGCAAAAATATTCAAATGTGATGCCACTTATGTGACATCACATAATCAATTAATACTAGATGTACCAGTGCCCGGGGAACAGTTGTCCAAACCAGATAGCAATGTTGTATCCAAAACTTTGTAGCATAGCATGTTCATGTGTCATGCTCAATGCGGAGACCTGAAGCTGTGTACTAAGGATCTGTAGACTATCCTCGTGCTGTAGTGACTGGAATGTGACTTTCA
Source organism: Ranitomeya variabilis (assembly GCF_051348905.1). Taxonomy (NCBI): domain Eukaryota; kingdom Metazoa; phylum Chordata; class Amphibia; order Anura; family Dendrobatidae; genus Ranitomeya; species Ranitomeya variabilis. Next base: position 274,510,326 of record NC_135235.1, on the reverse strand, counting down.
TTGAAGTCACAAATAAAAACATGTTAGGGCTGATTATATCACATATTTTAGGTTCCAGTTAGAGATGAGAGAATATATCAGAGTCTAACTGAATTCTACTCTAATATTACAAAAATCTGCAGTCTCCAAAATGTGCATTTTTTGTAATACACTACCGCTTGATGCTATTTGTTCCAAGCAGTGAAACGCCATTAAAAAGATTCAAGATCTATTTTTCTGGCCTTTTCAGAGCTGAAACTATCAGCCTAATGTGAGAATCAGGATGGTACTGTGCCTTCTTGAGCAAGGTTAAGGCACAAGTCATGGCGCTGTGAACTTTCACATCATGCTGGTGTAGAACCTTCTTGTGCATTAGAGCCAAAACTGACAGCTTGCATGGTATTTATTTCAAAGTTCATGGTGGAGTCAAGAAGATGCGATGAGGACTGGATGGGTGATATGAGGAACTGGAGAGGTTAACGAGTATAGGGATATTTCTTTTATTTTTTTACATTTATTATGCACTGGAGTCTGGACAGACCATAGAATAAAGTAAAGGACATTCGATTCATGGAGAATAATTTCTCAGATAGTCAAATTTCCATTGTGTGAATTGGAGAAATCAAGTTTTGCCTGATCTTTAGTTTTAGTGACTTTTTAAATCAGAAGGAGGAACAATCATCTCAAAGTGCATTGTATTTGAGACCTCGTTAAAAAAGTCTGCGTTCATCTTAGGAGAATGCAGATGTCCATGATTCTGGACCTAATAATATTCTTCCCAAGGTCCCAAGTTTCCTCACTGTTCCGTTTATGGATACACGCCATGGCTGTGGATGCCACCGTTGGCCACCAATATAGGCTCATCGTAGTGTTGTGCCTGCACTACAATATGGTGTTACTGTAGGCAAATTTTCTACCTAATCATTATTTATTTTTACTTTTGACCTTTTTGGTTTCTACATTTAAGGAAGCCACCACTTTTAGCTTCTCTCTCAGTTTACAATTTTCATCTGGCTGAATTTCATATTCAATCACAGGAGCACAAAGGTGAACAAGGGTCCCATAAAGGTAGGTATTATATGAAAGCTTTTTACAATTTGCCAGTTGTACAGTGTCATAATCCTGTCTTTTGAGCAATAAAATGTCCAAATTTAAACCCATGGTTGTAATAATTACTACTTTACACATTGCAAATGCATTTCACAAGTTTTCTGTAGAATAAAAGCTAAAAGCAAATTACTTAGTGGAGGTTTTCAGGACAGAAAATGGAGAAGTTTGTCATTTAGGAGCATTAACAGAGTTTTTAATATCCATACTCTGATTAGTTACTATATTTCTAGTCTGACCGGTATGGTATCTAAAAAAATATTGTTAAGGTGAATACAGCCTTTCAAAATGCACATCAGAAATAGGGATTGTTTATGTGGATGGCAATAATAATTTAATTAACATATCCACTTAATATATTTTTGAGGAGTAATGATATATATCTCATTACTTGCTCCTTTTCTTACCGCTTTCTTGTTGTTTACTTTTTTTAAATTGTGCCACATGTTATGCACTTGCAGTTTATCAGCAACTTTTTTTAGTATTTTTCTAGAGATTGCTATTATATATACACCATACAATTATTTTCTATTTGCTAGCACATCGTTATTTATTTTGGCATATCCACATATCTGTAGATATTTTGAATATTTTTGGGGGAGTTAGGTTTTGGATCCACTGTAAGACATTTTTGTGGGAGTTATATGTCTATTTATTGGATGCCAGTGTTGGGGGCATTTTGGTTTCAATTGATTTGAAATGGGTTTTCCACTACTAGGACAACTCCTTCTCCATCTGAATGTTCCCGTGAAAGTAAAAACACTTATACTCACCTCCCGTGACGGTACAGTTCCCAGAGGTATCAGCACTCACATTCCCGGGGCTCATGTGCTGCTGTTCTGACAAGTGAGCCCTGCGCCCAACCAGCTCTGGCGTCACTGTCCTCTCCTTTGGACGGAATAAAGAAAAAGTGAGAGCTGTGGCTGACCGGTCATTTCCCCTTGATTACGAATACATCTGAAGGAGACATCTTTTCTGCCCAGCTCTCTTGACAGAATGTGACTGAGAGAGTTGGCTGTCAATCAGCATGACATTGGCAGTTAGGCATTTTTTGTTTTTTGCAAAGTCCCATCTATCCCCTTTAAGTGACCTCTTTAAATTGCAATATCTAGCCATGGCCTGTAGACAGTGTTTTTTTACAGTCAAGACGTTAAACAGAAAATCGATAAGGCTCGATTCAAACCATACTTGTGTCTCACCCATCCCATACATTCCCATGAAGGACTCCACTGGTATTTCCATCTGAATAGCTTAAAAGTTGAAATAGCTGTTCTCATCTCTGCACAATCTGCTAACATGGCTTTGAAATGCAGAGATTTAATGAAAAATTTACATATAGTGCCAACATGGCATACCCACTGTATTTTCAATAAATACAGTACACCTGAGAATCCCAAAATGATCTATAGTCCTAAAAGAAGGAAATAATTCCAAAATTCGCGTCGGGGAGTGCGCTGTTTCGGGACTCTGACGGACCTTAAAGGTGTTGTCACGGGAAGACTAGGTGGGCAAGAGCTAATAACCCGGGCCCCTGCAATTTCCCTCAGACTAGGGAAATCCTGACTGACCCTCTACCTAGAGTTTACACTGATGGTGTGCATGTCTAGGCCTTGACCCTCGCCCTGTCTCCTGTTTCAACCCTAGGCTGAAACCCCCACCCACCACCCAGTGAAAAGATCATACACCAATACCCACAGTTAGAACAGACAAGGATAACGGGAAATATACACCACGCCGCAGTCACTCAGGAATACACTATAAATGCGCAGGACAAAATAAATACAAATATAGGAAGGAGTAAATAAGACAAAGGGAAATACACCACCAGATACGATACTCCAACTCCTGGCTCACCACACCAGACCGAGATAACCAAGCACTAGACAGAAGCTATAATCGGCAACGCCCAATGTTCAGAAGAACTATTTAAAGGCAGTGGGCGTGGCCCAGCTTCCAATCCGAGCACCAGCTAAATTAACCCCGGACCAGCTAGATAAAATCTAGCCGACGCCACTGAGCACATAGTGGACAAAAGCAGAATTACCGCTGTCTGTTGAACGCCCTGGTATGAACAGCGTCCGACATGACAGGTGTATGCCCCTGGTATTGATCCTACATATTGCACTTTTTGCACCTTGGCACTTTTGTAATTTCCATCTGTTTATTCTATTGCACTATGAATTGCCTTTTCCCATACTCGGGAAGTGTTTCCACATTTTACAGTGGTATGTGCGTTAATTATATATAATTTTTTCACCATTTGTTATGAATTATTGTATCCATTATTATTTTTTATTCATTATCTTTTATTCCTCTTTAACTTATTTGGGATCTTATACCTGGTTCATATAATAATTTTGGTTGATCAATCTTTACATTACTCCTGGTCCATCATATCCATCTATATATTAGAATAGTATATTATTTTATCATTTTTTATTTATCTCTTTATCAGAGCACAGGCACTTGTGTTTAATGTTTTGTACAACTAAATTGCCATCTTGTACAAATATAGGCATTTTTTATTTGAATATTTCTGTGGTCTGGTACTTTTTAGGTCCTATGTCTTTGGGGGTACTCCTTTTCTGGCCCCACTGTATTTTGCAGTTAGCTGCATGGGTTCTCTTTCAAAACCCTAGTCCATGCCCTCACCATCTCCTCGACTACTGTAACCTCCTGCTCTGTGGCCTCCCCTCTAACACTCTCGCACCCCTCCAATCTATTCTAAACTCTGCTGCCCGACTAATCCACCTGTCCCCCTCGCTATTCCCCAGCCTCTCCCCTCTGTCAATCCCTTCATTGGCTCCTCATTACCCAGAGATGCCAGTACAAAACCCTAACCATGACAAACAAAGCCATCCACAACCGGTCTCCTCCATACATCTGTGACCTCGTCTCCCGGTACTTTCCTGCATTCAACCTCCAATTCTCACAAGATCTCCTTCTCTACTCCCCTCTTATCTCCTCTTCCCACAATCGCATACAAGATTTCTCTCGCACATCACCCCTACTTTGGAACTCTCTACCACAACATATCAGACTCTCACCTACCATTGAAACCTTCAAAAAGAACCTGAAGACCCACCTCTTCCGACAAGCCTACAACCTGCAGTAACAGCCGATCGACCAAACCGCTGCATGACCAGCTCTATCCTCACCTACTGTATCCTCACCCATCCCTTGTAGATTGTGAGCCCTCGCGGGCAAGGTCCTCTCTCCTCCTGTACCAGTTGTGACTTGTAATGTTCAAGATTATTGTACTTGTTTTTATTATGCATACCCCTCCTCACATGTAAAGCGCAATGGAATAAATGGTGCTATAATAATAAATAATAATAATAATAATTGGCTCTGTGCACACAGATGAATTTTAAGATAGTGCATGAAGTTTTCAAGTCTTTGATTCTCTGTCACCCCTGCTGCCTCCAGTCTTTAAATGAACGGCCTCCTCTCTTTGTGAATGAGAGGTCTGCTGAGTAGGGTTGAGTGACTTCTACTTTTTTAGGATCGAGTCGGGTTTTGCGAAACCCGACTTTGTCAAAAGTCGAGTCGAGTGAAATCGGCCGATTATCGCGCAAAGTCGGGGATCAACCGAAACACCAAACCCAATATAAGTCAATGAGGGAGCAAAGTCGGCAGTGAGTGGAGGACAGGAAAACACCTACAGTGCCCATTTTAATGTCAAAAACATCAATTCGTGTCACTTAAGCTTATGAATCTTAATTTACCTTACAATAATAGTTAGAAAATTGGGGGTCATTTGGCTCAAGTTGTGGGGGGTAGGGCTGGCTCAAGTTTTTCGTGGGCCCAGGAAACGCGGACTACGTCATGGCGGTGGAGCTGGGAGAGGTCAGTATTTCAACTTTGCACATGCTGTGATCCTGAGCAAGCGGGGGGGCCCACTCATTCGCATTGGCACTGGCACAGGCCCACTCAAAGTACGGCATTGTGTTTGACGGCGGGGGCGCCTCCCACCGGCAGAGACACTTTTGCGTACTATGAGGGGCCCTGTGATAGTGACATCACCAATGAGTATGCCCTCCCCACCTGATGAAGGAACCTGCACTTTCATCTGCGCCTTCCTCTTTGTCCCTGTGTAAGGTGGTATAGTATGTGGGAAGGGGAACCTGACTTTCAGCAGGGTCAGATTCTGGCTGTGTAGAGTGCAAGGGGAATGTAGTGGTCTGGGTCAATGTACCAGCAGACTCATGTAGCAGTGGCTGGGCAATGGGCAGGATGAGGAGGAAACACAGATATAGGCCCAAATAATAAAGTGGGCTAAATGCAGTTCAAAATTGGTAACAGGACTAACCAGGCGGCATTGCTTTGTTCAGTGGAGGACAACTGTAATGAGTGGCAGACAGTTAGTAGGCCCACCCAAACTAGTAGCCCAAATGCAGTTTAAAATTCTAAGTACAGGCCGAAAGCCTGAAGATTGAAGCTCAGGAGAAAAGCACAGCAGAACACCAAGGAGCAGCAGACACCCTTAGTAGGGCCCAACCAAACTAGTAACCCAAATGCAGTTTAAAATTCTAAATACAGGCCGAAAGCCTGAAGATTGAAGCTCAGCTTTAATCGGTGGAGGAGAACACCAAGGAGCGGCAGACACCGTTAGTAGGGCCCAACCAAACTAGTAGCACAAATGCAGTTTAAAATTCTAAATACAGGCCGAAAACCTGAAGATTGAAGCTCAGCTTTAATTGGTGGAGGAGAACACCAAGGAGTGGCAGACACCGTTAGTAGGGCCCAACCAAACTAGTAGCCCAAATGCAGTTTAAAATTCTAAATACAGGCCGAAAGCCTGAAGATTGAAGCTCAGGAGAAAAGCACAGGAGAACACCAAGGAGCGGCAGACACCGTTAGTAGGGCCCAACCAAACTAGTAGCCCAAATGCAGTTTAAAATTCTAAATACAGGCCGAAAGCCTGAATATTGAAGCTCAGGAGGAAAGCACAGGAGAACACCAAGGAGCGGCAGACACCGTTAGTAGGGCCCAACCAAGCTAGTAGCCCAAATGCAGTTTAATAATCTAAATACAGGCCGAAAGCCTGAAGATTGAAGCTCACGAGAAAAGCACAGGAGAACACCAAAGAGCGGCAGACACCGTTAGTAGGGCCCAACCAAACTAGTAGCCCAAAGGCAATTTAAAATTCTAAATACAGGCCGAAAGCCTGAAGATTGAAGCTCAGGTTTAATCGGTGGAGGAGAACACCAAGGAGCGGCAGACACCGTTAGTAGGGCCCAACCAAACTAGTAGCCCAAATGCAGTTTAAAATTCTAAATACAGGCCGAAAGCCTGAAGATTGAAGCTGAGGAGAAAAGCACAGGAGAACACCAAGGAGCGGCAGACACCGTTAGTAGGGCCCAACCAAACTAGTAGCCCAAATGCAGTTTAAAATTCTAAATACAGGCCGGAAGCCTGAATATTGACGCTCAGGAGAAAAGCACAGGAGAACACCAAGGAGCGGCAGACACCGTTAGTAGGGCCCAACCAAGCTAGTAGCACAAATGCAGTTTAAAATTCTAAATACAGGCCGAAAACCTGAAGATTGAAGCTCAGCTTTAATTGGTGGAGGAGAACACCAAGGAGTGGCAGACACCGTTAGTAGGGCCCAACCAAACTAGTAGCCCAAATGCAGTTTAAAATTCTAAATACAGGCCGAAAGCCTGAAGATTGAAGCTCAGGAGAAAAGCACAGGAGAACACCAAGGAGCGGCAGACACCGTTAGTAGGGCCCAACCAAACTAGTAGCCCAAATGCAGTTTAAAATTCTAAATACAGGCCGAAAGCCTGAATATTGAAGCTCAGGAGGAAAGCACAGGAGAACACCAAGGAGCGGCAGACACCGTTAGTAGGGCCCAACCAAGCTAGTAGCCCAAATGCAGTTTAATAATCTAAATACAGGCCGAAAGCCTGAAGATTGAAGCTCACGAGAAAAGCACAGGAGAACACCAAAGAGCGGCAGACACCGTTAGTAGGGCCCAACCAAACTAGTAGCCCAAATGCAATTTAAAATTCTAAATACAGGCCGAAAGCCTGAAGATTGAAGCTCAGGTTTAATCGGTGGAGGAGAACACCAAGGAGCGGCAGACACCGTTAGTAGGGCCCAACCAAACTAGTAGCCCAAATGCAGTTTAAAATTCTAAATACAGGCCGAAAGCCTGAAGATTGAAGCTGAGGAGAAAAGCACAGGAGAACACCAAGGAGCGGCAGACACCGTTAGTAGGGCCCAACCAAACTAGTAGCCCAAATGCAGTTTAAAATTCTAAATACAGGCCGGAAGCCTGAAGATTGAAGCTCAGGAGAAAAGCACAGGAGAACACCAAGGAGCGGCAGACACCGTTAGTAGGGCCCAATCAAACTAGTAGCCCAAATGCAGTTTAAAATTCTAAATACAAGCCGAAAGCCTGAAGATTGAAGCTCAGCTTTAATCGGTGGAGGAGAACACCAAGGAGCGGCAGACACCGTTAGTAGGGCCCAATCAAACTAGTAGCCCAAATGCAGTTTAAAATTCTAAATACAGGCTGGAAACCTGAAGATTGAAGCTCAGGAGAAAAGCACAGGAGAACACCAAGGAGCGGCAGACACCGTTAGTAGGGCCCAACCAAACTAGTAGCCCAAATGCAGTTTAAAATTCTAAATACAGGCCGAAAGCCTGAATATTGAAGCTCAGGAGAAAAGCACAGGAGAACATAAAGGAGCGGCAGACACCGTTAGTAGGGCCCAACCAAGCTAGTAGCCCAAATGCAGTTTAATAATCTAAATACAGGCCGAAAGCCTGAAGATTGAAGCTCAGGAGAAAAGCACAGGAGAACACCAAGGAGCGGCAGACACCGTTAGTAGGGCCCAACCAAACTAGTAGCCCAAATGCAGTTTAAAATTCTAAATACAGGCCGAAAGCCTGAAGATTGAAGCTCAGCTATCATCGGTGGAAAAAAACAACAAGGAGCGGCAGACACCGTTAGTAGGGCCCAACCAAACTAGTAGCCCAAATGCAGTTTAAAATTCTAAATGCAGGCCGAAAGCCTGAAGATTGAAGCTCAGCTTTAATTGGTGGAGGAGAACACCAAGGAGCTGCAGACACCGTTAGCAGGGCCCAACCAAACTAGTAGCCCAATTTCAGTTTAAAAATCTAAATACAGGCCGAAAGCCTGAAGATTGAAGCTCAGCTTTAATCGGTGGAGGAGAACACAAAGGAGCGGCAGACACCGTTAGTAGGGCCCAACCAAACTAGTACCCCAAATGCAGTTTAAAAATCTAAATACAGACCGAAAGCCTGAAGATTGAAGCTCAGCTTTAATCGGTGGAGGAGAACACCAAGGAGCGGCAGACACCGTTAGTAGGGCCCAACCAAGCTAGTAGCCCAAATGCAGTTTAAAATTCTAAATACAGGCCGAAAGCCTGTATATTGAAGCTCAGGAGAAAAGCACAGGAGAACACCAAGGAGCGGCAGACACCGTTAGTAGGGCCCAACCAAGCTAGTAGCCCAAATGCAGTTTAATAATCTAAATACAGGCCAAAAACCTGAAGATTGAAGCTCAGGAGAAAAGCACAGGAGAACACCAAGGAGCGGCAGACACCGTTAGTAGGGCCCAACCAAACTAGTACCCCAAATGCAGTTTAAAAATCTAAATACAGACCGAAAGCCTGAAGATTGAAGCTCAGCTTTAAATCGGTGGAGGAGAACACCAAGGAGCGGCAGACACCGTTAGTAGGGCCCAACCAAACTAGTAGCCCAAACGCAGTTTAAAATTCTAAATACAGGCCGAAAGCCTGAAGATTGAAGCTCAGCTTTAATCGGTGGAGGAGAACACCAAGGAGCGGCAGACACCGTTAGTAGGGTCCAACCAAGCTAGTAGCCCAAATGCAGTTTAAAATTCTAAATACAGGCCGAAAGCCTGAAGATTGAAGCTCAGCTTTAATTGGTGGAGGAGAACACCAAGGAGCGGCAGACACCGTTAATAGGGCCCAACCAAACTAGTAGCCCTAATGCGGTTTAAAATTGTAAATACAGGCCGAAAGCCTGAAGATTGAAGCTCAGGAGAAAAGCACAGGAGAACACCAAGGAGCTGCAGACACCGTTACTAGGGTTCAACCAAAGTAGTAGGCCAAATGCAGTTTAAAATTTCCTATAGGCCGAAAGCCTGAAGATTGAAGCTCAGCTTTGTTCAGTGGAGGAGAACACCAAGGAGCAGCAGACACCGTTACTAGGGCAGAACCAAACAAGTAGGCCAAATGCAGTTAAATATCTGACATCGGATGAAAACTGAGGCTCAGCTTTGTTGAGTGGAGGACAACTGTAATGGGAGGCAGACACAGTTAGTAGGCATAAATAAGAAAGTAGGCAAAATGCAGTTCAAAATTGGTTAGTGGAGTACACAGGCGACATAGCTTTGTTCAGCGGAGGACAACTGTAATAAGTGGCTCAGACAGACAGAGTAGGCCTACAATTAAAAAAGGTGGCTAATTGCAGTTCAAAATTTGGAATAGGAGTACACAGTCGCTCATAGCGTGTTTCAGCGGAGGAGGACAAGTGTAATTAGTGGCTCTGACACACTGAGTAGGCGTAAAATAAAAAAGAAGGCTATATACAGTTCACAATTGGTAAGAGGAGTACACAGGCGGCCTTGCTGGGTTCAGCGGTGGAGGACAACTGTTGTGAGAGTCTGACACACTTACTAGGACAAAATAAATAAGTAGGTTAAATGCTGTTCTAGATTGGTAAGAGGAGTACACAGGCGGCCTACCTTGTTTCAGGGGGGGACAGTTGTAATGTGTGGCAAAGACAGACAGACAGAAGCCTAACCTAAAAAAGGTGTCTAAATGCAGTTCAAAAACTGCTAGCAGGAGTAACCTGGCGGCCTAGCTTGTTTCTGGGGGGGGACAGTTGTAATGTGTGGCGCCAACAGACAGACAGAGGCCTAACCTAAAAAGAGGTGTCTAAATGCAGTTCAAAAACTGCTAGCAGGACTAACCTGGCGGCCTAGCTTTGTTTCAGGGGGGGACTGTTGTAATGTGTGGCGCCGACAGACAGACAGACAGAGACAGACAGACAGAGGCCTAAAATAAAAAACGGTGGCTTCATGCAGTTCTAAACTGCTAGCAGGAATAACCTGGCGGCCTAGCTTTTTTCAGCGTGGGAGGACAACTGTTATGAGAGGCTGACACAGTTACTAGGCACAAATAAGTAAGTTGGCTACATGCAGTTCACAATTGGTAACAGGAGTACAGAGGTGGCACAGCTTTGTTCAGCGGAGGTCAACTGTTAGAAGTGGCTGACACAGTTAGTAGGCCAAAATACTAAAGTGGGCTAAATGTCAGCCAAGGAATTGGTCATAAATAAACTGGTGGCATAGCGAGGTACAGGGGTGGGCTCCTCTGCAGAGTTGCAGACAGGGGTAGTTGGCGCAAAGTATTAAGGGGTCTAAACGGAGGCCAGGGCCCCTGTATATTTTTACTATCATCTATCATTGCAACAAATTTGTTATTGCAGTGCCATTTAAGGATTTAACAGCACAGATTACACAGTGGTGGGGCAGAGAGAGGAAAGTTTTGCAAGTGGTAGAGCACAGTTTGAGCTGTGGGGAACACTCTCTCGTGGGCGGCGGTACTGGCCCAGGGCGCCTCATATTACGACGGTGTGTCTGACGATGGTTGTGCATCACCACCGTCAGAGACACTTCATTGTACTATGAGGGACCCTGTGCCAGTGCCGTGGCCCAAGAGTGGGCACACCCACCTGTCCAGGCAAATGGCACTCGCACGGGTGCTTGCGCCACATTGTGACCACGGCCCTGTGGGGGGAGTCAGTCCATTTAGGGAGGTATACAAATGGCCTATGGTGGTCATTCGGCACCTGCAAATGGCGGAATTGGAGCAGTCAGTAAGAGGAGGCCAAAAACAATAAATTTTTCTGGCAAGCTACGTGTCAGCAGGGGAAGGTGGGGCAAAATAATTCGAAATCCATGATTGGTTCATTTTAATGAAGGTTAGATCATCAACATTTCGGGGAGCCAGACGTGTGCTTTTTTCGGTCAGTATTGAACCAGCAGCACTGAAGACTAGTGTTGAGCGATACCTTCCGATATCGGAAAGTATCGGTATCGGAAAGTATCGGCCGATACCGTCAAAGTATCGGATCTAATCCGATACCGATACCCGATCCCAATGCAAGTCAATGGGACGAAAATATCGGAATTAAAATAAACCCTTTATACACTTGTAGGTTCATTCTACATGAAGGAAAACAACTAAGAATAATGTAGGATGTATTGGGGGACGTGGCGGAGATATTAAAGGCACAGAGGTTTAGCCCAATGTAATAGAATAGCAGGATTTTGCGTTTTTTTTTATGACGTTCGGCGTTAGAAAGAATTTGACTATGTTAATTTTTTTTTTAATGTCAGATATTGATGTTTCACTGCTTCCACGCCCTTCACCTTTTTTTTTACTTCTCCCACGCTTTCTTCTTAATTATCCTCATCATCAGCTTCTTTGACATCAACTTCTTCACCTTATTCATCTTCTTCTTCATCTTCTACCTATTATTTTTTGGGTTACATTGTTCATATTGTTTTTAGTTTACTATTATCTTCATCATATTCTACTTCTTCATCATATTCTTATTTGTGACAGGCATTCCCGTAGTTGTTATCTATAAAAGTTTGAAGATTACACCTTCCGTTCTGCCTGTCACAAAACAGTTACATTTGTCCGCGTTCAGTTTGGCCTGCAGCATCAGGCTTTATCCAGGGGCACCACGAGGAGGAACGGACTCACCCCCATACACTGCTTAGTCTTCTTCTGCTTATAATTTACATAATATTTTTTGCTCTGATATTTTGTGTTATGCTTAATGTCCTTCTGCTCTTTGTTCTGCAGCCTCTTGTTCTTCTGCTTCTCGGTCTTCCAGGTCGTCGTCGTCTCCAGGGTCGTCGTCTCCGGGGTCGTCGTCATCGGGGTGGTCTCCGGGGTCGTCGTCATCGGGGTGGTCTTCAGGGTCATCGTCTCCAGGGTCGTCGTCATCACGGTGGTTGTCGTCTCTGGTGTCGTCGTCATCTTAGGGGTGGTCTTCCGGGTCATCGTGTTTAGTCTCTTGAACTTGGAAATGTAGCAGAAGGTACAAGAAGGCTGAGAAAATGCCGAGAACCAGCTGATGGAACTGGAACTCGGATGGCTACCCGAAGGTCCAAGAGCCAATGGAACGACCGAGGACCAGCTGACGTTACTGGAACCCGGTTACTAAGCAGGAGGTACCTGTGCTGAAAGCACTACCAAGGACCACCTGACGTTGGTGGAACTCAGATACCCAGAGGGAGGCACCTAAGCCAAAGGCTCTGCCCGGAACCAGCTGACGGTACTGGAACCAGGATGGGGAGCAGAAGGTACAAGAGCAAAAGACACTGCCGAGAACCAGCTGACGGTGCTGGAACCCGGATGGGTAGCCGAAGGTCCAAGAGCCAATGGAACTACCGAGGACCAGCTGACGTTACTGGAACCCGGTTACTAAGCAGGAGGTACCCGTGCCTGAAAGCACTACCAAGGACCACCTGACGTTGGTGGAACTCGGATACCAAAGGGAGGCACCTAAGCCAAAGGCTCTGCCCGGAACCAGCTGACGGTACTGGAACCAGGATGGGGAGCAGAAGGTCCAAGAGCAAGTGTCTGCGTGGCTTTTGCAGGACACGTTGCCGGCTGCACAGCAGGGGAACAGCTGGCGGTGCTGGACCCCACTGACACATTGGCTGGTGTTTTTCTCTGTGCAGCTAGCACATCTGGGCCCCAACTGGCGGTTTGTTAGAGCCCAGGGTCAGCAGGAGGAGGAGGAGCAGGAGCAGGGGGAGGGGAGTGTAGGCCGAAGCCTGCACTGGCGGCAGCTTTGGGTCTGTTGTGTCTGCGTGGCGGTCGCAGGACACGTTGCCGGCTACACAGCAGGGGAACAGCTGGCGGTGCTGGACCCCACTGACACATTGGCGAGGTGTTTGGCTCTGTGCAGCCAGCACTTCCGGACAGCAACTAGCGGTGTTGGAGCCCGGGCTCTGCAGGGGGAGCAGAGTGTAGGCCGAAGCCTACTTGAACCAATTTCAAAGGTAACCTTTAACCCCCCCTCAGGGGTTAGAAAGTAGAAGAGCCACAGCTTATGCAGCAGTAGTGCTGCACAAGTCAAAGGTTGCTCTTTTAATTTCGCTCCTTGCACACGCTGAATGAAACACGTATAACATTTAGCCCTTTATACAGTCAAACTGTGTTGGAGGCGCGAGTTCCCTTTGTAATGAGACGCAGCACAGATGTCAAGAATCCCACCTTGGTGCTGGGTGCAGCCTCCTGAGCGTTGTTATTTGCTGTACAGGAGTCTGCGCTGTCGTGTTATCCCCTGGCCTAGCGCTGTTAGCGCTGCCCATCTTCTGACATCATTTAATGTCGGCCGGTGCGTTTCGCGATGACCATGAATCCCAGCCCCGCAGTGTCTTAACATTGTCAAAACACTGCGGGGCTGGGATTCAGGGCCTGGCGCAGCACATATGTTGGCCTCTCACACTCGGGTCCTTACACCCGCTTCAGACTGTGCGGCGTCATCTGATCCCTTATCGCATGCCACGGCCATGAAGCCGCACAGTCCGAAGAAGGCGGAAGGAGAGGAGGGACAGGCGAACTGATGCACTGATCCTGCCCATCAATCACACCCTCGCAGTCCCAATAAATAAGACACCGAGGGGCGTTGTGTGGGTCAGGGCGGCCGCAGAGGCGCAGCCAGCCAAACAATGATGCCAGAAGACGGGCAGCGCTACCAAGGGGGTTGCAGCGTGTCATTACAAAGGAAAGTCACACCACCGGGATGGTTAAATGGTCACACAGAGGACACATTGCAGACGTGTTTTCAGTTCCACATGTGCGAGGAGAATACGTTTCTGAGCCACCTTGCACACATGCAGCATTACCGCTGTACAAGGTGGCTGGATAACGTAAAAACGCCTGGGGGAGGGGGGACAGGTTCCCTTCAATTTCAGTTCTTGTGTCTGCGTGGCTTTTGCAGGACACGTTGCCGGCTGCACAGCAGGGGAACAGCTGGCGGTGCTGGACCCCACTGACACATTGGCTGGTGTTTTTCTCTGTGCAGCTAGCACATCTGGGCCCCAACTGGCGGTTTGTTAGAGCCCAGGGTCAGCAGGAGGAGGAGGAGCAGGAGCAGGGGGAGGGGAGTGTAGGCCGAAGCCTGCACTGGCGGCAGCTTTGGGTCTGTTGTGTCTGCGTGGCGGTCGCAGGACACGTTGCCGGCTACACAGCAGGGGAACAGCTGGCGGTGCTGGACCCCACTGACACATTGGCGAGGTGTTTGGCTCTGTGCAGCCAGCACTTCCGGACAGCAACTAGCGGTGTTGGAGCCCGGGCTCTGCAGGGGGAGCAGAGTGTAGGCCGAAGCCTACTTGAACCAATTTCAAAGGTAACCTTTAACCCCCCCTCAGGGGTTAGAAAGTAGAAGAGCCACAGCTTATGCAGCAGTAGTGCTGCACAAGTCAAAGGTTGCTCTTTTAATTTCGCTCCTTGCACACGCTGAATGAAACACGTATAACATTTAGCCCTTTATACAGTCAAACTGTGTTGGAGGCGCGAGTTCCCTTTGTAATGAGACGCAGCACAGATGTCAAGAATCCCACCTTGGTGCTGGGTGCAGCCTCCTGAGCGTTGTTATTTGCTGTACAGGAGTCTGCGCTGTCGTGTTATCCCCTGGCCTAGCGCTGTTAGCGCTGCCCATCTTCTGACATCATTTAATGTCGGCCGGTGCGTTTCGCGATGACCATGAATCCCAGCCCCGCAGTGTCTTAACATTGTCAAAACACTGCGGGGCTGGGATTCAGGGCCTGGCGCAGCACATATGTTGGCCTCTCACACTCGGGTCCTTACACCCGCTTCAGACTGTGCGGCGTCATCTGATCCCTTATCGCATGCCACGGCCATGAAGCCGCACAGTCCGAAGAAGGCGGAAGGAGAGGAGGGACAGGCGAACTGATGCACTGATCCTGCCCATCAATCACACCCTCGCAGTCCCAATAAATAAGACACCGAGGGGCGTTGTGTGGGTCAGGGCGGCCGCAGAGGCGCAGCCAGCCAAACAATGATGCCAGAAGACGGGCAGCGCTACCAAGGGGGTTGCAGCGTGTCATTACAAAGGAAAGTCACACCACCGGGACGGTTAAATGGTCACACAGAGGACACATTGCAGACGTGTTTTCAGTTCCACATGTGCGAGGAGAATACGTTTCTGAGCCACCTTGCACACATGCAGCATTACCGCTGTACAAGGTGGCTGGATAACGTAAAAACGCCTGGGGGAGGGGGGACAGGTTCCCTTCAATTTCAGTTCTTGTGTCTGCGTGGCTTTTGCAGGACACGTTGCCGGCTGCACAGCAGGGGAACAGCTGGCGGTGCTGGACCCCACTGACACATTGGCTGGTGTTTTTCTCTGTGCAGCTAGCACATCTGGGCCCCAACTGGCGGTTTGTTAGAGCCCAGGGTCAGCAGGAGGAGGAGGAGCAGGAGCAGGGGGAGGGGAGTGTAGGCCGAAGCCTGCACTGGCGGCAGCTTTGGGTCTGTTGTGTCTGCGTGGCGGTCGCAGGACACGTTGCCGGCTACACAGCAGGGGAACAGCTGGCGGTGCTGGACCCCACTGACACATTGGCGAGGTGTTTGGCTCTGTGCAGCCAGCACTTCCGGACAGCAACTAGCGGTGTTGGAGCCCGGGCTCTGCAGGGGGAGCAGAGTGTAGGCCGAAGCCTACTTGAACCAATTTCAAAGGTAACCTTTAACCCCCCCTCAGGGGTTAGAAAGTAGAAGAGCCACAGCTTATGCAGCAGTAGTGCTGCACAAGTCAAAGGTTGCTCTTTTAATTTCGCTCCTTGCACACGCTGAATGAAACACGTAAAACATTTAGCCCTTTATACAGTCAAACTGTGTTGGAGGCGCGAGTTCCCTTTGTAATGAGACGCAGCACAGATGTCAAGAATCCCACCTTGGTGCTGGGTGCAGCCTCCTGAGCGTTGTTATTTGCTGTACAGGAGTCTGCGCTGTCGTGTTATCCCCTGGCCTAGCGCTGTTAGCGCTGCCCATCTTCTGACATCATTTAATGTCGGCCGGTGCGTTTCGCGATGACCATGAATCCCAGCCCCGCAGTGTCTTAACATTGTCAAAACACTGCGGGGCTGGGATTCAGGGCCTGGCGCAGCACATATGTTGGCCTCTCACACTCGGGTCCTTACACCCGCTTCAGACTGTGCGGCGTCATCTGATCCCTTATCGCATGCCACGGCCATGAAGCCGCACAGTCCGAAGAAGGCGGAAGGAGAGGAGGGACAGGCGAACTGATGCACTGATCCTGCCCATCAATCACACCCTCGCAGTCCCAATAAATAAGACACCGAGGGGCGTTGTGTGGGTCAGGGCGGCCGCAGAGGCGCAGCCAGCCAAACAATGATGCCAGAAGACGGGCAGCGCTACCAAGGGGGTTGCAGCGTGTCATTACAAAGGAAAGTCACACCACCGGGACGGTTAAATGGTCACACAGAGGACACATTGCAGACGTGTTTTCAGTTCCACATGTGCGAGGAGAATACGTTTCTGAGCCACCTTGCACACATGCAGCATTACCGCTGTACAAGGTGGCTGGATAACGTAAAAACGCCTGGGGGAGGGGGGACAGGTTCCCTTCAATTTCAGTTCTTGTGTCTGCGTGGCTTTTGCAGGACACGATGCCGGCTGCACAGCAGGGGAACAGCTGCGGTGCTGAACCCCACTGACACATTGGCTGGTGTTTTTCTCTGTGCAGCTAGCAGTACCGGGCCCCAACTGGCGGTGTTAGAGCCCAGGGTCAGCAGGAGGAGCAGGGGGAGCGGAGTGTAGGCCGAAGCCTGCACTCGAGCAAGTTGAAAGGAAACCTTTAACCCCCCCCCCCCCAGGCGTTTGTAGCTGAAAGAGCCATTGTGTACAGCACTAATGCTGGAAAAGGTAAACTTAGCTCTTTTAATTATGGTCCTTGCACATGCGGAACCTAACAGTTATGAAATGTGTCCCCTCACAGCGTTAAACCGTCCGGTAGGTGGAACTTTCCTTTGTCGTGTGACGCAGCACAGCCATCATTTTTACCCCCTTGGCGCCGTGCGCCGCCTCCTCAGCGTTGTTTGAATCTGTCCCGGAGCCTGCGCTGTTAGGTTAGCCCTTGGCCATGCACACATTTTGCGCTGCCCGTCTTCTGACATCATTTGGTGTCAGGCTGGCTGCGCCTGTGCGGGTGCGCTGGCCGAGATCCCGCCTCGCAGTGTCGTCTAATGTAATCCCACCGCGGGCCTGTGATCCGTGCCCGTGCGCAGTGCATATCCTCGCCTCTCACTCCCCTCCCTACGGCTTTTTCAGACTGTGCGGTGTCACGGCCGTGGCATGCTATTAGGGACCAGCTGACATCGCACAGTCTGAAGAAGCCGTAGGGAGGGGAGTGAGAGGCGAGGATATGCACTGCGCACGGGCACGGATCACAGGCCCGCGGTGGGATTACATTAGACGACACCGCGAGGCGGGATCTCGGCCAGCGCACCCGCACAGGCGCAGCCAGCCTGACACCAAATGATGTCAGAAGACGGGCAGCGCAAAATGTGTGCATGGCCAAGGGCTAACCTAACAGCGCAGGCTCCGGGACAGATTCAAACAACGCTGAGGAGGCGGCGCACGGCGCCAAGGGGGTAAAAATGATGGCTGTGCTGCGTCACACGACAAAGGAAAGTTCCACCTACCGGACGGTTTAACGCTGTGATGGGACACATTTCATAACTGTTAGGTTCCGCATGTGCAAGGAGCACCACGAAAAGAGGCACTTTTTCCCTTTGCATCATTACTGCTGCACAAGGTGGCTCCTTCAGTAACAAACGCCTGGGGGGGGGGGGGGGGGACAGGTTCCCTTAAAGTAAACTTGTTGTGACTGCGTGGCGGTCGCAGTACACGTTGCCGTATACACAGCAGAGGAACAGCTGGCGGTGCTGAACCCCACTAACACATTGGCGAGGTGTTTGGCTCTGTGCGTACAGCACTTCTGGACGGCAACTGGCGTTGTTGGAGCCCAGGGACAGGTGGAGGAGGAGGAGGTTGGAGGAGGTAGGAGGGATTGCCACACACACAGCAGGGGAACAGCTGACGTTACTGAACCCCAATAACAGAGGAGGGACTGTTGACTGTGCGTACAGCACTTCTGGACGGCAACTGGCGGTGTTGGAGCCCAGGGACAGGTGGAGAAGGAGGAGGTTGGAGGAGGTTGGAGGAGGTAGGAGGGATTGCCACACACACAGCAGGGGAACAGCTGACGTTACTGAACCCCAATAACAGAGGAGGGACTGTTGACTGTGCGTACAGCACTTCTGGACGGCAACTGGCGGTGTTGGAGCCCAGGGACAGGTGGAGGAGGAGGAGGTTGGAGGAGGTTGGAGGAGGTAGGAGGGATTGCCACACACACAGCAGGGGAACAGCTGACGTTACTGAACCCCAATAACAGAGGAGGGACTGTTGACTGTGCGTACAGCACTTCTGGACGGCAACTGGCGGTGTTGGAGCCCAGGGACAGGTGGAGGAGGAGGAGGTTGGAGGAGGTAGGAGGGATTGCCACACACACAGCAGGGGAACAGCTGACGTTACTGAACCCCAATAACAGAGGAGGGACTGTTGACTGTGCGTACAGCACTTCTGGACGGCAACTGGCGGTGTTGGAGCCCAGGGACAGGTGGAGGAGGAGGAGGTTGGAGGAGGTAGGAGGGATTGCCACACACACAGCAGGGGAACAGCTGACGTTACTGAACCCCAATAACAGAGGAGGGACTGTTGACTGTGCGTACAGCACTTCTGGATGGCAACTGGCGGTGTTGGAGCCCAGGGACAGGTGGAGAAGGAGGAGGTTGGAGGAGGTTGGAGGAGGTAGGAGGGATTGCCACACACACAGCAGGGGAACAGCTGACGTTACTGAACCCCAATAACAGAGGAGGGACTGTTGACTGTGCGTACAGCACTTCTGGACGGCAACTGGCGGTGTTGGAGCCCAGGGACAGGTGGAGGAGGAGGAGGAGGTTGGAGGAGGTAGGAGGGATTGCCACACACACAGCAGGGGAACAGCTGACGTTACTGAACCCCAATAACAGAGGAGGGACTGTTGACTGTGCGTACAGCACTTCTGGACGGCAACTGGCGGTGTTGGAGCCCAGGGACAGGTGGAGAAGGATGAGGTTGGAGGAGGTTGGAGGAGGTAGGAGGGATTGCCACACACACAGCAGGGGAACAGCTGACGTTACTGAACCCCAATAACAGAGGAGGGACTGTTGACTGTGCGTACAGCACTTCTGGACGGCAACTGGCGTTGTTGGAGCCCAGGGACAGGTGGAGGAGGAGGAGGTTGGAGGAGGTAGGAGGGATTGCCACACACACAGCAGGGGAACAGCTGACGTTACTGAACCCCAATAACAGAGGAGGGACTGTTGACTGTGCGTACAGCACTTCTGGACGGCAACTGGCGGTGTTGGAGCCCAGGGACAGGTGGAGGAGGAGGAGGTTGGAGGAGGTTGGAGGAGGTAGGAGGGATTGCCACACACACAGCAGGGGAACAGCTGACGTTACTGAACCCCAATAACAGAGGAGGGACTGTTGACTGTGCGTACAGCACTTCTGGACGGCAACTGGCGTTGTTGGAGCCCAGGGACAGGTGGAGGAGGAGGAGGTTGGAGGAGGTAGGAGGGATTGCCACACACACAGCAGGGGAACAGCTGACGTTACTGAACCCCAATAACAGAGGAGGGACTGTTGACTGTGCGTACAGCACTTCTGGACGGCAACTGGCGGTGTTGGAGCCCAGGGACAGGTGGAGGAGGAGGAGGTTGGAGGAGGTTGGAGGAGGTAGGAGGGATTGCCACACACACAGCAGGGGAACAGCTGACGTTACTGAACCCCAATAACAGAGGAGGGACTGTTGACTGTGCGTACAGCACTTCTGGACGGCAACTGGCGTTGTTGGAGCCCAGGGACAGGTGGAGGAGGAGGAGGTTGGAGGAGGTAGGAGGGATTGCCACACACACAGCAGGGGAACAGCTGACGTTACTGAACCCCAATAACAGAGGAGGGACTGTTGACTGTGCGTACAGCACTTCTGGACGGCAACTGGCGGTGTTGGAGCCCAGGGACAGGTGGAGGAGGAGGAGGAGGTTGGAGGAGGTAGGAGGGATTGCCACACACACAGCAGGGGAACAGCTGACGTTACTGAACCCCAATAACAGAGGAGGGACTGTTGACTGTGCGTACAGCACTTCTGGACGGCAACTGGCGTTGTTGGAGCCCAGGGACAGGTGGAGGAGGAGGAGGTTGGAGGAGGTAGGAGGGATTGCCACACACACAGCAGGGGAACAGCTGACGTTACTGAACCCCAATAACAGAGGAGGGACTGTTGACTGTGCGTACAGCACTTCTGGACGGCAACTGGCGGTGTTGGAGCCCAGGGACAGGTGGAGGAGGAGGAGGTTGGAGGAGGTTGGAGGAGGTAGGAGGGATTGCCACACACACAGCAGGGGAACAGCTGACGTTACTGAACCCCAATAACAGAGGAGGGACTGTTGACTGTGCGTACAGCACTTCTGGACGGCAACTGGCGGTGTTGGAGCCCAGGGACAGGTGGAGGAGGAGGAGGTTGGAGGAGGTAGGAGGGATTGCCACACACACAGCAGGGGAACAGCTGACGTTACTGAACCCCAATAACAGAGGAGGGACTGTTGACTGTGCGTACAGCACTTCTGGACGGCAACTGGCGGTGTTGGAGCCCAGGGACAGGTGGAAAAGCAGAGGAACACAATGTAGGCCGAAGCCTGAGAAAGTCGAAAGGGAACCTTTAACCCCCCCCCAAGGCGTTTGTAGCTGAAAGAGCCAGCTTGTGCAGCACAAAAGATGCAAAAGGAAAAGGTGGCTCTTTGCATCATGCTCCTTGCACACGCAGAACTAAACACTTATAAAATGTGTCCCCTGCAACCGTAAAACCGTCCCGGAGGTGGGACTTTCCTTCGTAATGTGACGCAGCACAGCCGTCATTCCTACCCCCCCGGCGCCGCGCACCGGCTCCTCAGCGTTGTTTTATTCCGTCCCGGAGCCTGCGCTGTTATGTTATCCCGTGGCCAGGCACACTTAGCGCTGCCCATCTTCTGACATCATTTGGTGTCAGGCTGGCTGCGCCTGTGCGGCCGCGCTGGCAGAGAGCCCGCCTCGCAGTGTCTTCTGATTTAATCCCACTGGGGGCCTGGGATCCATGGACATGCGCAGTGCATATCCTCGCCTCTCACTCCCCTCCCTACGGCTTCTTAAGACTGTGCGGTGTCACGGCCGTGGCATGCTATTAGGGACCAGCTGACACCGAACAGTCTGAAGAAGCCATAGGGAAATGAGTGAGAGGTGGAGGTTCAGATATGCACTGCGCATGTCCATGGATCCCAGGCCCCCAGTGGGATTAAATCAGAAGACACTGCGAGGCGGGCTCTCTGCCAGCGCGGCCGCACAGGCGCAGCCATCCTGACACCAAATGATGCCAGAAGACGGGCAGCGCTAAGTGTGCCTGGCTACGGGATAACATAACAGCGCAGGCTCCGGGACGGAATAAAACAACGCTGAGGAGCCGGTGCGCGGCGCCGGGGGGGTAGGAATGACGGCTGTGCTGCGTCACATTACGAAGGAAAGTCCCACCTCCGGGACGGTTTTACGGTTGCAGGGGACAAATTTTATAAGTGTTAAGTTCTGCGTGTGCAAGGAGCTAAACAAAAATAGCTACCTTTTCCTTGTGCAGCATTACTGCTGCACAAGGTGGCTCTTTCAGTAACAAACGCCTTGGGGGGGGGGGGGACAGATTCCCTTACATTTCAGTTGTTGTGTCAGCGTGGCGGTCGCATGACACATTGCCGGCTACACAGCTGGGGATCAGCTGACGTTACTGAAACCCAATAACACTGGGTCGTATGTTTTGACTGTGCAGACGGCACTTCTGAGCCTCAACTGGCGGTGTTGGAGCACAGGAATTTAAGTTCAGGTGGTAGAAAGATGAACACAACAGGAGACCTGGATAACGTATACAGTGACCTAATTATTTAATCAGGAGGAGGAGTGGCAAATTCCTGCGAGATCCAGGCCTTGTTCATTTTCAGGAAAGTAAGCCGGTCAACGTTATCGGAGGATAGTCGCATGCGATGGTCAGTTAGTACACCACCTGCAGCACTAAAGACACGTTCCGATAATACACTGGCCGCAGGGCAAGACAGCACCTCCAATGCATACTGGCTTAGCTCTGGCCATGTATCCAGCTTTGAGACCCAAAACTTGAAAGGGGAAGAGCCGTCTGGGAGTACAGCAAGAGGGCAAGACATGTAGTCTGTCACCATCTGACGGAACCGTTGCCTCCTGCTGACTGGAGCCGTCTGTGATGGTGTAGACTTTTGTGGGGGGCACAGAAAACTGTGCCACAGTTGGGCCATACTGGTCTTGCCTTGGGCAGAGGCACTGCTTCTGCTCCCTCTTTGTGCAGAGCCTCCACCACTGCCTGGACGCACTGAGCTGCTTTGGAATGCACTAGCAGCACTTCTCTCAGTTGGAATGGAGAAGATGATGGAATTGACCAGTGTGTCTTGGTACTCCCGCATTTTTCGCTCACGGTTCAACGGTGTGATAAGGCTTTCTACGTTGTCCCGGTAGCGAGGATCGAGGAGGGTGAACACCCAATAATCAGACATGTTGAGAATGTGGGCGATGCGGCGGTCGTTTCTCAGGCACTGCAGCATGTAATCCACCATGTGCTGCAGACTGCCAACTGCCCAAGAAACGCTGTCCCCTGCTGGAGGCGTGATCTCTGCCCGCTCGTCATCACCCCACCCTCGCTGTACACACTGAGTACTGGACAATTCGGTAACTCCCTCCTCTGGACGGACGTCTTCCTCCTCCATTGACTCCTCCTCATCCTCCTCACAAACTGTCCCCTGCCTAAGCGTTTGTGAGGAACCACGTGGCGCTGACTGTCCAGAAGATGATGGAAATGGTGAATCCTCATCCTCCACCTCTTCCACAACATCATCCCTTAGCGCTTGCAGTGATTTTTCAAGCAGGCAGATAAGGGGGACAGTCATGCTGACTAGTGCATCATCTGCACTCGCCATCCGCGTGGAATAATCAAAGGGACGCAAAACCTGGCAGACGTCATTCATAGTGGCCCACTCTGTGGTTGTGAAGTCTGTACGGCGCTGAGTGCGGCTTTTTTGCGCCTGAAGCAGCTGGTACTCCATTACAGCTTGCTGCTGCTCACACAACCGCTCCAACATATGTAACGTGGAATTCCACCTGGTAGGTAGGTCACATATGATGCGATGTTCCGGCAGGCGGTGTCGGCGCTGCAGAGCCGCAATGCGCGCTTTTGCCGTGCTGGAACGCCGCAAGTGAGCACACTCTAGGCGGACCTTGTGCAGCAGTGCATCAAGATCCGGATAGTCCCTCAAAAAGCTCTGCACGACCAAATTGAGCACATGTGCCAGACATGGGATGTGAGTGAGGTTGCCGAGGCCCAGAGCTGCCACCAGATTTCGGCCATTATCACACACTACCATGCCTGGCTGGAGATTCGCTGGCACAAACCACACATCGCTCTCCTGCTTGATGGCATTCCAGAGCTCCTGCGCTGTGTGGCTACGATTCCCCAAAAAAATTAATTTCAACACGGCCTGTTGACGTTTGGCCACGGCTGTGCTCATGTCGGTCGTAACAGGTACACGTTCATCACGGGTCCATGTGGAGGTGGACTGTGACGGCTCCTGCAGCGATGATTCTGAGGAACTGGTGTAAGAGGAGGAGTCAATGCGTACAGAATGGATTCCTGCAATCCTTGGAGTGGGCAGGACACGTCCTGCGCCACTCGCACGGTCTGTACCCGGCTCAATGACATTAACCCAATGGGCAGTGAGGGAAAGGTATCGCCCCTGTCCATGTTGACTGGTCCACGCATCGGTGGTGAGGTGGACCTTGCTACTGACGGCGTTCAGTAGCGCGTGTTTTATGTGTCCCTCCACATGCTTGTGCAGGGCAGGGACGGCTTGCCTGCTGAAGTAAAAGCGGCTGGGCACATTGTACTGTGGGACTGCCAATGACATCAAGTCACGGAAGCTGTCAGTCTCCACCAGCCTGAATGACAGCATTTCCAGTGACAGAAGTTTGGCAATGCCTGCAGTCAGAGCCTGTGCTCGTGGGTGGTTTGACGAGAAAGGCCGCCTTTTCTCCCATGCCTGTACTACCGATGGCTGTAGACTGGGCTGGGAGTGTGTGGATGACTGGGAAAGTGGTGCTGCGGGTGGAATTACAGCGGGTCTCTGGACAACAGGGCCAGAGGTTCTTCCACGGCGATCCTGGGAGGAAGCCGAACCAGCTGCGTGTGAGCTAGAGGAAGAGGCAACACGAGCTGAAGAGGTGGTAGCTGCCGCTGTTGGTTGGCCTACCTCTTCAGTGTGTTTTTCTAATAACGCCGGGTGCCTGGTGCGCACATGTTTCCACATGTTGGAGGTATTGAGGCTGCTGACATTTCGACCTCTTTTGACTTTGTGATGACACACGTTGCATCTGACATAGCAAATGTCATCTGCAACTGTGTCAAAAAAGGACCAGGCACTGCAAGTCTTGGGAGCGCCCTTTTTGGCTTTTGGAAGAGACATGCTCCTAACGGGTGCCAAAGCGGAGGCTGCAGGATCCGCAGTCTTCCCCCTCCCTCTCCCTCTTTGGGCCGTACGGGGAATCTCTTCCTCAGAGCTGCTCCCACCACCTTCCTGTCCCTCACGCCAAGATGGGTCGAGGACCTCATCATCTACACTACCCTCTGCCCCCAACTGCTCCTCCTGGGTAGTCTCAGCAGCAGAGCACGCACCAGTAAGTGGCACCTGAGTGTCATCATCAGCTGATGCGGCCTGCGATGTGGTGACCGGAGCCACTGGCCCACCCGCCTCTTCAGAGGAAGACAGAAAAAGCTGTTGGGCATCACTGCACCCTGCCTCTTCTTCCATTTCTCCAATGCTGCTTGGCTGGCCCCCTGTTTCCAAGCCAAGAGATTCAGAGAACAGAAGTAGAGACGGCTCCTGTCCTGGGCTCTCTGTCTGCCTGGGCAATTTGGCAGGTGGTGAAGAGACAGATGGCTGCTCTCCAGTGCTCTGTGTCTGAGAGGATGTGGCACTAATGGAAGTTGATGCATTAGCTGCCATCCATCCGACAACGGCTTCAATTTGGTCTTCACGCAGCAGCGGTGTACGGCGCTCTGACACAAAGCTGCGCATGAACGACTGTTGCCTGGTGAAAGTGGGTGCTGATGAGTCACCGGTGCCCGCAGCAGGCACAGAATCCCCACGTCCCCTCCCTGCTCCGCGCCCACGCCCACGTGCCTTACTCACTGCCTTCTTCATCTTGGTTGACTGATAAAGATAAGCAGAAAAGTACTAACGGATTTGTGTGCTTATTCCTGAGCAACTCCTCCTAACAGGTATAAGAAACACTAATTTTCTAAAGTGTGGACTAGACTTTAATATGAGCTAATGTGGCCTACACAAATGTAAAGTGGTGTAACTGGTGTGTTTGGTGAACTTTATTATTTATTTCTTTTTTGGGGGCTGAACTGACAACAGATAGAGCTGCAGTCACACAGAGACCGTGCAGACAGACGTAAACGGCGCTGCAAGGCCCAAAAACCCTCCTCTACTTTATCCTATGTAGTGTTTTTCCACAAATTAGCTGGAGACGGGTGGAAAGACACTAATAGGATTTTTTTAAATTAATTAGCAGCAGACTACACTACTTGAAAAAAAATTAAAATTGATTTGGCGGTATGACGCAGTGAACAACCCTGAGCTGGAGACAACCAGGCTACGGCTGCTCACAGACTACAGGGCGAGCTGCAGTCACACGGAGACCGTGCAGACAGCCGTAAACGGCGCTGCAAGGCCCAAAAACCCTCCTCTACTTTATCCTATGTAGTGTTTTTCCACAAATTAGCTGGAGACGGGTGGAAAGACACTAATAGGATTTTTTTAAATTAATTAGCAGCAGACTACACTACTTGAAAAAAAATTAAAATTGATTTGGCGGTATGACGCAGTGAACAACCCTGAGCTGCAGACAACCAGGCTACGGCTGCTCACAGACTACAGGGCGAGCTGCAGTCACACGGAGACCGTGCAGACAGCCGTAAACGGCGCTGCAAGGCCCAAAAACCCTCCTCTACTTTATCCTATGTAGTGTTTTTCCACAAATTAGCTGGAGACGGGTGGAAAGACACTAATAGGATTTTTTTGAATAAATTAGCAGCAGACTACACTACTTGAAAAAAAAAAAAAAAAAAAGAACAGTATGAGGCAATGAACCACCCTCCCTGAACTGAATACAACCAGCTATGGATGGCCTATGTGGCTGCACTCAGACTAGAGAGTGGGCTGCACTCACACACACACACACACACAGACCTTGCAGATCGCTGTGAAAACAGCGCTACAAGGCAAAAGCAAGGTGAATAGTAGGTGAACACAGCGGTTGCTAAATTAGCCTTTGGAAAGCACAAAGAAGCAAATCGCTATCTCTAAACTGTCCCTCAGTCAGCAAACAGCGTCCTGTCACTAACTGAATTCACAGCAGAGTGATCGGAAAATGGCGCCAGCGACTTTTAAACTGCATCATGACATCATTTCAGCAGCCAATCACAGCCTTGCCAGTAGTTTCATGCCCTCCATGCTAAACAGGATGTGCCCACACTTGGAATCATTCTCATTGGCTGAATTTCTGAATTTTGAATCTTGGAACTTCCGATTCCGGTATCCGATACGCGGCAAGTATCGGAATACCGGTATCGGAATTCCGATACCGCAAGTATCGGCCGATACCCGATACTTGCGGTATCGGAATGCTCAACACTACTGAAGACTCTTTCTGAGAGCACACTAGCAGCTGGGCAAGCGAGCTCCTGTAATGCATATTCTGCAAATTCGTGCCAGGTGTCTAGTTTAGATGCCCAGTAATCAAAGGGGAATGACCTGTGAGGGAGAACATCGATAATGGCAGAAAAATAGTTAGTAACCATACTGGACAAATGCTGCCTCCTGTCACTTTGAATCGATGCAGCAGTACCTGCCGTGTCTGCGGTCATTGCGAAATCACTCCACAACCTGGTGAGAAATCCCCTCTGTCCAATGCCTCTTCGGGTTTGTGCACCTCTAGCACCTCTGCCATATTGCCCCCTACAGCTCGTGTGAGAACTATCAGCGCCGCTGTGTGCTGGGAATGCCTGAACCAAACAGTCTACAAGAGTTGCTTATTTGGTAGCCAATATTTGCTCAAGGTTCGCATGTGGCATAATATTTTGTAATTTGCCTTTGTATCGTGGATCCAGGAGGCAGGCCAACCAGTAATCGTCATCGGTAGTGTTGAGCATTCTGATACCGCAAGTATCGGGTATCGGCCGATACTTGCGGTATCGGAATTCCGATACCGAGTTCCGATACTTTTGTGGTATCGGGAATCGGTATCGGATTCATATTACTGTGTAAAAGAAAGAATTAAAATAAAAAATATTGATATACTTACCTCTCCGGAGGCCCCTGGACATCACCGCTGGTAACCGGCAGCCTTCTTTGCTTAAAATGAGCACGTTTAGGGCCTTCCATGACGTCACGGCTTCTGATTGGTCGCGTGCCGCTCATGTGACCGCCACACGACCAATCACAAGCCGTGACATCATTCTCAGGCCCTAAACTCCTCATTCTAGGAATTTAGGACCTGAGAATGACGTCGCGGCTTGTGATTGGTCGCGTGGCGGTCACATGAGCGGCACGCGACCAATCAGAAGCCGTGACTTCATGGAAGGCCCTAAACGCGCTCATTTTAAGCAAAGAAGGCTGCCGGTTACCAGCGGTGATGTCCAGGGGCCTCCGGAGAGGTGAGTATATCAATATTTTTTATTTTAATTCTTTATTTTACACATTAATATGGATCCCAGGGCCTGAAGGAGAGTTTCCTCTCCTTCAGACCCTGGGAACCATCAGGATACCTTCCGATACTTGGTGTCCCATTGACTTGTATTGGTATCGGGTATCGGTATCGGCGATATCCGATACTTTTCGGGTTTCGGCCGATACTGTCCAATACCGATACTTTCAAGTATCGGACGGTATCGCTCAACACTAGTCATCGGTCATCATTTTGATAATGCGGGGGTCCCGTTTAAGGATACGCAAGACATACTCTGCCATGTGGGTCAAAGTTCCAGGTGTCAATTCACTGCTTGTGCTGGGTTGAGGAGCACTTTCTTGAAAATCTACCTCACTTGTGGCCCGCAAAAACCCTGTACCTGACCTTGCAATGCCACCAGCTTCTATTGCCCCCTGAGAAGAATCCTCCTCCCGTAAATATTCAGCCCCATCATCATCCTCCTCCTCCTCTTCATCCGCCACCTCGTCCCGGAGACTTCCCTGACCAGACAATGGCTGACTGTCATCAAGGCTTCCCTCCTCCTCAGCCTCAGACGCCTGCTCCTTGATCTGCGTCAAACTTTGCATCAGCAGACGCATTAGTCGGATGCTCATGCTTATGATGGTATCGTCTGCACTGACCAGCCGTGTGCATTCCTCAAAACACTGAAGGACTTGACAGAGGTCTTGGAGCTTCGACCACTACACACCAGACAACTCCATGTCTGCCATCCAACTGCCTGCCCGTGTATGTGTATCCTCCCACAAATACATGACAGCATGCCTCTGCTCGCACAGCCTCTGAAGCATGTGCAGTGTAGAGTTCCACCTTGTTGCAACGTCTATTATTAGGCGGTGCTGGGGAAGATTCAGCGATCGCTGATGGTTAAGCATACGGCTGGAGTGTACGGACGACCGGCGGATGTGCAAGCAAAGTCTGCGCACCTTCAGGAGCAGGGCTGGTAAATCAGGGTAATTCTTGAAGAAGCACTGCACCACAAGGTTCAAGGTGTGAGCCAGGCAAGGTATGTGTTTCATTTCGGAAAGGGCTATGGCAGCCATAAAATTCCTTCCGTTATCACTGACTACCTTGCCTGCCTCAAGATGTACACTGACCAGCCATGACTGAGTTTCTTGCTGCAAGTACTCGGCCAGTACTTCCGCGGCATGTCTGTTGTCGCCCAAACACTTCATTTGCAGCACAGCCTGCTGACGCTTACCACAAGCTGTTCCGTAATGGGACACCATGGGTGCAACATTGGCAGCTGCGGATGGAGTGTTCACGCGACTGAGCTCTGTGGACACGCTTTCGCTTCTGGAGGAGGAGGAGGAGGTGCAAACGCCTACAGCCAACTGTTTCCTAGACCATGGGCTAGGCAGAACTGTGCCACTATGGCTGTCCCCTGTGGACCCTGCATCCACCACATTAACCCAGTGTGCCGTGATTGACACGTAACGTCCCTGGCCATGCCTACTGGTCCAGGTCCATGCATCAGTTGTTAGGTGCGCCTTTCTACTGACCGATTGCCTCAGTGCATGGACAATGCGTTCTTTGACATGTTGGTGGAGTGCTGGGATGGCTTTTCTCGCAAAGAAGTGTCGACTGGGTAGGTCATAGCGTGGTGCTGCATAGGCCATCAGGGCTTTGAAAGCTTTGTTTTCAACCAACCGGTAAGGCATCATCTCTAACGAGATTAGTCGAGCAATGTAGGCGTTCAAACCCTGTGTACGCGGATGAGAGGAAGAGTACTTTCTTTTCCTATCTAGAGTCTCTTGTAGGCTGAGCTGGACTGGAAAGCTGCATATGGTGGAACTAGCGGGGGGGGGGGGGGGGTGTGGTGGACAAGGCAGATTGAGAGAGGCTTGCTGATGGTATTCTTGATGTGGGCCTACCTACAGTGTTTCCAACCAAGAACCTTGTGATTCCCGGACCCTGACTGCTTTGGCCTTGCGACAATACCTCCACATTTGTTACTGGTGGTGCCATAACCAGTGGGCTTCCAGTGAGGGAAGCAAAGTTGCGTTGCTGACTAACTTCAATATGAGGAGGTGCATCAATGGTACAGGAAGTTTGGTAGTTAGTCCATGCTTCCAAGTGCCTGCTGCTTAGATGTCTATGCATGCACGTTGTATTTAAACTTTGTAGATTCTTCCCTCTGCTAAAGGTCTTGGAGCATTTCTTGCATATTACTTTGGACTGATCATTCGGATCTTGGTTAAAAAATTGCCACACTGCACTCATCCTACTATGGAATACCTTTTCAGGCTTTGCACGCCATGCTACTATCACCGGATTGCAACGCTGTCCTACACCTGTTGTGGTTTTTGACACACATTTTGGGCAGGATGCGGGCCTGCCAGATGACAGCTTTTGCGATGTAGATGGATGGAGCAGATCATCCTACTCCGCTTCTGAGCTACAGGCAGCGGCACCCTCTTCCCCCCAATGGCTGCCAATCAGGGTCAACAACTGGGTCATCTATCACCTCCTCTTCTATGTCCTGTGCACCTTCCTCTGTGACACTGTGTAAGCCTGTGCTATAGCATTTGGGACGGGGCACCATAGTCTCATCAGGGTCAGATTCTGGCTCAGTACACTGCGAGGGCAATGTTGTGATCTGAGTGAATTGAACAGCATAATGATCTAGCTGTGGCTGTGCATCTGTGCACTCCATGTCCGATTCATCTTGTAATGGGCATGGCCTGTTAACAATTTCCCTTTCTAACCCAGGCACGGTATGTGTAAAGAGCTCCATGGAGTAACCTGTTGTGTCGCCTGACGCATCCTTCACTGTTGTTCTGGGTGAAGGACACAAGGAAGCGACTTGTACCTGACGGGGAGCATCCAACGACGACGCGCTGCTTTTAAATTTTGCACTTTCCGAAGAGGAGGCGAAAGAGCTAGAGGCAGAGTCAGCAAGGAAAGCCAAAACTTTTTCCTGCTGCTCCGGCTGTAAAAGCGGTTTTCCTACTCCCAGATAAGGGAGCATTCGAGGCCTTGTGTAGCCAGACGATGACTCAACAACTCGAGACTTAGGGGCTATATTGCTTTTCCCACGACCACCAGATGCTCCACGACCACCACCACTACCATCATTACCAGCTGGCAATGACCGCCCATGGCCATGACCTCTTCCACCAGACTTCCTCATTCTTGGAAAAGTGTAACCAAACTAACAACCGTTATATGGTACTGTAAAACCAGGTAGAAGGTGTACGTAAACTTGTTGTGAATTAAAATCTCCCTTTATAGGTGTGGGAGACTGCTGGGAAAATCAGGCCCACTGTATTACACTACACAGTTTGAGTGGCAGAAAGTTGCTGGCAGATATGCCACAAACAGGACTGATGCAGATGCACTCAGTGGCAATAGAAATTTCCCTTTATAGGTGTGGGAGACTGCTGGGAAAATCAGGCCCACTGTATTACACTACACAGTTTGAGTGGCAGAAAGTGGCTGGCAGATATGCCACAAACAGGACTGACACAGATGCATTCAGTGGCAATATGAATCTCCCTTTTTTATGTGTGGGAGAATGCAGAACAAATCAGGCCCACTGTATTACACTACACAGTTTCAGTGTCAGAAATTGGCTGACAGATATGCCACAAACAGGACTGATGCAGATGCACTCAGTGGCAATAGAAATGTCCCTTTTTATGTGTGGGAGAATGCAGAAAAAATCAGGCCCACTGTATTACACTACACAGTTTGAGTGGCAGAAAGTGGCTGGCAGATATGCCACAAACAGGACTGACGCAAATGCCCTCAGTGGCAATAGAAGTTTCCCTTTATAGGTGTGGGAGACTGCTGGGAAAATCAGGCCCACTGTATTACACTACACAGTTTGAGTGGCAGAAAGTGGCTGGCAGATATGCCACAAACAGGACTGACACAGATGCACTCAGTGGCAATATAAATCTACCTTTTTATGTGTGGGAGACAGCAGAAAAATCAGGCCCACTGTATTACACTACACAGTTTGAGTGGCAAAAAGTGGCTGGCAGATATGCCACAAACAGGACTGACGCAGATGCACTCAGTGGCAATAGAAATTTCCCTTTATAGGTGTGGGAGACTGCTGGGAAAATCTGGCCCACTGTATTACACTACACAGTTTCAGTGGCAGACAGTGGCTAGCAGATATATATAAAAAAGGGACTGTGCTACAATAACAATCTCCCTACAATGATCTCAGGACAAGTATGGCAGCCAGCAGTAAAAAGGACTGCTGCACACAAAAGTGTGGACAAATAAACAAGATAACTGCAGAAAGGAAAGAGCAACAGGATTTTTGCTTTTAAAAACAGTTGGTTTGCACAGCGGCGTACTCACAGCAACGCAGCTATCAGGGAACCTTATAAGCTACAGAGCTGATGCACAGAAATCTAGCCTCCACTGTCCCTGCAAAGAAAAGGTGGTGTTGGACAGTGGAAATCGCTACAGCACAAGCGGTTTGGGGGTTAATCTTCCCTCCCTAACGCTATCCCTTTTTCTGACGACGCGGCAGCAACCTCTCCCTATGCTACGATCGGCAGAAGTAAGATGGCGGTCAGCATGCACGCCCCTTTATAGCCCCTGTGACGCCACTGAAAGCAAGCCAATCACTGTAATGCCCTTCTCTAAGATGGTGGGGACTGAGACCTATGTCATCACGCTGCCCACACTCTGCGTCCTCCTTCATTGGCTGAGAAATGGCGCTTAAAGCCTCATAAGAAACGCGAATTTGGCGCGAAAATTGCCGACCGCATGGCCGATCCCACTGTGGGATTGGGTCGGGTTTCGCGAAACCCGACTTTGCCAAAAGTCGTTGACTTTTGAAATTGTCTGATCCGTTTCGCTCAACCCTACTGCTGAGATTTCAGGTAAGTGAAGGATATGGGGAATCACCGACAAGGAGGAGAAGACTCGATGCCCTGTCTGGCACCTGTGCACCGAAATTTAGCAGAAGACTTCAAATAGTGATTAAAGTAGAACCACAAAGCCGATTTCTTCACCAAAGGTATCAATGTAAGGAGAAAGTACAGACATGCATCAGCACAATACAAGGTGACTAATGCAAGTAGAACACAAAATAACCTCATGAAATTTTTACAAAAGAAGGCAGAATGTCTACGGAGCGCTGCCCGAGCTTCATGCTGTAAGTTGCTCATTAACATTGTAAAGAACCATTCTGAAGTTACAAAGCCCTCCATCCTAACGCCAGGGATTTGCTGTAAAGTAAATTAGTTTATGGATTTGTTTTTACATGCTCTGCTTTTTAATACTTTTTTATGCATAATGTGCTACTCCAAAAACAAACAACTGTTTGTTTGCTTGTTTTTAGAAGTTTTTTGAGCCTTTGGTTTATACCGCTATAAACGTCCTATTATTGCAAGACTAAAACAAGTTGAATTAACATTTAGATCGTACATAAAGTAAATCAGGCAACAGCGTGTGCTTCTCCTAAAAATGGAAAGAACTTATGAGTTATGACTACACCAGCCAAAAGACTCAGATCTTTGCACCTAATGAGAATGTTTTCTCGATGCACTCGGGAAAATATGACTATTGTGTTTTAGAACGCTAGGATTTGTTCTCCCCCTGATGTGAATTGTTATAGGCAACACTTTCATTTCCAGTATATTTTAGCTTTTAGCTACAGCAGCATTGTCACAAACTAGACTTTAAGAAATGTCATATTCCTGTAACTAGGCTGAGTTTGTAAGCTTCCATGGCTAAAAAGAAGTCTACAGTCTTCAGGTTATATTGGAAGTTGCAGCTTTATTTTAGCTGGAGAGACACTGAAGACCAATGTCCTAAAATATAATCAAAGTGACTAAAGTAATGTGCCTTATGGTTAATTCTTTCAAGTAGATGCTATACTAAAAGGGATATAGAAGGTGTAATGACACCTATGGTGTCACTGGCACAACCTAGGGGGCGCTATCAGAGGGCATAGGAACGAATGCAGGGAGTGGAGGAACAAGGCACTCAGTGCACAAGGACCTGAGACTAAGCAGTGAGAACAGGACCTGGAACAAAGCAGTCACGTGATGACACGGGGCGGAGTCACCACGCGTGCCACCAGGGAAGGCAGCTGGGAGCGCGGAGTACAAGGCACAGAGCGTAAACATAGTCAAAGTAGAGCTGAGGGTCAAAAGTCAGACGACAGCATAGTACCTATGGACAAGACAGAGAGTAAACCAAGATGAGCCAAAAGGTCAGATAACCAGGAAGGACAGGGCGGTACAATGCAGGAAACAGAGGCAAAAGTCAGGGACAAACCGGGTCATACACAGCAAAAGCTCACACACACAGAGGCACAGTGATTACGGACGAGTAACCTGGGTCAGCAACCACAGAGAATACAGAAGTATCACCGACACCAAACCCAGGAACTACCAACATTAAATAGCTGCCCCAGAGCCCAAAAGAGGCGGACTAGAATTAACCCTGACCTGACACAGATGGAGATGGAACCATCCTGTCAGAGTCATAACAGAAGGTGTGTAAGATTCCAACATATGCAAGAGAGACTACATTTCGTCTGTTATAGCTCATACTTCAGTAGGAAATCTGTCTCAAGATGGAACTGGGAATTGTCGCGAACCCTCTTAATTTGTGCGGTGAAGCCATCGTTTCTCTTTAGGTGCAACCTCGATAAGATATGTAGAAAATACTCTTAAATGTGCCAAGAAGAAACCCGATCAGTACCAAAATGATTGTTGTATTTGTATCCTAAACAGAATAAGTAAGATCCTTGTCTCGCTGATTAAGACAGAGTCTATAAAAGTGATGACTGTTCCGTTGCAGCTGAGCGCTCCTTGTATTATATGCTTATAAATTCCATTAATTCACATTTAGAATTAATGCCAGACTGTAGTTATGCAAAACCAAGCTGTAATTTAGGCAAATGTGAATCTCCATGCCCTCAAATTTTACACTTCAAAAATGAAGCTTCAACTTATTTAACATCAAAATAGACTTCAGTATAATAAGTTATGTCAAAAGGAAGATTCAGGAGCTTGTATTAAAGTGGCCTTTCACCCAAAGTTGAAATTTATGTGCGTCTGCTAAAGGTTCCTGCCAATTTAGACTGCACATTTGGTAGACGATAAATCGAGGTAATTAGGATTAGAAAGGTAAAACCTTTCAGTCATTTTAGATCAGGATTTTCTAAATACCTACAGTAAATGTGACTATATACATACATATAAGAATATCAGAGTTAAGCGAAAGATTTGCAGGACCCTGGTCTAGTGACTACGTCAGTGACACCTGGATCAAAGCCTTGCGAATTGTGTGCAACCTACCGGCATCTCTGGAGCCTCTCTTGTGTTATCCGTTGCAGCGTTTTACACAAGTTATTGTTACAAATCTTTACTCTCAATATATGCAAATGATATATACTGCAATAATTTGAAGTTATTGGTGCAAAATTATAATAAAAAAAAATCAGATAACAACATGCCCTTTCTGACTCGATGGCTCCTTGTCTGTTCCACCTTCAGTGCTTACTTTACACTTTTCTACATTGATTAAAAGGTTACTACCGTCTATCTATAGGATAGGTGAAAAATATATGACAATTATAAGTCTATTTGCTGGTACGATCACTGATCTCAAGAAAAAAACTCCCAAAGTCGCCCGTCTCAAAAGAGCAGTAGTGAGAATGTGCGACCATCACTCTATTCACGGTCTATAAGAGAAGTGGTCGCACATACTCACTACCTTGCTAGGGGAGTGGTAGTTCAAGTAGAGATGATTTGGCCCTCTGTTCTCAGTACCGGTGGGAGTCTCAGCAGCCTAAACCCTAGTAATGATACAGAAGTCATCCATCCTGTAGATAGGTGCACATTGCTCAGTTCTTGGTAGCACAATGGCTCAGTGGTTAGCACTATTGCTTTGCAGCACTGGGGTTCTGAGTTCAAATCCCACCCATGTCAATATCTAAAAGGAGTTTGTATGTTCTCCTTCTGTTTACATGGGTTTACTTCCGGTTCTCCAGTTTCCTCCCACATTTCAAAGACATACTGATAGGGAATCTAGATTGTGATCCCCAATAGGGACAGTTATGATGTCTGTAAATCGCTGTGGAATAGGATGGGGCTCTATAAGAAAAGCTTAATAAATAGGTGATAAATATTGTGTACTAGATGGTGGCCCGATTCTAACGCATCGGGTATTCTAGAATATGTATGTAGTTTGTTTATGAAGATTTAAGAATAACGCAATGAATACACAGGATTTTACGGGTAAAATATATACATTATCAGTGAAGCGGTGTTTAAATCCAGCGACAATATTGCTGATTGGTTGTGGCCGGCCGGGCGTGACCAATCAGCGAAGCATGGTTCAAATCCCTTGCCAATTCGCGGTCAGACTGCGCCTGTCGCTGATTGGTCTCGCCAGCTGCCCGTGACCAATCAGCGACCGGCGCAGTACGGCCGCGAATTGGTGCGGGATTTGAACCACGCTTCGCTGATTGGTTGCGCCCTACTCCCCCCCAGTCAGCGCCCACATAGCGTTAACCGGACTGCCTTACACCACGGCATAACGCGGTGTAAGGTAGTCCGTTAACACTGCCATTAACCCTCTGTGTGACCAACTTTTTACTATTGATGCTGCCTATGCAGCATCAATAGTAAAAAACATATAATGTTAAAAATAATTAAAAAAATAAAAAATCATTATATACTCACCATCCGACGGCCCCCGGATCCAGCCCAGGCCTATGCCACTCCAGTCCCCAGAATGCATTGCGGCAATGACCGGAGATGACGTAGCGGTCTCGCGAGACCTCTACATCATCACGTGTTATTGCCGCTTGGGACCGGAGCGGCGCGCGAGGAGTGGGAAAGGCCTGGGCTGGATCCGGGGGCAGTCGGAGGGTGAGTATATAACTTTTTTTCATTTTAATTCTTTTTTTTTTAACAGGGATATGGTGCCTACATTGCTATATACTGCGTGGGCAGTGTTATATACTACGTGGGCAGTGTTATGTACTGCGTGGGCAGTGGTATATACTACATCGGCTGTGCAATATAATACGTGGCTGTGCTATATACTACGTGGGCTGTGTAATATACTACGTGGCTGTGCTATGTACAATGTGGGCTGTGCTATATACTGCGAGGGCTGTGTTATATACTGCGTGGGTTGTGTTATATACTACGTCGGCTGTGCAATATACTGCGTGGGCTGTGTAATAAATTACGTGGCTGTAATATACTGCGTGGGCTGTGCTATATACTGTGTGGGCTGTGTTATATACTGCGTCTGCTGTGTTATATACTGCATCAGCTGTGCAATATACTATGTGGCTCTGCTATATACTACGTGGGCTGTGTAATATACTATGTGGACTGTGCAATATACTACGTGGACTGTGCAATATACTATGTGGACTGTACAATATACTACGTGGACTGTGCAATATACTACGTGGACTATGCAATATACTACGTGGACTGTGCAATGTACTACGTGGACTGTGCAATATACTATGTGGCTGTGCTATATACTACTTGGCTTTGCTATATACTATGTGGGACTATGTGGTTGTGTTATATACTGCATGGGCTGTGTTATATACTATGTGGCTGTGCTATATACTACGTGGCTGTGCAATATACTATGTGGCTGTGCAATATACTGCGTGGGCTGTGCAATATACTACGTGGGATGTGCAATATACTACGTGGGCTGTGCTACATACTACGTGGCTGTGTTATACACTACGTGGGCTGTGTTGTATACTACATGGCTGTGCTATATACTATGTGGTCGGCCACGAACAATCAGCGACAGGCGCACTCTGGCCGCAAATTGGCGCGGGATTTGAACCACGCTTCGCTAATTGGTTACGCCCGGCCGGCCGAATTCTGTGTATTCATTGTATTATTCTAAAATCTTCATAAATAAACTACATATATATTCTAGAATCGGGCCACCATCTAGTTATACATATATATTTATGACAAGAGATTGTACTATTGGGAAGCAGATGCGATGGTGTTGAGGTGTACTACTGGTAACACTGTTAAGCTAGTTTTACACTAGCGTTCGGCAGGGCTGCGGATGGCAGCCTTCTTCCTCCGTTAAGCCCTGACCACTGCTGCGCCTCTATCTTCAGCTCCGCCTACATCTGCATGCGTCCTGCATACCCTATCTTTAACATTGGGTATGCAGACCATGCGGATGTATGCAGATGCCTCCGCATGCATCGTTTTGACGCTGAGCCGACCACAACAAAATGCAACATGACGCAGGTCAGCACAGCATCAAAAAGATGCAAACAGAGGCATCCGCATACATCCGCTTGGCCCAATGTTAAACATAGGATATGCAGGACGCATGCATACGTAGGCAGAGCTGAAGGAAGAGGCACGGCAGTAGGCGGGACTTAACCGAGGAAGAAGGCTGCCGTCCGCAGCCCTGCTGAATGCTGAATGCTTGTGTGAAACTAGCCTTACCGATTTATACAGAATTGATATCACACATAAGTAACATGGTTACTACCCCTATTCTGCCACTATTTGGTTTGTGCTCTGCTGGGACTTTATATGCTTTTCAACAAAACCTCCATCAGTTATCTAGTGAAAAAACAAAGTGATTGAGAGCTATAAGATGGTCTACGATCCACAGTCCTCTGACCTAAGCTCAGAGACTGAAGAGTTGAAGAAAAGCAGCCAACAAAGTGCTCTGTATCCATTGCAACTACTGAAAGATTGTGAAAGATTGAAAAGTTGGTTGAGAATATGACAAGAGTTCACCAAGCTGTTATCAAGCCAAAGAGTACCTAGTTCAAAGATGATTAAACCTCAGACAGTTTTGCATTGTTTGTCCTTTAATTTTGAAATTGTATTGTGATAAGGTAAAATAAAGAAAATCATAGATGACCACATCCAAGGACAACCTTGTTAATTCTAACACATACTGCTGAACACTTCACACTTCAGGCCTCCGCTGCACAGAACTGGAAAGTATCACCAGGCCTGACCAGATGGACCAGGAATATCAGAACTTTGCAATGCTCTCCACACCATGTTGCCCACCAGGCTGTCATATCTTCACTGCATACCCTTTCTGGAAATAACTGAAATATGTTCAGCATATCCCACTTCAAAACAGTGCAAACCACTAGAGATGGGCAAATCTATTTGAGACATATTGAATGTTGTAAAAAAATCTTGGAATTTGCTTCTGGCAAATTAAAAAAAGTGGCAGCCGGTCACTATTTTTCTGATTTTGGAAGGTCCGGAAGTGGTTAAAAAAAATCTTAGACTCACTTCTCCTTGGCTCTTCCCATAACTGTCTTGTCACTGCCAGTTCTCCGATTGCCTCTTCTTGCCACAAGAGGTGGCGAGTTCTCCTTAAATGGAAGTCTTCAAACAGAGGTTGGACAGACATCTGTCTAAGATGCTTTAGCGAATCCTGCATGAGCAGGGGGTTGGACACGATGGCCCTGGTGGTCCCTTCCAACTCTAACATTCGATGATTCTATGATCTACCTTCTTCTATCTTTAATCTTTCTTCTGACTTGGTCTTGCGTTGGATAGACTCCAAGCCATCACTTAGGCACACATCAGTGTCATGCAAAATGCCCCACATCACTGCATACGGCACGATGAGCATCAACAACATACATTGCACCCCAAGT
Organism: Ranitomeya variabilis; assembly: GCF_051348905.1. NCBI lineage: Eukaryota > Metazoa > Chordata > Amphibia > Anura > Dendrobatidae > Ranitomeya > Ranitomeya variabilis. The sequence continues at coordinate 274,470,573 of NC_135235.1, read as the reverse complement.
GTCATGCTGCAACAACTCACAACTCACATCATTGAATTGATCATATCTGCCCAATGCAAATTTCAGGAGATTTGCTCAACTGTACAAACCAGCCTCTTTTATAGCCAGCAGTTCAGCCCTAGTATTTGCAAGTGGTCACTGTATTTATAGGAGTTCTCCGGTGTATTCAGAGTGTAGTGGTAGCTGCCAGATGCTGCAGATCATTTCCTATTCTCTTGTGTTAGGCGAACTCAATGTAAATGTATGAGTGTATGAGCTAACCTGTGTTAACTTATAGCTGTTGTATTTAACAAAATATTATGTTATATCACTACTGTTATATATTTTATGAAAAAAATGTAACAGCCTTTCTGTTTTCTATGCTGTGCGCCTAAAAGATAAATTCTGAAAATATCACCAGGGTCAGCAATGTAGAAAATGTGTGAGCGTTGCCCCTTGGGAGATATGTACTACAGAATATTCCTGAGCTGTAAACATCCAGGCTTCAGAGATATAAATTGTTTTCACTGTACATGTCCAACATTAGGATTGTAAGCACTAAATGTTTCTTCGTCTGGGGAATTCTTCTATCAAGCTGTTAAGGCTATAGAACAAATTAGAATACAGCACAGGAGCTCATTATCTACTAAAGCATCGCATTACAGAAATCTAATCCTCATCTCCCATTGGAAAATGATTGTAATCTGATTTAAATTATATGTACTATTAGAAAAAAAGCACCAAAAGCCCCCCAAAAAGCAAAATTAGGAAGAGTATTACATCTTAAAATTATTGTTGAAGCCATCCTAACTAGCGATTAGCGAGTGTACTCGTTGCTCGGGTTTTCCTGAGCTCGTTCGGGTGATCTCCGAGTATTTGTAACTGCTCGGAGATTTAGTTTTCATTGCCGCAGCTGCATGATTTACGGCTGCTAGCCAGCCTGAGTACATGTGGGGATTCCCTAGCAACCAGGCAACCTCCACATGTACTCAACCTGGCTAGCAGTTGTAAATCATGCAGCTGAGTCAACAAAAACTAAATTTCCGAGCTGTCACAAATACTCGGAGACCACCCGAGCGTGCTCGGGAAAACTCAAGCAACTAGTATACTCGCTCATCACTAGTCTTAACACTTCTGCCTGCATGGGTTAAATAATCCCTGTATATTCAGATATCACTAGATCACTTGATAAATGATAAGTGATGTGATAGATACTTTTTTTAATCCATTTTTTAATTATTATGTTGTCTTACCCCAAAAAAGTCACTCTTAAGTGAATTCAACCAGGTGTCTCTCTTCAGTCTTACTTGCAGTCCATTGCCTGTTGTCAGGTATGGTTTGCATCTGGTAGAAGGCAGGAAGACATCCAGCAACAGCAATGGAAAGGATGATTAAAAACATTATATATTAGTAACTTAAAATATCAAAAGGGAAAAAATAGAAATAAATACACTAGGCCTACGGGTTTCGAGCATTAAGGCTCTTAATTATAGTAGCCTTAGTGCTTGAAACTCATAGGCCTAGTGTGTTTTTTATATTTTTCCTTTCCATATTTTAATAGTTACTAAAAAATAATGTTTTTATAGTCCTTTCAATTGCGGTTGTCATTCTGGTGACTTGCACAGATGGTATGCACCACCCTACTCACTGCGGTGACTGCTCTGCTCTAACCAGTCGTGGACTATCTCGCTGAGCTGACTCTTGTAGCATTTTCTACTCTGCTGCTGGTGAATGTCCACCTAGCTATAGGGAAGCATGGCCACTTTCAGAAGGTATTTCACCCCATCATGCCCTGTAGAGGCAAGATCCTCTAGCCAATCCCCAAGCAGCATGGAGTTTATTTAGCAGCTCCTCCCACCACTCCTCTCCTTATCTGAGGTTCTAGTTGTGTTTTTGTCTAGATTCCTGACCACATCTTTGCCTCTGTCCACCTGTACGTCGTAGAAATATGTCTGACCCTGCGGTCAGCTGCTGAAGCCTTAACACTGCCCTGGTGTGGCTCCTGGTGACTAGCAGTGTCCAAGCTCATCACCACCATCAGAGGCTCGTGTACATATATTGCAGGCATAATAAAGATGAATGCAAATCGACTAATCAAAAATAATGTATAGCATGTTCCAAAAACATGAAACTTGGGCTAAATGTGAGATCTTTGTATATTTAGGGCGCTGATGTCTTCATAAGCTCATATATCAGTGCATCTTTCTCCTCTCTTTATGCCATGGACAATGGCATTCAAACTCCCCCCACCAATCACTGCCACAGCATTTTTGTGATACAATGTGATTTTTTTCTATTTACTAATATGTTTTAGCCAATTTATTTATAAAAGTCGTCAATCTATAATTATATGTACAAAAAAGTACTAAAAGGATGTAAACTGAGCGCATTCATTGGTCAAGAATCTCAGAGACTTACTACCTGATCTCTCTTTCTGGCACATCTAGAACCAGAAAGACATTTCTCATTTTCATTAAAAAGTTGTGAAAGATGAATGATTCCATATACCATATTCGCCATACTGTACAAAAGGTACAAGCTCATTAAATGTTGAGAACAAATGTCTATGTAGGGTTAGGAATTTGCCAGCTTTGCATGTAAAGGTAAATCAAATACGTCTCATATACTTACTCTCCAGCTTGGAATATCTATCTGGAATATTTCAGCTATGTCACTCACTTCTTGTGTATTCAGCATTATGCTAATACAGCAGACGGATGTAGAGCGCTGTCACAATGTAGTGTTTTTTTCCATTAATTCCCATATATAATAATTGCAAAGAATGAATGCAGCAGCTAAATTTACAGCACTCTAGACACCAGTCTTCAATTCCCATCAAGAGATAGGTGATAGATTGCGCATTAAAAATCTAATTAAGTTCCTGATTTATTTATTTTTCTTTGTCATGTAATTGTTTGCTGATATGCAATTATCTGAATGCACAGGAGACAATCCATATATTATAATTTCTTTATAAGGATTGAACAGGGTTTTCAAGTATTTTTGGGAACATTGATCATCAGTATCAGATCACTTGGGGTCTAACTCCAGAAGTCCAAACCTATAACTTGCTTGTTGGCTCGAGTCAGACAACCGCATCGTGCTGATCAGAGTATGTTCATGGTGTGATCCGATTGCCTAGCACAAAAATTGCCTAGTCATGAAGGGTTTAAAAATAGGTCATTATTACTATTACTCATGGATACCCTTCTTAAGATAAGATAATAGTTTTATTTGCAGTCTCATGGAAAATCATAGCTTGCTCAGTGTGATACCACTACGAGCTGAGCCCTACAGTGAACTCCGCTCTGCGTAAACAAGCATTGGAATGAAACAAGGAATGGGTTAACAACCTTTTGCTTGCATTTGGTATATATGAAGGTCATAATTTGCATATCAAAATTTAAAGCAGTGAAAAGGATGCAATACTGCTCCTGTTTGATTAATGGCCTAATGGGAGTTTTGGAATATGGTAAAAGCTTCTCTGGTAGTTGACGTCCTAATAGCACATACATCTTCTCTCAGGTTATACCATTAGCGATTACAAATTATTCACTACTCCAGACATGGAAAACATATTTTCAATATATTACACGGCTGTACTGCTGACTACTATATTATGTACACCTTGGATGAATGTGTGATCTAGACAATCCAAGTTGTTGACATCTTCCTCTTCTTCTAGAAGCCTGTATTTCCCTTTCACATTTTCAGATATCTTTTTTAGTAGCATGAGAGAATCAATTCACTGCAATTCGAATTAATGTCAAATGGGTGAACCTTAAATAAAACAATTTGGGATTCTATTTTTGTAAATGGTCAAAAATAGTCACCACCATTTCACACATTGCAGAAGACTGCATCAGCCAGAAAAGGCTCAGGAGACGTCGACTGCAGCTAGTTGGGCACCTCTATAATGTCTTGCAGCTATCATATCACGTGGTATACTACAGTTAAACAGGAAAGATAGTCATAAAACTGTAAATACGTAAAAGCAGGGAATGCAGCAGTCATTTTGGGGTGAATCTGGATAGTGAGAAGAGGCCACAGCTTATTTCTTAGTAATAGAAATAGAGGGATATATCCATAAAATAGTGAACAAATTCTACAGATCATTTTGGAAGAGAAATGCTGTTGCTTTTACTTCTCCATCTACAATTTTTGAGCCAAGAAAAAGACATGGGATGTGCCCATCCAAAAACTAGCCGTAGGGGAATAAAAAGACATAAAATATTCCAGTTAGGCAAAGCACAAAGTTTATGATGAAGAGTACATTTATCATAAATTGTGATCCCTATTTTGTTTTAATTATAACTATTACATTGGTGTTACCAGAATCACAATTTATCACATATATACAGGATCACAACAATCATGGGAAAGGTTGTTCCATGTCCCCTTATTTGAATTAAGCCCATGCATGGTGCTGCCATGATAGTCAGGCCTTTGTACTTGAAGCATAACCACAGCTCCTGTCACACATTTCCCATCGGCTTATGTATGTACATGTGCTTACAATTCACTTCTCCTGCAGTTGAGACACAGGTCTCAGGAGCTGTGTTTTATCAGATTAAAAGGTCATCCTAATGCATAACTAGGACCGGCCAGTGTTTGAATTACATGACTAAGGACTTTTTACACTCTTAAAAAACACTTTCAAAAAGCTTTTCTTGAAATCTAGCTCAGGGTTTTAGGAACAACTTGATTATTGTTTGGGAAAGCTGCTCTATGGACATAGACATATCCTCACTGTATGTAATGTACAGTGTCTCACTTTGAATAAAGTTTTGGCTGGTTCTTCACAATCAAATTTTAATAATATAACCATCCTTTCTCTTTTCTTCATTTGGATTCTACATGTTAGGGTATGTAAACAGGAACACATGGGTTACTTGCACAGTGAACAAGTCTGTAGGAACATGTTCACACACCTCCAAGAAACTTGAAGACACAAAAGAGCATAGTAAAACCAAAAACACTCAGTTTAAAAAAAAAAATCACAGTAATCCGCAAGTGCTAGTAAAAAGATGTAAAAAACAGGGTATTTGGTTGATAAGTTTTTTGCAAAAAATGTATACTAAGCTGCTCCACCAAACTTCAAGGTATAACCATATAGAGCAGTCCTAACTGATGTATGCAATCCCTATCTGATGTATTTAAAAACCTGATCATCTGTATATTACCTGTGTGAACAGGATGCAGAGAGGAAATGTCCTTGTGGACACACTGAGTGGAACAGCTTTTGTGCAGATAGCCCACAAGGAGTGGTGGATAACTCCCCAGTCTTGTAGACACAAGAGAACAATTATGGGAACAGGAACACATGGGCTACTTGCACAGTGAACAAGTCTGTAGGAACATGTTCACACACCATATATTTTGGTACATCAAAAATTGTGGATTGGGATCAAAGTTGGAATCAGAAAAATAATATTTCAAGCATCAAACTTAGTTCACGTTACCTATTCACAAAAACGGAACAACCACTTTCATCCATAAGCTCTGTGACTGAATTGGGAAGAAAAATGGCAAAAGTTTCATGAATTATTCAAGATGGGCTAAAATTGAGGAAAATGCTCGAAAGTAACCAAAAAAGTCACCTTTTGTATATTCTACTAATCCAGAGATGGCTTATTGTTACTCCTCACACTTTTGAGGTCAAGCAAAGACCTCAGTAGTCTTGTTCTGTCTACCTTGTCGGGTTCACTGAATTACGTGACTAGCTGCAGTGGTTATGTGTTAACAGGATGTCACCGTTGCAGTCCTTGGTGGTGAGCAGCAGAAAGGCGGCGCTTAGCACAGTACAGGATATTTAATGAGTAATGTTTGTTTTGTTATGTTAGACCATTACTTTCCTTTGCCTTAATTTAGCCCAATCTAACCAAACCCCTTCATTGTGTTCTTCTAAGTAATCTAAATGATCGTTCAAAAGGTAAAAAAATGCCATGAAGGACATTTTTGTCTATTTCACTTCATTATTCTGTCTACTCAAGCTCAAATCTGTCATTTCTAGTTTTAACAATGTAAGAGAGTTTACCTACCACATAGGATCTTGTGTGTTGTTTGTGTTCCATGAAGCACAGTAATGTTTTAATGCTTTTAGTTCCCATTAAGTTACTTAACGCTTATTCTCAATCCCCCAACAAAGCCATGGCAGATATTGGATCAAAGAGCACTGCTCTTATTGATTTCCAATTCACCTTGAAATATGTTTTGGATGTTTGGTTCCTTGTGTCAGAAAGGGCATGGAAATGTCAGCTTCATAATACAAAACCAGTGGGATAAGACTTTGTGTATGGAAGGAGCAATGTATTCAGACACGAGTTGTTTTGTTCCATACCAAACTACAGCAGTGGTGTTGTCTACTCCTCTAACAATGAAGGAATTTAATTTACACAAATTAAGACCATCAGAGGTAACATCATACTGCTTTGATGAATGATTTGCCATTAAATTTCCTCCATAATGTCCTCCTTTTCTTTCCCACTATATACATTTTTGTGAAGTAAAGAAGACAGAATGTTCCCAACATGTGAAAGCCTTAATGGCTTGTGTCTGTGGTGCTTCTGCTGCTTTTAAAGGTTCCTGCATTCTTAGCCACGGTACTTTTATTTTTATTTTTTTTTAATTTTTTTACACTTGTCCATTGCCATTGCCATTGCCAATTTTCTTTCACCGTACATTTCAACCCTTGTCAAAAAGGCAGTAACAAAAATTGCTAGGTAGGTTGCACACATACAGAAGGCAAAATGTGAAGTCAGATCACAGTATGCGCATTACATGTGCAGTGGCATATAAAAGTTTTGGCACACCTGGTCAAATTTACTGTTATTGTGAACAGTTATGCAAGTTGAAATGATCTCTAAAAGGCCTAAAGTTAAAGATGACACATTTCCTTTGCATTTGTAGCAAAAAAATATTGTACTTTTTTTATTTTAAAAATTACTAAAAGGAAAATGTGTGGACATCCTTGGAGATTTGTGTGCTCCGATAACTGTGACCAAGGTTTAAGACCTTCATTAAACTGTTGTTCCACAAAACATAACCCTATTTTATAGTTAGGAAAGACCAGGTGATGCAAATTTCCCAGCTTTATAAAAATCCAGCCTCCTCTAACCTTGTGCCAAAAAACAACAGCCATGGGTTCTTCTAAGCAGCTGCCTAGCACTGTTAAAATGAAAATTGTAGAGGCACACAAAGTAGGAGGGGGCTTAAAGAAGATGTCAAAGCGTTTTTAAGTTGCCCTTTCCTCAGTTGGAAATGTAATTAAGAAATGGCAGTTAACAGGAACAGTGCAGGTTAAGATAAGGTGTGGAAGACCAAGAAAAATTTCAGCAAGAGTTGCTAGTAGGATTGCTAGAGAGGAAAATCAGTACCCCTACTTTACTGCAACAGACCTTTCAGAAAGATTTTTCAGACTCTAGAGTTGTGGTACATTGTTTTATTGTTCAGAGACACCCGCACAAATATGGCCTTCATGGAAAAGTCATCAGAAGAAAACATCTACATCCTCATCATAAAATTCAGCAGCATGAAAAAGAACTTTTCAACAAGCATGATGCCTTTTAGAAACAAGTCCTGTGGACCGATGTTAGCGATCCACCCACGGCTATTAAACTCTGACAGCGGCATTTCAGTCGCACTTCCGGCCATCGGGCCGGAAATATGCACACCGGTGACCACTGTCAGGTGACCGCAAGTCACCGGTGTGCCGGCTTGCTGTGAGCACCAATCAGTGTTTGGTGCTCATAGCAAGTGAGTAAATCTGCTATATAGAGGCGATCTGAGCATCGCCTCTATGTAGCAGACCCAATGGGGCTATGGCAGCTTCTAGTCTCCTATGGAAACTATTGAAGCATGCCAAAAGTAAAAAAAAATGTTTTTAAACATATATAAAGGAAAAAAAAAATATATATATATATATATATATATATATATATATATATATATATATATATATATACACTCACCGGCCACTTTATTAGGTACACCATGCTAGTAACGGGTTGGACCCCCTTTTGCCTTCAGAACTGCCTCAATTCTTCGTGGCATAGATCCAACAAGGTGCTGGAAGCATTCCTCAGAGATTTTGGTCCATATTGACATGATGGCATCACACAGTTGCCGCAGATTTGTCGGCTGCACATCCCAAAGATGCTCCATACAAGGCAGGATGGATCCATGCTTTCATGTTGTTTACGCCAAATTCTGACCCTACCATCCGAATGTCGCAGCAGAAATCGAGACTCATCAGACCAAGCAACGTTTTTCCAATCTTCTACTGTCCAATTTCGATGAGCTTGTACAAATTGTAGCCTCAGTTTCCTGTTCTTAGCTGAAAGGAGTGGTACTCGGTGTGGTCTTCTGCTGCTGTAGCCCATCTGCCTCAAAGTTCGACGCACTGTGCGTTCAGAGATGCTCTTAGGCCTACCTTGGTTGTAACGGGTGGCGATTTGAGTCACTGTTGCCTTTCTATCAGCTCAAACCAGTCTGCCCATTCTCATCTGACCTCTGGCATCAACAAGGCATTTCCGCCCACAGAACTGCCGCTCACTGGATTTTTTTTCTTTTTCGGACCATTCTCTGTAAACCCTAGAGATGGTTGTGCGTGAAAATCCCAGTAGATCAGCAGTTTCTGAAATACTCAGACCAGCCCTTCTGGCACCAACAACCATGCCACGTTCAAAGGCACTCAAATCACCTTTCTTCCCCATACTGATGCTCGGTTTGAACTGCAGGAGATTGTCTTGACCATGTCTACATGCCTAAATGCACTGAGTTGCCGCCATGTGATTGGCTGATTAGAAATTAAGTGTTAACAAGAAGTTGGACAGGTGTACCTAATAAAGTGGCCAGTGAGTGTATATATATACACACACACACACAATACAGACCAAAAGTTTGGACACACCTTCTCATTTAAAGATTTTTCTGTATTTTCATGACTATGAAATTTTTACATTCACACTGAAGGCATCAAAACTTTGAATTGACACATGTGGAATTATATACTTAACAAAAAAGTGTGAAACAACTGAAAATATGTCGTATATTCTAGGTTCTTCAAAAAAGCCACCTTTTGCTTTGATGACTGCTTTGCACACTCTTGGCATTCTCTTGATGAGTTTTAAGAGGTAGTCACTGGAAACGGTCTTCCAACAATCTTGAAGGAGTTCCCAGATATGCTTAGCACTTGCTGGCCTTTTTGCCCTCACTCTGCGGTCCAGCTCACCCCAAACCATCTCGATTGGGTTCAGGTCTGGTGACTGTGGAGGCCAGGTCATCTGGCGTAGCACCCCATCACTCTACTACTTGGTCAAATAGCCGTTACACAGCCTGGAGTTGTGTTTGGGGTCATTGTCCTGTTGAAAAATAAATGATGGTCCAACTAAACACAAACCGGATGGAATAGCATGCCACTGCAAGATGCTGTGGTAGCCATGCTGGTTCAGTATGCCTTCAACTTTGAATAAATCCCCAACAGTGTCACCAGCAAAGCACCCCCACCATCACACTTCCTCCTCCATGCTTCACGGTGGGAACCAGGCATGTAGAGTCCATCTGTTCACCTTTCTGTTCATCTGCGTTGCACAAAGACACGGTGGTTGGAACCAAAGATCTCAAATTTGGACTCATCAGACCAAAGCACAGATTTCCACTGGTCTAATGTCCATTCCTTGTGTTCTTTAACCTAAACGAGTCTCTTCTGCTTGTTGCCTGTCCTTAGCAGTGGTTTCCTAGCAGCTATTTTACCATGAAGGCCGCTGCACAAAGTCTCCTCTTAACAGTTGTTGTAGAGATGTGTCTGCTGCTAGAACTCTGTGTGGCATTGACCTGGTCTCTAATCTGAGCTGCTGTTAACCTGCGATTTCTGAGGCTAGTGACTCGGATAAACTTATCCTCAGAAGCAGAGGTGACTCTTGGTCTTCCTTTCCTGGGGCGGTCCTCATGTGAGCCAGTTTCTTTGTAGCGCTTGATGGTTTTTGCCACTGCACTTGGGAACACTTTCAAAGTTTTCCCAATTTTTTGGACTGACTGACCTTCATTTCTTAAAGTAATGATGGCCACTCGTTTTTCTTTACTTAGCTGTTTTTTTTTGCCATAATACACATTCTAACAGTCTATTCAGTAGGACTATCAGCTGTGTATCCAACAGACTTCTGCACAACACAACTGATGGTCCCAACCCCATTTATAAGGCAAGAAATCCCACTTATTAAACCTGACAGGGCACACCTGTGAAGAAAAAACCATTCCCGGTGACTACCTCTTGAAGCTCATCAAGAGAATGCCAAGAGTGTACAAAGCAGTCATCAAAGCAAAAGGTGGCTACTTTGAAGAACCTAGAATAAAATACATATTTTCAGTTTCTTCACATTTTTTGTTAAGTATATAATTCCACATGTGTTAATTTATAGTTTTCATGCCTTCAGTGTGAATTTACAATTTTCATAGTCATGAAAATACAGAAAAATCTTTAAATGAGACGGTGTGTCTAAACGTTTGGTCTGTACTGTGTATATATATATATATATATATATATATATATATATATATATATATATATATATATATATATATACAGTGGGGCAAAAAAGTATTTAGTCAGTCAGCAATAGTGCAAGTTCCACCACTTAAAAAGATGAGAGGCATCTGTAATTTACATCATAGGTAGACCTCAACTATGGGAGACAAACTGAGAAAAAAAAATCCAGAAAATCACATTGTCTTGTTTTTTATCATTTTATTTGCATATTATGGTGGAAAATAAGTATTTGGTCAGAAACAAACAATCAAGATTTCTGTCTCTCACAGACCTGTAACTTCTTCTTTAAGAGTCTCCTCTTTCCTCCACTCATTACCTGTAGTAATGGCACCTGTTTAAACTTGTTATCAGTATAAAAAGACACCTGTGCACACCCTCAAACAGTCTGACTCCAAACTCCACTATGGTGAGACCAAAGAGCTGTCAAAGGACACCAGAAACAAAATTGTAGCCCTGCACCAGGCTGGGAAGACTGAATCTGCAATAGCCAACGAGCTTGGAGTGAAGAAATCAACAGTGGGAGCAATAATTAGAAAATGGAAGACATTCAAGACTAGTGCTGAGCATTCCGATACCGCAAGTATCGGGTATCGGCCGATATTTGCTGTATCGGAATTCCGATACAGAGATCCGATACTTTTGTGGTATCGGGAATCGGAATCGGAAGTTCCCAGTGTATGGTTCCCAGGGTCTGAAGGAGAGGAAACTCTCCTTCAGGCCCTGGGATCCATATCCATGTAAAAAATAAAGAATTAAAATAAAAAATAGGGATATACTCACCCTCTGACGCGCCCTGGTAGTAACCGGCAGCCTTCTTTGATTGAAATGCACGCGTTTACTGCCTTCCGTGACGTCACGGCTTCTGATTGGTCGCGTGCCGCCCATGTGACCGCGACGCGACCAATCACAACAAGCCGTGATGTAATTTTCAGGTCCTGAATGCTGAATTCTAGGCATTCAGGACCTGAAAATTACGTCACGGCTTCTGATTGGTCGCGTGCCGCCCATGTGACCGCGACGCGACCAATCACAACAAGCCGTGACGTAATTTTCAGGTCCTGAATGCCGAATTAGGCATTCTGGACCTGAAAATTACGTCACGGCTTGTTGTGATTGGTCGCGTCGCGGTCACATGGGCGGCACGCGACCAATCAGAAGCCGTGACGTCACGGAAGGCAGTAAACGCGCGCATTTTAAGCAAAGAAGGCTGCCGGTTCCCTCGATAAGGTGCAGGCTGCGTCGGAGAGGTGAGTATATCAATATTTTTTATTTTAATTCTTTATTTTACACATTAATATGGATCCCAGGGCCTGAAGGAGAGTTTCCTCTCCTTCAGACCCTGGGAACCATCAGGGATACCGTCCGATACTTGAGTCCCATTGACTTGTATTGGTATCGGGTATCAGTATCGGATTAGATCCGATACTTTGCCGGTATCGGCCGATACTTTCCGATACCGATACTTTCAAGTATCGGACGGTATCGCTCAACACTATTCAAGACCACTGATAATCTCCCTCGATCTGGGGCTCCACGCAAAATCCCACCCCGTGGGGTCAGAATGATCACAAGAACGGTGAGCAAAAATCCCAGAACCACGCGGGGGGACCTAGTGAATGAACTGCAGAGAGCTGGGACCAATGTAACAAGGCCTACCATAAGTAACACACTACGCCACCATGGACTCAGATCCTGCACTGCCAGACGTGTCCCACTGCTTAAGCCAGTACATGTCTGGGCCCGTCTGAAGTTTGCTAGAGAGCATTTGGATGATCCAGAGGAGTTTTGGGAGAATGTCCTATTGTCTGATGAAACCAAACTGGAACTGTTTGGTAGAAACACAACTTGTCGTGTTTGGAGGAAAAAGAATACTGAGTTGCATCCATCAAACACCATACCTACTGTAAAGCATGGTGGTGGAAACATCATGCTTTGGGGCTGTTTCTCTGCAAAGGGGCCAGGACGACTGATCCGGGTACATGAAAGAATGAATGGGGCCATGTATCGTGAGATTTTGAGTGCAAACCTCCTTCCATCAGCAAGGGCATTGAAGATGAAACGTGGCTGGGTCTTTCAACATGACAATGATCCAAAGCACACCGCCAGGGCAACGAAGGAGTGGCTTCGTAAGAAGCATTTCAAGGTCCTGGAGTGGCCTAGCCAGTCTCCAGATCTCAACCCTATACAAAACCTTTGGAGGGAGTTGAAAGTCCGTGTTGCCAAGCGAAAAGCCAAAAACATCACTGCTCTAGAGGAGATCTGCATGGAGGAATGGGCCAACATACCAACAGTGTGTGGCAACCTTGTGAAGACTTACAGAAAACGTTTGACCTCTTTCATTGCCAACAAAGGATATATTACAAAGTATTGAGATGAAATTTTGTTTCTGACCAAATACTTATTTTCCACCATAATATGCAAATAAAATGATAAAAAAACAGACAATGTGATTTTCTGGATTTTTTTTTCTCAGTTTGTCTCCCATAGTTGAGGTCTACCTATGATGTAAATTACAGACGCCGCTCATCTTTTTAAGTGGTGGAACTTGCACTATTGCTGACTGACTAAATACTTTTTTGCCCCACTGTATATATACACACATTTTTTTTTTCAAATCACCCCCATGTCGCTCCATTCAAAATAAAACAGTAAAAAAAAAATCAAAACATACACATTTGGTATCGCCGCATTTAGAATCACCCGATCTGTCAATAAAGCAAAAGGATTAACCTGATCGCTAAATGGAGTAGCGATAAAAAAAAAAAGTAAAAACGCCAAGATTTTGTTTATTGGTTACTGCGACATCGCATTAAAATGCAACAACAGGTGATCAAAAGATTGTATCTGCACCAGAATGGTATCATTAAAAACGTCAGCTCGGCATGCAAAAAATAAGCCCTCACCCAACCAGAGATCACGAAAAATTGAGACGCTACGGGTATCGGAAAATAGCGTAATTTTTTTTTTAACAAAGTTTGGAATTTTTTTTCACCACTTAGATAAAAAAAGAATTTAGACATGTTTGGTGTCTATAAACTCATAATGACTTGGAGAATCATAATGGCAGGTCAGTTTTAGCATTTAGTGAACCTATTAAAAAAGGCAAACAATAAAACAAGTGTGGGATTGCAATTTTTTTTTTACAATTTCACCACACTTGGAATTTTTTTCCTGTTTTCTAGTACACGACATGGTAAAACTAATGGTGCCATTCAAAAGTTATGGCTCTGGGTAGAAGGAGCGTGAAAAACGAAAATGCAAAATCGAGAAAATGCTCTGGGGGTTAAGGGGCTTAAAATAGAACTGTTTGGCCACAATGATCAAAAGTAAGTGTTGTGAGGCAGTGACCCCTGTTACAGCTAGGGGGCGCTGTCTGTTACCCCAGGATGTGCACAGAGGTGTAGTGTGGGAGGTGTAGTGTGGCCATGAGGGGGCATTGTAGTCACAGGTGTGGCTGTGATTACAATTGTTAAAAGCCCTGTAGTATAGAGTTGTTTTAGAATTGAGTCTGAGGAGTCTCAGGTGTGTCAGGGCCAGAATGAGGCCTGACAACCCAAAGCATACACAGTGGTGCTGCTGTCCATGATGACTGGTCACGGATGTGGACAGGTCTTGTGCCCGGAGGTGAACCAGAGGTAGACTGTCCTGTGCCCGAAGGAAGGACCGGCGTGTGCCACAGCTGCAGACAGGAGGATGTCAAGGTCTGTGTACCACTGTTAGTAGAGACTGTGATACAGTGGTGCATGACATCCATGGAACTAGTCAGAAGAGGACTAGCATGTGTAGTGAGTCGTGACTGCAATATAAAGGATGCTGTTATAAACTGGGGTGAACTGAACACTGAAGTTATGTGCATTTAATTTACATGCTTGGAACCTTTTCTGTATGAAGATAACGCATTAAAGGGACTTTTATGTTTGAACTTTGTGGGCCACTGCCTCTTCACTGCTACCGGTGCCTTACAGTGTGGAGAAAAAAAGCAAATTGAGATTCTGGTTTGGCTTTTATTCTAAGTCATGTGACAAGGCTCGTTAAAGTGTCGACATTGACTGATTTTTTTTTTTTTTTATTCTTTATTTAAGTTTTCAATAAACAGAAAAGAAAACAGGTTATAATAAACATTAGCTCGCATGTCAAACTCAGATATTTTGGATAACAAGTCTTAAAATAATCAGGAGATCTATATTGTCAATATAAACTTATTAGGAAAATAGGACAATTGAGCGTAAAACATAAAACAATATTTCAGGTCCAGAGTGGATAGCCTTAGATACCATTATAAACTATAAAGAAAATTATAAGGCTAGAAGATGTGACAGGAAGGACTATGATCCAGCAAATTAAATTATTGACTATAGAGAAGGAATGAGTGGCATAAAAAATGACTAGAATAGACTAGTAGTGGGTATAAATGTGGAGGCGGTCGGTCATCGTATCTTACTTTGAAAAAATTTGAGTTAGGGGGGGATGGGGAAAACTAGTGGTAGGGTACAAGTGGAGACAATTTTCAGGAGGGATTATCTCGTCCAGAACTAGAGGAAGGAGATAAGAATTCGACCCAAGGAAGCCAAGAAGCACAGAATTTCTCATGGGTTCGTGTTTCCCAGCTAGACAGTTCCTCCAAGCGATATAGGTCTTGAACCTTAAGGGTCCACTCTTTTAGCGTTGGAGAGGTTACTTTCATCCAGTGCGTTGAAATCAAATGTTTTGCAGCTGCTAAAAAAATGGGTAGTAAATCATGTTTCCTTGGGTTAAAGTAGGGAGAAGGGAGGGAGAGCAAAACATCTTGGGGAGTAAGGTAGGACTGTGATATTTGAAGAGACCAGATCAGTGTTGGAACAGGCAGAAGTGAGTAGTTTTTTTTATAGGAGTCCATTATACTGTATGGAGCACTATGTGGGCTCATTATACAGTATGGATCACTACATATGGCCATTAAACAGTATGGAGCACTATGCGGGGCCTTTATACAGTATGGATCACTATGTGGGGTCATTATATAGTATGGATCCATTACTGTATAGAAGTCCATACAGGGCTCTGTGATACTGTATGTAGCACTATGTGGGAAAACATAAATTACTCAAAAACAACAAAAAAATATTTTATTAAATATGATTTAAAAACCACAACCCTGTGGCTGTCCCAAAAAAAAACAAAAGAAAAAAACACCAAAAGAAAAAAACTGTGAAAAAACTTGGTGGAAGGGAAAAAGGTAAGCCCTATATGCTATCTGACGTTACGGTCTGCCTATCTGCGGGGGTTGGCACCCTATGGGATGGCGTTGTGGCGCCCCCGCTCCACGACGGCTCGCCCTGGGGTCCCTGGAAAGCCCTAAACAATGAGTTGGGCCCCTCTACCCACACAATCGTGTACTAAAGGACCCCTACGGACTAATACATAGACCAAACTAACGTCTAGGGAATCCTATATCCCACACCATGAATATAAAAACAGTTTGAGCACATGCAGACACAGGCTTATGGCAGCGTGCGTTTTTAAAACAAATGCCGCTTATTGATAACTACTTCCCCAAGTTTGTTGGGGATTATGATAAATCAAGCATAATAGGTAGCAGCGTATATTTGAAAAAACACACACGGATCTCTTGCTTAGGCTGACGTGGATTTTTGTGCATTTAGATGGATCACCCTCAGTTGAGATTTTATCAGGTAATTGCCACTGACATCGATATTATCCGAAATGGTGCTTATAAACTACACCACAAGACATTGCCATCCAGGGGCTCAGTGCATAAAAAGTAAACATTCATACTGATGGCCCATCAGACTCCGATATATCCCCTCCCTGGGATATCTATCACCACCATTGATATCAGATGATGTAGTTATATATGATGGAAACAATGCCCTTTTACATCCACAAAAAAACTTTGCCATCAAATTCAAGAAGAATATTATCAATTTGCAAACCACCACATTAAAAACTCATCGTGGGGTTCAAATGCCGTGAAGTGCCGTCCGCCTTGTCTCTGTGTCGCCTCTACGCGTTTCGCCTCTCTGGCTCCTCAGGAGGCTAGATTCAGTGCCATGTGTCTCGATGGTTGATAATCCTTTGGGACGCTGATAATGTTACCTCATTTTAAATGGAGCCGCAGACGCGTCCCGTGTATGTGCTTCCTGTCATGAGACAAGAGGAAGATCTAGAGAGCTTTCAAGCTCTGGTGGGATTACTCAGGGAAAATGAACAGGGGGTCGAGATGGGGAGAGGTCCCTTCATGAAGCTAAAAAACAGGAGTATCAAGATGCCACCAATTGGTGACAATACCAACATCGATATCTTTTTAAAGCTAGTTGAGAGGGACCTAAGAAAAATTAAAAGCTACGACCCTCAGATTGAACGTAATCTCACCATAGGAGAAAGAGAAGCCTTGGAGACTCTTAAAAAGAATAATCAGTTGGTAATAAAGGCATCCGATAAGGGTGGGAATCTGGTTATCCTGGACCATCAGACTTATTGCGGTATGTGCTATAATATCCTGCGGGATAGTAGCACGTATGAGGTCCTGAGATCAGATCCTCTGACCGAATACAAAAATGATCTTAGAGAAATCCTGGATGGGGCTCTTGAAAAACATCTGCTGTCAAAGTCTGAATTTGAATTTTTGCTCCCTAAATTTCCTATGCAGGCCACCTTCTACACGCTACCCAAGCTACACAAAGGCTTAAATCCATTAAGGGGACGCCCTATTGTCTCCGGGGTGGACTCTTTAACACAGAATTGTGGCCTCTATCTGGAGGAAATCATGCGGCCTTTTGTGGTCTCGATCCCCGCATATTTGAGAGACACTACTGATCTGCTGAAGAAACTAGAAGGGATACAGCTAGAGCAAGGGTCCTGGCTGGCGTCGATTGACGTCGAGGCATTATACAGTAGTATACCACACGAGATGGGGATTACGGGAGTTCAACATTATCTTAAACAAAGATCCGTGACATGCAGGGACCACAATGAACTGGTAATTTCTCTACTCAAATTCGTGCTCACGCATAACACGTTTAAATTTGATGGAAAGTACTACCACCAGCTCAGGGGCACTGCGATGGGGTGTCCCTGTGCCCCTTCGTACGCAAACCTGTTCCTGGGCTGGTGGGAGGAAACAGTTGTGTTTCGCGAGGACGTCATGTGGTGGCAGGAATTTATAGCCATTTGGCTTAGGTTTATAGATGATGTTTTCATTATCTGGACAGGTACTAAAGAGCAATTCCTGAACTTCATCACTGAGCTCAACATCAATACCATCAATTTAAGGTTTACATCGGAGATCCAGGGGGAGGAATTAGCCTTTCTAGATGTTAAAATCAGAAAAGCAGCAGATGGCAGTCTAATGACAAATATTTACCGTAAGCCTACGAGTACAAACAGCCTCTTGAACTGGAATAGTCACCATCCTGCCCCTTTAAAAAGGGGAATACTGAAGGGCCAGTTCCTTAGGCTGAGACGCAACTGCTCGGATACAGGTACCTTTCATAGCCAGGCTGGCGACATGATGGTCAGATTTAAGGAAAAAAATTATCCAGCACATGTACTTAATTTGGCATATCAGACCGCAGCGAACGCGGATAGACAACAGCTCCTACACAAACAGGATACCCCAGCCAACAAAGAGGAGGTCATTAGAATTATAGGTACATATGACCATCAATATCAAAGGGTACAAGAGGCTATCAATAAGCATTGGGACATTCTACTGATGGATTCGGATCTTAGAGGTGTTTTGAGCACACATCCGGACATCACTTTTAGAAAGGGTAAATCCCTCAAAGACAGCCTAGTCCATAGCCACTATGTAAGACCAACGAGTGGGGCTTCCTGGCTGGGGAGAAAACCATGTGGGTTCTATAGATGTGGGGACTGCCAGCTCTGTAGGTGGATGAAACCGAATAAATCATTAATGAGTTCCTCTACACAGAGGATTTTCTATCAACGTGAGTTTTCGAATTGTAAAACTGCGGGTGTCGTCTATATGGCTACATGCCCCTGCCCCAAAGACTACATCGGGAAAACCAAAAGGGAATTCCGTAGGAGGGTAGGGGAACACATAGGGGATATCAGAAATGAACGGGATACATCATTGGCACGACACATGAGATCACAGCACGCAAATGATTCATTTAATGTAAAATTTGCCATCATTGAAGTGGTTAAACCTAATCCCAGGGGAGGAGACTGGGATAGGGTAATCCTACAGAGGGAATGCGAGTGGACGTTCAGAATGGACACTATGTCCCCTAAGGGGATAAATGAGCAGCAGTCATTCACCTGCTTCCTGTAGGGTTCTGCCCCATTAAATGCAGACATCAATCCTGTGTAATTCTGGTTTTTAGTGACTCTAAGTCATATATAGGGACCTGGTCTAGCTCTCGACCCTTGTTTGGCTCCTATTTTTTAGGGGCACACATAGATTAGTATGTATTTCATCTGAATGATAAAAATCCTCATTGATCACGAGCCGTAATGAGATTGCGTATTACCCGTGAGTGGAGAAAGTAGCGAATTTGTTAGGTTTGACTCATGTGTTTATATATATGGCCAATCCTTTATAATCAAAATGATGGTCTATTTCTTCATTTGTTATGATGTAATTCTAAATATCCTCCATCCTAGTTAGCATCTCAGTATCTGCTTAAGTGCATGCAGTTCATATAATATAGCGTCCATGTTGGAATCGGCCTCTTTAAGCACTTGCGATTCTGTATATATTAGATCTGAATACAATTGACACTAAAAGGTATACTACTATAGTAAAGCGGGGGTTACCGACATTAACAAGCCTAAAGCGCATGCGCGAAGAAGATGGGGCTTATGGTTCGGGATCGACCGAGCGTCCCATTCTGAGCAGGCGCATTGGCTGATTCCTGTGTTTAAGGGGCCTCTCGCGCTCTTCTGTCCCTAATCCTGGTAATAAATACGTAGGTGGGAGGTGTGGCTATAATACTCCCCTACCTCTACTGGGCAAGCGCGGAAGGATCCGGGTGAAACGCAGGGATCGTCCGAGCGTTCCACTATGGAGCAGGCGCAGTAAATGATTCCTGATTCTAGTGACGCTACTTCCGGTCTCATGACAGGAAGCACATACACAGGACGCGTCTGCGGCTCCATTTAAAATGAGGTAACATTATCAGCGTCCCAAAGGATTATCAACCATCGAGACACATGGCACTGAATCTAGCCTCCTGAGGAGCCAGAGAGGCGAAACGCGTAGAGGCGACACAGAGACAAGGCACTTCACGGCATTTGAACCCCACGATGAGTATTTAATGTGGTGGTTTGCAAATTGATAATATTCTTCTTGAATTTGATGGCAAAGTTTTTTTGTGGATGTAAAAGGGCATTGTTTCCATCATATATAACTACATCATCTGATATCAATGGTGGTGATAGATATCCCAGGGAGGGGATATATCGGAGTCTGATGGGCCATCAGTATGAATGTTTACTTTTTATGCACTGAGCCCCTGGATGGCAATGTCTTGTGGTGTAGTTTATAAGCACCATTTCGGATAATATCGATGTCAGTGGCAATTACCTGATAAAATCTCAACTGAGGGTGATCCATCTAAATGCACAAAAATCCACGTCAGCCTAAGCAAGAGATCCGTGTGTGTTTTTTCAAATATACGCTGCTACCTATTATGCTTGATTTATCATAATCCCCAACAAACTTGGGGAAGTAGTTATCAATAAGCGGCATTTGTTTTAAAAACGCACGCTGCCATAAGCCTGTGTCTGCATGTGCTCAAACTGTTTTTATATTCATGGTGTGGGATATAGGATTCCCTAGACGTTAGTTTGGTCTATGTATTAGTCCGTAGGGGTCCTTTAGTACACGATTGTGTGGGTAGAGGGGCCCAACTCATTGTTTAGGGCTTTCCAGGGACCCCAGGGCGAGCCGTCGTGGAGCGGGGGCGCCACAACGCCATCCCATAGGGTGCCAACCCCCGCAGATAGGCAGACCGTAACGTCAGATAGCATATAGGGCTTACCTTTTTCCCTTCCACCAAGTTTTTTCACAGTTTTTTTCTTTTGGTGTTTTTTTCTTTTGGTTTTTTTTGGGACAGCCACAGGGTTGTGGTTTTTAAATCATATTTAATAAAATATTTTTTTTTTTGTTTTTGAGTAATTTATGTTTTCCAAGCTAATTTTTACTCCAATAAATCTACCTTAAAAAAAATTTACAGCACTATGTGGGGCCCATTGTACTGTATGGAGGATTTTTTTGTGACTATTATACTGAATGAAGAGCTGTGTGGGGATTACAGTTTAAGAATCATACTGTGATGGGGTTACCATTCTTTGTTGAGGGAATTGAGGGAGGGGATACAGTAGGGTCATCATACAGTACATCTGGATGAATTCGCTGTGAGGGTATCAAGTGTGTGGGAGCACTTTTGTGTGCATCATACTTTATTATCTGTTTTATTCAAGGTTTTTTATCCCTTGTTATTACATATTTAAGTTAGGCCATTGGGCCGTTTGCTTTTTACTGCTCTTCCATAACATATTATATTATTCCACTATAATTCCAGAAGTTAATTATTTTATTAACCCCTTCACCCCGAAGCCTGTTTTCACCTAACTGACACGGCCAATTTTTACAATTCTGACCACTGTCACTTTATGAGGTCATAACTCTGAAACGCTTCAACGGATCTTGGTGATTCTGAGATTGTTTTCTCGTGACATATTGTACTTTATGATAGTGGTAAAACTTCTTCGATATGACTTGCATTTATTTGTGAAAAAAACAGAAATTTGTCGAAAATTATGAAAATTTCGCAATTTTCAAATTTTTCGTTTTTATGCCCTTAAATTAGAGAGTTATATCACATAATATAGTTAATAAACAACATTTCCCACATGTCTGCTTTACATCAGCACAATTTTGGAAGCATAATTTTTTTTTGTTAGGGAGTTATAAGGGTTAAAATTTGAAAAGCGATTTCTCATTTTTGCAACAAAATTTGCAAAACCATTTTTTTTACGGACCACCTCACACTTGAAGTGAATTTGAGGGGTCTATATGACAGAAAATGCCCAAAAGTGACACCATTCTAAAAACTGCACCCCTCAAGGTACTCAAAACCACATTAAAAAAGTTTATTAACCCTTCAGGTGCTTCACAGGAATTTTTGGAATGTTTAAAAAAAATTGAACATTTAACTTTTTTTTCACAAAATTTTTACTTCAGATCCAATTTGTTTTATTTTACCAAGGGTAACAGGAGAAATTGGACCAAAAAAGTAGTTGCACAATTTGTCCTGAGTACGCCGATACCCCACATATTGGGGTAAACCATTGATTGGGCACATGGCAGAGCTCGGAAGGGAAGGAGCGCCATTTGACTTTTCAATGCAAAATTGTCTGGAATTGAGATCGGAACCCGTGTCGTGTTTGGAGAGCCCCTGACGTGCCTAAACAGTGGAAACCCCCACAAGTGACACCATTTTGGAAAGTAGACCCTCTAAGGAACTAATCTAGATGTGTGGTGAGCACTTTGAACCTCCAAGTGCTTCACAGAAGTTTATAATGTAGAGCCGTAAAAAAAAATTAATATTAATTTTCACAAAAAATGATCTTTTTGCCCCAAATTTTTTATTTTCCCAAGGGTAGCAGGATAAATTGGACCACAAAAGTTGTTGTGCAATTTGTCCTGAGTACGCTGATACCCCATATGTGGGGGTAAACCACTGTTTGGGCGCATGGCAGAGCTCGGAAGGGAAGGAGCGCCATTTGACTTTTCAATGCAAAATTGGCTGGAATTGAGATCGGAACCCATGTCGTGTTTGGAGAGCCCCTGACGTGCCTAAACAGTGGAAACCCCCACAAGTGACACCATTTTGGAAAGAAGACCCCCTAAGGAACTTATCTAGATGTGTGGTGAGCACTTTGAACCTCCAAGTGCTTCACAGAAGTTTATAATGTAGAGCCGTAAAAATAAATTAATATTAATTTTCACAAAAAATGATCTTTTTGCCCCAAATTTTTTATTTTCCCAAGGGTAGCAGGATAAATTGGATGCCAAAAGCTGTTGTGCAATTTGTCCTGAGTACGCTGATACTTCATATATGGGGATAAACCACTGTTTGGGCGCATGGCAGAGCTCGGAAGGGAAGGAGCGCTATTTGACTTTTCAATGCAAAATTGGCTGGAATTGAGATCGGAACCCATGTCGTGTTTGGAGAGCCCCTGACGTGCCTAAACAGTGGAAACCCCCACAAGTGACACCATTTTGGAAAGAAGACCCCCTAAGGAACTTATCTAGATGTGTGGTGAGCACTTTTAACCCCCAATTGTTTCACTAAAGTTTAGAATGTAGCGCTATGAAAATTAAAAAATAATTTTTTCTTTCCACTAAATGATGTTTTAGCCCGCAATTTTTTTTCCCCAAGGGTAACAGGAGAAATTGGACCACAAAAGTTATTGTCCAATTTGTCCTGAGTACGCTGATACCCCATACATTGGGGGGAACCACTGTTTGGGCGCACGGCAGAGCTCGGAAGGGAAGGAGCGCCGTTTGAAATGCAGACTTAGATGGATTGGTCTGCAGGTGTCATGTTGCATTTGCAGAGCCCCTGATGTACCTAAGCAGTAGAAACCCCCCACAAGTGACCCCATATTGGAAACTAGACCCCCACGGAAATTATCTAGATGTGTTGTGAGAACTTTGAACCAACAAGTGTTTCACTACAGTTTATCACGCAGAGCCGTGAAAATAAAAAATATTTTTTTTTCCACGAAAATTATATTTTAGCCCCCACGTTTTTATTTTCCCAAGGGTAACAGGAGAAATTGGACAACAAAAGTTGTTGTCCAATTTGTCCTGAGTACGCTGATACCCCATATGTGGGGGGGAACCACTGTTTGTGCGCACGGCAGAGCTCGGAAGGGAAGGAGCGCCGTTTGAAATGCAGACTTAGATGAATTGGTCTGCAGGTGTCTTGTTGCATTTGCAGAGCCCGTGATGTACCTAAACAGTAGAAACCCCCCACAAGTGACCCCATATTGGAAACTAGACCCCCCCACGGAACTTATCTAGATGTGTTGTGAGAACTTTGAACCCCCAAGTGTTTCACTACAGTTTATAACGCAAAGCCGCGAAAATAAAAAATATATTTTTTTCCACGAAAATTATATTTTAGCCCCCACGTTTTTATTTTCCCAAGGGTAAGGCTGGTTTCACACTTGCATTTTTATCTAAATGCGTTTTTTAAAAAACGCATGTGTGAAAAAACGCATGTAAACGCGGTAAAACGCATGCGTTTTTTAGACGCATGCGTTTTTATAGAAAAACACAAGAAAACAAGAAAAAAACAAAAAACCCTAACCCTACCCCTAACCCTAACCTGAAATACGTGGCACTGAAATATACGTGGCACTGAAATACGTTTATATACGTATATACGTATATAAGTGCCACGATATTTCAGTGGCCACGTATATAAGTGCCACGTATATAAGTGCCACGTATATAAGTGCCACGTATATAAGTGCCACGTATATAAGTGCCACGTATATAAGTGCCACGTATTTCACGTAAATGCCACGATATTTCAGTGCCACGTATTTCACTGAAATATTGTGGCACTGAAAGACGTGGCACTGAAATATCGTGGCACTGAAATATCGTGGCACTGAAAGACGTGGCACTGAAATATCGTGGCACTGAAATATCGTGGCACTGAAATATCGTGGCACTGAAAGACGTGGCACTGAAAGACGTGGCACTGAAATACGTGGCACTGAAATACGTGGCACTATGACTGTCAGAAAATGTTCATTAAACGGTTAGGGGTGAGTTTAGGGGTAGGGTTAGGGTTAGGGTTTGGATCCCTTTATCACCTTGATGGTGGTGGGTGACTTTTCAGTGTGTGTTCTGTTTTTTTTCTATAAAAACGCTTGCGTTTTTAACGCAAACAAACGCGTTGAGATCGGACGCCATGTCGCGTTTGGAGAGCCCCTGATGTGCCTAAACAGTGAAAACTCCCCAATTCTAACTGAAACCCCAACCCTAACCCCAGCCCTAACCCTAGCCCTAACCCCAACCCTAACCCTAGCCCTAACCCTAGTCCTAACCCTAGCGCTACTTTCACACTAGCGTTTTTTTGCATACGTCGCAATGCGTCGTTTTGGCGAAAAAACGCATCCTGCAAAGTCATCTGCAGGATGCGTTTTTTCCCCATAGACTAACATTAGCGACATATTGACACACGTTGCAAGCGTCGTGCGACGGTTGCGTCGTTTTGTGGCGGACCGCCGGCAGCAACAAACGTTACATGTAACTTTTTTTGTGCCGACGGTCCACCATTTCCGACCGCGCATGCGCGGCTGGAACTCCGCCCCCACCTCCCCGCACCTCACAATGGGGCAGCGGATGCGTGGAAAAACAGCATCCGCTGCCCCCGTTGTGCGGCGCTTGCACAGTATGCGTCGGTATGTCGGGCCGACGCAGCGCGACGGCCCCGTACTGACGCTAGTGTGAAAGTAGCCTAACGGGAAAATGGAAATAAATATATTTTTTTAAATTGTATTATTTTTCCCTAACTAAGGGGGTGATGAAGGGGGATTTGATTTACTTTTATAGCGGGTTTATTAGTGGATTTTTATGATTGGCAGCCGTCACACACTGAAAGACGCTTTTTATTGCAAAAAATAGTTTTTGCATCACCACATTTTGAGAGCTATAATTTTTCCAGATTTTAGTCCACAGAGTCATGTGAGATCTTGTTTTTTGCGGGACGTGTTGACGTTTTTATTGGTACCATTTTCGGGTACATGACATTTTTTGATCGCTTTTTATTCCGATTTTTGGGAGGCGGAATGAACAAAAATCAGCAATTCCTGAAATTCTTTTAGGGGGGGGGCGTTTATACCGTTCCGCGTTTGGTAAAAAGGATAAAGCAGTTTTATTCTTCGGGTCAGTACGATTACAGCGATACCTCATTTATGTAATTTTTTTGCACAGCACTCTGTCTGATCACCGATGTGACAGGCACGTTCCACAGGCTTGCCGGCGCCTGCTATGAGGATTCTCAGCAGATGCCGGCAAACAGGGTCATCTCATGACCCGGAAGGAGTCCCGCGGCCATCTTGGATCCGGGGACTCCTTCCAGGTCACCGGAGCAGCGCGATCTCATCGCGTTGCTCCGGTGGGAGAGCGCAGGGAGCCCCCGTCCCTGCGCGATCCCCCTCTATGCCGCTGTCACTATTGACAGCGGCATCAGAGGGGTTAAATGCCCGCGATCGGTGATAGCGCCGATCGTGGGCATTGCTGCGGGGCGTCAGCTGTCATATACAGCTGAC
Organism: Ranitomeya variabilis; assembly: GCF_051348905.1. NCBI lineage: Eukaryota > Metazoa > Chordata > Amphibia > Anura > Dendrobatidae > Ranitomeya > Ranitomeya variabilis. The sequence goes on along the minus strand of NC_135235.1, from coordinate 274,444,724 downwards.
ACCCGCACCCGATCACGGCGGCGCTCAGCGCGAGACCGCGGTGATCGAGCCGCCGTACTAGTACTGCGGCTGTCAGTAATGCAGTGCCGGCAGTGCCGTACTAGTACGGCGCATGTCGGGAAGGGGTTAAATGAGGAAAAACTTCCTCAATTGTAGACTTTATTACTATTTTTTTTTTTTTTACAGATATCAAGGTTCACTTTGCAAACGCTTTTAACTTTGGTCCTATGTGTATATCACATCCCTGGCTTAAAGGGTTATTCTTATCATGATAAATGGTTAGAATTACGCCATTTGTTTTGAGGACTGGGCAGGTAAGCATCTCTGCCTTTTTCCTGGTTTTTTTATATATTTTTGGAGGATTTTCAAGTCCTCTTTTTGTGGTTTTGATGTTACAGCAGAGGTAGCTTCCATATATTACACTATTGTCATTCTTTAAGCACATGACTGTGCATAGAATGGTCTGTACTGTATGATCAGGACAGAATGGGAAGCCATCTATAGACCCAGCTATTATAAAATTGTAGGTCAATAAATAAAAAGTGAGAGTGACAGCAAAGTACAATCTGTAACCTGATCGAGAGTATTTTTGGAAGCCTAACCTTATTTAACTGATACTCTTATGAAGAAGAAATGAAATGTATCTAGAGACATTCTCACATTTTCTTTTCATCTTTTATTCATATTTAATATGCTAGCACAATTATTTCTGCAATTAATAAATGGCTGACTTGCTGACAAAATCAATTTCCACATCAAATTATATGTAATATAAAAAGCAATTATTGCTACCAGACATTTAATAGAATAAATTACTTATGACAATTGGTTGTAATGTCTTCTGCATGCTATCTTGAAAATTACATTACTGAACTAAAACCTATTTTTGGGTGTTTTCAAAGATGCAAGACGAAAAGTAAGCTCACGTTATCAAGTATCCATAGGTGAAAGTAAGAATCAACGTCAATGTGCACAGAGATTGCCAACTGTCCATAAAATTCTTAGACTGTCCATGAAATCAATCTTAAGTTCTTCTACATTCCTCACTTATTCAGTGCTTCTCTGAAACATGCTTTTCCAGCCCCTGCTTCTATACTGGTTTAAAATAATCAAGGTTTTGGCCAAAAACTGCGGCCGTGGTGTCCGGGCACTGCCAAGGAGGTTCGGAAGACCAAGGATGCAGGATCGGATTTATTTTACAAAACTTTAAAAAATGTTTCAGAGTTGGATCAATACATTCTGAAGGTATCAAGTTCTTCTTCAGGTATATACCTAAGGGCAGAGGCAGACTGCCGTATTTCTCCTGCGAGAATCATACCTCACTGCAGGGACTGGCCTGGCACCTCTCCTGACCTGAGCAAGACAGCGTGATGGATTACTATGCAGCTGTCAAGCTCAAGTCAGGAGAGCCGACAGCCAGCACGAGGTTTACGATGCGATTCTCGCATAAGAAATACGGCAGTGTGTCTCTGCCCTAAAGAAGGAACTGATCCAACTCTGAAATGCATTGTTCTATAGTTTTTTAAATAAATCCAATCTCCCATGCTTAGTCCACCTTTCCTCCTTGCAGCAGTGCCAGTTTTTATCCCACACCTTGAATCTCCTCTCCACCTGCTAGGTGTGTGTGTAGAGACCGGATCAGCAGCCTTCTATCATTTGGATGCATACCTACATCGGAGTTGTGCCACACACAACTCATTCAGGTGAGAGACATACATCCTGCCATCCTGTTGATCACTCTGCGGTATTACACAGGGAGGGAGTTCTCCGTCTTTCTCCGTTGTTTCTTTGATTGGATTGATGGTGACAGACATTAATGGAAACCACTTACATGGCAATGACATCGGGTGAAGTGGTGTTGACTTGAGTGCCACCTATTTTGCCATGATATCCCTCCTCTGACAGTGGAGTGTATTCATGGCCTGCTGCGGTTTGCTTTCCTAGTACATAGATGCAAGAGTGGCTGAAAATTAGAGAATCCTTGGCAACTACTAGGAGGAGTCTTAGTGCCAAGGCTGCTAGACATTAGCGGGTTGGTACAGGGAAGATTGAGTTTGAGTCTTTCCTAAAACTATCAGTTCCATACCAATTTGAACACTTTGAGATTCAATTCAAGAGCACTTCAAAAAATAAAACATGCCCGGTTGCCATTTTGGTGGACGAATATCCTGGTCACCAGTCACCTTTCTGGTCGTGCTATTGCTCGGTGCCCACTGAGCGCCCCACAGGGCCTCTCCTTTTATCTGTTGCATAGCTCATTTGTCTCTTCTTCACTATAGACCAAGACTTTAATCTAGGGCAGGGGTGTCAAACTGCATTCCTCAAGGCCTGCAAACAGGTCATGTTTTCAGGATTTCCTTGTATTGCACAGGTGATCATTTTATCACCTGCACAGAATGATTCCAGCACCTTGTGCAATGAGAAGGAAATCTTGAAAACACGCATGGTTTGAGGCCCTTGAGGATTGCAGTTTGACACCCCTGATCTAGGGGTCACCTAGTCTTTTTTCCATTCCAAATAAACTTTTTTGGTATCTGCGGGGGTCAGCCATTAACTGTTTTAACATGAAACAAACATAAGATATATAATTAAAAATGCAGCACTCAAAAATGGGAAAATATCAAAAGTCCAGTGACACTTAATAATCCATATGTGCAACAGTCAATGTTTCGGCTCCACAGTGTGAGAAAGGCTCTATAGTTGCATCTCGCATATATTTATGGCTTATGTAAAGTGTCACTGGACTTTTGGTTGTTTCTAATGATGAGCAAGTATACTTGTTGCTCGGGTTTTCCCGAGCATGCTCGGGTGATCTCTGAGTATTTGTTATTGCTCGGAGATATAGTTTTCATCGCCTCAGTTGCATGATTTACAGCTGCCAGATATGCTGAATACATGTGAGGAATGCCTGTTTGTTAGGGAATTCCCACATGTATTCAGCGTATCTGGCAGCCATAAATCATGCAACTGAGGCGATGAAAACTATATCTCCGAACAATAACAAACACTCGGAGATCACCCGAGCGTGCTCGGGAAAACCCAAGCAGCAAGTATATTCGCTCATCACTAGTTGTTTCCAATTTTTGAGTGCTGCCTGCTTTATTTTTATATTATCTGGGTTTTGGGCTACAACCATTAGACTGGCTCTTATCCTTTTCTCTGAAGCTGATGCTGCTTCATTATTTCTGTGCATAAAATCAAAGATTGAATAGTTATTTAGCTCGACACATGCAGTGGTGCCATGACATCTTTTCATATTCTACAGTGGCATGCATCAGCTTAGAAACCTATGGGACAAAGTTAAAAAATTCAGTTCTGTTTCTCGCATCCCTAAAGTGAATAGAGAAAGAGTGAATTAAATTTGTCAGGACTATATAGTTGTCATAAATCATTTCAAATCTAATAAATATTCACTCTGGTGACCTGCAGAAAAAAAAGGAATGAAATACAACACTACGTTCTAAAGACTGATGGTTCTACGGTGACAGCCCGGTCGGATTTATAAATATTGAACGCAATTGGAATGACGAATAGAAAATATACAATGCGACGCACGCTTCTCTTATCTATGTGTCGTTTCTAGGAGTTAAAGTTAGAGGAAGAAGAGAGAGAGGTGAAATACTTTAAGATGTCCTCTTTGACTCTTAGCCAGTTAGATATTTGCGAGCACTCTATGTTTGCTATAGACCCAAATGAGAGGGGAAAAAAGTTAAAGACGGAATATAGGAATAAGTAGTCTTGTATTTGCCACAGTATTGGATTGAGGATTAAGTATATTTTTGCAAATGACAGGCTGATTAGGTGAGATGGCTTTACTCATCCCAAGGTCTAGATGGGCACACGGGCCACAGGTGTCAGTGCAGCAGCTAGGTGGGACCAGGAAAACGCATGCAGGCAGAGGATGTCAGAAAACTGCCGCCAGGAAGAGCACATCAGGAAGCCGCAGGCAGGTAGAGGACATCAGGAAACCACAGGCAGGCAGAGGACATCAGGAAATCTCAGGCAGGCAGAGGACGTCAGGAAACAGTAGGAAGGTGGAGCACAGGAGTATGTGTGTAGCAAACTGAGGTCCAGCAACACAAAAGTCTTAATGCAATAACAAGACACAAGGGTGTGTCTCAGTGAGCCTTATACATGTCCAGGCTGATGCTCACATGGGGTAACGCTGTCCCTTCTACAAAGTCCAATGCGGAGCACAGCAGAGTCTAGCATCTGGGGAGAGGGAAGTAAAATACAGATCCAGGACAGGTGCGTAACAGCAACCAATTTTTATTGTCATTTGGTTATGTAAATAGTCTTCATTAACAGAAAAAAAATCAGCTGTTTTGGGCACTCAACTATTATGTAGATCTATTTATCTTCATTTTATAAAACTACAAACCCTGTGTGTAGTCTAAACATGAAGTCATGTCCATACACCTCAGCTATTCATGTGTAGCAACTCACTCAGGAAAATAGGTAATACAAAAAACTGCAACTGACTTTGCCGGTTCCTGTACAGACTAGATATCCCGATTCCACAATACCTAGTGGATCCTGCTGGTGTAAAAATAAACCTAACCACAGGCTAGGAGATGGTAACCATGGCCTAAACTGCCTAAAAGTTCGACAAGTTGCTTCACTTTCCTCTTAAAGAACAGGAGGTCAGAGCAGAGTGTGAGTAACTTACCAAAAAGAGAAGTGTGCTGAATAGTGTTGAGCGATACTTTCCGATATCGGAAAGTATCGGTATCGGAAAGTATCGGCCGATACCGTCAAAATATCGGATCCAATCCGATACCGATACCCGATCCCAATGCAAGTCAATGGGACGAAAATATCGGAATTAAAATAAACCCTTTATAAACTTGTAGGTTCATTCTACATGAAGGAAAACAACTAAGAATAATGTAGGATGTATTGGGGGACGTGGCGGAGACATTAAAGGCACAGAGGTTTAGCCCAATGTAATAGAATAGCAGGTTTTTGTTTTTTTTTATGACGTTCGGCGGTAGAAAGATTTAGACTATGTTAATTTTTTTTTATTTTGTCAGATATTGATGTTTCACTACTTCCACGCCCTTCACCTTCTTTTTTACTTCTCCCACACTTTCTTCTTCATTATCCTCATCATCAGCTTCTTTGACATCAACTTCTTCACCTTATTCATCTTCTTCTTCATCTTCTACCTATTATTTTTTTGGTTACATTGTTCATATTCTTTTTATTTTACTATTATCTTCATCATATTCTACTTCTTCATCATATTCTTATTTGTGACAGGCATTCCCGTAGTTGTTATCTATAAAAGTTTGAAGATTACACCTTCCGTTCTGCCTGTCACAAAACAGTTACATTTGTCCGCGTTCAGTTTGGCCTGCAGCATCAGGCTTTATCCAGGGGCACCACGAGGAGGAACGGACTCACCCCCATACACTGCTTAGTCTTCTTCTGCTTATAATTTAGATAATATTTTTTGCTCTGATATTTAGTGTTATGCTTAATGTTCTTCTGCTCTTTGTTCTGCAGCCTCTTGTTCTTCTGCTTCTCGGTCTTCCAGGTCGTCGTCGTCTCCAGAGTCGTCGTCTCCGGGGTCGTCGTCATCGGGGTGGTCTTCAGGGTCGTCGTCTCCGGGGTCGTCGTCATCGGGGTGGTCTTCGGGGTCATCGTCTCCAGGGTCGTCGTCATCACGGTGGTTGTCGTCTCTGGTGTCGTCGTCATCTTAGGGGTGGTCTTCCGGGTCATCGTGTTTAGTCTCTTGAACTTGGAAATGTAGCAGAAGGTACAAGAAGGCTGAGAAAATGCCGAGAACCAGCTGATGAAACTGGAACTCGGATGGCTACCCGAAGGTCCAAGAGCCAATGGAACTACCGAGGACCAGCTGACGTTACTGGAACCCGGTTACTAAGCAGGAGGTACCCGTGCCTGAAAGCACTACCAAGGACCACCTGACGTTGGTGGAACTCGGATACCCAGAGGGAGGCACCTAAGCCAAAGGCTCTGCCCGGAACCAGCTGACGGTACTGGAACCAGGATGGGGAGCAGAAGGTACAAGAGCAAAAGACACTGCCGAGAACCAGCTGACGGTGCTGGAACCCGGATGGGTAGCCGAAGGTCCAAGAGCCAATGGAACTACCGAGGACCAGCTGACGTTACTGGAACCCGGTTACTAAGCAGGAGGTACCCGTGCCTGAAAGCACTACCAAGGACCACCTGACGTTGGTGGAACTCGGATACCCAGAGGGAGGCACCTAAGCCAAAGGCTCTGCCCGGAACCAGCTGACGGTACTGGAACCAGGATGGGGAGCAGAAGGTACAAGAGCAAGTGTCTGCGTGGCTTTTGCAGGACACGATGCCGGCTGCACAGCAGGGGAACAGCTGGCGGTGCTGAACCCCACTGACACATTGGCTGGTGTTTTTCTCTGTGCAGCTAGCAGTACCGGGCCCCAACTGGCGGTGTTGGAGCCCGGGGTCAGCAGGAGGAGGAGATGGAGCAGAGTGTAGGCCGAAGCCTGCACTGGCAGCAGCTTTTGGGTCTGTTGTGCCTGCGTGGCAGTTGCAGGACACGTTGCCGGCTGCACAGCAGGGGAACAGCTGGCGGTGCTGAACCCCACTGACACATTGGCTGGTGTTTTTCTCTGTGCAGCTAGCAGTACCAGGCCCCAACTGGCGGTGTTGGAGCCCAGGGCTCTGCAGGGGGAGCAGAGTGTAGGCCGAAGCCTAATTGAACCAATTTCAAAGGTAACCTTTAACCCCCCCTCAGGGGTTACAAAGTAGAAGAGCCACAGCTTATGCAGCAGTAGTGCTGCACAAGTCAAAGGTTGCTCTTTTAATTTCGCTCCTTGCACACGCTGAATGAAACACGTATAACATTTAGCCCTTTAAACAGTCAAACTGTGTTGGAGGCGCAAGTTCCCTTTGTAATGAGACGCAGCACAGATGTCAAGAATCCCACCTTGGTGCTGGGTGCAGCCTCCTGAGCGTTGTTATTTGCTGTACAGGAGTCTGCGCTGTCGTGTGATCCCCTGGCCTAGCGCTGTTAGCGCTGCCCATGTTCTGGCATCATTTAATGTCGGCCGGTGCGGTTCGCGATGACCATGAATCCCAGCCCCGCAGTGTCTTAACATTGTTAAAACACTGTGGGGCTGGGATTCAGGGCCTGGCGCAGCACATATGTTCGCCTCTCACACTCGGGTCCTTACACCCGCTTCAGACTGTGCGACGTCATCTGATCCCTTATCGCATGCCACGGCCATGAAGCCGCACAGTCCGCAGAAGGCGGAAGGAGATGAGGGACAGGCGAACTGATGCACTGATCATGCCCGTCAATCACACCCTCGCAGTCCCAATAAATAAGACAACGAGGGGCGTTGTGTGGGTCAGGGCAGCCGCAGAGGCGCAGGCAGCCAAACAATGATGCCAGAAGACGGGCAGCGCTACCAAGGGGGTTGCAGCGTGTCATTACAAAGGAAAGTCACACCACCGGGACGGTTAAATGGTCACACAGAGGACACATTTTAGACGTGTTTTCAGTTCCACATGTGCGAGGAGAATACGTTTATGAGCCACCTTGCACACATGCAGCATTACCGCTGTACAAGGTGGCCTTTAAAACGTACAAACGCCTGGGGGAGGGGGGACAGGTTCCCTTCAATTTCAGTTCTTGTGTCTGCGTGGCTTTTGCAGGACACGATGCCGGCTGCACAGCAGGGGAACAGCTGGCGGTGCTGAACCCCACTGACACATTGTCTGGTGTTTTTCTCTGTGCAGCTAGCAGTACCGGGCCCCAACTGGCGGTGTTGGAGCCCGGGGTCAGCAGGAGGAGGAGATGGAGCAGAGTGTAGGCCGAAGCCTGCACTGGCGGCAGCTTTTGGGTCTGTTGTGCCTGCGTGGCAGTTGCAGGACACGTTGCCGGCTGCACAGCAGGGGAACAGCTGGCGGTGCTGAACCCCACTGACACATTGGCTGGTGTTTTTCTCTGTGCAGCTAGCAGTACCGGGCCCCAACTGGCGGTGTTGGAGCCCAGGGCTCTGCAGGGGGAGCAGAGTGTAGGCCGAAGCCTAATTGAACCAATTTCAAAGGTAACCTTTAACCCCCCCTCAGGGGTTACAAAGTAGAAGAGCCACAGCTTATGCAGCAGTAGTGCTGCACAAGTCAAAGGTTGCTCTTTTAATTTCGCTCCTTGCACACGCTGAATGAAACACGTATAACATTTAGCCCTTTAAACAGTCAAACTGTGTTGGAGGCGCGAGTTCCCTTTGTAATGAGACGCAGCACAGATGTCAAGAATCCCACCTTGGTGCTGGGTGCAGCCTCCTGAGCGTTGTTATTTGCTGTACAGGAGTCTGCGCTGTCGTGTGATCCCCTGGCCTAGCGCTGTTAGCGCTGCCCATGTTCTGGCATCATTTAATGTCGGCCGGTGCGGTTCGCGATGACCATGAATCCCAGCCCCGCAGTGTCTTAACATTGTTAAAACACTGCGGGGCTGGGATTCAGGGCCTGGCGCAGCACATATGTTCGCCTCTCACACTCGGGTCCTTACACCCGCTTCAGACTGTGCGGCGTCATCTGATCCCTTATCGCATGCCACGGCCATGAAGCCGCACAGTCCGCAGAAGGCGGAAGGAGATGAGGGACAGGCGAACTGATGCACTGATCATGCCCGTCAATCACACCCTCGCAGTCCCAATAAATAAGACAACGAGGGGCGTTGTGTGGGTCAGGGCGGCCGCAGAGGCGCAGGCAGCCAAACAATGATGCCAGAAGACGGGCAGCGCTACCAAGGGGGTTGCAGCGTGTCATTACAAAGGAAAGTCACACCACCGGGACGGTTAAATGGTCACACAGAGGACACATTTTAGACGTGTTTTCAGTTCCACATGTGCGAGGAGAATACGTTTATGAGCCACCTTGCACACATGCAGCATTACCGCTGTACAAGGTGGCCTTTAAAACGTACAAACGCCTGGGGGAGGGGGGACAGGTTCCCTTCAATTTCAGTTCTTGTGTCTGCGTGGCTTTTGCAGAACACGATGCCGGCTGCACAGCAGGGGAACAGCTGGCGGTGCTGAACCCCACTGACACATTGGCTGGTGTTTTTCTCTGTGCAGCTAGCAGTACCGGGCCCCAACTGGCGGTGTTGGAGCCCGGGGTCAGCAGGAGGAGGAGATGGAGCAGAGTGTAGGCCGAAGCCTGCACTGGCGGCAGCTTTTGGGTCTGTTGTGCCTGCGTGGCAGTTGCAGGACACGTTGCCGGCTGCACAGCAGGGGAACAGCTGGCGGTGCTGAACCCCACTGACACATTGGCTGGTGTTTTTCTCTGTGCAGCTAGCACATCTGGGCCCCAACTGGCGGTGTTAGAGCCCATGGTCAGCAGGAGGAGCAGGGGGAGCGGAGTGTAGGCCGAAGCCTGCACTGGAGCAAGTTGAAAGGAAACCTTTAACCCCCCCCCCCCAGGCGTTTGTAGCTGGAAGAGCCATCGTGTACACCACTAATGCTGGAAAAGGTAAACTTAGCTCTTTTAATTATGGTCCTTGCAGATGCTGAACCTAACACTTATGAAATGTGTCCCCTCACAGCGTTCAACCGTCCGGTAGGTGGAACTTTCCTTTGTCATGTGACGCAGCACAGCCGTCATTTTTACCCCCTTGGCGCCGTGCGCCGCCTCCTCAGCGTTGTTTGAATCTGTCCCGGAGCCTGCGCTGTTAGGTTACCCCTTGGCCATGCACACATTTCGCGCTGCCCGTCTTCTGACATCATTTGCTGTCAGGCTGGCTGCGCCTGTGTGGGTGCGCTGTCCGAGATTCAGCCTCGCGGTGTCGTGTAATGTAATCCCACCGCGGGCCTGGGATCCGTGGCCATGCGCAGTGCATATCCTCACCTCTCACTCCCCTCCCTACGGCTTCTTCAGACTGTGCGGTGTCACGGCCGTGGCATGCTATTAGGGATCAGCTGACACCGAACAGTCTTTAGAAGCCATAGGGAGGGGAGTGGGAGGCGAGGATATGCACTGCGCATGGCCACGGATCCCAGGCCCGCGGTGGGATTACATTACACGACACTGCGAGGCTGAATCTCGGACAGCGCACACACACAGGCGCAGCCAGCCTGACAGCAAATGATGTCAGAAGACAGGCAGCGCGAAATGTGTGCATGGCCAAGGGGTAACCTAACAGCGCAGGCTCCGGGACAGATTCAAACAACGCTGAGGAGGCGGCGCACGGCGCCAAGGGGGTAAAAATGACGGCTGTGCTGCGTCACATGACAAAGGAAAGTTCCACCTACCGGACGGTTGAACGCTGTGAGGGGACACATTTCATAAGTGTTAGGTTCAGCATCTGCAAGGAGCACCACGAAAAGAGGCACTTTTTCCCTTTGCATCATTACTGCTGCACAAGGTGGCTCCTTCAGTAACAAACGCCTGGGGGGGGGGGGACAGGTTCCCTTAAATTTAACTTGTTGTGCCTGCGTGGCGGTCGCAGTACACGTTGCCGTATACACAGCAGGGGAACAGCTGGCGGTGCTGAACCCCACTAACACATTTGCGAGGTGTTTGGCTCTGTGCGTACAGCACTTCTGGACGGCAACTGGCGGTGTTGGAGCCCAGGGACAGGTGGAGGAGGAGGAGGTTGGAGGAGGTAGGAGGGATTGCCACACACACAGCAGGGGAACAGCTGACGTTACTGAACCCCAATAACAGAGGAGGGACTGTTGACTGTGCGTACAGCACTTCTGGACGGCAACTGGCGGTGTTGGAGCCCAGGGACAGGTGGAGGAGGAGGAGGTTGGAGGAGGTAGGAGGGATTGCCACACACACAGCAGGGGAACAGCTGACGTTACTGAACCCCAATAACAGAGGAGGGACTGTTGACTGTGCGTACAGCACTTCTGGACGGCAACTGGCGGTGTTGGAGCCCAGGGACAGGTGGAGGAGGAGGAGGTTGGAGGAGGTAGGAGGGATTGCCACACACACAGCAGGGGAACAGCTGACGTTACTGAACCCCAATAACAGAGGAGGGACTGTTGACTGTGCGTACAGCACTTCTGGACGGCAACTGGCGGTGTTGGAGCCCAGGGACAGGTGGAGGAGGAGGAGGTTGGAGGAGGTAGGAGGGATTGCCACACACACAGCAGGGGAACAGCTGACGTTACTGAACCCCAATAACAGAGGAGGGACTGTTGACTGTGCGTACAGCACTTCTGGACGGCAACTGGCGGTGTTGGAGCCCAGGGACAGGTGGAGGAGGAGGAGGTTGGAGGAGGTAGGAGGGATTGCCACACACACAGCAGGGGAACAGCTGACGTTACTGAACCCCAATAACAGAGGAGGGACTGTTGACTGTGCGTACAGCACTTCTGGATGGCAACTGGTGGTGTTGGAGCCCAGGGACAGGTGGAGGAGGAGGAGGTTGGAGGAGGTAGGAGGGATTGCCACACACACAGCAGGGGAACAGCTGACGTTACTGAACCCCAATAACAGAGGAGGGACTGTTGACTGTGCGTACAGCACTTCTGGACGGCAACTGGCGGTGTTGGAGCCCAGGGACAGGTGGAGGAGGAGGAGGTTGGAGGAGGTTGGAGGAGGTAGGAGGGATTGCCACACACACAGCAGGGGAACAGCTGACGTTACTGAACCCCAATAACAGAGGAGGGACTGTTGACTGTGCGTACAGCACTTCTGGACGGCAACTGGCGGTGTTGGAGCCCAGGGACAGGTGGAGGAGGAGGAGGTTGGAGGAGGTTGGAGGAGGTAGGAGGGATTGCCACACACACAGCAGGGGAACAGCTGACGTTACTGAACCCCAATAACAGAGGAGGGACTGTTGACTGTGCGTACAGCACTTCTGGACGGCAACTGGCGGTGTTGGAGCCCAGGGACAGGTGGAAAAGCAGAGGAACACAATGTAGGCCGAAGCCTGAGAAAGTCGAAAGGGAACCTTTAACCCCCCCCAAGGCGTTTGTAGCTGAAAGAGCCAGCTTGTGCAGCACAAAAGATGCAAAAGGAAAAGGTGGCTCTTTTCATCATGCTCCTTGCAAACACAGAACTAAACACTTATAAAATGTGTCCCCTGCAACCGTAAAACCGTCCTGGAGGTGGGACTTTCCTTCGTAATGTGACGCAGCACAGCTGTCATTCCTACCCCCCCGGCGACGCGCACTGGCCCCTCAGCGTTGTTTGATTCCGTCCCGGAGCCTGCGCTGTTATGTTATCCCATGGCCAGGCACACTTAGCGCTGCCCGTCTTCTGGCATCATTTGGTGTCAGGATGGCTGCGCCTGTGCGGCCGCGCTGGCATAGAGCCCGCCTCGCAGTGTCTTCTGATTTAATCCCACCGCGGGCCTGGGATCCATGGACATGCGCAGTGCATATCCTCGCCTCTCACTCCCCTCCCTACGGCTTCTTAAGACTGTGCGGTGTCACGGCCGTGGCATGCTATTATGGACCAGCTGACACCGAACAGTCTGAAGAAGCCATAGGGAGATGAGTGAGAGGTGGAGGTTCAGATATGCACTGCGCATGTCCATGGATCCCAGGCCCCCAGTGGGATTAAATCAGAAGACACTGCGAGGCGGGCTCTCTGCCAGCGCGGCCGCACAGGCGCAACCATCCTGACACCAAATGATGCCAGAAGACGGGCAGCGCTAGGTGTGCCTGGCCACGGGATAACATAACAGCGCAGGCTCCGGGACGGAATCAAACAACGCTGAGGAGCGGGTGCGCGGCGCCGGGGGGGTAGGAATGACGGCTGTGCTGCGTCACATTACGAAGGAAAGTCCCACCTCCGGGACGGTGTTACGGTATCAGTGGACACATTTTATAAGTGTTAAGTTCTGCGTGTGCAAGGTGCTAAACAAAAATAGCTACCTTTTCCTTGTGCAGCATTACTGCTGCACAAGGTGGCTCTTTCAGTAAGAAACGCCTTGGGGGGGGGGACAGATTCCCTTACATTTCAGTTGTTGTGTCAGCGTGGCGGTTGCATGACACATTGCCGGCTACACAGCTGGGGATCAGCTGACGTTACTGAAACCCAATAACACTGGGTCGTATGTTTTGACTGTGCAGACGGCACTTCTGAGCCTCAACTGGCGGTGTTGGAGCCCAGGAATTTAAGTTCAGGTGGTAGAAAGATGAACACAACAGGAGACCTGGATAACGTATACAGTGACCTAATTATTTAATCAGGAGGAGGAGTGGCAAATTCCTGCGAGATCCAGGCCTTGTTCATTTTCAGGAAAGTAAGCCGGTCAACGTTATCGGAGGATAGTCGCATGCGACGGTCAGTTAGTACACCACCTGCAGCACTAAAGACACGTTCCGATAATACACTGGCCGCAGGGCAAGACAGCACCTCCAATGCATACTGGCTTAGCTCTGGCCATGTATCCAGCTTTGAGACCCAAAACTTGAAAGGGGAAGAGCCGTCTGGGAGTACAGCAAGAGGGCAAGACATGTAGTCTGTCACCATCTGACGGAACCGTTGCCTCCTGCTGACTGGAGCCGTCTGTGATGGTGTAGACTTTTGTGGGGGGCACAGAAAACTGTGCCACAGTTGGGCCATACTGGTCTTGCCTTGGGCAGAGGCACTGCTTCTGCTCCCTCTTTGTGCAGAGCCTCCACCACTGCCTGGACGCACTGAGCTGCTTTGGAATGCACTAGCAGAACTTCTCTCAGTTGGAATGGAGAAGATGATGGAATTGACCAGTGTGTCTTGGTACTCCCGCATTTTTCGCTCCCGGTTCAACGGTGTGATGAGGCTTTCTACGTTGTCCCGGTAGCGAGGATCGAGGAGGGTGAACACCCAATAATCAGACATGTTGAGAATGTGGGCGATGCGGCGGTCGTTTCTCAGGCACTGCAGCATGTAATCCACCATGTGCTGCAGACTGCCAACTGCCCAAGAAACGCTGTCCCCTGCTGGAGGCGTGATCTCTGCCTGCTCGTCATCACCCCACCCTCGCTGTACACACTGAGTACTGGACAATTCGGTAACTCCCTCCTCTGGACGGACGTCTTCCTCCTCCATTGACTCCTCCTCATCCTCCTCACAAACTGTCCCCTGCCTACGCGTTTGTGAGGAACCACGTGGCGCTGACTGTCCAGAAGATGATGGAAATGGTGAATCCTCATCCTCCACCTCTTCCACAACATCATCTCTTAGCGCTTGCAGTGATTTTTCAAGCAGGCAGATAAGGGGGACAGTCATGCTGACTAGTGCATCATCTGCACTCGCCATCCGCGTGGAATAATCAAAGGGACGCAAAACCTGGCAGACGTCATTCATAGTGGCCCACTCTGTGGTTGTGAAGTCTGTACGGCGCTGACTGCGACTTTTTTGCGCCTGAAGCAGCTGGTACTCCATTACAGCTTGCTGCTGCTCACACAACCGCTCCAACATATGTAACGTGGAATTCCACCTGGTAGGTAGGTCACATATGATGCGATGTTCCGGCAGGCGGTGTCGGCGCTGCAGAGCCGCAATGCGCGCTTTTGCCGTGCTGGAACGCCGCAAGTGAGCACACTCTAGGCGGACCTTGTGCAGCAGTGCATCAAGATCCGGATAGTCCCTCAAAAAGCTCTGCACGACCAAATTGAGCACATGTGCCAGACATGGGATGTGAGTGAGGTTGCCGAGGCCCAGAGCTGCCACCAGATTTCGGCCATTATCACACACTACCATGCCTGGCTGGAGATTCGCTGGCACAAACCACACATCGCTCTCCTGCTTGATGGCATTCCAGAGCTCCTGCGCTGTGTGGCTACGATTCCCCAAAAAAATTAATTTCAACACGGCCTGTTGACGTTTGGCCACGGCTGTGCTCATGTCGGTCGTAACAGGTACACGTTCATCACGGGTCCATGTGGAGGTGGACTGTGACGGCTCCTGCAGCGATGATTCTGAGGAACTGGTGTAAGAGGAGGAGTCAATGCGTACAGAATGGATTCCTGCAATCCTTGGAGTGGGCAGGACACGTCCTGCGCCACTCGCACGGTCTGTACCCGGCTCAACGACATTAACCCAATGGGCAGTGAGGAAAAGGTATCGCCCCTGTCCATGTTGACTGGTCCACGCATCGGTGGTGAGGTGGACCTTGCTACTGACGGCGTTCAGTAGCGCGTGTTTTATGTGTCCCTCCACATGCTTGTGCAGGGCAGGGACGGCTTGCCTGATGAAGTAAAAGCGGCTGGGCACATTGTACTGTGGGACTGCCAATGACATCAAGTCACGGAAGCTGTCAGTCTCCACCAGCCTGAATGACAGCATTTCCAGTGACAGAAGTTTGGCAATGCCTGCAGTCAGAGCCTGTGCTCGTGGGTGGTTTGACGAGAAAGGCCGCCTTTTCTCCCATGCCTGTACTACCGATGGCTGTAGACTGGGCTGGGAGTGTGTGGATGACTGGGAAAGTGGTGCTGCGGGTGGAATTACAGCGGGTCTCTGGACAACAGGGCCAGAGGTTCTTCCACGGCGATCCTGGGAGGAAGCCGAACCAGCTGCGTGTGAGCTAGAGGAAGAGGCAACACGAGCTGAAGAGGTGGTAGCTGCCGCTGTTGGTTGGCCTACCTCTTCAGTGTGTTTTTCTAACTCCGCCGGGTGTTGTGAATTTGCTTTTTGCTCCCTCTAGTGGTTACTAGTTTTTTGACTCTGGTTTTTCTGTCATTCCTTTTATCCGCACCTGGGTCGTTAGTTAGGGGTGTTGCTATATAAGCTCCCTGGACCTTCAGTTCTATGCCTGGCAACGTAGTTATCAGAGCTAGTCTGCTGTGCTCTTGTCTACTGATCCTGGTTCCAGTTATATCAGCTAAGTCTGCCTTTTGCTTTTTGATATTTGTTTTGGTTTTGTATTTTTGTCCAGCTTGTTCCCTATCTATATCCTGACCTTTGCTGGAAGCTCAAGGGGGCTGGTGTTCTCCCCCCGGACCGTTAGACGGTTCGGGGGTTCTTGAATTTCCAGTGTGGATTTTGATAGGGTTTTTGTTGACCATATAAGTTACCTTTCTTTATTCTGCTATCAGTAAGCGGGCCTCTCTGTGCTAAACCTGGTTCATTTCTGTGTTTGTCATTTCCTCTTACCTAACCGTCATTATTTGTGGGGGGCTTCTATCCAGCTTTGGGGTCCCCTTCTCTGGAGGCAAGAAAGGTCTTTGTTTTCCTCTACTAGGGGTAGCTAGATTCTCCGGCTGGCGCGTGTCATCTAGAATCAACGTAGGAATGATCCCCGGCTACTTCTAGTGTTGGCGTTAGGAGTAGATATATGGTCAACCCAGTTACCACTGCCCTATGAGCTGGATTTTTGTACTCTGCAGACTTCCACGTTCCTCTGAGACCCTCGCCATTGGGGTCATAACAGTTTGCCAGGCCAGTATTAAATGTTTAATGCATTGCAGAAGAGGGATTATAAGAAAGAAGATTCTGAGTTTTTTTTTTCTTCTTCCCCTTTACCTCAGAGTGGCTATGCTTGCTGCAGACATGAATGTCCAGACCTTGATTACAAGTGTGGACCAGCTGGCTACTCGTGTGCAGGGCATACAAGACTATGTTATCAGAAATCCTAGGTCAGAACCTAAAATACCGATTCCTGAACTGTTTTCCGGAGACAGGTTTAAGTTTAGGAATTTCGTGAATAATTGTAAATTGTTTTTGTCCCTGAGACCCTGTTCATCTGGAGATTCTGCTCAGCAAGTAAAAATTGTTATTTCGTTCTTACGGGGCGACCCTCAGGATTGGGCTTTTTCGCTGGCGCCAGGAGATCCGGCATTGGCTGATCTTGATGCGTTTTTTCTGGCGCTCGGTTTACTTTATGAGGAACCCAATCTTGAGATTCAGGCAGAAAAGGCCTTGCTGGCTATGTCTCAGGGGCAGGACGAGGCTGAAGTGTATTGCCAAAAATTTCGGAAATGGTCCGTGCTGACACATTGGAACGAGTGTGCACTGGCCGCTAATTTTAGAAATGGCCTTTCTGAAGCCATTAAGAATGTTATGGTGGGTTTTCCCATTCCCACAGGTCTGAATGATACTATGGCACTGGCTATTCAAATTGACCGGCGGTTGCGGGAGCGCAAAACCGCAAATTCCCTCATGGTGTTGTCTGAACAGACACCTAATTCGGTGCAATGTGATAGAAAAACCGCAAATTCCCTCATGGTGTTGTCTGAACAGACACCTGATTTAATGCAATGTGATAGAATCCTGACTAGAAATGAGCGGAAAATTCATAGACGCCGGAATGGCTTGTGCTACTACTGTGGTGATTCTACACATGTTATCTCAGCATGCTCTAAACGTATAGCTAAGGTTGTTAGTCCTGTCACCGTTGGTAATTTGCAACCTAAATTTATTCTGTCTGTAACTTTGATTTGCTCACTGTCATCTTATCCTGTCATGGCGTTTGTAGATTCAGGTGCTGCCCTGAGTCTCATGGATCTCTCATTTGCTAAGCGCTGTGGTTTTACTCTTGAACCATTAGAAAATCCTATTCCTCTTAGGGGTATTGATGCTACACCATTGGCAGCAAATAAACCGCAGTATTGGACACAGGTTACCATGTGCATGACTCCTGAACACCGCGAGGTGATACGTTTCCTGGTTTTACATAAAATGCATGATTTGGTTGTTTTAGGGCTGCCATGGTTACAGACCCATAATCCAGTCCTGGACTGGAAGGCTATGTCAGTCTCAAGTTGGGGCTGTCGTGGTATTCATGGGGATTCCCTGCCTGTGTCTATTGCTTCTTCTACGCCTTCGGAAGTTCCGGAGTATTTGTCTGATTATCAGGATGTCTTCAGTGAGTCTGAGTCCAGTGCACTGCCTTCCTCTTCCGATCTGGTTCCTGTGTTTTTTCAGAACGTGGTTCGTTTGCACGGCATCCCTGAGAATATTGTGTCAGACAGAGGATCCCAGTTCGTTTCCAGGTTCTGGCGATCCTTTTGTAGTAGGATGGGCATTGATTTGTCGTTTTCGTCTGCTTTCCATCCTCAGACTAATGGACAGACGGAGCGAACCAATCAGACTTTGGAGGCTTATTTGAGGTGTTTTGTCTCTGCTGATCAGGACGATTGGGTGACATTCTTGCCGTTGGCTGAGTTTGCCCTTAATAATCGGGCTAGTTCCGCCACCTTGGTTTCGCCTTTTTTCTGCAACTCTGGTTTCCATCCTCGCTTTTCTTCGGGTCATGTGGAGCCTTCTGACTGTCCTGGGGTGGATTCTGTGGTGGATAGGTTGCAGCAGATCTGGAATCATGTGGTGGACAACTTGAAGTTGTCACAGGAGAAGGCTCAGCGCTTTGCCAACCGCCGCCGCGGTGTGGGTCCCCGACTACGCGTTGGGGATTTGGTATGGCTTTCTTCCCGCTTTGTTCCTATGAAGGTCTCCTCTCCCAAATTTAAACCTCGTTTTATTGGGCCTTACAAGATATTGGAAATCCTTAATCCTGTATCTTTTCGTCTGGATCTTCCTGTGTCGTTTGCCATTCACAATGTATTTCATAGGTCCTTGTTGCGGCGGTACATTGTGCCTGTAGTTCCTTCTGCTGAGCCTCCTGCTCCGGTGTTGGTTGAGGGCGAGTTGGAGTACGTGGTGGAGAAGATCTTGGATTCTCGCCTCTCCAGGCGGAGGCTTCAGTACCTGGTCAAGTGGAAGGGCTATGGTCAGGAGGATAATTCCTGGGTGGTCGCCTCTGATGTTCATGCGGCCGATTTAGTTCGTGCCTTTCATGCCGCTCATCCTGATCGCCCTGGTGGTCGTGGTGAGGGTTCGGTGACCCCTCACTAAGGGGGGGGGTACTGTTGTGAATTTGCTTTTTGCTCCCTCTAGTGGTTACTAGTTTTTTGACTCTGGTTTTTCTGTCATTCCTTTTATCCGCACCTGGGTCGTTAGTTAGGGGTGTTGCTATATAAGCTCCCTGGACCTTCAGTTCTATGCCTGGCAACGTAGTTATCAGAGCTAGTCTGCTGTGCTCTTGTCTACTGATCCTGGTTCCAGTTATATCAGCTAAGTCTGCCTTTTGCTTTTTGATATTTGTTTTGGTTTTGTATTTTTGTCCAGCTTGTTCCCTATCTATATCCTGACCTTTGCTGGAAGCTCAAGGGGGCTGGTGTTCTCCCCCCGGACCGTTAGACGGTTCGGGGGTTCTTGAATTTCCAGTGTGGATTTTGATAGGGTTTTTGTTGACCATATAAGTTACCTTTCTTTATTCTGCTATCAGTAAGCGGGCCTCTCTGTGCTAAACCTGGTTCATTTCTGTGTTTGTCATTTCCTCTTACCTAACCGTCATTATTTGTGGGGGGCTTCTATCCAGCTTTGGGGTCCCCTTCTCTGGAGGCAAGAAAGGTCTTTGTTTTCCTCTACTAGGGGTAGCTAGATTCTCCGGCTGGCGCGTGTCATCTAGAATCAACGTAGGAATGATCCCCGGCTACTTCTAGTGTTGGCGTTAGGAGTAGATATATGGTCAACCCAGTTACCACTGCCCTATGAGCTGGATTTTTGTACTCTGCAGACTTCCACGTTCCTCTGAGACCCTCGCCATTGGGGTCATAACAGCCGGGTGCCTGTTGCGCACATGTTTCCACATGTTGGAGGTATTGAGGTTGCTGACATTTTTCCCTCTTTTGACTTTTTGATGACACACCTTGCATCTGACATAGCAAATGTCATCTGCAACTGTGTCAAAAAAGGACCAGGCACTGCAAGTCTTGGGAGCGCCCTTTTTGGCTTTTGGAAGAGACATGCTCCTAACGGGTGCCAAAGCGGAGGCTGCAGGATCCGCAGTCTTCCCCCTCCCTCTCCCTCTTTGGGCCGTACGGGGAATCTCTTCCTCAGAGCTGCTCCCACCACCTTCCTGTCCCTCACGCCAAGATGGGTCGAGGACCTCATCATCTACACTACCCTCTGCCCCCAACTGCTCCTCCTGGGTAGTCTCAGCAGCAGAGCACGCACCAGTAAGTGGCACCTGAGTGTCATCATCAGCTGATGCGGCCTGCGATGTGGTGACCGGAGCCACTGGCCCACCCGCCTCTTCAGAGGAAGACAGAAAAAGCTGTTGGGCATCACTGCACCCTGCCTCTTCTTCCATTTCTCCAATGCTGCTTGGCTGGCCCCCTGTTTCCAAGCCAAGAGATTCAGAGAACAGAAGTAGAGACGGCTCCTGTCCTGGGCTCTCTGTCTGCCTGGGCAATTTGGCAGGTGGTGAAGAGACAGATGGCTGCTCTCCAGTGCTCTGTGTCTGAGAGGATGTGGCACTAATGGAAGTTGATGCATTAGCTGCCATCCATCCGACAACAGCTTCAATTTGTTCTTGACGCAGCAGCGGTGTACGGCGCTCTGACACAAAGCTGCGCATGAACGACTGTTGCCTGGTGAAAGTGGGTGCTGATGAGTCACCGGTGCCCGCAGCAGGCACAGAATCCCCACGTCCCCTCCCTGCTCCGCGCCCACGCCCACGCCCATGTGCCTTACTCACTGCCTTCTTCATCTTGGTTGACTGATAAAGATAAGCAGAAAAGTACTAACGGATTTGTGTGCTTATTCCTGAGCAACTCCTCCTAACAGGTATAAGAAACACTAATTTTCTAAAGTGTGGACTAGACTTTACTATGAGCTAATGTGGTCTACACAAATGTAAAGTGGTGTCACTGGTGTGTTTGGTGAACTTTATTATTTATTTATTTTTTGGGGGCTGAACTGACAACAGATAGAGCTGCAGTCACACGGAGACTGTGCAGACAGACGTAAACGGCGCTGCAAGGCCCAAAAACCCTCCTCTACCTTATCCTATGTAGTGTTTTTCCACAAGTTAGCTGGAGACGGGTGGAAAGACACTAATAGGATTTTTTTAAATAAATTAGCAGCAACCTACACTACTTGAAAAAAAAAGAAAATTGATTTGGCGGTATGACGCAGTGAACAACCCTGAGCTGGAGACAACCAGGCTATGGCTGCTCACAGACTACAGGGCGAGCTGCAATCACACGGAGACCGTGCAGACAGCCGTATACGGCGCTGCAAGGCCCAAAAACCCTCCTCTACTTTATCCTATGTAGTGTTTTTCCACAAATTAGCTGGAGACGGGTGGAAAGACACTAATAGGATTTTTTTAAATAAATTAGCAGCAGACTACACTACTTGAAAAAAAATTAAAATTGATTTGGCGGTATGACGCAGTGAACAACCCAGAGCTGGAGACAACCAGGCTATGGCTGCTCACAGACTACAGGGCGAGCTGCAGTCACACGGAGACCGTGCAGACAGCCGTAAACGGCGCTGCAAGGCCCAAAAACCCTCCTCTACTTTATCCTATGTAGTGTTTTTCCACAAATTAGCTGGAGACGGGTGGAAAGACACTAATAGGATTTTTTTGAATAAATTAGCAGCAGACTACACTACTTGAAAAAAAAAAAAAAAAAAAAAGAACAGTATGAGGCAATGAACCACCCTCCCTGAACTGAATACAACCAGCTATGGATAGCCTATGTGGCTGCACTCAGACTAGAGAGTGGGCTGCACTCACACACACACACACACAGACCTTGCAGATCGCTGTGAAAACAGCGCTACAAGGCAAAAGCAAGGTGAATAGTAGGTGAACACAGCGGTTGCTAAATTAGCCTTTGGAAAGCACAAAGAAGCAAATCGCTATCTCTAAACTGTCCCTCAGTCAGCAAACAGCGTCCTGTCACTAACTGAATTCACAGCAGAGTGATCGCAAAATGGCGCCAGCGACTTTTAAACTGCAGCATGACATCATTTCAGCAGCCAATCACAGCCTTGCCAGTAGTTTCATGCCCTCCATGCTAAACAGGATGTGCCCACACTTGGAATCATTCTCATTGGCTGAATTTCTGCATTTTGAATCTTGGAACTTCCGATTCCGGTATCCGATACGCGGCAAGTATCGGAATCCCGGTATCGGAATTCCGATACCGCAAGTATCGGCCGATACCCGATACTTGCGGTATCGGAATGCTCAACACTAGTGCTGAACAAATCAAAGATCCCAGAGTAAATAAAGAAATGCCAAGCAAAGAATAAAACAAGTACTGTTAACAAATATACTGCCTACTTCCTAATGCTAAACAGAAGATAGCTGCAAAGTATAGCAAAGAAAAAGCAACACTAAAATCCTTTGCTGGAATCTCATAGACTGGCTCCAAACATCAATAGAATGTCAAAACACACAAATGAATCTAACACTAGCAAGAAACGCCAGCAGTATAAAAGAATATAAAGCTGCACCCAAAAGATGATAGGCATACAAATGAAAATGCAGCGCCCCAGAGTCCTGGTCGTTGCAGTACTGGAGCTCCGCCGCTAAGGGGGGCTATGGTACGTCTGATGGCACTGAAGGAGTTCATCTGACCAGGTATCACAGACACCAATACACTTCACAGTCTGGCCTCCAGGGGGAGCTAAGGATTCTATGTATTAGGCCACTCCTCACAATCTGGTAAAACTGGGGGTTAGGCAGGAAGTTAGATGAGAAAGCTGACTGGGTTGGAACCAGGCAACACCTTGTGGCAGAGGGTGTTGTAGGGGAAGATTCAGAGGGGTCCCTGTCAGGGGTGGGATCCTGACAGAGGCCTAGCAACCAGAGAGAACGTTACGGGACCGCGCCTGCACGATATAGCGGCGGTACCCCAAGAAAGGATAAGAAGCGAGGTTTATTGTGCTGAGTGAGAAACGAGATCAACGCAACAAGGAGAATACCAGTAGGAGTCGTGCTGTAAGACGAGGCAACATAGTATTGAGGCGCATAACCAGTGGCCGGAACGCCGAGGAAGTATAGAGCTCCAAGCCAAACTTCAATCCTACAGCAGGACAGTCAGTTATAGGTGGGCTGTCTCACCCAATTGACCTAGGAAGACACAGGGGGGTAACAACAGGAGTGGGGCGACGCTAGAGTCCTGGAAGAGCTCCGAGCCTCCCCGTCATACGGGTGCGTCCTAACCATAAGATCTGGGGGATGTGGAAGAACATCAGAATCGAGTTGTGAGGGAACACGAGAAACAGACACAACAGTTGTGGGGACTATCCAGAGAGCACAGCAAAGGAGGACCACAACACACAAGCGCTAGAAGGTAGGCACAGATTTTCACCTGCAAAGGGAACTCTGGAGGTGCCATCGGACCGGCCGGACTTGCGCAGCCTGGTTAACCATATTCCGGACTGAGTACCCTGAAGCCTTCAGTAAAGAGGTAAAGAGACTGCAACCTGGTGTCCTCGTTATTTACTGCGACCGGCACTTCACCGCACCATAACATCATCACCATACCCACACCTTTTATTGGGCGCCCCTCAGCAGGGTCATGGACCGGGTCCAGCCACCATGACAACCCCAGAACAGAGACTCAGAGGCCCGATACCGGGTACCCCTCGACCCTGCGACAGTGGGGGCGCTGCAAAAACACCTTTGTTAAGCTAAGCAGACCACTGCCAGAAAATCAGAACCCAAACACACAGAGAAAAGATGTGTCTCCTGTGGAAGCTGACCACAGAACACAAACTCACGGGTTAAAATCCAGAAGCATGACACTACGTAATTGAGTAGATTGTGTAAACATTTTCAAAACTTTTTAAAAAGCTGAAAATCATAAATGCTTTTAAAAATATCTGACAAGTGTAACCCCTACCTTGCTCTCACTAACAAAATGAGAATTGTTCAGTATAGGAACAAAGTCTGAAAAAGACAATCAAAAAGGTGAAAATAACACCAAAAAGTGGAGTAAAACGAATAAGTTACCCATTCTGAGTTCCAAGAAATATAACGTGAGAAATATATAATAAAAAAACTTATTTGGTGATCCAGGAGATTTGTTATTTTCTTCTTACTCCTTTGTTCCCAGTCTTGTGTCTGCCTATAAGGGAATTGGCTATGAGGGGAGGAATCTGCTGAATCCAGTTGTCTTACAGCCAGACACAAGACTAGAACCAGAGGAGTAAGGAGAAAATGGCTAATCTCCTGTATCACAAAAAGAAGATTTTGGTTATGTATTTCTCAGTTTAAATTACATAATGAGACCAAATTAAATCAAAACAATTGAAGAGATATGATGGGGAATAGCTTCAATTTTTTTAGTAAATTTCTATGTCGAGTGCGGATTTAAACATCGAAATTTGTCAATTATATTTAATGTGAAAATTTATTTAAATAAATTTATATAAATTTGCATATTATAATTACAATCATTTGTCCTGGAATGTCACTGATCACAAAACGTACAGACAGTCATATGTGCATTATCAGTGCCTAACAGAGCTAATCAGTAAAATTCTCACTGAAATGTTTACAAAAGATATATCTGTTGAATCCAATGGCGCTATTCATTCCCCAAATGACTGTCGCGGGCAAAGATTTATATAGCAGTGTCATTTAAAGACTTTTTAATGACATTTATTTTGAGTTGTATATCATTTTGTGACGTATTTAAAGTTACTGATCCATTAGTGACATCTAGTTAAAAATGGGGGGAAAATTGTGCTGTAAGCAATGCAATTTTTTTCACTTTTTTTTAACAATTGAATAGAGTACGTGTGTCCTGTGAATCTGCTTAACAGTTTCAGCATGTTCTTAGCGGCATTGAATCACAAGGAAGCGACACCATTCCCAGCTTTATACACTTATTTACCATAAAAAAGGCATTCAAGTCTCTTAATAGAGCTTCCAATATTGTAATTGTTGACATTTTAATAAGGCAAATCGGTTCAGAATTGATTTTTTAGTAAATGGCACTAAAAGAAATAAAGCTGCTGAGAATAAAAGCCTTGTGACTTGGCTATAGGAGCTGTATGAAAAGGTATAGACTATAGGAGAACTTGAATAATTCTCAATTTACAAACGTTATTTTCACTTTTTTGCACTTTTTGGAAAGTTTCTAAAAGAATATTCACATGAAATTCCTTTCTGTCAAATCCTACTACTGTAACAGTCACATGAAGACTTGAAATCTAGTTTCCAGCCAAAAAGGTTCTATTATAAATTGTAAATTAAGCTTAAAAACTATAATTAAAATTCCAAGCTGACATTATCTTAGATTTGGTTCTACAGTGGCATTTATAAGTTTGGGCACCCCTGGTCAAAATGACTGTTATTGTGAACAGTTAAGCAAGTTGAAGATTAAATGATCTCTAAAAGGGATAAAGTTAAAGATGATGCATTTCCTATGTATTTAGGAAAAAATATTGCAATTTTTTACATTTTAAAAATTATTAAAAAGGAAAATGGGCCAATGCAAAAGTTTGGGCACTCTTGGAAATTTGTGTGCTCAAATAATCTTTTGGTCATGGTTAAGGGAGCTTAGTCTCCAGAAACGCGTTGAGATTCTTTCCCATATGGTTCATGCTGAAGTCTGTATCCTCTATGTTTAAAGTTTGTGAATAAAGAAAACTCTTTTTTACGGATTCGGTGAAGCTGGACATTCTCTTCTTTTTTGGGCTCAAATAATCTTGACCAAGGTTTCAGACATTAATCAGCCTGTTGGGGTTATGGCTTTTGCACCATCATAGTTAGGAAAGGCCAGGTGATGCAAATGTCACAGCTTTATAAAAACCCAGCCTCCTCTAAACTTGTGCCCAAAAACAGCAGAGATTGATTCTTCTAAGCATAAATAAAAAAAATAGATGGGAAGCTATATGCCATAAAATTACATGAAAATTTTTATTAATACAATATTAAAAGATTCAACATAAAACCAGTTAGTATGGGGACAGCAATATGCAAAAAAAACAGCCAAAAAAGGTACACAAATTACAGGTGAATCATCACCTTTAAGAATGGAGCTGCTATTAGAATTAAAGTGAAGATTAAATATTTATAAATTTGTGGAGCAATATAGCTTCCAAATTTTTTTTATATATCATACATAGCAAAGTAGTCAAAATATAATAAGCCCCATAACAGTGTTTGTAATATCCTTATATATATTCCATTGTCAATCCCTATAATAGTAACTGCCTCCACGTGATTCAGCCACAAAAAATGTATGAAAACTAATTTTCAATTAGTGCCTAATTATGATGTATGACAGCCAATAAAGAATAAAAGCACCAAAAGAACCTAATTAATATAAAAGTAATAATTTTATTAACTCAAAAATAGTATGACAAAAAATGCGACAATAGAGATCACAGGGAGATGACAAAGACTCACCAAAACATGGTGGCAAAGCAGTACCCAACAGGCAAACAATAGTAAATATTTAGTAAATAGTCAGCTCAAAAAAGTGTCAGTGCATTGTGCAAAAGTTTATAGAGATATAAACATATATATATATATATATATATATATATATTTATTTATTGAGTGTAAAAGATGCAAGAGCACCAAAAGACTCATCACACAATTTCCAAGTGGAGACCTATAAATGACAATAGAGCATGACCCGTAGTAATAATAGAAAGACTAATTATCTGAGGGACCACGATGTCACCCACCCCAACGTGCGTTTCAGCTACGTGCCTTCTTCCGGGGGTATGGCATCATGGGATATGGTGAACAATTTATAAAACACAAGAGCCAATCACCATGTCTGTATCATAAATAAATCCACATAGCGGCGCATGCGCCATCGGAATGCATCCGGAGCCGGGACAACACCGAAGGCATCAGAGCAGGAAGGAGGTCCGGTTCACCTGGACACGCCCACGCAAAAACACGTGACCGGGAACAGGTGACCGGAAGGCGAACCTCCCAGAAGCCAGAAGAGACACCGCCAGCATTGCCTAGCAACAGAGCGCCGGCGCGCATGCGCACAGGGTTATATGAGTATTGGTGGGATCTGCCTAAGGTACAAACAAAAAATACATAAAATACAGCAAAAGAGAACCATTACAAAAAGGAGAGAATTAATCTTCATCAGGAGTCATAATCCAAAAAGTGCAACAACATAACAGTGTACAAATATATAAATATAAGTGAAGAATGGGAATGATGAGGTATGATAGATGCATCCTAAATATGCATCTATCATATGCATGTATGAAAATAAAATAATATGTGTAAGTGAATCAAAAATGGGGTATAATGTTTATCATAATAATGTGCAAAGCATATACAAACAAGTATAAAAAAATCAGTAAACAATTACAACAATAAACATAAATACGAGCTCATATAGCAATATGCCATAGAGACACAGTGTAAAATACAGTGATACACATATATCCATGATTATATATAAAATGTGATATCTTCATAGAGGAATCAATGATTATCCCTGGAATGGGGACCTCCTCAATCCAAAAACACAAAACGTACAAAATCCAACACTGGAACGCACAACATGAAGAGAAGTGCCTAAAAAAATATAGAAGATTAAAAACAATAGACGAAATACTTGAGATATATATATATATATATGTTTATATCTCTATAAACTTTTGTACAATGCACTGGCACTTTTTTGAGCTGACTATTTACTAAATATTAACTGTTGTTTGCCTGTTGGGTACTGCTTTGTCACCATGTTTTGGTGAGTCTTTGTCATCTCCCTGTGATCTCTATTGTCGTATTTTTTTGTCATACTATTTTTGAGTTAATAAAATTATTACTTTTATATTAATTTGGTTCTTTTTGGTGCTTTTGTTCTTTATTTGCTGTCATATATGTATGAACTGAACCCTTTCTGTTACATCTTGGCACTTTATGATTTTTTGATAGAGTGCTCATGTAGTCTGGTTTATATGATTTAATTATGATGTATGCAGCAAAAAAAAATAAAAAAAGGGGGCATGATAGTAAGGAACAGGGATAAAAAACCTTAAGGATGGAAGTAAAGATACTAAGTACTGTACCTTTAAATGACTGTGGCAATCCTGATGCGCGTTTCACGCTTAAGCTTTTGCCATGCACAAAACGGATGCTCGACCCCCACTCATGTGAATGGGGTCTGGGTTTGGTTACTGTTCTAGTACCCAAACCAAACTTTTTTTCTTTTTTTTAACCCCTTCCCCCTGATCAGGCCATTTTTTCAATTCTGACTACTGTCAATTTATGAGGTCATAACTCTGAAACACTTCAACGGATCCTGGTGATTCTGAGAATATTTTCTTGTGACATATTGTACTTTATGATAGTGGCAACATTTCTTTGATATGACTTGCATTTATTTGTGAAAAAAAAGGAAATTTGGCAAAAATTTTGAAAATTCTGCAATTTTTAAAATTTTAGTTTTTATGCCCTCAAATTAGAGAGTCATATCATACAAAATAGTTAATAAATAACATTACCCACATGTCTGCTTTCCATTAGCATAATTTTGGAAACATAATTTTTTTTGTTAGGAAGTTATAACGGTTAAAAGTTGACCAGCAATTTCTCATTTTTACAATAAAATTTTCAAAACCATTTTTTTTAGGGATCACCTCACACTTGAAGTGACTTTGAGGGGCCTACATGACAGAAAATGCCCAAAAGTGACACCATTCTAAAAACTGCACCCCTCGTGGTAATCAAAACCACATCCAAGAAGTGTATTAACCCTTCAGGTGTTTCACAGGAATTTTTGGAATATTTAAAAAAAATTGAACATTTAACTTTTTTCACAAAATTTTTACTTCAGATCCAATTTGTTTTATTTTTCCAAGGGTAACAGGAGAAATTGGTCCCCAAAAGTTGTTGATCAATTTGTCCTGAGTACGCCGATACCCCATATATGGGGGTAAACCACTGTTTGGGCGCATGGCAGTGCTCGGAAGGGAAGGAGCACTGTTTGACTTTTCAATGCAAAATTGGCTGGAATTGAGATCGGAACCCATGTCGCATTTGGAGAGCCCATGATGTGCCTAAACAGTGGAAATCTCCCCCAAGTGACCCCATTTTGGAAAGAAGACCCCCTAAGGAACTTATTTAGATGTGTGGTGAGGACTTTGAACCCCCAATTGTTTCACTAAAGTTTAGAATGTAGAGCCGTGAAAATTAAAAAATCATTTTTTTTTCCACAAAATGATCTTGTAGCCCGCAATTTTTTATTTTCCCAAGGGTAACAGGAGAAATTTGACCCCAAGAGTTGTTGCCCAATTTGTCCTGAGTATGCTGATACCCCATATGTGGTGGGGAACCACTGTTTGGGCGCACGGCAGAGCTCGAAAGGGAATGAGCACCAGTTTACTTTTTCAATGCAGAATTGGCTGGTATTGAGATCGGACACCATGTCACGTTTGGAGAGCCCCTAATGTGCCTAAACAGTGGAACCCTCCCAATTCTAACTCCATCCCTAACCCCAAAGCACCCCTAAGCCTAATCCCAACCATAACCCTAACCACACCCCTGACTCGAACACACCCCTAACCCTAATCCCAACCATAACCCTAACCACACCCCTAACTCAAACACACCCCTAACCTTAATCCCAACCATAACCATAACCCTGACCACACCCCTAACCCTAACACACCCCTAACCCCAATACCAGCCCTAATCTCAACCCTAACCATAACCCTATCCACACTCCTAACCCCAACCCTAAACTCAACCGTAAACATAATCCAAACCCTAACTTTAGCCCCAACCCTAACTTTAGCCCCAACCGTAACCCTAACTTTAGCCCTAACCCTAATGGGACAATGGAAATAAATACATTTTTTTAAATGTTATCATTTTTCCCTAACTAAGGGGGTGATAAAGGGGGGTTTGATTTACTATTTATGGCGGGTTTTTTAGCGGATTTTTATGATTGGCAGCTGTCACATGCTAAGAGATGCTTTTTATTGCAAAACATAGTTTTTTGCATCACCACATTTTGAGAGCTATAGTTTATCAATATTTTGGCCCACAGAGTCATGTGAGGTCTTGTTTTTTGAGGGACGAGTTGATGTTTTATTGGTACCATTTTCGGGCACATGACATTTTTTGATCGCTTTTTATTCTGATTTTTGGGAGGCAGAATGAACAAAAGCCAGCAATTCCTGAATTTCTTTCAGGGGGGGCGTTTATACCATTCCACGTTTGGTAAAATTGATAAAGCAGCTTTATTCCTTGGGTTAATTCGATTATAGCAATACCTCATTTATATTTTTTTATGTTTTGGCGCTTTTACTCAATAAAAACTATTTTATATAAAAAAATAATTGTTTTTGCATCGCTTTATTCTGAGAGCTATAACTTTTCTATTTTTCTGCTGATGACGCTGTATGGTGGCTTTTTTTTGCGTGATAAGATGACATTTTCAGCGGTACCATGATAATTTATATCTGTCTTTTTGATCACATTTTATTGCACTTTTTGTTCGGCAGTATGATGATAAAGCGTTGTTTTTTTGCCTCGTTTTTTTTTTGCAGTGTTCACTGAAGAGGTTAACTAGTGGGATATTTTATAGAGCGGGTCGTTACGGATGCGGCGATTCCAAATATGTGTACTTTTATTGTTGTTTTTTTATTTGCATAAATAAATGGAGTTATTGGAAAATATGTATTCATTTTTTTCTTTATTTGGGGATTTTTTTTTTTACTTTATAACATTGTCCCAGGGTGGGACATCACTATGGTACATCAGATCGCTGATCTGATACTTTGCATAGCACTGTGTCAGATCAGCGATCTGACAGGCAGTGCTGGAGGCTTTCTGGTGCCTGCTCTCTGCAGGCGCCGGCAAGCCACCTCAGCGAAGGACCCGGAAGGAGCCCCGCAGCCATTTTGGATCCGGGGACTCCTTCCAGAACACCAGAACAACGCAATCACATCGCGTTGTTCCGGAGGGAGAGAGCAGTCCCTGCGCGATGCTCCTCTATGTCGCTGTCACTATTGACAGCGGCATCAGAGGGGTTAAATGCCCACGATCGGCGCTAGCGTCGATCGTGGGCATTGCCGAGGGGTGTCAGCTGTCACATACAGCTGACACCCGCACACGATCGCCGCGGTGCTCACTGTGAGACCGCGCAATCGTGCTGCCGTTCTAGTACTCAGTTCCCGCAGAGCAGTACTAGTACGGCACATGTCAGGAAGGGGTTAAATATTTGTCCTAACCTGCCAGACCCAAACATCCAGGGGCTTGCCAATCACTGCTAGAAAGGCAAATCAGAACTTCTGCTTGACTGAAAAAGACTTTCAAAAAATATTTTTCAGACTCTGGAGTTGTGGTACATTGTTCTACTGTTCAGAGACACCTGCACAAATAATGACTTAATGGAAAATTCAGCAGAAGAAAAACACTCCTGTTTCCTCACCATAAAATTCAGCAGCAGAAGTATACAAAAGAATAACAAAGCAAGCCTCATGCATTTTGGAAACAAGTCCTGTAGACTAATGAGGTTAAAATAGAACTCTTCAGCAACAATGATCAAAGGTATGTGTGGAGAAAAATAGAATTAGACTTACCGGTAATTCGGTTTCAAGGAACCTTCCACGACAGCAGTATCGGAGGATGTCTCCCCGCCCTAATAGGGGACAGGAAACAAAGAGGTTAAATACCCCTCCCCTTCCTGCAACCACCAGTGTTTTTTTCTGGACACAGTAGCATGTATAGTTACCACTTAAGTGCAGGAATAATCCAATAAGAATATCAGATAGGGAGGGAAATTAGTGCTATCGTGGAAGGTTCCTAGAAACCGAATTACCGGTAAGTCTAATTCTATTTTCTCCAGTCACTTTCCATGACAGCAGTATCGGAGTAATGCCAACAGCTAATTTCTTAGGGAGGGACAACTGCCTGCACAACATGTCTGCCAAACGATAGGTCCCTATTGAAATTTAGTCTGCAATGCCTAGTGAATGTATGGACTGACGACCAGGTGGTGGCTCTGCATATCTGCTCAGACGATGCATTCCCTCTCTCTGCCCAGGAAGTTGAAACTGAATGGGTGGAGTGGGCTTTCAGCAATGCCAGGGGCGCAAGCTTCTGGGATGAATATGCAAGACAAATAGCCTGTTTGATCTAGTTAGCGATCGTACTTTTAGCTGCTTTTTTGCCTTTATTCCGTCCTGTCAACTGGGCGAATAGGTTTTGGTCTATCTTCCAACCTTCCATCTGTTGGAGTTAGAAAAGGACCACCCTGCGGACATCCAGGGTGTGAAAGGCTTCTTCCTTCAGATTAGAAGGATTTGGACAGAATGAGGGTAAAACGATATCTTGACATCTATGGAAGTCTGAAACCACCTTAGGCATAAAGGAAGGGTCTAGCTTAAGGATTATGCTATCCATGGTTATGGTTAAGTATGGCTCCTGTACTGACAAAGCCTGTAGCTCTCCTATACGTCGCAGTAGTGATTGCTACTAGGAAGACAGTCTTAAGGGTCAGGATTTTTAGGCTGATGGCTGATAAGGTTTCAAAGGGGTCTGGACATTTAGGACAAGGTTCAAATCCCAAGGAGGGGTCTGGACATGGAGCCTAGGGTGAATCCTAGTTGCAGATGTCATGAAACGTCTAACCCAACGGTGGCTTGCTAAATCCTGATCAAAGAAAGAACTAAGTGCCGACACCTGAACCTTTAGGGTACTAGGTGAGATCCCTAGATCCAGTCCCTTCTGGAGAAATTCTAAGATTTGTGCAATATTGGGATAGAATGGATCGGGTTTGTTTGGGAAACACCAGGATGAAAATTTTTCCAAACCTTGCCATAGATGGCATTGGTTATTGGTTTCCTACTTTTTTGTAGGGTCTGAATTACGTCATCTGAGAGACCTCTGGCTCTCAGAATCTTGGCATCAGTAACCAGGCTGCCAGTTTCAACTTGTGCAAGTCTGGGTGTAGTAGGGGTCCCTGCTGAAGAAGGTCGACTATCTGGGATAGAAGTATTGGGACTTCTAGAGACATGTGTGTCAATGCACCATACCAGTTTCTTCCTGGCCACATCGGTGCTACCAGAATCATCGTGACTCGGTCTGCCCGGATCTTTTGAAGTGTTCTTGGTAACATAGGAATTGGCGGAAAGGCGTATGCCAGAGCAAACTTCCAAGGATGAGAGAAAGCATCCAGTCCCTGCGCTTCGCTTGAGGGATTGAGGGAGAAGAAAGTGCTTGACTTCGTGTTCTGACTATTGGCAAACAGATCCATGTTGGGACTCCCCATCTCCAGACCAGGGATAGGAATACCTCTTAGTTTAGAGACCATTCTCCAGGATGGAAATCTCTCCTGCTGAGGAACTCCACCTGGGCATTGTCTGATCCCTTCATGTGCACTGCCGTGATGGACAGGAGGTGTTTTTCTGCCCCGTAAAAAATCCTTGCAGCGGTTAATTTCAGGCTGGTGTATTTTGTGCCTCACTGGTGTCGGAGGTAGGCCACTGTAGTCGTGTTGTCAGACATTACAAATACATAGTGACCTTGGATGAGGATAGATGCGGCTTTTAGTGACTCCTCCACCGCTTTTAGTTCTCTCAGATTTGAGGAGCTGTACCTGATGTTTGGGGGCCAAAACCTCTGGAAGTGGGAACCTTCTACTATAGCACCCCAGCCTCTCTGGCTTGCATCCATTGTGAGCACCTTCAGAGGAAGTTGATCCCAGCTGACTCCCTGTTGAAGGTTCTGGGAGTTCAGCCACCATGAAAGGGAGGATTTTACGTGAGTGGGGAGAGAAATCCTCCTGGTTAATGCATTCTGGCATCCTTTTGAATGCATCAGGATGTGCCCAGAAAAAACACTGGTGGTTGCAGGAAGGGGAGGGGTATTTAACCTCTTTGTTTCCTGTCCCCTATTAGGGCAGGGAGACATCCTCTGATACTGCTGTCGTGGAAGGCGACTGGAGAAAAAAGGCATAGAATTTTAAGAAAACAACATTTCCAACCATTAAGCATGGTGGTGGATCCATCATGCTTTGGGGTTGTGTTGCAGCTAATGGCACGGAGAACATTTCATGGGTAGAGTGAAGAATGAAGTCAATAAAATTTCAACAAATTCTTAATGCAAACATAACACCATCTGTAAAAAAAAGATGAGGTTAAAGAGAGAATGGCTTCTATAAATGGATAATGATCCTAAACACATGTCAAAATCCACAATAAACAACCTCAAAAAGTGCAAGCTGAAGGTTTTACAATGGCCCTCACAGTCCCCTAACCTGAACAGAATTAAAAATCTGTGGCTAGACCTCAAAATAGCAGTGCATGCAAGATGACCCAGGAATCTCACAGAACTGGAAGAATTTTCTAAGGACAAATGAATGAAAATCCCTCAAACAAGAATTGAAAGGTAATAACCATGCAAGGTGCTCAAACTTTTGCATCCACCCATTTTCTAGTAGTAATCATCCATTACAACGGATCCAGCAGCAATCCATTTAGAAGGAAAGTAAAAGTTGTGCAGACAAAACAGTCAGTTTTTAAAAAACTTATTTGAGCTGGATCTGTTTTTATTTTTTTTTTATTTATTTTTTTATTACATTGAAGGCTATGAAAAACAGATCAGTTAAATAGTCATCTGTTTCCTCCCATCTGAAATGGATCCAGTATGCAAAAAAATGGATCCTTTTCAAATGACAGAAAAATGGATGAATTAACCACCAGTTCATTTCCATAGACTTGAATGTTTACACAAAAACTGATTCAGTGAATTCAGTTTTTTTCTGTTATACATAGCAGTGCCGCTTCAATGCTTTGTGTAACATAAGTGATTAAACTAATACAGCTTCAAGTCTTCAAAAGGGGACTGTTATATTCAGTAAAAAGTGAAAAAGTTTTAAAAGAAGAAAACAAACAAACAAACAAAAAAAAAAACAGCACAAAGTTCAAATCGCCCCTTTTGCCTAATTAAAAATAAAGTCAAAATCTAATATATCAAAATATAAAGTAAATTGATCTAATCGGTAAACTGTGTCATGAGAAAGAAAATCAAAACGCCAAAATTCTGTCTGAGCAGAACCACTTAGAGGGGTCAAGGGTTGGGACCTGACCTTGCTTGGCAAACCATTTGATCAATCAAATGGAATTTTTGCAGATTAGTATGAAACACGGTGAACTTGTCATAATTCACTCAGGCAGAACTTATAAAGTAGCCGATCTAGTCATAGGGCACGTACAGAGTGCAGGAAATACTACTGGACTGTACCATAAATAGCAGATATTATGATGACTCATGTATAGGACTGTAGAGAAAGAATACATACAGTAACATGTTATGGTCTTACAAATCTAAAGGCTTATTTATAACTCTCAATTCAATATTAGTTAACAGTAGATTTAGGTGGTAGTGCCAT
Organism: Ranitomeya variabilis; assembly: GCF_051348905.1. Classification (NCBI taxonomy): domain Eukaryota; kingdom Metazoa; phylum Chordata; class Amphibia; order Anura; family Dendrobatidae; genus Ranitomeya; species Ranitomeya variabilis. The sequence goes on along the minus strand of NC_135235.1, from coordinate 274,409,637 downwards.
GGCACTTTTATTTTGTGCTCTTTAAAGAAAAGGACCCGAGGTTTCTATTTTAATGTTTTTAATCAACTTCAATAAAGAATCAGTTTTTCTCATATCCTGGATGGTTGTGCCAATGACCTTCTCCCTTTTTCTACCATTTCGTCAAGGGATCACCAGTGGATGCCGCACCTTGGGGAGGAACTCCAGTTTGAAGCTCTGATTTCGATCTACAACGTGGTAAGCTCCACAATCTCTCTCCCTCCTCCCCCAATTTTCTACATGGACATATAGATATACACAGTTCTGCTACATGCACTTATAGACACACACATTATTCATTACCACATCCTGCAGTTTCTGATCAGGACCTGTATGGAGGCTGCAGTGGCAGAGCATTTGTAAGACCTTCCACTTAATTACCTCAAGCACCTTTTAAGTCATATGATCAATCACATGACCTGAAAGGGCCTAGAATTACTCATGCAGAGGTCCTGCCGGTGCACAGTTCCTGCAGCCTCCGTTTATTTATTTATGGTAGTTTCCTCTTCTGTTCTGCATCTATCACATAGATTAGTTTGGGGTAGGAGAAGAGAGAGCAGTTCTCTCTATGACAGTGAAGGATGTGGTGTCAGTGTTCGCCTCCATCACAGGAAACTGCCTCCGGACTATAAGACGCAAACACTTTTTAGCAAGAGATTTTCTTGCCAAAAAAATGTGTCTTATAGTCAGAAAAACATGGTACTTTGTCATTTGCATTACACTGAGAAATAATAATAAACAGAAGGAAAAAAAGAATGTGCCAGTTACTCAGCCCTGATCTCTGCAGCTATATTGTAGTATGGAGCAGAGCTGACTATAATTACAAACACTTCTAGATCTCCTATTATTGCAATTAGTATGGAGGGAGAGCAGCACAGCGTAGCTGACTATAATTACAAACACTTCCCGATCTCCTATTATTGCAATTAGTATGGAGGGAGAGCAGCACAGTGTAGCTGAATGTAATTACAAACACTTCCAGATCTCATATTATTGCAATTAGTATGGAGGGAGAGCAGCACAGCGTAGCTGAATGTAATTACAAACACTTCCAGATCTCCTATTTTTGCAATTAGTATGGAGGAAGGGCAGCACAGCGTAGCTGAATGTAATTACAAACACTTCCAGATCTCCTCTTACTGCAATTAGTATGGAGGAAGGGCGGCACAGTGTAGCTGAATGTAATTACAAACACTTCCAGATCTCCTCTTACTGCAATTAGTATGGAGAAAGGGCGGCACAGTGTAGCTGAATGTAATTATAAACAATTCCAGATCTTCCCTTACGATATTACCTGTGTGGGGGGAAGGAGAATATGGCAGAGCTGAGTGTGATTACAAACACTTCCAGATTTTCTCTTATGACAGTCAGTGAGAGGAGATCTGAGTTTAAAGACACTCAACTCTGATCAATACTACACATTGGTTGCATAGATCAGGGCTGAGAGCAGAGCCTGTTCTGTTTTCCCCCTGCATGACACCTCCTACTTAAGATTGGTCAGTGTGATGCAGGGAACAAAGGACATGCCTCTCTGGTAACATCCAGTTGGGCTCATCATAAATTATAACCTAATTCTTACAAGCTAATATCTCCACAATGGTTATGAGAAATAGAAAAAAATACTACGTTTCCTTAAAGGGAACCTGTCACCCCGTTTTTTCCGTATGAGATAAAAATACTGTTAAATAGGGCCTGAGCTGTGCATTACAATAGTGTATTTTGTGGACCCCAATTCCCCACCTATGCTGCCGAAATACGTTACCAAAGTAGCCGTTTTCGCCTGTCAATCAGGCTGGTCTGGTCAGATGGGCGTGGTGTCTTCCCCCAGATCTTGCTTATTTTTCCGTTGGTGGCGTAGTGGTTTGCACATGTCCAAGTCCAGAATCCACTGCACAGGGGAGGGAAAAGAGCGCGATCTGCGCTATTCCCCTGGTGATCGGTGGGGGCGGCCATCTCTGCTTCAGGAAAATGGCCACCGCGATCTCCATCTGCGCACGCGCGGCATCCCGCGGCCATTTTCCTGAAGCCCCAGGCAGCAGAGCGCTCCATCTGCGCACGCGCGGCCACAGGAAGATGGCCGCCCCCACCAACCAGACTGGGTCTGGCTTGGTTATTGAAATGAGCAGATGGTCTGCCCTTTTCACACATTTTACTGCTTTATACATGCAGAATTGTCTCTTCAGAAAGGAAGAGGACTAGAACTCTAGCACCACCAATTGAAAATAGCAGTCCTACAAGTCAATAAATGACTTTTTAACGAGCCTTGCAATATGACTTAGGATAAATGCCAAACCAGAATCTCAGTTTGCAGACACGTGTTTTGGGTGTTGTCCGTCATTAGGGCAAAGTATGAGATCTGACTAGGCTAGGTGAGAGGCTCTGGATTGGAGTTAAAGGTGTAACGTTTCTCCTTATGGAGAGAGACAAGCCAAGCCTGGCATGTCAGAATCAGGAGACGTATAAGCCATGCATGATCCTCTAGGAAATTAAATATGCAAATTCCCTTATCGGAGAGGAAGAGGACTTGAATGCTAGCATCACCTATTAGAAGCAGTGATCCTAAAAGTCAATATTGACTCTTTAACAAGCCTTGCAATATGACTTAGGATAAAAGCAAGGGAAAAGCATTGAAGGCTTAAAAGTCTCCTCACCCTGACATGCCAGGCTTAAGGTACCATTACACTAAACGACTTACCAACGATCACGACCAGCGATACGACCTGGCCGTGATCGTTGGTAAGTCGTGTGGTCGCTGGGGAGCTGTCACACAGACAGCTCTCTCCAGCGACCAACGATCAGGGGAACGACTTCGGCATCGTTGAAACTGTCTTCAACAATGCCAAAGTTCCCGGGTAACCAGGGTAAACATCGGGTTACTAAGCGCAGGGCCGCGCTTAGTAACCCGATATTTACCCTGGTTACCATTGTAAAAGTTAAAAAAAAAAAAACACTACATACTCACATTCCGATGTCTGTCACGTCCCCCGGCGTCAGCTTCCCGCACTGACTGTGTCAGCGCTGGCCGTAAAGCAGAGCACAGTGGTGACGTCACCGCTGTGCTCTTCTTTACGGCCGGCACTGACAGTCAGTGCAGGGAAGCTGACGACGGGGGACGTGACAGACATCGGAATGTGAGTATGTAGTGTTTTTTTTTTTTTACTTTTACAATGGTAACCAGGGTAAATATTGGGTCACTAAGCGCAGCCCTGCGCTTAGTCACCCGATATTTACCCTGGTTACAAGTGAACACATCGCTGGATCGGTGTCACACACGCCGATCCAGCCATGACAGCGGGTGATCAGCGACCAAAAAAAGGTCCTGATCATTCCCTACGACCAACGATCTCCCAGCAGGGGCCTGATCGTTGGTCGCTGTCACACATAACGAGATTGTTAGCGGGATCGTTGCTACGTCACAAAAAAGCGTGACGTTGCAACGATATCTTTAACGAAATCGTTATGTGTGAAGGTACCTTTAGCTTGTCACTCTCCACAAGGAGAAACGTTACCCCTTAGACTCCAATGATTTGGACACAAACCCTAATGGGACTTGCTGAGATTGGAGTTTGTATGTGAATTTGGGCACTTTTCAGACCTGAAGTATATTAGCAAGTTAGAAATCTCATGAATTTGAGGGCATTTAACTACTATTTTTTTTTTTTTAACATGTACAAGCCCTTTAATTAAATGGGTGTAGTAAAGAACATAACCAAACAATCCAGTAAGGAAAATAATTACAAAGTACACAATCACTTGACAGACACACGGTAACCCCGCGCTTTTCACAGCTGTTTGATATGTAAGTACAGCTTGACCCGATACCAGAGTGGTTTTCATTTTGCATGCATAAGACTTTCCATGCCTAGCAATGTTGCGGTTGTAATTATCTCTAATAGCAGGTACAAACCTCCACTGGGAATTACACGTCTATAGTTAATTGGTTCTGACTTCCAACACTTTAAAAACATCAACATTTAGTTGGCAAATACCGAATCCTCAGGGATGGCTGCCACGGAAAGTTTTATGCATGATTGGAAATTTGATTTGCATACACAAAATGCTTGATACAGTTTGCATAAGGGCACTTTCTAAACTGGTTATGCCTTAAGAATGCATCTATTCCAGAGAAAAAGTTATTATCACAAGTCATTGCTCGATTTATATGCAAAAGCAATTCGGAAAGTAAGCAAAGAGTTCTGATGGGAAGCGTTAACTTCCGACCATATCCAGCTCAACACAAGTGAATTGTTATTAAAGCAAATCCGTTCCCCCTATGGAAAATTATGTATTGCTGTCTTTAGACAATTTTATATTTGTTCTGTTGGAAATGAGGATAGATTTCCATTTACTCTCATTTTCATTTTTAGATGAAAGTTAGATATTACGTATCTTTCAACTACTTGGATGGTAACTCCATTTACCTTTGTGCAGTTACTTGTAGTAACAATATTATCATAAGACATGGTGCAATGCAGATAAGATGATCCCCAAATATGAGCTTTTGCTGTAATCATAGGCCTTGTTGACTTATCTCCAAATGTAACATTTATGGTTGTGGTCAAAAAGTTAAATTTTGGTCTCATCACTCCAAATTACCTTGTTCCAGAAGTTTTGAGGCTTGTCTTTGTGCTGTTTTGCGTATTGTAGGTGAGATACTTTGTGGCATTTCTGCAGTAATGGCTTTCTTCCTGCGACTCGACCATGCAGCTCATTTTTCTTCAAGCGCCTCCTTATTGTGCATCTTGAAACAGCCACACCGCTAGTTTTCAGAGAGTCCTGTATATCAGCTGATGTTATTTGTGGGAATTTTCCTGGCAGTTGTGGACGACATTTTTGTTGGTCTACCTGACCGTGGTTTTGCTTTTACAGAGCCCCTGATTTTCCATGTGTTAATCACAGTTTGAACCATGCTGACTGACTTTATCAATTCCTTGGAAATCTTTTTGTATCCCTTTCCTGTTTTGACAATTCTTTTGCTTTCCCCATGACTCACAATCCAGAAATGTCGGTGGCTGGATGAAAGATGCAAGAGTCTGTCTGGATCCCAGAAACTCACTCAGCTTTTATGCACACACTGATTACAAGCAAACAGGTCACAGGTGAGGATGTTACTTTTCGTAGCCATTCAAACCCATTTGTGTCAACTTCTGTGCATGTTATCAGGCCCAAATCACCAGGGTATGTGGACTTTTTATCAGGGTCATTTGGATGTTTTGGGTTATCATTATGATTTAAGAAGAGAAAAAACACAGTAGTTTAACAATAAATGGCTTTACCCAACCACTAACCATGAGTGGAGAAAAAGTTTTGGTGTTATGATTCATATTCTCTTAAAAAAGGCCAAGAAAGCAAACATTTTGCCGGGGTATGTAAACTTTTGAGCACAATTGTATATGTTATGTTCAGTTTAACATGAAATATTTAGTGAAAATTACTCTTTAAAATTGGAACATTGGCAAAGGATATATAAATAATTTATACGTTAAGAAAAATAAATTTTTTAATGATCAAACTGTCAAAATTGTATTAGAACTCGATAGGAGCTTGAATTCTATGTCTTCTGGAAAGAACTGTATGACTCTTACACAGGGGAGGCCAAAAGGAATGGTTAAGGTCACCTCAAGTATATAATATCTTCCTTTAGTAGCATTTAAAGGCTTAGCAATGTCTAAGGCTAGCTTCCTACCACATCCAACATTGTGGTCCCGCTAGAATCTCATTACTGCTCATGGAATAATTTTTAATGAGACTTTTACTAAACCCCTTTAGGGAAGAATTATATTCAACAACCATTTTCTTCTCAGGAAGTCATGGTTTGTTCTTACATGGAAACTTTAACCACCTTTTATACAATAGTAGCTGGAAGTCTGTAAATGGTAAATTTCTAGTCACTCAAAGAATAACACAATTTGACTAACTATGTTAATTTACAAGAGAGACGAAACGGCAATGCAAAACAACAGCCAATGACCTATTTCAGCCATCATGGACCAGTACAAGCAACATGTCTTTACTTACTGATGCGGAATAGGCAGCAACGCTTATAAACATATAGTATTTCCATATATTCTATGCCTGCACTGCATTGAGCAGGTGGTTGGACACAATGACTCTTGAGGTCCTTTCCAACTCTAACATTCTATGATATGCACCATATGTAAATGGGATATCTTTTCATGACATCCACTAATATTTAACAAGCAAAGTAATTAATTCCTGGAATTGTCATGTAAGATGGGCTTTTAATAAAGGTTAATCTGACAAAGGCAACCCGCTTTTATATAGGGATTGGCCCAGAAGTTGGTCTAGAAGTTAGTTCACCACTGGACTGGTTTCAGTGACCATAGAGATAACAATTTATGGTCGTGGGTTAAAGATGGCAGACATGTGGTGAAAGTCACATCAGGCCATACTGTACTGTACATTGAAGTGAGTAACCCACCATTCTAAGCAGTGGCCATATATGTAATGCATGGACTGACCTGGCAGATTTCCCTTAGGCATTATATCCAAATAGGACATATGGACAGGGAATAAAGTAAAAAAGAAAGCCTTTTCTGTGATATATGGTGAAGAGAAGAGGGACCTGCTTCAAATAAAGTGCCACTGAATTTTAATGGCTGGACCCCAGTTTTTGCATGGTTCAAAATCACCCGCCATTAGTCTAAGTGAATTGTTAACCAAGAAAGCAAAGACTTGTCACTGGAGCACATTTATTACAGTCACAATTCTCCTACAGCTAAAACTTTCTTTAGATGTTATAAAATATGAATATAAGTAGAAGTTGGTGAGATTGAGTCTTAGTCAACAGAAGAGTGGGTTTCTAGAATAATAGAATAGTTTTAGCAATTTTTGTGATTCAGGAAAAGAACCAGGTAAACACATGTACGGTACCGTGGGTTTGGATGAATGGTCACTATCCATGGACAGGTTAAGTCCCCTGGCTAAAGAAAAGAACTCAAGATAAAGATCATTCCAATTGGATGCCCAGTTAGGTAATTGGAATTCTAGACATTTTCTAGCTTCACAATTAGAGGTGAGTGGTCAATCCACAGAGGATTAGGTCAAATTTCCTGAAACTTGTGGTCCCTTGCAAATGGTTCATGTAAATGTAGCTAGAAATAAAGATTTATCAACCTACTTGTAATCGTATTTGCAATTCAAGGTAAGTTGGCAGAATATTTCTAAATGAGCATTATTTAAAAAGTAACTTTCACATGAAAGGTAACAGAAAACCAGACTGATCACCACAATGAATGTGAAATTAGTTCGTGAACGGTATGACCTTAAAAATGTTTTGCTTACTAAAGGCAAAGTTTAACCTTGATTTTTAATTATTAAAGTTGAACAGTTTGCGAATTTTGCTTAGTTGAGAACTAAAGGAATTATAATGAATATTTAACTGAAATAGAATTTCTAAAATGGCCTTTAGCCAAAAACTTTAGAAAATTCAATATTTATGTTAAAAGATTAATTATTACCCTTGTAAAAAGTAGTCTCAGATGGACGTTTCTGGAGGTAGTTTTGGGGTTAGTAATGTTTTGTTGAAATTCCATCATTGCTCATTAATTTTTATATTTTTTCCCATAGGCATTTCTATGGGATTTGAAAAATACTAGTAATAGCTTTGTGGAGTTGTACTTTGAAACATGTTAAGAATAAACTGCACTTACACTACAATACTCAGATCTCCCTGGATATTTTTATTGAATACTGGCAGCGTAGCATATCCACATATCCTTCACTTGTTCTCTACGTTAGATGCCCCAACTCAAGGAGAAGGAGCAGATAGAACCATGTATTGAGCCATCATGAGAGTTGTGATTTAGCACAACCCAAAAAGGAGAGCAGAACTACATCACCTATAAACGCTGTTGTCTGGATAAAACCCTATTTGCTTGTTTTGTCCACCATGCTTCCTATCAAGTTAATAAATTCTAACAGGTTCAATGCCACAGAATTGGAGGCTAGAGTCAGGAACAAGGATAAGGGAACACTATATGCACATGGGTAAAAAAAAAAAAGACTGCTTAAGCTACAGGAAACAGTCATTGAAAATGGTGCATTCTCTAAATGGGACAAGGTCCGTAGTATAGCCACAAGGATCATTACTGAGAGTAGTGGGGGCCATAAGGATCAGTATTGTGAACAGTGGGGGAAACACGATTAACTATTGGGAACAGTGGGGCCATAAGGATCAGTACTGGGAGCAGTGGGTGCCACAAGGATCAGTACTGGGAGCAGTGGGAGTTTAAGATTCACTACTGAGAGTGGTGGGGGCCACAAGAATCAGTACTGGGAACAGTGGGAGCTATAACGGTAAGTGCTGGGAGCCATAATGATCAAAGCTGGGAGCACTGGAGGCCATAAGGATAATTACTGGGAGCAGTGGGGCCACAAGGATCAGTATTACACCCAATTTTTTTAACGTCTTTATTAATGACCTTGTGGATGGGATTGAGTGTAAATTGTCAGTCTTTACTAATGACACCAAACTAAGTAGGATAATAAAAAAGTCAACTTAACAGTACATTATCAGTGAATGATCTGGATAAGAAGTCTGCTTGATCAAACACATGGCAGATGAGGTTTAATGTTAATTGTAGAGTAATGCAACTCGAAGTCATCTTATTGCTCCACATACATTTAATGGAAATATACTTGGGATTACAGAAAAGGAGAAGAACTTTCAGATTCTGGTTACAAGCAAGCTGAGCAGCAGTACTCAATATCAAGGAGCAGCCGCAAAAGCAAACAAGATATCAAAGTTGGTAACTAGATTATTATATGGGAATAAATCTCTCACATAGGATGAGATGTCGGAAAAGTTGGACTTGTTTAGCTTGGAAAAGAGATGCCTCAGAGGAGATCTCATTTATATGTATAAATATGGATGTGGGTTATAAATAATTTAATTATAGAGAACGTATAACTGATGAAGAAGGCTGAAGTTGATAGATCAATGTCTTTTTTTCAGCCTATAACTACTGTAGGTTAATAAGCTCACTGATATTGCTGGTAAAACTCCATATACAAATGTTCTAAAACTTCTTAGCCAGCTAGTCTTTACCCACTAGCTAAGAGACATCTGAAAATTAGATATTTTTTAAGTCACTTAAAACTTTGAGGTGTCATTGAATTTTTCTAGCTAATGATAGAACTGTGCTTCGCCACATCTCCAATGTCATAGTTATGTCTTAGTAATGATTTTGTAGATTGGAATTCATCATCTTCCTGTACTGAAGTCGGAACATGATGAGGAAAAAGCATTGTGTCGGAATTGTTTCTGAGGAGGCATTTGGCACAGGCTGCTTGCATTTGGATGATCCTCATTATACCTGCTGTCTATTTATTATGATTAGCTGATCCAGAATCGACTAAGAAATAAGTATTGTTTTTTTGTATTATGTGCTTGACAAAAGGAAGTTCAGCTAAAGCACAGCGATTCATCTTTTATTAAATGGTTACCATTAAAATGTGAAAACAATGATGCAATGAATAATGATTTTGTCTAATCAATATTGAAGTGTATTCAATAAAATAAATAACTACATGTCTCCTTATGAAAAGAATGGAACATAGAAATGTAGTCTTCACTATTGTGTAAATGCAATTTAAACTACAATGGCATGAGAAAAAAATAGCAATTTGCAAAATACACAAAATATTTCCAGGTGTTATCCATATATTTCACCCACAAATTCAAGGATAATAACTTTAAATCTGGAATCTATTATGAATTAAAGAGAAGAACTTGTTGGTATGCTCTGCAAATAAATACTGTAGTTTAGTTATCACAGATGAGTGAATGTTTTGAAACAAAGATTTTGCAGCTGCACCAAATTTTTCACAAATACTGCAATGCATCCAATTGCCCTAGAATCTATATATATATATATATATATATATATATATATATATGAGGCATTGTGATTACTCGCTAATCCCGCCCCTGCACAGTAGCTCCGCCCCACCACATCACCACACACAATCCCACCCCTACCACATTATCACACACAATCCCACCCCCCACCACATCACCGCACACAATCCCGCCCCCGAACATATTACCACACACAATCCTGCCCCACCACATTACCACACACAATCCTGCCCCCCACCACACCACCACACACGATCCCGCCCCCCACCACCACACACAATCCCGCCCCCCACCACTTTACCACACACAATCCCGCCCCCCCACCACATCACCACACACAATCCCACCCCCTACCACATCACTACACACAATCCCCCCCACATCACCACACATAATCCCGCCCCCCTACCACATCATCACATAATCCCGCCCCCCACCACATCACCACACATAATCCCGCCCCCCTACCACATCACCACATAATCCCGCCCCCTCAACACATTACCACACATAATCCCGCCCCCCCACCACAATACCACAGAATCTCGCCCCCACCACATTACCACATATAATCCCACCCCCCTACATTACCACACGAGGTTCTGTCCCCACACATTACCATACGAGGCTCCGTTCCCCCACATTACCACATGAGGCTCCGTTCCCCACACATTACCACATGAGGCTCCGTTCCCCACACATTACCACATGAGGCTCCATTCCCCCACATTACCACAAGAGGCTCCATCCCCCCACATTACCACACGAGGCTCCGTTCCCCCACATCACCACACGAGGCTCCGTCCCCCCACATTACCACATGAGGCTCCGTCCCCCCACATTACCATATGAGGCTCCGTTCCTCCACATTACCACACGAGGCTCCGTCCCCACACTTTACCACATGAGGCTCCATCCCCCCACATTACCACACGAGGCTCTGTCACCACACATTACCACACGAGGCTCCGTCCCCACACACTACCACATGAGGCTCCTGAGCGTGCCGAGCATTAGCTGGCTGGAAACAGCTAGTAACACATATAGCATCTCCTAGAACTGTATCCAGCCTTTTCTGTAAAGCTTTTTAGGACAGGTACAGCCTTAGTAATGTCAAGTTGACCTCAATATATTATACATTTTGACAAAGTCACTGGTAAAGTATTGGAGGGGAGATATGTGTCACTATGCTTAATGGCATCAGTGATGTGAAACCCAGAGTATTTTCCTCCAGCACATTAAATGCTGTGAGGGGTTAAGCAAATTTTCATGAAGGACTAGCTTTCATGTGGACATCCATAGAGTGGGTGGGAGGATGTCCACCTTATCTCCACCCCAGGATGTGGTCTGGGGCTTAAATAGCTGGGTTCCAGAGACAGTCTTTGTTCAGCAAGACAGGAGAGAGGATCTCCAGTGGTTTTGTGTCCTGAGGAGGAAAGACTGAACCAGCATTTTGTTTTCTATGTTGCTTTGCTATTTTTGCCTGAAGGGCTGTGTTTACTTTCCCCTTCTGGTAGGTTTATGCCTCCATATAATAAACCAACCGAAGACTTAAAGAGACAGTGTTCCGGTTTTCTACCTCCGTGTACCGCCATATGAGTTGTACTACCACAACATAGATATGGGTACAGTATATGGGAACTCACCATTTGTGTCCAACAGTCTGTTTAATAACACACTGCAATTTTTATGGTTTTATAATGTATAATCCATAAGTCCATCAATGATCCTTTCAATGAGTAAATGCATGCTGTGCCATTGTTTATACACATCCAACATGTACTATAAAAGCCATGACTTTTTGCCAAGTGGTTGTTCAATAATTACCACTGACAGTAGCTGTTAATTTAATGATTGGAAAATGTAGAAGCTATAGCTTTTTAATAAGCCCTCCAAATATCATCCCTTTCTGGGGATCAGCAACAGTTTAGTTGTTAAAAAAAACAAGGAAGAAACAATGGCTTTTTAACATGATGTTCAAAAATTATCCCTTTTTTAAGCTTTTTCAGGTTTATTTGCTCAGTGCAGGGTAGGGTTTCCAACAGCGGTTCGTTATAGCTACAGAACACAATGGAAAGGCGGGAAATGTGTAGCTGTCTATTGGCAGTGGCAGTAGCACATTGTAGAATTTGATGGGACAGGCAAGGAAATGTTTGTATGTGTAGGGCCAGCACCAGCAATCGAAGCAGCCGTACCACAATAAAGTTGTAACACACAATGCACAGGCAGAAAATGCTGGAGATTTTTGGCTGTATAGTGACTTCAGCACTCATGGCAGCAGAACAGTATAAGGAGCAACAAACAGGCATGCAGATACTATGGCCAATCTAATTATTGGCATCAGCTGCAGGTAAACGAAAATCAACTGATCCCTCATTGGTTCTCTTTCCTCACCCGCTGTGGAGACAATTGGTCATCAGAAATGGTCATCATTATCATCCCCAATTTCCCATTTACTGTCCTCCTTATTCACTGCCTATGCATAGGATAACTTGATGTCCCTCTCCTTTTTTTCCTGATGGTCTCTGATAGCCACAGCAGGAGTTAAGGCTAGGTTCACATTGCGTTAGGGCAATCCGTTTAGCGCTAGCGCTAGCGGATTGCGCTAACGCAATGTATTTGTAGGGGCCGCGTTTAGGGGTCGCGCTAACGTCCCCGCTCTTGCAGATCCCCGATCTGCGAGAGCGGGGAACGGACCTCGGGCGCGCCGCAGACGCTGCAAGCAGCGTCCGAGGCGCGCTACAAAAGAACGGCACATCGCTAGCACGAGCCGAAAAAGGCACGCGCTAGCGAGGTGCTTCAGGCAGAAACAACATTGCTGTCAATGGGTGCGCTAACGGACCCGTTGCGCGGCGTTAATTGCGACATTTTCGCCGTGCAACGCTGTCCATTAGCTATCACCCAATAACGCAATGTGAACCTAGCCCAAGAGAAAGGTGGCACCTTCTTTAGATGGATTAAGTCAGTGTATAAGAAGAGTGTGAAGAGCATCAGAGTAAACATTCAAATCTGATATATGACAGGTGCGTACATATCTGAGGAAAGCTCCTGCCAGAGCCAAAAATCAGTTATCTGCATTTTGTCTTCCATAAAGTATTACATCTGGAATAATCATCTACTTGTAATTATTTAACTTTTTTTCAGGGCAATTAGAGGCTTTGTAAAAAAAAAAAATCAATTTTGGAGAAATTGAATTTCTAGCTAAATTTGGTGAATTTAGGAGATTTAAATTACAAAAAAGATTTGTTAACCTCTCTATGAGTGTCTATTTGATATCAGAAATGGGAAGAAATGTGGATGTTCTGCGTTGATAAATCACTGAAAATCTAGACGTATTAATAATTTTGGTTTTATTCAATGCGTTTCATAGTACAAAAGACCATCAGGAAATACCACAAAAAATGCCTTATTTGAGCTATGTCTGGTGAGTGCAATCATATTGTATTGACCACGTATATCCCAGATAAGACACTATTTTTGCGCTATTTTCCTCCTACAGCTTTTATATGAGTGTCTATTTGAAAACACCTAGTAGTTATGATATGAATTACAGCTTGCTGATGGTTTTGCTAGCATGTCTCAAGAATGTATTAAACTTGTGCTGTGAAAAATTAAACTACTTAAAAATACCTTAAAAATATATGGAACCCAGCTGGATTTGTCCATTTACCAGGAGCGCAGGTAGAAGTTCTGTTGGAAATTACTGTGCATCATAGCTTTGAGCTATGAATCTCAGGGGCGGATTATAATAGGGTCAATCTGGGCGGTAGCCCAGGGCCCAGTGGTGTCAGGGGGCCCTGGGCTACCGCTCAGATTGCCTGCCGCCATCAGGGCATTGCTGCCCTGACTGGCGTATGGGCCCGGTGGGCAGAGAGGGGGCCCGCATCGGGCCCCGTCTCATTTGCTCACCGGGCCCCTACCGGCACTGCGGCAGTTTCACCTATTGATGTGCGGGCGCACGGCCACACGTCAATAGTTAACAACAGCCGTCAGCCAATTGGAGGCTGGCAGCTGAAGTCAGCCGCAGGCGCAGCGCACACGTCGCCGGCGTCTGACGTCATTGTCAGTTGCCGGCGAGTGCCCACTGCTGGATGGAGCTTTGTCGCTGGAGCACAGGTCAGGTGAGAACTCTTTTTTTTTCCCGAATGCCAGAATGCTGGACACTGTCTGGGGGCAATATGCTGGACACACTGGGGGCAATGCTGGACACACTGGGGCAGATTGCTGGACACACTGGGGGCAATGCAGGAGACACTGGGGCAGATTCTGGACACACTGGGGCAATATGCTGGAGTCAGACACTGGGACAGATTGCTGGACACACTGGGGCAATATGCTGGACATACTGGGGCAGATTGCTGGACACACTGGGGGCAATGCTGGAGACACTGGGGCAGATTGCTGGACACACTGGGGGCAATATGCTGGAGTCAGACACTGGGGCAGATTGCTGGACATACTGGGGCAGATTGCTGGACACACTGGGGATAATATGCTGGACACACTGGGGCAGATTGCTGGACACACTGGGGGCAATATTGGAAACACTGGGGCAGATTGCTGGACACACTGGGGGCAATGCTGGAGATGCTGGGGCAGATTGCTAAACACACTGGGGCAATATGCTGCAGCCAGACACTGGGGCAGATTGCTGGACATACTGGGGCAGATTGCTGGACACACTGGGGGTAATATGCTGGACATACTGGGGCAGATTGCTGGACACACTGGGGATAATATGCTGGACACACTGGGGCAGATTGCTGGACACACTGGGGGCAATGCTGGAGACACTGGGGCAGATTGCTGAACACACTGGGGGCAATATGCTGGAGTCAGACACTGGGGCAGCTTGCTGGACACACTGGTGGGTAATATGCTGGACACACTGGGATTGATTGCTGGACACACTGGGGGCAATATTGGAGACACTGGGGCAGAATGCTGGACACAATGAGGCAATATGCTGGACACATTGGGGGCAACATGCTGGACACACTGGGGTAACATGCTGGACACACTGGGGGCAGAATGCTGGACACACTGGGGGCAGAATGCTGGACACACTGGGGGTGGAGATGCTGGACACACTGGGGGCAGGACTGGAGACATGGGGCAGAATGAAAGACATGGGGCAGGATTGGAGACCGATTATGCAGGATCATGGGGCAGGATGGATACGATGGAGACTGATGGGGCAGGATGGGGAGATCATATGGGGCAGGATGGATACTCATGAGGGCAGGATGGGAGAACATATGGCTGGAGCCAGGAATGAGATACATGGGGCCAGGATGGGGGGATATTATTATTACCATAGGGGCTAATTAAGGGATATTATTACTGCAGTGATGTATTTATTTTATTTTTCGAGGATACCATTTTAAATGGGGGGGCGTGTTGTGAATTCCGTTGTCGAACTCCCTCCTGTGGTCGTGAATGGTACTTCGGTGAGTTCTGTCCGTGGACTCCCTCTGGTGGCTGTGAGTGTAGCTGCTGGTTCTGAGATTCCTTCTCCAGCTGCCCTCACTTAGGGCTAGGCTGGATTCTCTATTTAACTCCACTCAGATCGTTATTCCTTGCCAGCTGTCAATGTTCTAGTATTGGTTCAGATCTCTCCTGGATCTTTCTGAGGACCTGTCTACTTCAGCACATGCTAAGTTCCTGCTTGTTCAATTGTTACATATGGTTTTTCTTGCTAAGTCCTAGTCCAGCTTGCTATCATGAAACTACCTGGCTAGCTGGAAGCTCTGGGGGTGCAGAGTGGCACCACCGCATCGTGAGTCGGTGCGGGGGTATTTTTTGCACACTCTGCGTGGTTTTTGTAGCTTTTTGTGTTGACCGCAAAGATCCCTTTTCTATCCTCAATCTGTTTAGTTAGTCTGGCCTCTCTTTGCTAAAACCTATTTCATCCTGTGTTTGTGATTTCCTCTTATCTCACAGTCAATACTTGTGGGGGGCTGCTTTTACCTTTGGGGAAATTTCTCTGAGGCAAGTGAGGCTTTGTTTCCTTTCTTTAGGGGTAGTTAGCTCTTAGGCTGTGAAGAGGCGTCTCGGCAGAGTCAGGCACGCTCCACGGCTATTTCTAGTTGTGTTGATAGGAGTAGGATTTGCGGTCAACAGAGTTCCCATTTCCCCAGAGCTCGTCCTGATTCCGTGTTTAACTATCAGGTCATTCCTGGGGCACCTAACCACCAGGTCCATAACAGTACAGCTGGCCCACAAAGTGTTAATGCATCTCAATAGAGGGAAAAGTTCTGAGACCATTTTTTTTTTCTCTGCAGCGTGTTTTGCCTTTCTTTTCCCCTTAAACTCTGGGTGGTTCAGAACTTAGGTGTGGATATGGACATTCAAGGTCTGTCCTCTAGTGTAGATCAACTCGCTGCAAGGGTGCAAAACATTCAAGATTATGTAGTTCAGAATCCTATGTTGGAGCCTAGAATTCCAATTCCTGATTTGTTTTCTGGGGATAGATCTAAATTTCAGAATTTCAAAAACAATTGTAAACTGTTTCTTGCTCTGAAACCCCGCTCTTCTGGTGACCCTATTCAGCAAGTAAAAATCATTATTTCTTTGTTGCGTGGTGACCCTCAAGACTGGGCATTCGCCCTGGCGCCAGGAGATCCTGCATTGCGTAATGTAGATGCGTTTTTTCTGGCGCTGGGTTTGCTTTATGATAAACCGAATTCTGTGGATCAGGCAGAGAAAATTTTGCTGGCTTTGTGTCAGGGTCAGGATGAAGTGGAGGTATATTGCCAGAAGTTCAGAAAGTGGTCTGTGCTTACTCAGTGGAATGAGTGTGCCCTGGCAGCAATTTTCAGAAAGGGTCTTTCTGAAGCCCTTAAGGATGTTATGGTGGGGTTCCCCACGCCTGCTGGTCTGAATGAATCAATGTCCTTGGCCATACAGATCGATCGGCGCTTACGGGAGCGCAAAACTGTGCACCATTTGGCGGTATCCTCTGAGCAGAGGCCTGAGCCTATGCAATGTGATAGGACTTTGACCAGAGCTGAACGGCAAGAACATAGACGTCAGAATGGGCTGTGTTTTTACTGTGGTGACTCCACTCATGCTAGCTCTGATTGTCCTAAGCGCACTAAGCGGTTCGCTAGGTCCGTCACCATTGGTACTGTACAGCCTAAATTTCTTCTGTCCGTTACTCTGATTTGCTCTTTGTCATCCTATTCTGTTATGGCATTTGTGGATTCAGGCGCTGCCCTGAATTTGATGGACTTAGAGTTTGCCAGGCGCTGTGGTTTTTTCTTGGAGCCCTTGCAGCATCCCATTCCTTTGAGGGGAATTGATGCTACGCCTTTGGCCAAGAATAAGCCTCAGTACTGGACCCAGTTGACCATGCGCATGGCTCCTGCGCACCAGGAGGATATTCGCTTTTTGGTGTTGCATAATCTGCATGATGTGGTCGTGTTGGGTTTGCCATGGCTGCAGATCCATAATCCAGTATTGGATTGGAAATCAATGTCGGTGTCCAGTTGGGGTTGTCAAGGGGTACATGGGGATGTTTCATTATTGTCAATTTCTTCCTCCACTCCTTCTGAAGTCCCTGAGTTTTTGTCGGATTACCGGGATGTATTTGATGAGCCCAAGTCTAGTACTCTACCTCCTCATAGGGATTGTGATTGTGCTATTAATTTGATTCCTGGTAGCAAGTTCCCTAAGGGACGACTTTTCAATTTGTCTGTGCCAGAAAACGCCGCTATGCGGAGTTATATAAAGGAGTCCTTGGAGAAAGGGCGTATTCGCCCGTCGTCATCACTATTGGGAGCAGGGTTCTTTTTTGTGGCCAAGAAGGATGGTTCTCTGAGACCTTGTATAGATTACCGCCTTCTTAATAAAATCACGGTCAAATTTCAGTACCCTTTGCCTCTACTGTCTGATTTATTTGCTCGGATTAAGGGGGCTAGTTGGTTCACCAAGATAGACCTTCGAGGGGCGTATAATCTCGTGCATATTAAACAGGGCGATGAATGGAAAACAGCATTTAATACGCCCGAGGGTCATTTTGAGTACCTGGTGATGCCATTCGGCCTTTCTAATGCTCCCTCTGTGTTTCAGTCCTTTATCCATGACATCTTCCGAAAGTATCGGGATAGATTCATGATCGTATATTTGGATGATATTTTGGTCTTTTCGGATGATTGGGAGTCCCATGTGAAGCAGGTCAGAATGGTGTTCCAGGTCCTTCGTGCTAATTCCTTGTTTGTGAAGGGATCTAAGTGTCTCTTTGGAGTTCAGAAGGTTTCCTTTTTGGGCTTCATTTTTTCCCCTTCTATTATCGAGATGGATCCTGTTAAAGTCCAAGCTATTTATGATTGGACTCGGCCTACATCTGTGAAGAGCCTTCAGAAATTTCTGGGCTTTGCCAATTTTTACCGTCGCTTCATCGCTAATTTTTCTAGTGTTAAACTGATTTGACCAAGAAAGGTGCTGATGTGGTGAATTGGTCCTCTGCGGCCATTGAGGCTTTTCAGGAGTTGAAACGTTGTTTCTTTTCGGCTCCTGTGATGTGTCAGCCAGATGTTTCGCTCCCTTTTCAGGTCGAGGTTGATGCTTCTGAAATTGGAGCAGGGGCTGTTTTGTCTCAGAGAAGTTCTGATTGCTCTGTGATGAAGCCATGCGCTTTCTTTTCGAGAAAGTTTTCGTCTGCTGAGCGTAATTATGATGTTGGCAATCAGGAGTTGTTGGCTATGAAGTGGGCATTCGAAGAGTGGCGACATTGGCTTGAAGGAGCCAAGCATCGCGTGGTGGTCTTGACAGATCACAAGAATCTGACTTATCTCGAGTCTGCCAAGCGGTTGAATCCTAGACAGGCTCGTTGGTCACTGTTTTTCTCCCGTTTCAATTTTGTGGTTTTGTACCTTCTGGGTTCTAAGAATGTGAAGGCTGATGCCCTTTCAAGGAGTTTTGTGCCTGATTCTCCTGGGGTTCCTGAGCCGGCTGGTATTCTCAGAGAGGGGGTAGTTCTGTCTGCCATCTCCCCTGATTTGCGGCGGGTGCTGCAGGAGTTCCAGGCTGATAGACCTGACCGTTGTCCAGCGGAGAAACTGTTTGTCCCTGATAGATGGACTAATAGAGTTATCTCTGAGGTTCATTGTTCAGTGTTGGCTGGTCATCCTGGGAATTTTGGTACCAGAGATTTGGTGGCTAGGTCCTTTTGGTGGCCTTCCTTGTCGCGGGATGTGCGTTCTTTTGTGCAGTCTTGTGGGACTTGTGCTCGGGCTAAGCCCTGCTGTTCTCGTGCCAGTGGGTTACTTTTGCCCTTGCCGTTCCCGAAAAGGCCTTGGACGCATGTTTCCATGGATTTTATTTCAGATCTTCCTGTTTCTCAAAGGATGTCGGTCATCTGGGTGGTTTGCGATCGCTTCTCTAAAATGGTCCATTTGGTACCCTTGCCTAAATTGCCTTCTTCCTCTGATTTGGTTCCATTATTTTTCCAACATGTGGTTCGTTTGCATGGCATTCCGGAGAACATCGTGTCTGACAGAGGTTCCCAGTTTGTTTCAAGGTTTTGGCGGTCCTTTTGTGCTAAGATGGGCATTGATTTGTCTTTTTCTTCGGCTTTCCATCCTCAGACAAATGGCCAAACCGAACGAACCAATCAGACTTTGGAAACTTATCTGAGATGCTTTGTTTCTGCGGATCAGGATGATTGGGTGACCTTCTTGCCATTAGCTGAGTTCGCCCTTAACAATCGGGCCAGTTCAGCTACTTTGGTTTCGCCTTTTTTTTGTAATTCTGGTTTTCATCCTTGTTTTTCTTCAGGGCAGGTTGAGCCTTCGGACTGTCCTGGTGTGGATTCTGTGGTGGACAGGTTGCAACAAATTTGGACTCATGTGGTGGACAATTTGACCTTGTCCCAAGAGAAGGCTCAAGGTTTCGCTAACCGCCGTCGCCGTGTTGGTCCCTGACTTCGTGTTGGGGATTTGGTTTGGTTATCATCTCGTTATGTTCCTATGAAGGTTTCTTCTCCTAAGTTTAAGCCTCGTTTCATTGGTCCTTATAAGATTTCTGAAATTCTTAATCCTGTATCATTTCATTTGGCCCTTCCTGCTTCTTTTGCCATCCATAATGTGTTCCATAGGTCGTTGCTGCAGAGATATGTGGCGCCTATGGTTCCCTCCGTTGATCCTCCTGCTCCGGTGTTGGTCGAGGGGGAGTTGGAGTATGTGGTGGAGAAGATTTTGGATTCTCGTATTTCGAGACGAAAACTTCAGTACTTGGTCACATGGAAAGGCTATGGTCAGGAGGATAATTCCTGGGTTGTTGCCTCTGATGTCCATGCTGCCGATTTAGTTCGTGCCTTTCATTTGGCTCGTCCTGATCGGCCTGGGGGCTCTGGTGAGGGTTCGGTGACCCCTCCTCAAGGGGGGGGTACTGTTGTGAATTCCGTTCTCGAACTCCCTCCTGTGGTCATGAATGGTACTTCGGTGAGTTCTGTCCATGGACTCCCTCTGGTGGCTGTGAGTGGAGCTGCTGGTTCTGAGATTCCTTCTCCAGCTGCCCTCGCTTAGGGCTAGGCTGGATTCTCTATTTAACTCCACTCAGATCGTTATTCCTTGCCAGCTGTCAATGTTCTAGTACTGGTTCAGATCTCTCCTGGATCTTTCTGAGGACCTGTCTACTTCAGCACAAGCTAAGTTCCTGCTTGTTCAATTGTTACATATGGTTTTTCTTGCTAAGTCCTAGTCCAGCTTGCTATCATGAAACTACCTGGCTAGCTGGAAGCTCTGGGGGTGCAGAGTGGCACCACCGCATCGTGAGTCGGTGCGGGGGTATTTTTTGCACACTCTGCGTGGTTTTTGTAGCTTTTTGTGTTGACCGCAAAGATCCCTTTTCTATCCTCAATCTGTTTAGTTAGTCTGGCCTCTCTTTGCTAAAACCTATTTCATCCTGTGTTTGTGATTTCCTCTTATCTCACAGTCAATACTTGTGGGGGGCTGCTTTTACCTTTGGGGAAATTTCTCTGAGGCAAGTGAGGCTTTGTTTCCTTTCTTTAGGGGTAGTTAGCTCTTAGGCTGTGAAGAGGCGTCTCGGCAGAGTCAGGCACGCTCCACGGCTATTTCTAGTTGTGTTGATAGGAGTAGGATTTGCGGTCAGCAGAGTTCCCATTTCCCCAGAGCTCGTCCTGATTCCGTTTTTAACTATCAGGTCATTCCTGGTGCACCTAACCACCATGTCCATAACAGGGGCGGTCCTGTTACTGTGTAGAGTGACACTATGTCACCTCTTTTTTCTTCATGTGGTGTAATGTAGAAGTTGGGAAACATTAAGTAATGTGTTCTTCAAGTGGAACTCGAGATAACTGTGTTATTTCCTGCAGAGACAAGTCCTGGCTGGATGAAGTGATGGCGGTCTGTGCTGGATGAAAGATGAAGGACTTCACCTAGAGACGTCACTGGTGAGTCAGTGTTACCTATGCACTGATACTATACACTGTATACTATATACTGAACTGAAGGGTAAATTGACTAGATCAATGGATGTTTGACAGGTTATAGTTTCACACAGCAACTATTTTTCTGGAATAATCTGGTTCAGGTATATGATGACGCTGTCGCATGACCCCATCACATGACCCCATCACATGACCGGGGGGCCCACAGTGTCTGAACAGCCCAGGGCCCTGGCTACTCTTAATCCACCCCTGATGAATCTTCTACTGGTTTATTAAAAAGGTACTGCATAAACCAGTGCAAAGATCTGCAAAATAAACACAGCCTTTCTGACATAACAGGAGAACAAACACACAAAAAATCACATAGCATAGTCTTTGTGGCTGCGGGGTTGTGCCTGCTCAGTAAAAAATAACAGGGTTCAACTCTCTTTACCATAAACACAGCTCTGGAGCTCTCATCTCCAGGCACACAGAACAATGAATGATTCAGAAGGCTCACTATTTGCCTTCTGGATCCCACCCTGGGGTTGAGATATGGTGAACAGACTCCCACCCACCCTTCAGCTGTTCACAAAAACAGTCCATAATATGGCCAATTAACCCCTCTCAGCACTTAGTGTGCTGGAGCATTTTCCCTTGGTTGGTTCATGTCACTAAAGCAAACATTATCAGTGATACATTTCTCCCCTCCAATACTTTACCAATGACCTTTTCACACGGTCTATAATCTCAAGTGATGTACAAATGCAAAGAATGGCACATGGCACTGCTACTTAATTCCTCCAACACCACCACGTTGATTCAAGCTGCTGTGTCTAAAAAGCCTGCAGGTGGATACTCGGGTGCATAATCTGTTAGTCCATAATATTCCAAAGCAAAGAAAAAAGTAGAAGTGCACTCACCGGTCCTTTTTGCAAAAGTCCTTTTAATTAACACATATGCAGGTACAAAGGGAGGACGTGGAATAGAAGGACGACGGCCGTTTCGCGCTGTTGCGCTTCAATGGGTCCTAATTTAGTTAATTAAAAGGACTTTTGCAACAAGGACTGGTGAGTGCACTTCTACTTTTTTCTTTGCTTTGGACTATAATCTCAAGTGTCTGTAATCTTTTAGTAATAATTTGGCTTGTGGACAAAATTAAAACATTGCTGTAATATTGCCTGGAGAGTTTCTTTATATTTTGAACACTTTAAATTATTTGTACAATTTAGGAGCAATTACCAAAAAGAAAGAAACACAAAAGGTGGCATAACACTAGCATCTTTCAAAGCTCAAAAGACGGATTCCAGGCAGAGGCCCTCATACAGCCAAATCATATCTCATGCTTTGCGCTGTTGAGGGGCAACAGCCCGAAACACCATGTCTGCAAATTGATATTCTGGTTTGGTTTTTATCTCAAGCCATTTGGCAAGGCTCGTTACAGGGTCAATATTGACTTTTATGATTGCTACTTCCAATAGGTGGCAAGTGGTTGAGTTCAAGTCCTCTTGCTGTCTTAGCAGGTAATTTGCATATGCATCATAGATATTCTCTGAGGAAAATAAACTGAGCTAGAGTCAAGACATTTTGCTCTCTTTTTCTCTCATCCCTTCTGACATCCATGGCTTTCCATTTCTCTTGACGTGATTGCTTAGAGCCCATGGCATGGTCATGGCAGCTGGGGGCCTAATAATAAAAGTCCCTGTGTCTGCAATGTTTGTACACCTTGGAAGCCCCAGGCTGTGACTTCATAGTAGATCACTAATTTTACAATATGTCGCAATTCTACAGTATTTAGTGTTTCAGACAAGAATTCAAGTGTTTAAAGGCTCAAGTCCATTGAGGAGACTTGTAAACTAATATAAAACAATTAACATATTTTTTATAAACTTAAAGAAAATATGTAAAGTTCACTTTTTTCCTAGACTCGTAACAAAATTCAAAAAATAAAAACAAAAAAAACCATTTTGGTTTATTGACTCTTAACTGTCCAAAATAACAACATACACCAGAATATATATTATTAGTTTAGACAGCTGAAGTTTTAAAGAAAATTAGACTGACCGACCAAAAACATTTCCTCACAAAAAAATGAATAAAAATAGTCGAAAAATTTGTATGAAATTCAAAATGGTAACAATAAAAAAACAAACAACAACAACAAAAAAAAAAGAGTATAAAATGTACCACAAAAATTAAGCTTCAATGGAACTCAACTGACTGAAAAAAAGTTCGAAAGGACAGGGTCCTCTCCCCTCTGTACCAGTCCGTCACTGTAAACGTGTTTACTGTAAAGATATCTATAACCCTGTATGTAACCCCTTTCTCATGTACAGCACCATGGAATTAATGGTGCTATATAAATAAATAATAATAATAATAATAATAATAATAATAATAATATATATTTCTACAATTGTAAAAACATACTAAACTACACTCACTGGCCACTTTATTAGGTACACCTGTCCAACTTCTTGTTAACACTTAATTTCTAATCAGCCAATCACATGGCGGCAACTCAGTGCATTTAGGCATGTAGACATGGTCAAGACAATCTCCTGCAGTTCAAACCGAGCATCAGTATGGGGAAGAAAGGTGATTTGAGTGCCTTTGAACGTGGCATGGTTGTTGGTGCCAGAAGGGCTGGTCTGAGTATTTCAGAAACTGCTGATCTACTGGGATTTTCACGCACAACCATCTCTAGGGTTTACAGAGAATGGTCCGAAAAAGAAAAAAAATCCAGTGAGCGGTAGTTCTGTGGGCGGAAATGCCTTGTTGATGCCAGAGGTCAGAGGAGAATGGGCAGACTGGTTCGAGCTGATAGAAAGGCAACAGTGACTCAAATCGCCACCCGTTACAACCAAGGTAGGCCTAAGAGCATCTATGAACGCACAGTGCGTCGAACTTTGAGGCAGATGGGCTACAGCAGCAGAAGACCACACCGGGTACCACTCCTTTCAGCTAAGAACAGGAAACTGAGGCTACAATTTGTACAAGCTCATCGAAATTGGACAGTAGAAGATTGGAAAAACGTTGCTTGGTCTGATGAGTCTCGATTTCTGCTGCGACATTCGGATGGTAGGGTCAGAATTTGGCGTAAACAACATGAAAGCATGGATCCATCCTGCCTTGTATGGAGCATCTTTGGGATGTGCAGCCGACAAATCTGCGGCAACTGTGTGATGCCATCATGTCAATATGGACCAAAATCTCTGAGGAATGCTTCCAGCACCTTGTTGAATCTATGCCACGAAGAATTGAGGCAGTTCTGAAGGCAAAAGGGGTCCAACCCGTTACTAGCATGGTGTACCTAATAAAGTGGCCGGTGAGTGTATATAAAATTTGGTGTCACGTCACCATAATTTGTCTGACATGTAAAACAAAAGAAAATATGTCCATTTTATCATAAAGTGAAGACGTGTATGTGGTGTACAAAAAAAACAAAAAACAAAAAGCAACAGCTGAATTGCTGGGTTTTTTTTTCAGTCCCACCCCAATTTTTTTTTTCATTTTATCATGTGGCAGAAATCAATGAAATTATTCCAAATTGCAACTCATCCTACAAAAAAGACAATCCCTAACAAGGCCGTGTCAAAACAAAATTTAAAAAAAAAAAAGTATAATAGGTCTTCTGGAAGGCAAGGAGGAAAAATTAAGAGAAACAAAAATTAAAAATGAATGCATCTTCGAGGGGTTGAAACACTTTCCTAGGAAATTGTTGGTGGAAATTTTTCTAATGTTTTACTCTTTTCTGTTTGTCGAGTAGAAGTATAAGAAATAAAAGATGCTCTTGCTGTAATTTTCAGAAACTAATATAATTTGTCCACATGGTGTGTGTGAATCACAGTGAGAATTCTGTATATTATTATACTTATCCTGTTTATGAGCAGATCTATACTTCTTATATCTAGGAGTTTCCCTTTTGGATCACCTTCAAATTATATATGTGTGCTTTTTAACTTTAATAAAAGCTGATTTTTTAAATCTTTTTTTTTTTGCAAACACACTTTTCCTTGCCCCTTTTTTTTTTGCTTTCTTGGTGACTGTATTTTTGGAACCTTACATTTTACCTGTAATCTAGCTATGAGAACAGAGGTTGTAACACTAGGCAAAGCACCACCCTAGTAATATATATATATAAAAAAAAGAACACTACCCTTACATTTGCGCCAGGTATAGAAAAAAAAAGAATATATTAGATGCATCCATTGCAAAATGGAGACAATATTGAAGGTTGATTTTGTGAGATATACTGTGTGTTGCGTGAATGCCATGCACTATTCTATTATATACCTTTGGTAATGATGCCGTAGCTATTGATCTCAGCGGTAAAATGCAACTGCGTACAATTCGGAAAAGATCACAGGTTGCCAAGAAAAAAACAGGTCATTATTGGGCACTGGTTAAAAGAGAATGATCCTAAGCAACAATTGTAAGAAATTATCAAAGTATTTCTTTCTTGTTATATTACAGATCACATTCACAACGCGTTTCAGCATCGAATTGATGTCTTATCAGGTGAACATACCCTTGTAGATTGTGAGCCTTCGCGGGCAGGGTCCTCTCTCCTACTGTACCAGTTATGACTTGTATTGTTCAAGATTATTGTACTTGTTTTTATTATGTATACCCCTCCTCACTTGTAAAGCGCCATGGAATAAATGGCGCTATAACAATAAATAATAATAATAATAATAATATATAAAGAAGGGTAAGGGAATAGCATCATAAAAGGGGAAGAGAAGTGGCAATCAAAATAAAGAAACAAGTGGATGTAACAAATTGCTGAAAATTTACTGCAATTGGCCCAAATGGAAATCTAGTGTCATGTTCTGTAGTCAATTGCAATACAATATACACTTCCGCTTATCCTTGCCAGTTAATGGTTGTGCTGCTGACACTCGGTGTCTTTGGAACATATTTTGCTGACATTCACCTACTGTGATCATTATAACAATTTGTTTGGACATCTCATAATCCTCTCCTGGACTTCTGCAACAGTCACGGATTTTGTATTTCGCCACTTTCACGCCAAACTATGTATACTATTTTTTTCTTTATTTCTTTGACAGATGTTCTGGAAATTGACCAGCACACCAGTTAAGTATTTTTATAAATGAACCAGGAACTGTGAATTTCCATATTTCTTGTAGCTAATTTTAAGACCAGGTGGAACAAATTGCCATCAAACTATATCAATTTCACGAAACCGAGTCAAAAGGAATTACAAAAAAAAAAAAAAGCAAAAGAGTTTATTTTCAAAGCATGCGAGTAATGTTAAAAAATGTAATTATAGGAACACTCCTGGTAAAAACGACAATCAGTGTTATGCCTAGAGCAAGACCTTCAGCTCACAGCATGAGCTCAGGGATCCACAGAAGACCAGAATACACCATCCCCTTAGAACCTGTTCTAGGGGTAGCACAATAAAACTGATACACTCATTTCTCTATAAAATGGTTCCTGTACTTTCAGACATCTTGAACTCATGTGATAAACAATGTGATAACAATATAATCTTCAAACCATTTATTTTATGATTCATGTTGTCTAAACTACAAAAATAATACTCCAAAGTGTCATCCACTAGGATACTCCTTTTGATGTAATTTTCTATGTTGTGAAGTGTAATTCACCTTTAACAACTGAGAATCCTCAAGACTAATTACAGGAAGTGGGCGTGGGACTTTGTCTCTGTACAGGAAGTGGAGGCGGGTCTTTATCTCTCTACAGGAAATAGGATTGAACCTTTATCTTCTTTTGAAGTGTGGGGTGTGAGTTTCTCCACCTAAAGAAAATCGGGGGCTAGTCTCTGTCTCTCTACAGGGAGTAAGTTTTTGTCTGACAGCAGATCCCAAGACTGTTTACAGGAATGGAGATAGAATCTTGTCTCTCTACAGAAAGTTCAGGGCATGCATGTGTCCCCTTACAAATCAAGGGTGAGACTTTTTTATGGGCCTACGTTGCCCCAATGGAGATTTTGGTGAGTTTTTTACGCTACATATTATAAAAAAGAAATGCAAGTAGCTTATTTTACTTATTGGGTGCAGAAATGGTGCTGACAAACTGCAAAATCAAACTCACCAAAAGCTCATCATGGGAATGAACGTAGTCTGAGAAAGTCAAAGGCCATTCCATGTAGAAAGAGAATTTTAAATGGGTTCCAAGAAGTTGAGATGGGACTTTGCTTCACAACAGGAAAAGGCAGCAAGTATTTGTCTCTTTACAAGAAGAGATGGTAGGTCTTTGTTCCACTACAGGAAATGGTGGGTGAGCCTTTGTGGCTCTACAGGAAATTGACAAATCTGTCAAACTGTGTGCCGCCATAACAGAGAGTTGGTTTTACAGTTTGAAGCGGGGAAGTGATTGGACAACTATAGGTCCCATACATGCTGGGACGTGATGCAAAAAAATATTCCAATAACCACAGTGCTGGCAGAATGCCAATGAAGAGGAACCACCCAATAAAACGATTGGATGGCAAGGTACAGAACTTATGAATCAGGATAGTTCTTGGGCATATTAGACTGGCAATTTTAACTTGTGAAAAGAGCAAAAGGACAGGTATGACATAAGGTAGTTGATATTACATGAAAGAGAAACACGGGTATTACTTACCTGGTAATGTGTTTTTTCATAAGCCATGACGGCACCATGAGAGAGGGGGATCCGGCCTTCAAGGACAGGAAACCTTCAAGATAAAAAGGGCAGCCCCTCTCTCCGCATCAGTTGTATTCTATAGCATGAGAGGAACTTCGCGTATTAGCGTACATTCAAAATAATACATTCCTTATATTTCTAGGCTTCCAACACCCAAGTGAGCGCCTAAACATAAAAATGCACTGAATCAAAACCATGATCAATAGGGAGGGAATATAAGGGTGCTTTCATGGGTCATGAAAAAACACATTACCAGGTAAGTAATACCCGTGTTTTTCCGTCACACATGACGGCACCACAAGAAAATTACAGAGATTTGTAGTCTCTTAGGGCGGGATCACCGCTTGTAACACCCTTCTTCTGAATGTGAGGTCAGAGGAAGCAGACAGATCTAATCTATAATGTCTGAAGAAGGTAGACAGAAGACCAAGTGGTTGCCTTACAGATTTGGTTGATGGAAGCATCTGCTCTCTCCGCCTAGGATGTTGCCCTGGCTCTCGTGGAATGGGCCTATAGACCTTCTGGAACAGCCCTGGCTGCACTACTATACTCTAGCTTAACTCCTTCACCCTGAAGCCTGTTTTCAGCTTCCTGACCAGGTCATTTTTTTCAATTTTTTTACCACTGTCACTTTATGAGGTCATCATAACTCCGAAACGCTTCAACGGATCCTGGTGATTCTGATATTTTTTTTTCTCGTGACATATTATACTTTATGATAGTGGTAAAATTTCTTCTATATGACTTGCGTTTATTTGTGAAAAAAATGGAAATTTGGCAAACATTTTGACAATTTTTGCATTTTTCAAACTTTTTGTTTTTATGACATTAAATGAGAGAGTCATCACACAAAATAGTTAATAAATAACATTTTCCACATGTCTGCTTTACATCAGCAAAATTTTGGAAACTATTTTTTTGTTAGGAAGTTAAAAGGGTTAACCGTTGACCAGTAGTGTTGAGCATTCCGATACCGCAAGTATCGGGTATCGGCCGATACTTAGCGGTATCGGAATTCCGATACCGAGATCCGATACTTGCCGCGTATCGGATACCGGAATCGGAAGTTCCCAGATTCAAACTGCACAAATTCAGCCAATGAGAATGATTCCAAGTGTGGGCACATCCTGTTCAGCATGGAGGGCATGAAACTACTGGCATGGCTGTGATTGGCTGCTGAAATGATGTCATGCTGCAGTTTAAAAGTCGCTGGCGCCATTTTGCGCTCACTCTGCTGTGAATTCAGTTAGTGACAGGACGCTGTTTGCTGACTGAGGGCCAGTTTAAAGATAGCGATTTGCTTCTTTGTGCTTTTCAAAGGCTAATTTAGCAACCGCTGTGTTCACCTACTATTCACCTTGCTTTTGCCTTGTAGCGCTGTTTTCACAGCGATCTGCAAGGTCTGTGTGTGTGTGTGTGTGTGAGTGCAGCCCACTCTCTAGTCTGAGTGCAGCCACATATGCCATCCATAGCTGGTTGTATTCAGTTCAGGGAGGGTGGTTCATTGCCTCATACTGTTCTTTTTTTTTTTTTTTCAAGTAGTGTAGTCTGCTGCTCATTTTTTCTAAAAAGTCCTATTAGTGTCTTTCCACCCGTCTCCAGCTAACTTGTGGAAAAACACTACATAGGATAAAGTAGAGGAGGGTTTTTGGGCCTTGCAGCGCCGTTTACGGCTGTCTGCACGGTCTCCGTGTGACTGCAGCTCGCCCTGTAGTCTGTGAGCAGCCATAGCCTAGTTGTCTCCAGCTCAGGGTTCTTCACTGCGTCATACCGTAAAATCAATTTTCCTTTTGTTTTAAGTAGTGCAGGCTGCTGCACATTTTTTCAAAAAATTCCTATTAGTGTCTTTCCACCCGTCTCCAGCTAACTTGTGGAAAAACACTACATAGGATAACGTAGAGGAGGGTTTTTGGGCCTTGCAGCGCCGTTTACGGCTGTCTGCACGGTCTCCGTGTGACTGCAGCTCGCCCTGTAGTCTGTGAGCAGCCATAGCCTGGTTGTCTCCAGCTCAGGGTTCTTCACTGCGTCATACCATAAAATCAATTTTCCTTTTGTTTTAAGTAGTGCAGGTTGCTGCACATTTTTTCCAAAAATTCCTATTAGTGTCTTTCCACCCGTCTCCAGCTAACTTGTGGAAAAACACTACATAGGATAACGTAGAGGAGGGTTTTTGGGCCTTGCAGCGCCGTTTACGGCTGTCTGCACGGTCTCCGTGTGACTGCAGCTCACCCTGTAGTCTGTGAGCAGCGATAGCCTGGTTGTCTCCAGCTCAGGGTTCTTCACTGCGTCATACCGTAAAATCAATTTTCCTTTTGTTTTAAGTAGTGCAGGCTGCTGCACATTTTTTCAAAAAATTCCTATTAGTGTCTTTCCACCCGTCTCCAGCTAACTTGTGAAAAAACACTACATAGGATAACGTAGAGGAGGGTTTTTGGGCCTTGCAGCGCCGTTTATGGCTGTCTGCACGGTCTCCGTGTGACTGCAGCTCTCTCTGTTGTCAGTTCAGTCCCCAAAAAATAAATAAATAATAAAGTTCACCAAACACACCAGTGACACCACTTAACATTTGTGTAGGCCACATTAGCTCATATTAAAGTCTAGTCCACACTTTATAAAATTAGTGTTTCTTATACCTGTTAGGAGTTGTTCAGGAATAAGCACACAAAGCCGTTAGTACTTTTCTGCTTATCTTTATCAGTCAACCAAGATGAAGAAGGCAGTGAGTAAGGCACGTGGGCGTGGGCGCGGAGCAGGGAGAGGACGTGGGGATTCTGTGCCTGCTGCGGGCACCGGTGACTCATCAGCACCTACTTTCACCAGGGAACAGTCCTTCATGCGCAGCTTTGTCGCAGAGCGCCGTACACCGCTGCTGCGTGAAGAACAAATTGAAGCCGTTGTCGGATGGATGGCAACTAATGCATCAACTTCAATTAGTGCCACATCCTCTCAGACACAGAGCACTGGAGAGCAGCCATCTGTCTCTTCACCACCTGCCAAATTGCCCAGGCAGACAGAGAGCCCAGGACAGGAGCCGTCTCTACTTCTGTTCTCTGAATCTCTTGGCTTGGAAACAGGGGGCCAGCCAAGCAGCATTGGAGAAATGGAAGAAGAGGCAGGGTGCAGTGATGCCCAACAGCTTTTTCTCTCTTCCTCTGAAGAGGCGGGTGGGCCAGTGGCTCCGGTCACCACATCGCAGGCCGCATCCGCTGATGATGACACTCAGGTGCCACTTTCTGGTGCGTGCTCTGCTGCTGAGACTACCCAGGAGGAGCAGTTGGGGGCAGAGGGTAGTGTAGATGATGAGGTCCTTGACCCATCTTGGCGTGAGGGACAGGAAGGTGGTGTGTTGTGAATTTGCTTTTTGCTCCCTCTAGTGGTTGCTAGTTTTTTGACTCTGGTTTTTCTGTCATTCCTTTTATCCGCACCTGGGTCGTTAGTTAGGGGTGTTGCTATATAAGCTCCCTGGACCTTCAGTTCAATGCCTGGCAACGTAGTTATCAGAGCTAGTCTGCTGTGCTCTTGTCTACTGATCCTGGTTCCAGTTATATCAGCTAAGTCTGCCTTTTGCTTTTTGCTATTTGTTTTGGTTTTGTATTTTTGTCCAGCTTGTTCCAAATCTATATCCTGACCTTTGCTGGAAGCTCTAGGGGGCTGGTGTTCTCCCCCCGGACCGTTAGACGGTTCGGGGGTTCTTGAATTTCCAGTGTGGATTTTGATAGGGTTTTTGTTGACCATATAAGTTACCTTTCTTTATTCTGCTATCAGTAAGCGGGCCTCTCTGTGCTAAACCTGGTTCATTTCTGTGTTTGTCATTTCCTCTTACCTAACCGTCATTATTTGTGGGGGGCTTCTATCCAGCTTTGGGGTCCCCTTCTCTGGAGGCAAGAAAGGTCTTTGTTTTCCTCTACTAGGGGTAGCTAGATTCTCCGGCTGGCGCGTGTCATCTAGAATCAACGTAGGAATGATCCCCGGCTACTTGTAGTGTTGGCGTTAGGAGTAGATATATGGTCAACCCAGTTACCACTGCCCTATGAGCTGGATTTTTGTACTCTGCAGACTACCACGTTCCTCTGAGACCCTCGCCATTGGGGTCATAACAGTTTGCCAGGCCAGTATTAAATGTTTAATGCATTGCAGAAGAGGGATTATAAGAAAGAAGATTCTGAGTTTTTTTTTTCTTCTTCCCCTTTACCTCAGAGTGGCTATGCTTGCTGCAGACATGAATGTCCAGACCTTGATTACAAGTGTGGACCAGCTGGCTACTCGTGTGCAGGGCATACAAGACTATGTTATCAGAAATCCTAGGTCAGAACCTAAAATACCGATTCCTGAACTGTTTTCCGGAGACAGGTTTAAGTTTAGGAATTTCGTGAATAATTGTAAATTGTTTTTGTCCCTGAGACCCTGTTCATCTGGAGATTCTGCTCAGCAAGTAAAAATTGTTATTTCGTTCTTACGGGGCGACCCTCAGGATTGGGCTTTTTCGCTGGCGCCAGGAGATCCGGCATTGGCTGATCTTGATGCGTTTTTTCTGGCGCTCGGTTTACTTTATGAGGAACCCAATCTTGAGATTCAGGCAGAAAAAGCCTTGCTGGCTATGTCTCAGGGGCAGGACGAGGCTGAAGTGTATTGCCAAAAATTTCGGAAATGGTCCGTGCTGACACATTGGAACGAGTGTGCACTGGCCGCTAATTTTAGAAATGGCCTTTCTGAAGCCATTAAGAATGTTATGGTGGGTTTTCCCATTCCCACAGGTCTGAATGATACTATGGCACTGGCTATTCAAATTGACCGGCGGTTGCGGGAGCGCAAAACCGCAAATTCCCTCATGGTGTTGTCTGAACAGACACCTAATTCGGTGCAATGTGATAGAAAAACCGCAAATTCCCTCATGGTGTTGTCTGAACAGACACCTGATTTAATGCAATGTGATAGAATCCTGACTAGAAATGAGCGGAAAATTCATAGACGCCGGAATGGCTTGTGCTACTACTGTGGTGATTCTACACATGTTATCTCAGCATGCTCTAAACGTATAGCTAAGGTTGTTAGTCCTGTCACCGTTGGTAATTTGCAACCTAAATTTATTCTGTCTGTAACTTTGATTTGCTCACTGTCATCTTATCCTGTCATGGCGTTTGTAGATTCAGGTGCTGCCCTGAGTCTCATGGATCTCTCATTTGCTAAGCGCTGTGGTTTTACTCTTGAACCATTAGAAAATCCTATTCCTCTTAGGGGTATTGATGCTACACCATTGGCAGCAAATAAACCGCAGTATTGGACACAGGTTACCATGTGCATGACTCCTGAACACCGCGAGGTGATACGTTTCCTGGTTTTACATAAAATGCATGATTTGGTTGTTTTAGGGCTGCCATGGTTACAGACCCATAATCCAGTCCTGGACTGGAAGGCTATGTCAGTCTCAAGTTGGGGCTGTCGTGGTATTCATGGGGATTCCCTGCCTGTGTCTATTGCTTCTTCTATGCCTTCGGAAGTTCCGGAGTATTTGTCTGATTATCAGGATGTCTTCAGTGAGTCTGAGTCCAGTGCATTGCCTCCTCATAGGGACTGTGACTGTGCTATAGATTTGATCCCAGGCAGTAAATTTCCTAAGGGAAGACTGTTTAATCTGTCGGTACCTGAACATACCGCTATGCGTTCATATATCAAGGAGTCTCTGGAGAAAGGACATATTCGTCCGTCTTCTTCCCCTCTTGGTGCGGGATTCTTTTTTGTGGCAAAAAAGGACGGATCTTTGAGACCTTGTATTGATTATCGGCTTTTAAATAAGATCACTGTCAAATTTCAGTATCCTTTACCGCTGTTGTCTGACTTGTTTGCCCGGATTAAGGGTGCCAAGTGGTTCACCAAGATAGACCTTCGTGGTGCGTACAACCTTGTGCGCATTAAGCAAGGTGATGAATGGAAAACCGCATTCAATACGCCCGAAGGTCATTTTGAGTACTTGGTGATGCCTTTTGGGCTCTCCAATGCGCCTTCAGTTTTTCAGTCCTTTATGCATGACATTTTCCGGAAGTATCTGGATAAATTTTTGATTGTTTATCTGGATGATATTTTGGTTTTTTCTGATAATTGGGATTCGCATGTGGAGCAGGTCAGGTTGGTCTTTAAAATTTTGCGTGAAAATTCTTTGTTTGTCAAGGGCTCAAAGTGTCTCTTTGGTGTACAGAAGGTTCCCTTTTTGGGGTTTATTTTTTCCCCTTCTGCTGTGGAGATGGACCCAGTCAAGGTCCGAGCTATTCTTGATTGGACTCAGCCCTCGTCAGTTAAGAGTCTTCAGAAGTTCTTGGGCTTCGCTAACTTCTACCGTCGTTTTATCGCTAATTTTTCTAGCATTGTGAAACCTTTGACGGATATGACCAAGAAGGGCTCCGATGTAGCTAACTGGGCTTCTGCTGCCGTGGAGGCTTTCCAGGAGTTGAAACGCCGGTTTACTTCGGCGCCTGTTTTGTGCCAGCCTGACGTCTCACTTCCCTTTCAGGTTGAGGTGGATGCTTCGGAGATTGGGGCAGGGGCCGTTTTGTCGCAGAGAGGCCCTGGTTGCTCTGTTATGAAACCTTGTGCCTTTTTCTCTAGGAAGTTTTCGCCTGCCGAGCGAAATTATGATGTGGGCAATCGGGAGTTGTTGGCCATGAAATGGGCATTTGAGGAGTGGCGTCATTGGCTCGAGGGTGCTAAGCATCGTGTGGTGGTCTTGACTGATCACAAAAATCTGATGTATCTCGAGTCTGCTAAACGCCTTAATCCGAGACAGGCCCGCTGGTCATTGTTTTTCTCCCGCTTTGATTTTGTTGTCTCGTATTTACCAGGTTCAAAGAATGTGAAGGCCGATGCTCTTTCTAGGAGCTTTGTGCCTGATGCTCCTGGAGTCGCTGATCCTGTTGGTATTCTTAAAGATGGAGTTATCTTGTCAGCTATTTCTCCGGATCTGCGACGTGTGTTGCAGAGATTTCAGGCTGATAGGCCTGAGTCTTGTCCACCTGACAGACTGTTTGTCCCGGATAAGTGGACCAGCAGAGTCATTTCCGAGGTTCATTCCTCGGTGTTGGCAGGTCACCCGGGAATTTTTGGCACCAGAGATCTGGTGGGCAGGTCCTTTTGGTGGCCTTCCTTGTCAAGGGATGTGCGGTCATTTGTGCAGTCCTGTGGGACTTGTGCTCGAGCTAAGCCTTGCTGTTCTCGTGCCAGCGGTTTGCTCTTGCCCTTGCCTGTCCCGAAGAGACCTTGGACACATATCTCCATGGATTTCATTTCTGATCTTCCGCTATCTCAGGGCATGTCCGTTATCTGGGTGATATGTGATCGCTTCTCCAAGATGGTCCATTTGGTTCCTTTGCCTAAGCTGCCTTCCTCTTCCGATCTGGTTCCTGTGTTTTTCCAGAACGTGGTTCGTTTGCACGGCATCCCTGAGAATATTGTGTCAGACAGAGGATCCCAGTTCGTTTCCAGGTTCTGGCGATCCTTTTGTAGTAGGATGGGCATTGATTTGTCGTTTTCGTCTGCTTTCCATCCTCAGACTAATGGACAGACGGAGCGAACCAATCAGACTTTGGAGGCTTATTTGAGGTGTTTTGTCTCTGCTGATCAGGACGATTGGGTGACATTCTTGCCGTTGGCTGAGTTTGCCCTTAATAATCGGGCTAGTTCCGCCACCTTGGTTTCGCCTTTTTTCTGCAACTCTGGTTTCCATCCTCGCTTTTCTTCGGGTCATGTGGAGCCTTCTGACTGTCCTGGGGTGGATTCTGTGGTGGATAGGTTGCAGCAGATCTGGAATCATGTGGTGGACAACTTGAAGTTGTCACAGGAGAAGGCTCAGCGCTTTGCCAACCGCCGCCGCGGTGTGGGTCCCCGACTACGCGTTGGGGATTTGGTATGGCTTTCTTCCCGCTTTGTTCCTATGAAGGTCTCCTCTCCCAAATTTAAACCTCGTTTTATTGGGCCTTACAAGATATTGGAAATCCTTAATCCTGTATCTTTTCGTCTGGATCTTCCTGTGTCGTTTGCTATTCACAATGTATTTCATAGGTCCTTGTTGCGGCGGTACATTGTGCCTGTAGTTCCTTCTGTTGAGCCTCCTGCTCCGGTGTTGGTTGAGGGCGAGTTGGAGTACGTGGTGGAGAAGATCTTGGATTCTCGCCTCTCCAGGCGGAGGCTTCAGTACCTGGTCAAGTGGAAGGGCTATGGTCAGGAGGATAATTCCTGGGTGGTCGCCTCTGATGTTCATGCGGCCGATTTAGTTCGTGCCTTTCATGCCGCTCATCCTGATCGCCCTGGTGGTCGTGGTGAGGGTTCGGTGACCCCTCACTAAGGGGGGGGTACTGTTGTGAATTTGCTTTTTGCTCCCTCTAGTGGTTGCTAGTTTTTTGACTCTGGTTTTTCTGTCATTCCTTTTATCCGCACCTGGGTCGTTAGTTAGGGGTGTTGCTATATAAGCTCCCTGGACCTTCAGTTCAATGCCTGGCAACGTAGTTATCAGAGCTAGTCTGCTGTGCTCTTGTCTACTGATCCTGGTTCCAGTTATATCAGCTAAGTCTGCCTTTTGCTTTTTGCTATTTGTTTTGGTTTTGTATTTTTGTCCAGCTTGTTCCAAATCTATATCCTGACCTTTGCTGGAAGCTCTAGGGGGCTGGTGTTCTCCCCCCGGACCGTTAGACGGTTCGGGGGTTCTTGAATTTCCAGTGTGGATTTTGATAGGGTTTTTGTTGACCATATAAGTTACCTTTCTTTATTCTGCTATCAGTAAGCGGGCCTCTCTGTGCTAAACCTGGTTCATTTCTGTGTTTGTCATTTCCTCTTACCTAACCGTCATTATTTGTGGGGGGCTTCTATCCAGCTTTGGGGTCCCCTTCTCTGGAGGCAAGAAAGGTCTTTGTTTTCCTCTACTAGTGGTAGCTAGATTCTCCGGCTGGCGCGTGTCATCTAGAATCAACGTAGGAATGATCCCCGGCTACTTCTAGTGTTGGCGTTAGGAGTAGATATATGGTCAACCCAGTTACCACTGCCCTATGAGCTGGATTTTTGTACTCTGCAGACTACCACGTTCCTCTGAGACCCTCGCCATTGGGGTCATAACAGTGGTGGGAGCAGCTCTGAGGAAGAGATTCCCCGTACGGCCCAAAGAGGGAGAGGGAGGGGGAAGACTGCGGATCCTGCAGCCTCCGCTTTGGCACCCGTTAGGAGCATGTCTCTTCCAAAAGCCAAAAAGGGCGCTCCCAAGACTTGCAGTGCCTGGGCCTTTTTTGACACAGTTGCAGATGACATTTGCTATGTCAAATGCAAGGTGTGTCATCACAAAGTCAAAAGAGGTCGAAATGTCAGCAGCCTCAATACCTCCAACATGTGGAAACATGTGCGGACCAGGCACGCGGCGTTGTTAGAAAAACACACTGAAGAGCTAGGCCAACCAACAGAGGCAGCTACCACCTCTTCAGCTCGTGTTGCCTCTTCCTCCAGCTCACACGCAGCTGGTTCGGCTTCCTCCCAGGATCGCCGTGGAAGAACCTCTGTTCCTGTTGTCCAGAGACCCGCTGTAATTCCACCCGCAGCACCACTTTCCCAGTCATCCACACACTCCCAGCCCAGTGTACAGCCATCGGTAGTACAGGCATGGGAGAAAAGGCGGCCTTTCTCGTCAAACCACCCACGAGCACAGGCTCTGACTGCAGGCATTGCCAAACTTCTGTCACTGGAAATGCTGTCATTCAGGCTGGTGGAGACTGACAGCTTCCGTGACTTGATGTCATTGGCAGTCCCACAGTACAATGTGCCCAGCCGCTTTTACTTCAGCAGGCAAGCCATCCCTGCCCTGCACAAGCATGTGGAGGGTCACATAAAACACGCGCTACTGAATGCCGTCAGTAGCAAGGGCCACCTCACC
Source organism: Ranitomeya variabilis (assembly GCF_051348905.1). Taxonomy (NCBI): domain Eukaryota; kingdom Metazoa; phylum Chordata; class Amphibia; order Anura; family Dendrobatidae; genus Ranitomeya; species Ranitomeya variabilis. Next base: position 274,371,780 of record NC_135235.1, on the reverse strand, counting down.
ACCGATGCGTGGACCAGTCATCATGGACAGGGGCGATACCTTTCCCTCAGTGCCTATTGGGTTAATGTCGTTGAGCCGGGTACAGATCGTGCGAGTGGCGCAGGATGTGTCCTGCCCACTCCAAGGATTGCAGGAATCCATTCTGTACGCATTGACTCCTCCTCTTACACCAGTTCCTCAGAATCATCGCTGCAGGAGCCGTCACAGTCCACCTCCACATGGACCCGTGATGAACGTTTACCTGTTACGACCGACATGAGCACAGCCGTGGCCAAACGTCAACAGGCCGTCTTGAAATTAATTTCTTTGGGGAATCGAAGCCACACAGCGCAGGAGCTCTGGAATGCCATCAAGCAGGAGAGCGATGTGTGGTTTGTGCCAGCGAATCTCCAGCCAGGCATGGTAGTGTGTGATAATGGCCGAAATCTGGTGGCAGCTCTGGGCCTCGGCAACCTCACTCACATCCCATGTCTGGCACATGTGCTCAATTAGGTCGTGCAGAGTTTTTTGAGGGACTATCCGGATCTTGATGCACTGCTGCACAAGGTCCACCTAGAGTGTGCTCACTTGCGGCATTCCAGCACGGCAAAAGCGCGCATTGCGGGTCTGCAGCGCCGACACCACCTGCCGGAACATCGCATCATATGTGACCTACCTACCAGGTGGAATGCCACGTTACATATGTTGGAGCGGTTGTGTGAGCAGCAGCAAGCTGTAATGGAGTACCAGCTGCATCAGGCGCAAAGAAGTCGCACTCCGCGCCGTTCAGACTTCACAACCACAGAGTGGGCCACTATGAATGACGTCTGCCAGGTTTTGCGTCCCTTCGATTATTCCACGCGGATGGTGAGTGCAGATGATGCCCTAGTCAGCATGACTGTCCCCCTTATCTGCCTGCTTGAAAAATCACTGCAAGCGCTAAGGGATGATGTTGTGGAAGAGGTGGAGGATGAGGATTCAACATTTCCATCATCTTCTGGACAGTCAGCGCCACGTGGTTCCTCACAAACGCGTAGGCAGGGGACAGTTTGTGAGGAGGATGAGGAGGAGTCAATGGAGGAGGAAGACATCCATCCAGAGGAGGGAGTTACACAATTGTCCAGTAGTCAGTGTGTACAGCGAGGGTGGGGTGATGACGAGCGGGCAGAGATCACGCCTCCAGCAGGGGACAGCGTTTCTTGGGCAGTTGGCAGTCTGCAGCACATGGTGGATTACATGCTGCAGTGCCTGAGAAACGACCACCGCATCGCCCACATTCTCAACATGTCTGAATATTGGGTGTTCACCCTCCTCGATCCTCGCTACCGGGACAACGTAGAAAGCCTCATCACACCGTTGAACCGGGAGCGAAAAATGCGGGAGTACCAAGACACACTGGTGAATTCCATCATCTTCTCCATTCCAAGTGAGAGAAGTGCTGCTAGTGCATTACAAAGCAGCTCAGTGCGTCCAGGCAGTGGTGGAGGCTCTGCACAAACAGGGAGCAGAAGCAGTGCCTCTGCCCAAGGCAAGAGCAGTATGGCCCAACTGTGGCACAGTTTTCTGTGCCCACCACAAAAGTCAACACCATCACAGATGGCTCCAGTCAGCAGGAGGCAACGGTTCCGTCAGATGGTGACAGACTACATGTCTTGCCCTCTTGCTGTACTCCCAGACGGCTCTTCACCTTTCAAGTTTTGGGTCTCAAAGCTGGATACATGGCCAGAGCTAAGCCAGTATGCATTGGAGGTGCTGGCTTGCCCTGCGGCTAGTGTATTATCGGAACGCGTCTTTAGTGCTGCAGGTGGTGTACTAACTGACCGTCGCATGCGACTATCCTCCGATAACGTTGACCGGCTTACTTTCCTGAAAATGAACAAGGCCTGGATCTCGCAGGAATTTGCCACTCCTCTTCCTGATTAAATAATTAGGTGACTGTCTACGTTATCCAGGTCTCCTGTTGTGTTCATCTTTCTACCACCTGAACTTAAATTCCTGGGCTCCAACACCGCCAGTTGAGGCTCAGAAGTGCCGTCTGCACAGTAAAAACATACGACCCAGTGTTATTGGGTTTCAGTAACGTCAGCTGATCCCCAGCTGTGCAGCCGGCAATGTGTCCTGCGACCGCCACGCTGACACAACAACTGAAATGTAAGGGAACCTGTCCCCCCCACCAAGGCGTTTGTTACTGAAAGAGCCACCTTGTGCAGCAGTAATGCTGCACAAGGAAAAGGTAGCTATTTTTGTTTAGCTCCTTGCACATGCAGAACTTAACACTTATAAAATGTGTCCACTGATACCGTAAAACCATCCCGGAGGTGGGACTTTCCTTCGTAATATGACGCAGCACAGCTGTCATTCCTACCCCCTTGGCGCCGTGCCCCGGCTCCTCAGCGTTGTTTAAATCTGTCCCGGAGCCTGCGCTGTTATGTTATCCCTTGGCCAGGCACACTTAGCGCTGCCCATCTTCTGACATCATTTGGTGTCAGGCTGGCTGCGCCTGTGCGGCCGCGCTGGCCGAGAGCCCGCCTCGCATTGTCTTCTGATTTCATCCCACTGGGGGCCTGAGATCCATGGACATGCGCAGTGCATATCTGAACCTCCGCCTCTCACTCATCTCCCTACACCTTCTTCAGACTGTGCGCCGTCAGCTGATCCCTAATAGCATGCCACGGCCGTGACGCCGCACAGTCTGAAGAAGCCGTAGGGAGGGGAGTGAGGCGAGGATATGCACTGCGCATGGCCACGGATCCCAGGCCCGTGGTGGGATTACATTAGACGACACTGCGAGGCGGGATCTCGTCCAGCGCGGCCGCACAGGCGCAGCCAGCCTGACACCAAATGATGTCAGAAGATGGGCTGCGCTAAGTGTGCCTGGCCAAGGGATAACATAACAGCGCAGGCTCCGTGACAGATTCAAACAACGCTGAGGAGCCGGGGCACGGCGCCAAGGGGGTAGGAATGACAGCTGTGCTGCGTCATATTACGAAGGAAAGTCCCACCTCCGGGACGGTCTCACGGTTTCAGGGGACACATTTTATAAGTGTTTAGTTCTGTGTTTGCAAGGAGCATAATGAAAAGAGCCACCTTTTCCTTTTGCATCTTTTGTGCTGCACAAGCTGGCTCTATCAGCTACAAACGCCTTGGGGGGGGGGTTAAAGGTTCCCTTTCGACTTTCTCCAATCAGGCTTCGGCCTACATTGTGTTCCTCTGCTTCTCCTGCTGTCCCTGGGCTCCAACACCGCTAGGTGTTGCCTGGTAGTGCTGTACGCACAGTCCCAACAGTCCCTCCTCTGTTATTGGGGTTCAGTAACATCAGCTGTTCCCCAGCTGTGTGTGTGGCAATCCCTCCTATCTCCCCCACCTCCTCCTCCTCCTCCTGTCCCTGGGCTCCAACACCGCTAGTTGCTGTCCAGAAGTGCTGTACACACAGTCCCAACAGTCCCTCCTCTGTTATTGGGGTTCAGTAACATCAGCTGTTCCCCTGCTGTGTGTGTGGCAATCCCTCCTATTTCCTCCACCTCCTCCTCCTCCTCCTGTCCCTGGGCTCCAACACCGCTAGTTGCTGTCCAGAAGTGCTGTACGCACAGTCCCAACAGTCCCTCCTCTGTTATTGGGGTTCAGTAATGTCAGCTGTTCCCCAGCTGTGTGTGTGGCAATCCCTCCTATCTCCCCCACCTCCTCCTCCTCCTGTCCTCCAACACCGCTAGTTGTTGCCTGGTAGTGCTGTACGCACAGTCCCAACAGTCCCTCCTCTGTTATTGGGGTTCAGTAACGTCAGCTGTTCCCCTGCTGTGTGTGTGGCAATCCCTCCTATCTCCCCCACCTCCTCCTCCTCCTCCTCCTGTCCCTGGGCTCCAACACCGCTAGTTGTTGCCTGGTAGTGCTGTACGCACAGTCCCTCCTCTGTTATTGGGGTTCAGTAACGTCAGCTGTTCCCCTGCTGTGTGTGTGGCAATCCCTCCTATCTCCCCCACCTCCTCCTCCTGTCCCTGGGCTCCAACACCGCTAGTTGTTGCCTGGTAGTGCTGTACGCACAGTCCCAACAGTCCCTCCTCTGTTATTGGGGTTCAGTAACGTCAGCTGTTCCCCTGCTGTGTGTGTGGCAATCCCTCCTATCTCCTCCACCTCCTCCTCCTCCTCCTGTCCCTGGGCTCCAACACCGCTAGTTGTTGCCTGGTAGTGCTGTACGCACAGTCCCAACAGTCCCTCCTCTGTTATTGGGGTTCAGTAACGTCAGCTGTTCCCCAGCTGTGTGTGTGGCAATCCCTCCTATCTCCTCCACCTCCTCCTCCTCCTCCTGTCCCTAGGCTCCAACACCGCTAGTTGCTGTCCAGAAGTGCTGTACGCACAGTCAACAGTCCCTCCTCTGTTATTGGGGTTCAGTAACGTCAGCTGTTCCCCAGCTGTGTGTGTGGCAATCCCTCCTATCTCCCCCACCTCCTCCTCCTCCTCCTCCTGTCCCTGGGCTCCAACACCGCTAGTTGCTGTCCAGAAGTGCTGTCCGCACAGAGCCAAACACCTCGCCAATGTGTTAGTGGGGTTCAGCACCGCCAGCTGTTCCCCTGCTGTGTATACGGCAACGTGTACTGCGACCGCCACGCAGGCACAACAAGTTAAATTTAAGGGAACCTGTCCCCCCCCCCCAGGCGTTTGTTACTGAAGGAGCCACCTTGTGCAGCAGTAATGATGCAAAGGGAAAAAGCGCCTCTTTTCGTGGTGCTCCTTGCACATGCTGAACCTAACACTTATGAAATGTGTCCCCTCCTACCGTGATACCGTCCGGTAGGTGGAACTTTCCTTTGTGATGTGACGCAGCACAGCCGTCATTCTTACCCCCTTGGCGCCGTGCGCCGCCTCCTCAGCGTTGTTTGAATCAGTCCCGGAGCCTGCGCTGTTAGGTTAGCCCTTGGCCATGCACACATTTTGCGCTGCCCGTCTTCTGACATCATTTGGTGTCAGGCTGGCTGAGCCTGTGCGGCCGCGCTGGATGAGATCCCGCCTCGTAGTGTCTTCTGATTTAATCCCACTGGGGGCCTGAGATCCATGGACATGCGCAGTGCATATCTGAACCTCCACCTCTCACTCATCTCCCTACGGCTTCTTCAGACTGTGCGGTGTCAGCTGATCCCTAATAGCATGCCACGGCCGTGACACCGCACAGTCTGAAGAAGCCGTAGGGAGGGGAATGAGAGGTGAGGATATGCACTGCGCATGGCCACGGATCCCAGGCCCGCGGTGGGATTACATTAGACGACACTGCGAGGCGGGATCTCGGCCAGCGCAGCCGCACAGGCGCAGCCAGTCTGACACCAAATGATGTCAGAAGACGGGCAGCGCAAAATGTGTGCATGGCCAAGGGCTAACCTAACAGCGCAGGCTCCGGGACTGATTCTAACAACGCTGAGGAGGCGGCGCACGGCGCCAAGGGGGTAAGAATGACGGCTGTGCTGCGTCACATCACAAAGGAAAGTTCCACCTACCGGACGGTATCACGGTAGGAGGGGACACATTTCATAAGTGTTAGGTTCAGCATGTGCAAGGACCATAATTAAAAGAGCTAAGTTTACCTTTTCCAGCATTAGTGCTGTACACGATGGCTCTTTCAGCTACAAACGCCTGGGGGGGGGGTTAAAGGTTCCTTTTCAACTTGCTCCAGTGCAGGCTTCGGCCTACACTCTGCTCCCTCTCCTCCTCCTGCTGACCCTGGGCTCTAACACCGCCAGTTGGGGCCCAGATGTGCTATCTGCACAGAGAAAAACACCAGCCAATGTGTCAGTGGGGTTCAGCACCGCCAGCTGTTCCCCTGCTGTGCAGCCAGCAACGTGTCCTGCAACAGCCACGCAGACACAAGAACTGAAATTGAAGGGAACCTGTCCCCCCTCCCCCAGGTGTTTCTACGTTTTACAGCCACCTTGTACGACAGTAATGCTGCATGTGTGCAAGGTGGCTCAGAAACTTATTCTCCTTGCCCATGTTGAACTGAGCACGTCTAAAATGAGTCCTCTGCGACCATTAAAACATCCCTCAGGTGTGATTTTCCTTTGTATTGACACGCAACAAGCTCCTTGGTAGCGCTGCCCATCTTCTGGCATCATTGTTTGGCTGCCTGCGCCGCTGCGGCCACCTTGCCCCACACAACACCCCTCGGTGTCTTATTTATTTGGACTGCGAGGGTGTGATTGATGGGCATGAACGGTGCATTTCTTCACCTGTCCCTCATCTCCTTCTGCCTTCTTCGGACTGTGCGGCTTCATGGCCATGGCATGCGATAAGGGATCAGCTGACGCCGCATAGTCTGAAGCGAGTGTAAGAACCCAAGCGAGAGGCGAACATATGTACTGCGCCAGGCCATGAATCCCAGCCCCGCAGTGTTTTAACAATGTTAAGACACTGCGGGGCTGGGATTCATGGTCATCGCAAACCGCAACGGCCGACATTACATGATGTCAGAGGATGGGCAGCACTAACAGCGCAAGGCCAAGGGATAACACGACAGCGCAGACTCCTGTGCAACAAATAACGATGCTCAGGAGGCCGCGCCAAGCACCAAGGTGGCATTTTTGCCAGCTGTACTGCGTCTCTTTACGAAGGGAACTCACGCCTCAAAATCAGTTTGACTGTGTAAGGGCCTAAACGTTATACATGTTCCTTTCAGCGTGTGCAAGGAGAAAAATTAAAAGAGCAACCTTTGACTTGTGCAGCACTACTGCTGCATAAGCTGTGGCTCTTCTAGTTTGGAACACCTGAGGGGGGGTTTAAGGTTACCTTTGAAATTGGTTCAATTAGGCTTCGGCCTACACTCTGCTCCCTCTCCTCCTGCTGACCCTGGGCTCTAACACCGCCAGTTGGTGCCCGGTACTGCTAGCTGCACAGAGAAAAACACCAGCCAAAGTGTCAGTGGGGTTCAGCAACGCCAGCTGTTCCCCTGCTGTGCAGCCGGCAACGTGTCCTGCAACAGCCACGCAGGCACAACAGACCCAAAGCTGCCGCCAGTGCAGGCTTCGGCCTACACTCTGCTCCCTCTCCTCCTCCTGCTGACCCTGGGCTCTAACACTGCCAGTTGGGGCCCAGATGTGCTAGCTGCACAGAGAAAAACACCAGCCAATGTGTCAGTGGGGTTCAGCACCGCCAGCTGTTCCCCTGCTGTGTAGCCGGCATCGTGTCCTGCAAAAGCCACGCAGACACAAGAACTGAAATTGAAGGGAACCTGTCCCCCCTCCCCCAGGCGTTTGTATGTTTTCCAGCCACCTTGTACAGCAGTAATGCTGCATGTGTGCAAGGTGGCTCATAAACTTATTCTCCTCGCACATGTGGAACTGAAAACACGTCTAAAATGTGTCCTCTGTATGACCATTTAACCGTCCCAGAGGTGTGACTTTAATTTGTAATGACACGCAGCAACCCCCTTGATAGCGCTGCCCGTCTTCTGGCATCATTGTTTGGCTGCCTGCGCCTCTGCGGCCGCCCTGACCCACACAACGCCCCTCGGTGTCTTATTTATTTGGACTGCGAGGGTGTGATTGATGGGCATGAGCAGTGCATAAGTTTGCCTGTCCCTCATCTCCTTCTGCCTTCTTCAGATTGTGCGGCTTCATGGCCGTGGCATGCGATAAGGGATCAGCTGACGCCGCACAGTCTGTAGCAGGTGTAAGGACCCGGGCGATAGGTGAACATATGTACTGCGCCAGGCCATGAATCCCAGCCCCGCAGTGTGAAACACTGTAAAGACACTGCGGGGCTGGGATTCATGGGCATCGCGAACCGCACCAGCCGACATGAAATGATGTCAGAAGACGGGCAGCGCATGGCCAAGGGATAACGCAACAACGCAGACTCCTGTACTTCAAAATGCAATGCTCAGGAGGCCGCACCAAGGTGGTATTTTTGCCAGCTGTGCTGCATCTCATTACGAAGGGAACTCCTGTATCCAAGACAGGTTGACTGTATAAGGGCCAAAATGTTGTACGTGTTTCATTCAGCTTGTGCAAGGAACAAAATTAAAAGAGCAACCTTTGACTTGTGCAGCACTACTGCTGCATAAGGCGTGGCTCTTCTAGTTTGTAACACCTGAGGGGGGGTTAAAGGTTACCTTTAAAATTGGTTCAATTAGGCTTCGGCCTACACTCTGCTCCCTCTCCTCCTGCTGACCCTGGGCTCTAACACCGCCAGTTGGTGCCCGGTAATGCTAGCTGCACAGAGAAAAACACCAGCCAAAGTGTCAGTGGGGTTCAGCAACGCCAGCTGTTCCCCTGCTGTGCAGCCGGCAACGTGTCCTGCAACAGCCACGCAGGCACAACAGACCCAAAGCTGCCGCCAGTGCAGGCTTCGGCCTACACTCTGCTCCCTCTCCTCCTCCTGCTGACCCTGGGCTCTAACACCGCCAGTTGGGGCCCAGATGTGCTAGCTGCACAGAGAAAAACACCAGCCAATGTGTCAGTGGGGTTCAGCACCGCCAACTGTTCCCCTGCTGTGTAGCCGGCATCGTGTCCTGCAAAAGCCACGCAGACACAAGAACTGAAATTGAAGGGAACCTGTCCCCCCTCCCCCAGGCGTTTGTATGTTTTCCAGCCACCTTGTACAGCAGTAATGCTGCATGTGTGCAAGGTGGCTCATAAACTTATTCTCCTCGCACATGTGGAACTGAAAACACGTCTAAAATGTGTCCTCTGTGTGACCATTTAACCGTCCCAGAGGTGTGACTTTCCTTTGTAATGACACGCTGCAACCCCCTTGATAGCGCTGCCCGTCTTCTGGCATCATTGTTTGGCTGCCTGCGCCTCTGCGGCTGCAGTGACCCACACAACGCTCCTCGGTGTCTTATTTATTTGGACTGCGAGGGTGTGATTGATGGGCATGAGCAGTGCATAAGTTCGCCTGTCCCTCATCTCCTTCCGCCTTCTTCAGACTGTGCGGCTTCATGGCCGTGGCATGCGATAAGGGATCAGCTGACGCCGCACAGTCTGTAGCAGGTGTAAGGACCCGGGCGATAGGCGAACATATGTACTGCGCCAGGCCATGAATCCCAGCCCCGCAGTGTGAAACACTGTAAAGACACTGCGGGGCTGGGATTCATGGGCATCGCGAACCGCACCAGCCGACATGAAATGATGTCAGAAGACGGGCAGCGCATGGCCAAGGGATAACGCAACAACGCAGACTCCTGTACTTCAAAATGCGATGCTCAGGAGGCCACACCAAGGTGGTATTTTTTGCCAGCTGTGCTGCGTCTCATTACGAAGGGAACTCCCGCCTCCAAGACAGATTGACTGTATAAGGGCCAAAATGTTGTACGTGTTTCATTCAGCTTGTGCAAGGAACAAAATTAAAAGAGCAACCTTTGACTTGTGCAGCACTACTGCTGCATAAGGCATGGCTCTTCTAGTTTGTAACACCTGAGGGGGGGTTAAAGGTTACCTTTAAAATTGGTTCAATTAGGCTTCGGCCTACACTCTGCTCCCCCTGCAGAGCCTGGGCTCCAACACCGCCAGTTGGTGCCCCGAAGTGCTGGCTGCACAGAGAAAAACACCTCGCCAATGTGTCAGTGGGGTTCAGCACCGCCAGCTGTTCCCCTGCTGTGTAGCCGGCAACGTGTCCTGCAACAGCCACGCAGACACAAAGCTGCCGCCAGTGCAGGCTTCGGCCTACACTCTGCTCCCCCTGCTGACCCTTTGCTCCAACACCGCTAGTTGGGGCTCTAGGAAGATAAGCTTGAATAGGTCCCCATCCTGGTTCCAGCACCGTCAGCTGGTTCCGGGCAGAGCCTTTGGCTTAGGTGCCTCCTTCTGGGTATCCGAGTTCCACCAACGTCAGGTGGTCCTTGGTAGTGCTTTCAGGCACGGGTACCTCCTGCTTAGTAACCGGGTTCCAGTAACGTCAGCTGGTCCTCGGTAGTTCCATTGGCTCTTGGACCTTCGGCTACCCATCCGGGTTCCAGTACCGTCAGCTGGTTCTCGGCAGTGTCTTTTGCTCTTGTACCTTCTGCTCCCCATCCTGGTTCCAGTACCGTCAGCTGGTTCTGGGCAGAGCCTTTGGCTTAGGTGCCTCCTTCTGGGTATCCGAGTTCCACCAACGTCAGGTGGTCCTTGGTAGTGCTTTCAGGCACGGGTACCTCCTGCTTAGTAACCGGGTTCCAGTAACGTCAGCTGGTCCTCGGTAGTTCCATTGGCTCTTGGACCTTCGGGTAGCCATCCGAGTTCCAGTTCCATCAGCTGTTTCTCGGCATTTTCTCAGCCTTCTTGTACCTTCTGCTACATTTCCAAGTTCAAGACCCTAAAGACGACGACCCGGAAGACCACCCCTAAGATGACGACGACGCCAGAGACGACGACCACTGAGATGACGACGACCCTGGAGATGATGACCCTGAAGACCACCCCGATGACGACGACCCCGGAGACGACGACCCTGGAGACGACGACCCTGGAGACGACGACGACGACATGGGAGACCGAGAAGCAGAAGAACAAGAGGCTGCAGAACAAAGAGCAGAAGAACATTAAGCATAACACTAAATATCAGAGCAAAAGATACTATCTAAATTATAAGCAGAAGAAGACTAAGCAGTGTATGGGGGTGAGTCCGTTCCTCCTCGTGGTGCCCCTGGATAAAGCCTGATGCTGCAGGCCAAACTGAACGCGGACAAATCTAACTCTTTTGTGACAGGCAGAACGGAAGGTGTAATCTTCAAACTTTTATAGATAACAACTACAGGAATGCCTGTCACAAATAAGAATATGATGAAGAAGTTGAATATGAAGAAGATGATAGTTAAATAAAAAGAATATGAACAATGTAAAAAAAAAAAATTATAGGTAGAAGAAGAAGATGAATAAGGTGAAGATAGTTGATGTCAAAGAAGCTGATGATGAGGATAATGAAGAAGAAAGTGTGGGAGAAGTAAAAAAGAAGGTGAAGGGCGTGGAAGTAGTGAAACATCAATATCTGACAAAATAAAAAAAAAAATAACATAGTCAAAATCTTTCTAACGCCGAACGTCATAAAAAAAAAACAAAAAAACCTGCTATTCTATTTGTTTGGGCTAAACCTCTGTGCCTTTAATGTCTCCGCCACCTCCCCCAATACATCCTACATTATTCTTAGTTGTTTTCCTTCATGTAGAATTAACCTACAAGGAAAGAAAGGGTTTATTTTAATTCCGATATTTTCGTCCCATTGACTTGCATTGGGATCGGGTATCGGTATCGGATTAGATCTGATACTTTGACGGTATCGGCCGATACTTTCCGATACCGATACTTTCCGATATCGGAAGGTATCGCTCAACACTATTGACCAGCGATTTCTCATTTTTACAACAAAAATTTTTTATTTAGGGACCACCTCACACTTGAAGTGACTTTGAGGGGCCTATGTGACAGAAAATGTCCAAAAGTGACACCATTCTAAAAACTGCACCCCTCAATGTACTGAGAACCACATTCAAGAAGTTTATTAACCCATTAACCCTTCAGGTGATTCACAGGAATGTTTGGAATGTTTGAAAAACTAAATGAACATTTAACTTTTTTCACAAAAAATTTACTTCAGATCCAATTAGTTTTATTTTACCAAAGGTAACAGGAGAAATTGGACCCCAAAAGTTGTTGTGCAATTTGTCCTGAGTATGCCGATACCCCATATGTGGGGAGGAACCACCGTTTGGAGCATGACAGAGCTCGGAAGGGAAGGAGCACCATTTTACAATGTAGACTGTTGGAATGGTCTGCAGGCGTCGTGTTGTGTTTGCAGAGCCCCTGATGTACCTAAACAGTAGAAAGCCACCACAAAAGACCCCATATTGGAAACTAGACCCCCCCAAGGACCTTATCTAGAGGTGTTGTTAGAACTTTGAACCCCCAAGTGCTTCACAGAAGTTTACAACGCAGAGCCCTGAAAATAAATCATTTTTCCCGCAAAAATGATTTTTTAGCCCAAAATTTTTATTTTCACAAGGGTAATGGGAAATTGGACCACAAAAGCTGTTGTCCAATTTGTCCCGAGTACGCTGATACCCCAGCAGAGCTTGGAAGGGAAGGAGCACCGTTTTACTTTTTCAACGCAGAATTGGCTGTAATTGAGATCGGACTCCATGTCGTGTTTGGAGAGCCCCTGATGTGCCTAAACAGTGTAAACCTCCCAATTTTAAAATTCCAACCCTAACCCCAATAGACCCCTAACCCCCCTAATCGTAACCATAATCCTAACACACCCTTATCCCTAATCCCAACCCTAACCACACCCTTAACCCCAACACACCCCTAACCCCAACACACCTCTATCCCTAATCCCAACACTAACCACACCCCTAACCCTGACAAACCCTATCCCTAACCCCAACCCTAACCATAACCCTAATCACAGCCCTAACCCCAACCCTAATCCCAACAGTAAACATGATCCAAACCCTAATCCCAACTCTAGCCCCAACCCAAACTTTAGGCCCAACCCGAACCCTAACCTGTTATGACCCCAATGGCGAGGGTCTCAGAGATATCAGCAAGTCTGCGAAGTACAAAAATCCAGCTCATAGGGCAGTGGTAACTGGGTTGACCACCATATATCTACTCCTAACGCCAACACTAGAAGTAGCCGGGGAACATGCCTACGTTGGTCGCTAGATGTCTCTCGCCAGCCGGAGGACTAACTACCCCTAACTTATATGGTCAACAAAAACCCTAACAAAATTCCACACTGGAGATTCAAGAACCCCCGAACCGTCTAACGGCCGGGGGAGAACTCCAGCCTCCCTAGAGCTTCCAGCAAGGAAAGGATACAGATAATGAACAAGCTGGACAAAAATGCAAACAAAAACAAATAGCAAAAAGCAAGAAAGCGGACTTAGCTTAATCACGCAGGAACCAGGATCAGTAGACAAGAGCACTACAGATTAGCTCTGATATCAACGTTGCCAGGCATTGAACTGAAGGTCCAGGGAGCTTATATAGCAACACCCCTGACCTAACGACCCAGGTGAGCATACAAGGGATGATAGACATACCCAGAGTAAAATCACTAGTAGCCACTAGAGGGAGCCAAAAGGTAAATTCACAACAGTACCCCCCCCTTAGTGAGGGGTCACCGAACCCTCACCAAGACCACCAGGGCGATCAGGATGAGCGGCGTGAAAGGCACGAACTAAATCGGCCGCATGCACATCAGAGGCGACCACCCAGGAATTATCCTCCTGACCATAGCCCTTCCACTTGACCAGGTACTGAAGCCTCCGCCTGGAGAGACGAGAATCTAAGATCTTCTCCACCACGTACTCCAACTCGCCCTCAACCAACACCGGAGCAGGAGGCTCAGCAGAAGGAACCACAGGCACAATGTACCGCCGCAACAAGGACCTATGAAATACGTTGTGAATGGCAAACGACACCGGAAGATCCAGGCGAAAGGACACAGGATTAAGGATCTCCAATATCCTGTAAGGACCAATGAATCGAGGCTTAAATTTGGGAGAGGAGACCTTCATAGGAACAAATCGAGAAGACAGCCATACCAAATCCCCAACACGAAGTCGGGGACCCACACCGCGGCGGCGGTTGGCAAAACGCTGAGCCTTCTCCTGTGACAACTTCAAGTTGTCCACCACATGATTCCAGATCCGCTGCAACCTATCCACCACAGAATCCACTCCAGGACAGTCAGAAGGCTCCACATGTCCCGAGGAAAAACGAGGATGGAAACCGGAGTTGCAGAAAAATGGCGAAACCAAGGTGGCAGAACTAGCCCGATTATTAAGGGCAAATTCAGCCAACGGCAAGAAGGTCACCCAATCATCCTGATCAGAAGAGACAAAACACCTCAAATACGCCTCCAGAGTCTGATTAGTTCGTTCCGTTTGTCCGTTAGTCTGTGGATGAAAAGCGGAGGAAAACGACAAATCAATGCCCATCCTACCACAAAAGGATCGCCAGAACCTGGAAACAAACTGGGATCCTCTGTCCGACACAATATTCTCAGGAATGCCGTGCAAACGAACCACGTTCTGGAAGAACACAGGAACCAGATCAGAAGAGGAAGGCAGCTTAGGCAAAGGAACCAGATGGACCATCTTGGAGAAACGATCACATATCACCCAGATGACAGACATGCCCTTAGACACCGGAAGATCCGAAATGAAATCCATAGAGATGTGTGTCCAAGGTCTCTTCGGGACAGGCAAGGGCAAGAGCAACCCGCTGGCACGAGAACAGCAAGGCTTAGCTCGAGCACAAGTACCACAGGACTGAACAAATGACCGCACATCCCTTGACAAGGAAGGCCACCAAAAGGACCTGGCCACCAGATCTCTGGTGCCAAAAATTCCCGGGTGCCCTGCCAACACTGAGGAATGAACCTCGGAAATGACTCTGCTGGTCCATTTAGCAGGCACAAACAATCTGTCAGGTGGACAAGAGTCAGGCCTACCAGCCTGAAATCTCTGCAACACACGTCGCAGATCTGGAGAAATAGCTGACAAGATAACTCCTTCCTTAAGAATACCCTCAGGTTCAGCGACTCCAGGAGCATCAGGCACAAAGCTCCTAGACAGAGCATCGGCCTTCACATTCTTAGAACCTGGTAAATACGAGACCACAAAGTCAAAACGGGAGAAAAACAATGACCAGCGGGCCTGTCTAGGATTCAGGCGTTTAGCAGACTCGAGATACATCAAATTTTTGTGATCAGTCAAGACCACCACACGATGCTTAGCACCCTCGAGCCAATGACGCCACTCCTCAAATGCCCACTTCATGGCCAACAACTCCCGATTGCCCACATCATAATTTCGCTCTGCCGGCGAAAACTTCCTAGAGAAAAAGGCACAAGGTCTCATAGTAGAGCAACCAGGGCCTCTCTGCGACAAAACGGCCCCTGCCCCAATCTCCGAAGCATCCACCTCAACCTGAAAGGGAAGTGAGACGTCAGGCTGGCACAAAACAGGCGCCGAAGTAAACCGGCGTTTCAACTCCTGGAAAGCCTCCACGGCAGCAGGAGCCCAGTTAGCTACATCAGAGCCTTTCTTGGTCATATCCGTCAGCGGTTTAACAACGCTAGAGAAATTTGCGATAAAACGACGGTAGAAGTTAGCAAAACCCAAGAACTTCTGAAGACTCTTAACTGACGAGGGTTGAGTCCAATCATGAATAGCTCGGACCTTGACTGGATCCATCTCCACAGCAGAAGGGGAAAAAATGAACCCCAAAAAGGGAACCTTCTGTACACCAAAGAGACACTTTGAGCCTTTTACAAACAAAGAATTTTCACGCAGAATCTCAAAAACCATCCTGACCTGCTCCACATGCGAGTCCCAATCATCAGAAAAAAACAGAATATCATCCAGATAAACAATCAAAAATTTATCCAGATACTTCCGGAAAATGTCATGCATGAAGGACTGAAAAACTGAAGGTGCATTAGAGAGCCCAAATGGCATCACCAAGTACTCAAAATGACCTTCGGGCGTATTGAATGCGGTTTTCCATTCATCGCCCTGCCTAATGCGCACAAGGTTGTACGCACCACGAAGGTCTATCTTGGTGAACCACTTGGCACCTTTAATCCGGGCAAACAAATCTGACAACAGCGGCAAAGGATACTGAAATTTGACAGTGATCTTATTTAAAAGCCGATAGTCAATACAAGGCCTCAAAGATCCGTCCTTTTTGGCCACAAAAAAGAATCCCGCACCAAGAGGGGAAGAAGAAGGATGGATATGCCCCTTCTCAAGAGACTCCTTGATATATGAACGCATTGCGGTATGTTCAGGTACCGACAGATTAAACAGTCTCCCCTTAGGAAACTTACTGCCAGGAATCAAATCTATTGCACAGTCACATTCCCTATGAGGAGGCAGTGCACTGGACTTAGACTCGCTGAAGACATCCTGATAATCAGACAAATACGCCGGAACTTCCGAAGGCGTAGAAGATGCAATAGACAAGGGCAAGGAATCTCCGTGAATTCCATGGCAGCCCCAGCTTGACACTGACATAGCCTTCCAGTCCAAGACTGGATTATGGGTCTGTAACCATGGCAAACCCAAAACAACCAAATCATGCATTTTATGTAGAACAAGAAAACGTATTACCTCCCGATGTTCGGGAGTCATGCACATGGTAACCTGTGTCCAAAACTGCGGTTTATTTTTTGCCAATGGCGTAGAGTCAATACCCCTAAGAGGGATAGGATTTTCCAATGGCTCAAGCACAAATCCGCAGCGCTTGGCAAATGACAGATCCATAAGGCTCAGGGCAGCACCTGAGTCCACAAACGCCATGACAGGATACGATGACAGTGAGCAAATCAAAGTTACAGATAGAATAAATTTAGGTTGCAAATTACCAATGGCGACCGGACTAACAACCTTAGTAAGACGTTTAGAGCATGCTGAGATAACATGTGTAGAATCACCACAGTAGTAACACAAGCCATTCTGGCGTCTATGAATTTTCCGCTCATTTCTAGTCAGGATTCTATCACATTGCATTAAATCAGGTGCCTGTTCAGACAACACCATGAGAGGATTTGCGGTTTTGCGCTCCCGCAACCGCCGGTCGATTTGAATAGCCAGGGCCATAGAATCATTCAGACCTGTGGGAATGGGAAAACCCACCATCACATTCTTAATGGCTTCAGAAAGGCCATTTCTAAAATTTGCAGCCAATGCACACTCGTTCCACTGGGTCAGCACGGACCATTTCCGAAATTTTTGGCAATACACTTCGGCCTCGTCCTGGCCCTGAGACATCGCCAGCAAGGCTTTTTCTGCCTGAATCTCAAGATTGGGTTCCTCATAAAGCAAACCGAGCGCCAGAAAAAACGCATCAATGTCAGCCAATGCCAGATCTCCTGGCGCCAGCGAGAAGGCCCAATCCTGAGGGTCGCCCCGTAAAAAAGAAATAACAATTTTTACTTGCTGAGCGGAGTCTCCAGATGAACAGGGTCTCAGGGACAAAAACAATTTACAATTATTCCTGAAATTTCTAAATTTAAATCGGTCTCCGGAAAATGGTTCAGGAATCGGTATCTTAGGTTCTGACATAGGATTTCTGATAACATAATCTTGTATGCCCTGCACACGAGCAGCAAGCTGGTCCACACTTGTAATCAAGGTCTGGACATTCATGTCTGCAGCAAACACAAGCCACTCAGAGTTAAAGGGGAAAAGAAAAAAAAAATGAGAGAGAAAAAAAAACTCAGAACTTTCTTTCTTATAATCCCGCTTCTGCAATGCATTTAACATTTAATACGGGCCTGGCAAACTGTTATGACCCCAATGGCGAGGGTCTCAGAGATATCAGCAAGTCTGCGAAGTACAAAAATCCAGCTCATAGGGCAGTGGTAACTGGGTTGACCATATATCTACTCCTAACGCCAACACTAGAAGTAGCCGGGGAACATGCCTACGTTGGTCGCTAGATGTCTCGCGCCAGCCGGAGGACTAACTACCCCTAGAAGAGGAAAACAAAGACCTCTCTTGCCTCCAGAGAATAGACCCCAAAAGTAGGATACAAGCCCCCCACAAATAATAACGGTGAGGTAAGAGGAAATGACAAACACAGAGATGAACTAGGTTTAGCAAAGAGAGGCCCGCTTACTAATAGCAGAATGTAGTAAGATAACTTATATGGTCAACAAAAACCCTAACAAAATTCCACACTGGAGATTCAAGAACCCCCGAACCGTCTAACGGCCGGGGGGAGAACTCCAGCCTCCCTAGAGCTTCCAGCAAGGAAAGGATACAGATAATGAACAAGCTGGACAAAAATGCAAACAAAAACAAATAGCAAAAAGCAAGAAAGCGGACTTAGCTTAATCACGCAGGAACCAGGATCAGTAGACAAGAGCACTACAGATTAGCTCTGATATCAACGTTGCCAGGCATTGAACTGAAGGTCCAGGGAGCTTATATAGCAACACCCCTGACCTAACGACCCAGGTGAGCATACAAGGGATGATAGACATACCCAGAGTAAAATCACTAGTAGCCACTAGAGGGAGCCAAAAGGTAAATTCACAACACTAACCTTAATTTAAACCCTAACCCTAATGGGAAAATGGAAATAAATACTTTAATTTTGTTATTTTTCCCATAACTAAGGGCGTGATAAAGGGGGGTTTGATTTAATATTTATAGTGTGTTTTTATGTTTGGTTGCTATGACACACTGAAAGACGCTTTTCATTGCAAAAAAATAGGTTTTGCATCACCACATTTTGAGAGCTATAATTTATCCATATTTGGCCCACAGTGTAATGTGAGGTCTTGTTTTTTGCAAGACGAGTTGACGTTTTTATCGGTACCATTTTCAGGCACATGACATTTTTTGATCGCTTTTTATTCCAATTTTTGTGAGGCAGCTTGAACAAAAACCAGCAATTCAGGAATTGCTTTTTATTTTGTTTTATATTTTTTTATACCGTTCCGCGTGCGGTAAAATTGATAAGCAGCTTTATTCTTCGGGTCAGTACAATTACAGCGATACCTCACTTACATCTTTTTTCATGTTTTGGTGTTTTTTATCGCATTTTTGCATCGCTTTATTCTGAGACCTATAACTTTTTTATTTTTCTGCTGATGGAGCTGTATGGCAGCTTGTTTTTTGCGGTACCATTTTTATTTACATCCATCATTTTGAACACGTTTTATTGCACTTTTTGTTCAGCAGTATGATGACAAAGCATTGTTTTTGCCTCGTTTTTTATTTATTTTTTTACAGTGTTCACTGAAAGGTTTAACTAGTGGGAGAGTTTTATGGAGCGAGTTGTTACGGATGTGGTGATACCAAATGTGTACTTTTATTGTTTGTTTTTTTAATTAACAAATAAATGGATCTATTGGAAAAATATTTATTTTTTTCTTCATTTGGGGATTTAAAAAAAAATATATTTTTACACATTCTAATTTTTTTTTTTTTAACTTTATAACATTGTCCCAGGTTGGGACATCACTATATCATGTCAGATCGCTGATCAGACACTTTGCAGAGCACTGTCAGATCAGCAATCTGGCAGGCAGTCAAGGGGACTTGTTCTCAGCAGGCACTCGCAAGCCACCTTCCTTCAGGACCTGGAAGGACCTCATGGCCATCTTGGAGCTGGGGGTCTCGTTGTTCCGGTTGGAAAACGCAGGGAGCGCCCTCCCTGCACGATTGTTCTCTATGCCGCTGTCATTACTTACAGTGGCATCAGAGGGGTTAAATGCCCACAATGGGCGCTAGCACCAATCATGGGCATTGCTGTGGGGTGTCCGCTGTCACATACAGCTGACACCCGCACGCGATCGCCATGACGCTCACCGTGAGACCGCGGTGATTGTGCTGCCATATTAGTACTACGGCTGGCAGAAATGCAGTTCCCGCAGCGCAGTACTAGTGTGGCACATGTCGGGAAGGGATTAATGGCCTCTCACCTATCTAGCTATAGTTTGTTTAGATACTTTAATTCTCCTTCTTGACCCGTGAAATGAGACAAACAAGGCCCTTTGTTTTCTCCAGGTTTCTGTCACCTCTAAGAACTGTAGGAGACACCTCCTAACTAGAGGTGAGCCACCTCCCCATTGTTCGGGTTCAGTTCAGTTATTTGAACAGGGACATGTTCGTCGAACGTTCG
The DNA here is from genome assembly GCF_051348905.1 of Ranitomeya variabilis. Lineage (NCBI taxonomy): Eukaryota > Metazoa > Chordata > Amphibia > Anura > Dendrobatidae > Ranitomeya > Ranitomeya variabilis. The sequence goes on along the minus strand of NC_135235.1, from coordinate 274,352,200 downwards.
ACGAACACCGTCGAACCCCATTGAAACCAATGGCAGGCAAACACAAACACATACAAACACATGGAAAACACATAGAAAACACCTTAAAAAGGTGTCCAAAAGCTGACAAACTGCTCAGAAGACACAACAAACACATGGAAAAGTCACAACTACATATAGTCATGCGAAAAGAAATGAGGTGGAGGAGTAAAAGGAGGAGGAGACACAGATATAGGCATGTCATGCCCTTCTAAAATCAGGAAAGGCTGGAGTAAAAATCTAAACTCACTCTACCAACACCCAGACGTCTTGACAAAAAAAATAAAAAAATAAATATCTTTAGGTAGAATGGCGGCAGGTCGATTCAGAACACTTTCCTTAGAAGACATAGTGGTACCCCCATTGGGAGTTGTGCCAAAAAATGAACCCAATTCATTCAGACTAATCCACCATTTGTCATATCCAAGGGGCAGATCAGTAAACGACAACATCGACGCGGAACCAAGTACAGTACTATGTACTGTACCTCCTTTGACGAGGCAATCAGCGGGTCAAGAAGTTGGTAAGGGGCACCCTAATGGCCAAAACAGACATTGAAGGGGCGTTCCGGTTACTACCTGTGCCTCCGAATGGTGTCCTCCCATTGGGCTGCTTCTGTGAAGGAGCATACTACATAGATCGCAGTTTGCCCATGGGGTGCTCCATATCCTGCTCACTATTTGAGGCATTTAGTTGCTTCCTCGAATGTGTCGTCATGGACGTTTGTAAGGCGGCACATATTATCCATTACCTCGATGACTTCTTATGCCTGGGCCCAAAAGATTCGCCACAGTGTGAAAACACGCGGTAGTCCTCCTGTGAGAAGGAGAGAGCTGGAGGGAGAGTGGACACCCCAGAGCCGAGGGGTTAGATTTACTTAGGTAAACAGGTGGTGTAGCTTGCTTCATGGGTGGGGTACGTTGCGGAGTAGCACTAAATTCTACTAGGCCCAAAAGGATTTCCCGGGCTAGATGCCGTTACAAAATAGTAGTTAGGTAAACAGGCGGTGTAGCTTGCTTCATGGGTGAAGTATGCTGCTGAGTAGCACCAAATTCTACTAGGCCCAAAAGGATTTCCTGGGCCAGATGCCGTTAAAAATAGTACTTAGGCAAACAGGCGGTGTAGCTTGCTTCATGGGTGGGGTACGTTGCTGAGTAGCACTAAATTCTACTGGGCCCAAAAGGATTTCCCGGGCTAGATGCCGTTACAAAATAGTACTTAGGTAAACAGGAGGTGTAGCTTGCTTCGTGGGTGGGGTACGCTGCTGAGTAGCACTAAATTCTACTAGGCCCAAAAGAATTTCCTGGGCCAGATGCCATTAAAAATAGTACTTAGGTAAACAGGCGTTGGGTGGCTGGGCTACTCTGCTGACAAGCAGACACTGAAGCTTTGGAGCAGACCTCTGAATCCCAGGCCATAGTATGAGTAAACAACTCTGCAGAAGACCCCACCCAAATGGAATTGATGATGGCAAAGTCATGTAAAACTCAGCAGGGGGACCAAATAAAAGAGTCTCCATTTTTTCAAAAAATTCGGCCACAGACACCACTTAAGTGGCATCAATTTTGCCAGAGTTTTTTAAAACGGTTGGTGAGGTGATTTTCAAAAATCATCAAGCTTTTAGTCTCCCCAAGATGACACAGGGGTAGAAAATTCCTTGTGGATCCAGGATTTGTTCATCTTGATGAACGTTAGTCTGTCTACATTGTCACTGGACAGACGCGTGCGCTTATCTGTCAGCACACCACCAGCAGCGCTGAACACACGTTCAGAGAGAATGCTGGCTGCGGGGCACGACAAGATCTCCAAGGTGTGAGTGGTGAGCTCAGGCCATTTTTCAAGATTGGAAGCCCAAAATGAGCAAGGGTCCAGTTCCACAGTCATGGCATCGATGTTAACTTGGAGATACTCTTGTACCATCCTCTCTAGGGGTTGGCTGTGCGTCAGACTTCTTGTCTCCTGTGGCCTTGCAAAGGATGGTCTAAAAAAATCTTGAAACGATTGGAAAAAATTGCTGTTACCACCAGATACGATGTTACTGTTACGGTTAGAGTGATGACTCGATAGTCCCACGGTTGGCAAGTTAGAACTCAGAGATTGACTACGTGCACCACTGGTTTTGTGGAAAAGCAGATGTTAGATTCTGCAACAGTCTCTGCTGATACTCCTGCATGCGTGAATCCCTTTCTATGGCAGGAATTATTTCACCAAATTTGCTTTTGTACCGGGGATCTAAGAGTGTGGCAACCCAGTAGTCGGCATTACTTCGAATTCTGACAATCCGAGGGTCATGTTGCAGGTAGTGCAGCAAGAAAGCACTCATGTGTCTTGCACATCCAGGAGGACCAAGTCCTTGTTGTCTTAGTGGTAGCGAGGTGAGAATCATGCTTCCTTCGTCTGCCCTCTCCCAACAGAAATTTGATCAAGGTCTCCCTCATCTGATGAGCCTTCCATGCCCAGCGCCACTTCGTTCTCCACTTCTTCCTCGCCTCCTGCACCTTCCTCAACAGTTTGGCTATTACCATGCACCCTCGGTAATCCCTCTCCCATAGCCTCCAATGCCAGCCGCCTTGGTGCTGCCAACCTTCTTGACCTTGGATATGTGATCCCTTCTGCATATGACTCCTCCTGTTCCTCCTCCTCCTCTTGTTCCACCACCTGACTCCGAACACTGTGTAAGGTGTGCTCCAGCATGTAAATCACAGGAATGGTCATGCTGATAATGGCATCGTCAGCACTAAACATCTTCGTTGCTATTTCAAAACTGTGCAGAAGGGTGCATAGGTCCCTGATCTGAGACCACTCCTGCAGCGTGATTTGCCCCACCTCTTGAGCTCGTTCGACCAGGCTATACGTCATAACGTATTACACCAGGGCTCGTCGGACAGTGCAGACACTGCTCCTAGGCCCAAATCTATTAACTGGATTAGATGCAGTAAAAATTGAGATACACAGGCGGTATAGTTAGTTTCACAGGCGGGCTACTCTGCTGACGTGCAGACACTGCTACTAAGCCCCAAACCCCAAAATGATTTACTGGGTTAGATGCAGTAAAAATTGAGATACACAGACGGTGTAGCTAGCTTCACAGGCGGGCTACTTAGATGACTATCAGACAATGCTACTAGCCCAAAAGGACTGGCTGAGCTAGGATACACCAAATGCTGTGACTAACACTTGCACAGCACTGGCTCAGACCTGCCTGGAAAACAGTGCTATGAACTGCTGTAACCTACCCTGAAAAGGGCTGATATTACAACTAGTTCCGACTCCTCCCGACTCCCTAAACCTATCTCTCTGACAATTCGCTCACAATTCACACTCTTATACTCTATAGCACCCACAGCAGCAGCGGTGCCGTCTAACACTAAGCTGCAGCAGTGAAGAAATGGTGGCGACGGGGCAAATGGCTGGCTCTCATAGGGCAAGGACATGTGACATACACAGCCAATGACACATTCCCTTGCTTGTGTGCATCACATGCACATCGCTGTGTGTGTGTGTGCACACTGCTGATAGGCTGAGAGACTGCACCGCCCATCTGTAAATGCGGGAAAGAAAAAAAAAAAGGAAATCGGCGTTATTTCAGCACAGATGTATCCCCCACCCACTATACACTGAAACAGTCCATTAACAATGATAAACAGTTTTAATGTACAAATCAAGCTAGGCTTTTGGTGAACGAACAGTTATCGAACAGAAACTTGAACAGCCGAATTTTAAGCAAATTGTTCGGGTTCGTCGAACGACTGGAACACCGCCCAAAACAGCTCGAATTTGAAATTGGCTTACAGTTTGACTCGAACACCGCTCATCTCTACTCTTAACATCCAGGCAATGAAGCCTCTCCTCTTTTTGGTAACTAGGGTTAGGAAAAAAGGATGGTGGAATTATTTCCTGAGCCCTATGGAACTTTTACACCACTTTGGGGAGATAAGCTGGGTTTAATTTTAATACAATTCTGTCATCCATGACCTCAGTGTAGGGAGGGTCTGCTGATAACGCATCTTGAGGGTTCCCCATCAAGGGCAGGAAGCAAACTGATGTGGAGAGAGGAGCCGCCCTTTTTATTTTGAATGTTTCCTGTCCTTGAAGGGCGTATCCTCCTCTCTCGTGGTGCCATCATGGTGATGGAAAAAAAATAAATTTTCACAATAAGTCAGGTTTTCTTAGTCTTAAGATGAACTGATGAGCAATATCCCTTATTACAAAGTCATTTATCTGTTCATGGTGACATATGCTTACACTCGGTGTATTATATTCATTATCATCATGAATACTGTCTTGGATCTGCTGCTTTAGCTCCCTTATTGTTAAAGAAACAGCCATCAACATAACTCAAGATTGCAAAATATCCGCTTTTTCTGCTTGTCAAGCTGCAGATATAATCTATCTAAACCCTGAAATGAATTACGGTACCCTAATTAGCTGCTTGACAGTTGAGATCACAATGCATGACAGATACCTGTTTACACTTGACAGAATTCAATCACGTGAATGAAGACAGGCAAAGCAAGTCGTTAAAATGGATATCATGAAGTCTTGTTCACTGTAACATTTCCCACCTCTTCGTTTGTAATACGGACTTATTGGAAATAACTGACAATAATTAAATAAATTTCATAATTGTCAGAGAAAAGGCAGATACCTCTAGTTCTCCAAAAACTTATATGCAAACAATTATTTGTTGTATTTGGAACGTCCTTACTGCTCCGGCTGAGCACGAGTCTCCCACTAATGTAAAATCATGGGTTTAGAAATGAAAAAATAAAAAATTCTGAACTATATAACTTTTTCATGAATAATGAATATGCTGGAAACTGTTCTTCACAATACGTTACACTGCTCCCCCCAAATGGAACGATGCAATGGGAATAGGAGCAAAAGTTAAAAGGCTCTCTTTACACAGTGCTTCAGGAGAACATCACCCACAATAAGCAAGAAGTTGAAACACAAGAGAGCAGTGCACTCCTGAAGAGCTGCGTTGAGACTAGAGATGAGCGGTGTTCGAGTCGAACTGTTCGCCAATTTCAAATTCGAGCTGTTTTGGGCGATGTTCGAGTCGTTTGACGAACCCGAACAATTTGCTTAAAATTCGGCTGTTCGAGTTTCTGTTCGATAACTGTTCGTTCACCAAAAGCCTAGCTTGATTTGCACATTAAAACTGTTTATCATTGTTAATGGACTGTTTCAGTGTATAGTGGGCGGGGGCGGGGGATAGATCTGTGCTGAAATAACGCAGATCTCAATTTTTTTTTTCTTTCCCGCATTTACAGAGGGGCGGTGCAGTCTCTCAGCCTATCAGCAGTGCGCACACACACAGCAATGTGCATGTGATGCACACAAGCAAGGGCATGTGTCATTGGCTGTGTATGTCACATGTCCTTGCCCTATAAGAACCAGCCATTTGCCCCGTCGCCACCATTTCTTCACTGCTGCAGCTTAGTGTTAGACGGCACCGCTGCTGCTGTGGGTGCTATAGAGTATAAGAGTGTGAATTGCGAGCGAATTGTCAGAGAGATAGGTTTAGGGAGTCGGGAGGAGTCGGAACTAGTTGTAATATCAGCCCTTTTCAGGGTAGGTTACAGCAGTTCATAGCACTGTTTTCCAGGCAGGTCTGAGCCAGTGCTGTGCAAGTGTTTCTCACAGCACTTGGTGTAATCTAGCTCAGCCAATCCTTTTGGGCTAGTAGCATTGTCTGATAGTCATCTGAGTAGCCCGCCTGTGAAGCTAGCTACACCGCCTGTGTATCTCAATTTTTACTGCATCTAATCCAGTTAACAGTTTTGGGCCTAGGAGCAGAGTCTGCACCACAGCAGAGTAGCCTGCCTGTGAAACTAACTACACCGCCTGTGTATCTCTATTTTCACTGCATCTAATCCAGTTAATAGTTTTGGGCCTAAGAGCAGTGTCTGCAAGTCAGCAGAGTAGCCCGCCTGTGAAACAAACTATACTGCCTCTGTATCTCTATTTTCACTGCTTCTAATCCAGTTAATAGTTTTGGGCCTAGGAGCAGTGTCTGCACGTCAGCAGAGTAGCCCGCCTGTGAAACAAACTATACCGCCTGTGTATCTCAATTTTCACTGCATCTAATCCAGTTAATAGTTTTGGGCCTAAGAGCAGTGTCTGCACTGTCCGACGAACCCTGGTGCAATACGTTATGATGTATAGCCTGGGCCAACGAGCTCAAGAGGTGGGGCAAATCACGCTGCAGGAGTGGTCTCAGATCAGGGACCTATGCACCCTTCTGCACAGTTTTGAAATAGCAACGAAGATGTTTAGTGCTGACTAGGGTTGAGCGAAATGGATCGTCCATTTTCATAAGTCGCCGACTTTTGGCAAAGTCGGCGTCTCATGAAACCGAGCCGATCCCTGTGTGGGGTCGGCCATGCGGTACGCGACTTTCGCGCCAAAGTCGCGTTTCAATGACGCTAAAAGCGTCATTTCTCAGCCAATGAAGGTGGATGCAGAGTGTGGGCAGCGTGATGACATAGATCTCAGTCCCCACCATCTTAGAGAAGGGCATTGCAGTGATTGGCTTGCTTTCTGCGGCGTCACAGGGGCTATAAAGGGGCGTTCCCGCCGACCGCCATCTTACTGCTGCTGATCTGAGCGTAGGGAGAGGTTGCTGCAGCTTCTTTGGAAGCAGGGATAGTGATAGGCAGGGTACATAAAGCCACAAACCACTTGTGCTGTAGCGATTTCCACTGTCCAATACCACCTTTTGTTTGCAGGACAGTGGAAGCTACATTTTTTTTTCCTCAGCGCTGTAGCTCATTGGGCTGCCCTAGAAGGCTCCCTGATAGCTGCGTTGCTTTGTGTGTACGCCGCTGTGTAAACCAACTGCTTTTTTCAAAGCACAAATCCTGTTTTTCCTTCCTTTCTGCACAGCTATCTTGTGTGTTTGTCCACACTTTTGTGTGCAGCAGTCCTTTTTATAGCTGCCTGCCATATTTTTCTGAGATAACTGCAGGGAGATAAATATTGGCAAGTCTGCCTCCATGCCATTGCTGTGTGTGGCATCTCTCTCTCATTGTGTGGCACTGAAAACACTGTGTAATACTTGGCCTTTTTTTTTTTTTTTTCTAAATTCTCCCTTTTCCAAAAAAAAAAATTAGTGAGAGATAAATATTGGCAAGTCTGCCTCCGTGCCATTGCTGTGTGTGGCATCTCTCTCTCATTGTGTGGCACTGAAAACACTGTGTAATACTTGGCCTTTTTTTGGGGGGGGGGTACATTCTCCCTTTTCAAAAAAAAAAAATTAGTGGGAGATAAATATTGTCAAGTCTGCCTCCGTGCCATTGCTGTGTGTGGCATCTCTCTCTCATTGTGTGGCACTGAAAACACTGTGTAATACTTGGCCATTTTTTTGGGGGGGGGTACATTCTCCCTTTTCAAAAAAAAAAAATTATTCGGAGATAAATATTGGCAAGTCTGCCTTCATGCCATTGCTGTGTGTGGCATCTCTCTCTCATTGTGTGGCACCAAAAACACTGTGTAATACTTGGCCTTTTTTTTTTTTCTAAATTCTCCCTTTTCCAAAAAAAAAATTAGTGGGAGATAAATATTGTCAAGTCTGCCTCCGTGCCATTGCTGTGTGTGGCATCTCTCTCTCATTGTGTGGCACTGAAAACACTGTGTAATACTTGGCCATTTTTTTTTGGGGGGGGTACATTCTCCCTTTTCAAAAAAAAAAAATTATTGGGAGATAAATATTGGCAAGTCTGCCTCCGTGCCATTGCTGTGTGTGGTATCTGTCTCTCATTGTGTGCCACCGAAAACACTGTGTAATACTTGGCCATTTTTTTTTTTTTTAGGGTAAATTCTCCCAGAAAAAAAAAAAAAATTAGTTGGAGATTAAGATTGGCATTTCTGCTTGAGTGCTGGTCCTGTGTGTGCCATCTGTCTCAAATTTTGGGGGCACAGAAAACCTAGTGTGCAACATTGGGCCTGATTTTCCTTTCAGTGTCAGGCACCTATAAAGGTATATATAAATCCTACAGAAGTTTGAGTTCACCTGATAAGTTGTTTTACAGTAACAAATAGCGTTACTTTGGTTACGTTTTGCAAACAATGAGGAAGTCTAGTGGAAGAGGTCGTGGCCGTGGGCGGTCATTGTCAGCTGGTAATGATGGTAGTGGTGGTGGAGCATCAGGTGGTCGTGGTAAAAGCAGTACAGCACCTAAGTCTCGAGTTGTTGAGCCAGGTTCGTTGTCTGGCTACACAAGGCCTCGAACGCTCTCTTTTCTGGGAGTAGGAAAACCACTTTTGAAGCCGGAGCAGCAGGAACAAGTATTGGCTTTCATTGCTGACTCTGCCTCTAGCTTTTTCGCCTCCTCCTCGGAAAGTGCCAAATGTCAGAGCAGTGCATCGTCAGTGGATGCTCCCGGTCAGGGACAAGTCGCTTCCTTGTCTTCTTCACCCAGAACAAGAGAGAAGGATGCGTCAGGAGACACAACGGGTTACTCCATGGAGCTCTTTACACATACCGTTCCTGGGTTAGACAGTGAAACAGTTAACAGGCCATGTGCATTAGAAGTTGAATCGGACATGGAGTGCACAGATGCACAGCCACAGCCAGATTACTATGCAGTTCCTTTGACTCAGACCAGAACATTGCCCTCACAGTGTACTGAGGCAGAATCAAACCCAGCGGAGACTATGGTGCCCCGTCACGGACGCTATACCACCGGCTTACACGGTGACACAGACGAAATCGCACACGACATAGAAGAGGAGGTCATAGATGACCCAGTTGTGGACCCCGATTGGCAGCCATTGGGGGAACAGGGTGCATGCGGCAGTAGTTCTGAAGCGGAGGAGGAGGAGCCGCAGCAGGCATCAACATCACAACAGGTTCCATCTACCGGGCTCGTATCTGGCCAAAAACGCGTGGCAAAACCAAAACCAGTTGGAGGACAGCGTGGCCATCCGGTTAAAGAAGCTCAGTCTGCAATGCCTGAAAAGGTATCCGATAGTAGAAAGAGTGCAGTCTGGCATTTTTTTAAACAACATCCAAATGATCAGCGCAAAGTCATCTGTCAAAAATGTTCAACAACCTTAAGCAGAGGTCAGAATCTTAAAAGTCTAAATACAAGTTGCATGCATAGACATTTATCCACCATGCATTTGCAAGCCTGGACTAACTACCAAACGTCCCTAAAGGTTGCAGCACCCTCGGCCAATGAAGCTAGTCAGCAACGCTACATCCCTTCCCTCCCTGTAAGCCGACCATTTCCCACACCACCTGCAGTATCTGTGCAGCTTTCGTCGCCAGGCCAAAGCAGTCAGGGAATCACCATGTTTGCAGTAGGAAACACTGCATGTAGGGCACCGACAAGAATACCATCTCCAACCCTCTCTCACTCACCCATGTCCACCGGCACCACCGCTAGTTCCACGATCTCCAGCTCTCCAGTCCAGCTCACACTACATGAGACTCTTGTTAGGAAAAGGAAGTACTCATCCTCGCATCCGCGTACACAGGGTTTGAACACCAACATTGCTAGACTAATCTCATTAGAGATGATGCCCTACCGGTTAGTTGAAAGCGAAGCTTTCAAAGCGCTGATGGACTACGCTGTACCACGCTACGAGCTACCCAGTTGGCACTTCTTTTCTAGAAAAGCCATCCCAGCCCTCCAACAGCATGTTAAAGACCGCATCGTCCATGCACTCAGGCAGTCTGTGACTACAAAGGTGCACCTGACAACAGATGCATGGACCAGTAGGCATGGCCAGGGACGTTACGTGTCCATCACGGCACACTGGGTGAATGTGGTGGATGCAGGGTCCACAGGGGACAGCAATATTGGGACAGTTCTGCCTAGCCCACGGTCAAGGAAACAGTTGGCTGTAGGCATTCGCCCCCCTCCTCCTCTTCCTCCTCCTCATGCAGAAGCGAGAGCTCATCCTCACACCGCAGTCGCACATCCACTCCATCCGCAGCTGCCACTGTTGCACACCAGGTGTGCCATTATGGGACAGCTAGTGGCAAGCGTCAGCAGGCTGTATTGGCAATGAAGTGTTTGGGCGACAACAGACACACCGCGGAAGTTCTGTCCGAGTTCTTGCAGTATGAAACTCAGTCATGGCTGGGCACTGTACATCTTGAGGCAGGCAAGGTTGTGAGTGATAACGGAAGGAATTTAATGGCTGCCATAGCCCTTTCCCAACTGAAACATATTCCTTGCCTGGCTCACACCTTAAACCTGGTGGTGCAGTGCTTCCTGAAAAGTTACCCGGGGTTACCCGACCTGCTCCTCAAAGTGTGCAGACTTTGCTCGCATATTCGCCGTTCGCCCGTACACTCCAGCCGTATGCAGAACTATCAGCGGTCTTTGAACCTTCCCCAGCATCGCCTAATCATCGACATTTCAACAAGGTGGAACTCCACACTGCACATGCTTCAGAGACTGTGCGAACAGAGGCGTGCTGTTATGTTTTTGTGGGAGGATACACATACACGGGCAGGCAGTTGGATGGCAGACATGGAGTTGTCAGGTGTGCAGTGGTCGAAGCTACAAGACCTGTGTCAAGTCCTTCAGTGTTTTGAGGAATGCACACGGCTGGTTAGTGCAGACAACGCCATAATAAGCATGAGCATCCCCCTAATGCGTCTACTGATGCAAAGTTTGACGCACATAAAGGAGCAGGCATCTGCAGCCGAGGAAGAGGAAAGCCTTGATGACAGTCAGCCATTGTCTGGTCAGGGACGTGTAGAGGACGCGGTAGCGGGCAAAGAGGAGGAGGAGGACGAGGAGGATGATGGGGATGAGTACTTTTTTAATTAGGAAGCTTCTCCTGGGCCAACAGAAATTAGTGGCGTTGCAAGGCCGGGTTCTGTTTTTTTAAGGGTGACAAGTGACGTAGATTTGCCTGTAACTGCCCCTCAAACCAGCACAACCGCAGATTTGCCAACAGGAACTTTGGCCCACATGGCGGATTATGCCTTACATATCCTCAAAAAGGACCCACGCATTACTAAAATGATGAGCGATGACGATTACTGGTTGGCCGGCATCCTTGACCCTCGCTATAAAGGCAAATTGCAAAATATTATGCCAAATGAGAACCTCGAACAAATATTAGCAACCAAACAAGCTACTCTTGTAGACCGTTTGATTCAGGCATTCCCAGCACACAGCGCCGGTGATGGTTCTCACACAAGCTGCAGGGGGCTACATGGCAGAGGTGTTAGAGGTGCACAGATCAGAAGTGGCGTTGGACAGAGGGGTTTTCTGACCAGGTTGTGGAGTGATTTCGCAATGACCGCAGACAGGACAGGTACTGCAGCATCTATTCAAAGTGACAGGAGACAACATTTGTCCAGTATGGTTACTTACTATTTTTCTTCCCTTATCGATGTTCTCCCTCAACCGTCATTCCCATTTGATTACTGGGCATCAAAATTAGACACCTGGCCTGAATTGGCAGAATATGCGTTGCAGGAGCTTGCTTGCCCAGCAGCTAGTGTGCTATCAGAAAGAGTATTCAGTGCTGCTGGTTCAATATTAACCGAAAAAAGGACTCGTCTGGCTACCCAAAATGTGGATGATCTCACCTTCATTAAAATGAACCACTCCTGGATTTCAAATTATTTTGCCCCACCTTTCCCGGCTGACACCTAGCTTTCCTATAAAAAGGTCTTGCTTGTGGACTGGTCTTACTGAGTGTTCCAATCTGTTAATTTGCAGCAGCTGTTTGTCCAGCATACGACATGTTTACACCTCCCCCAATGGGAAAAATCCCCCCACGGGGCCGTTGTCTCGCCACTTGGCGCAAGCACCCGTTACAGTGCTGATTGTCTGAAGAGGCGGGTGTGCCCGCTTTTGGTCGACGGCATTGCCACTGGGTCCCTCATAGTACAATGTAGTGTCTCTGGCGGTGGTAGTGCGCACCCAATGTCAGACACACCGTTGTAACATGAGGGGCCCTGGGGCAGTACTGCTGGCCACAAGAGAGTTCCCCCCCCAGCTCAAACTGTGCTCTACCACGTGCAAAATTATCTCGCACAGCTCCACCAATGTTTAGTCTATGCACTGACATCATTCAATGCCTGGCACTGACAAACAATACCAATTTGTTTGCATCTATGATGCTAGTTAAAGTAGTCTGGGTCAGTGTCCTATATTGACACCAGTACATACTAATTTACTGCCAAATTACTTTGTCATAAACTCTGCAGATGAGCCCACCCCTGTACCTAAGCATGCCACCCTTTTTTTACTTATAGTTGTTTTGCGAGACATTAACATCTATTTATTTTTTTGGAGTACTAACTGTGTCAGACACTCCTTGCAATACTCCTCCACTGACCACAATGCTGCCTGGAGTGCCTGCCTGTGTATCCATGTAACCGATTTCAAACTGCCATGACTGCCTACTGTTTGTTATTTTAGGCCTTTGTGAGCCTGTCTGCAGCCCCTACTTGCAATACTCCTCCACTGTCCAGTGACCACAATGCTGCCTGGAGTGCCTGCCTGTGTATCCATGTAACCGATTTCAAACTGCCATGACTGCCTACTGTTTGTTATTTTAGGCCTTTGTGAGCCTGTCTGCGGCCCCTACTTGCAATACTCCCCCACTGACCACAATGCTGCCTGGAGTGCCTGCCTGTGTATCCATGTAACCGATTTAAAACTGCCATGACTGCCTACTGTTTGTTATTTTAGGCCTTTGTGAGCCTGTCTGCGGCCCCTACTTGCAATACTCCTCCACTGACCACACCAATGCTGCCCGTGTACCCCTGGAACCTATTTAAAAATTCATAGAGCCTAGTTATATATTTTATTTACTATTAATAAGGCCATGATGGACTACGCTGTACCACGCTACAAGCTAACCAGTCGACACTTCTTTTGCGAGAAAAGCCATCCCAACCCTCCACCAGCATGTAAAAGACCGCATTGTCCATGCACTCTGGCAATCTGTGAGTACAAAGGTGCACCTGACAACAGACGCATGGACCTGTAGGCATGGCCACGGAAGATTACGTGTCCATTACGGCGCAATGGGTTAATGTGTTGGATGCATGGTCCACAGGGGACAGCCTACTAAGTCTGTCTGCAGTCCCTAATTCAAATTGTCCTCCACTGTCTAAATCGGAGCTTCCACCTTCTGGCTTTCGGCCTATAGTATCAGAAATTAAACTGCATTTGACCTTCAACTTTGGTTACGGCCTACTAACGGTGTCTGCCCCTGCCTGGTGTTTTTCCTCAACTGAATAAAGCTGAGCTTCAACCTTCTGGCTCTCATTAAGTGCTGTTATTTTAAAAATTGGTGGTTAGGGCCTACTAACGGTGTCTGCCCCTCCCTGGTGTTTGTCCTCAACTGAATAAAGCTGAGCTTCAACCTTCTGGCTTTCGGCCTATAGTATCAGAAGTTAAACTGCATTTGGCCTTCAACTTTGGTTACAGCCTACTAACGGTGTCTGCCCCTGCCTGGTGTTTGTCCTCAACTGAATAAAGCTGAGCTTCAACCTTCTGGCTTTGGGCCTATAGTATCAGATATTAAACTGCATTTGGCCTTCAACTTTGGTTACGGCCTACTAACGGTGTCTGCCCCTGCCTGGTGTTTGTCCTCAACTGAATAAAGCTGAGCTTCAACCTTCTGGCTCTCATTAAGTGCTGTTATTTTAAAAATTGGTGGTTAGGGCCTACTAACGGTGTCTGCCCCTCCCTGGTGTTTGCTCTCAACTGAATAAAGCTGAGCTTCAACCTTCTGGCTTTGGGCCTATAGTTTCAGATATTAAACTGCATTTGGCCTACTAGTGTGGTTGGGCCCTTAAAACAGTGTCTGCTGCTCCTGGGTTTGCTACTCCACTGAACAAAGCAATGCCGCCTGTTTAGTCCTGTCCTGTTACCAATTTTGGACTGCATTTAGCCTACTTTATTCTTTGGCCCTATATCTGTTTCCTCCTCATCCTGCCCATTGCCCAGCCACTGCTAGATGAGTCTGCTGGTACATTGACCTAGACCACTACATTCCCCTTGCACTCTACACAGCCAGAATCTGACCCTGCTGAAAGTAAGGTTCCCCTTCCCGCATGTTATACCACCTTACACAGGGACAAAGAGGAAGGTGCAGATGAAAGTGCAGGTTCCTTCATCAGGTGGGGGGGGCATACTCGTTGGCGACGTCACTGGCACAGGGCTCCTCAGAGTACGCAAAAGTGTCGCTGCTGGTGGGAGGCGCCCCCGCCGTGCAAACACACCGCTGTACTTTGAGGGGCCCTGTGCCAGTGCCAATGCGAACAAGTGTGCCCCCCTGCTTGCTCAGGATCACAGCACTTGCAACGTTGAAATACTTTCCTCTCCCTGCTCCACCGCCGTGACGTAGTCCACGATTCCTGGGCCCACTAAAACCTTGAACCAGCCCTACCCCCCACAAATTTGCCAAATGACCCCCAAGTTCCATTGAAAAACTATTATTATAAAGTTAATTAAGATTGACAAGCTTCAGAAACAAGAATGGATGTTTTTGGCATTAAAATGGGCACTGTAGGTGTTTTCCTGGCCTCCACTCACTGCCGACTATGCTTCCCCATTGACTTGCATTGGGTTTCGTGTTTCGGTCGATCCCCGACTTTTAGCGATAATCGGCCGACTGCACTCGACTCGACTCTGGACAAAGTCGGGTTTCACAAAACCCGACTCGATCTTAAAAAAATGAAAGTCGCTCAACCCTAGTGCTGACGATGCCATTATCAACATGACCATTCCTGGTGACTTACATGCTGGAGCACACCTTACACAGTGTTCGGAGTCAGGTGGTGGAACAAGAGGAGGAGGAGGAACAGGTGGAGTCGTATGCGGAAGGGATCATATCTCCAAGGTCAAGAAGGTTGGCAGCACCAAGGCGGCTGGCATTGGATGCTGGGGGAGAGGGATTACCGAGGGTGCATGGTAGCAGCCAAACTGTTGAGGAAGGTGCAGGAGGCGAGGAAGAAGTGGAGGACGAACTGGCGCTGGGGATGGAAGACTCATCAGATGAGGGAGACCTTGATTAAATTTCTGTTGTGCGAGGTTGGGGGGAGAGGGCAGATGAAGGAAGCATGATTCTCACCTCGCCACCACCAAGACAACAAGGACTTGGTCCTCCTGGATGCGCAAGACACATGAGTGCCTTCTTGCTGCACTACCTGCAACATGACCCTCGGATTGTCAGAATCCGAAGTAATGCCGATTACTGGGTTGCCACACTCTTAGATCCCCGGTTAGTGTTGAGTAGTGTTGAGCGATACCTTCCAATACTCAAAGGTATTGGTATCGGATGGTATCGGCCGATATCCAAAAAATATCGGATATCGCCGATACCGATACCCGATACCAATGCAAGTCAATGGGACACAAGTATCGGAAGGTATCCTGGATGGTTCCCAGGGTCTGAAGGAGAGGAAACTCTCCTTCAGGCCCTGGGATCCATATTCATGTAAAAAATAAAGAATTAAAATAAAAAATATGGATATACTCACCCGTCCGGCGGCCCCTGGACCTTACCGATGTAACCGGCTGCCTCCGTTCCTAAGAATGAGGAGTTTAGGACCTTTGATGATGTCGCGGCTTGTGATTGGTCGCGTGACCGCTCATGTGACCGCTCACGCGACCAATCACATGCCGCGACGTCATTGCAGGTCCTAAACTCCTCATTCTTAGGAACAGAGGCTGCCGGTTACATCGGTAAGGTCCAGGGGCCGCCGGACGGGTGAGTATATCCATATTTTTTATTTTAATTCTTTATTTTTTACATGAATATGGATCCCAGGGCCTGAAGGAGAGTTTCCTCTCCTTCAGACCCTGGGAACCATCCAGGATACCTTCCGATACTTGTGTCCCATTGACTTGCATTGGTATCGGGTATCGGTATAGGCGATATCTGATATTTTTTGGATATCGGCCGATACCATCCGATACCGATACCTTTGAGTATCGGAAGGTATCGCTCAACACTATCCCCGGTACAAAAGCAAATTTGGTAAAATAATTCCTGCCATAGAAAGGGATTCACGCATGCAGGAGTATCAGCAGAGACTGTTACAGAATCTAACTTCTGCTTTTCCACAAAACACCAGTGGTGCACGTAGTCAATCTCTGAGTTCTGCCAACCGTGGGACTATCGAGTCTTCACTCTAACCGTAAAAGTAACATCGTATCTGGTGGTAACAGCAATTTTTTCCAATCGTTTCAAGATTTTTTTAGACCATCCTTTGCAAGGCCACAGGAGACAAGAAGTCTGACGCACAGCCAATGCCTAGAGAGGATGGTACAAGAGTATCTCCAAGTTAACATCGATGCCATGACTGTGGAACTGGACCCTTGCTCATTTTGGGCTTCCAATCTTGAAAAATGGCCTGAGCTCGCCACTCACGCCTTGGAGATCTTGTCGTGCCCCGCAGCCAGCGTTCTCTCTGAACATGTGTTCAGCGCTGCTGGTGGTGTGCTGACAGATAAGCGCACGTGGCTGTCCAGTGACAATTTAGACAGACTAACGTTCATCAAGATGAACAAATCCTGAATCCGCAAGGACTTTTCTACCCCTGTGTCATTCTTGGGGAGACTAAAAGCTTGATGATTTTTGAAAATCACCTCACCAACCATTTTAAAAAAAACTCTGGCGAAATTGATGCCACTTAAGTGGTGTCTGTGGCCGAATTTTTTGAAAAAATGGAGACTCTTATTTAGTCCCCTTGCTGAGTTTTACATGACGTTGCCATCGTCAATTCCAGGTGGGTGGGGTCGTCTGCAGAGTTGTTTACTCATACTATGGCCTGGGATTCAGAGGTCTGCTCCAAAGCTTCAGTGTCTGCTAGTCAGTAGAGTAGCCCAGCCACCCATTGCCTGTTTACCTAAGTACTATTTTTAACGGCATCTGGCCCAGGAAATCCTTTTGGTCCTAGTAGAATTTAGTGCTACTCAGCAGCGTACCCCACCCATGAAGCAAGCTACACCGACTGTTTACCTATGTACTATTTTTAACGACATCTAACCCAGGAAATCCTTTTGGGCCTAGTAGAATTTAGTGCTACTCAGCAGCGTACCCCACCCATGAAGCAAGCTACACCACCTGTTTACCTAAGTACTATTTTTTAACGGCATCTAGGCCAGAAAATCCTTTTGGGCCTAGTAGAATTTAGTGCTACTCAGCAGCGTACCCCATCCATAAAGCAAGCTACACCACCTGTTTACCTAACTACTATTTTGTAACGGTATCTGGCCCAGGAAATCCTTTTTGGCCTACTAGCAATTTCTGCTACTCAGCAGAGTACCCCACACATGAAGCAAGCTGCACCGCTTTCTTTCCTTCTCAATCTAACCCCTCAGCTCTGGGGTGTCCACTCTCCCTCCAGCTCTCTCCATCTCACAGGTGGACTACCACGTGTTTTCACACTGTGGCGAATCTTTTGGGCCCAGGCATAAGAAGTCATCGAGGAAATGGATAATATGTGCCGCCTTACAAACGTCCATGACGACACATTCGAGGAAGCAACTAAACGCCTCAAATAGTGAGCAGGATATGGAGCACCCCACGGGCAAACAGAGATCTATGTAGTATGCTCCTTCACAGAAGCAGCCCAATGGGAGGACACCATTCGGAGGCACAGGTCGTAACCGGAACACCCCCTCAATGTCTCTTTTGGCCATTAGGGTGCCCCTTACCAACTTCTTGACCCGCTGATTGCCTCGTCAAAGGAGGTACAGTACATAGTACTGTACTTGGTTCCGCGTCGATGTTGTCGTTTACTGATCTGCCCCTTGGATATGACAAATGGTGGATTAGTCTGAATGTATTGGGTTCATTTTTTGGCACAACTCCCAACGGGGGTACCACTACGTCTTCTAAGGAAAGTGTTCTGAATGGACCAGCCGCCATTCTACCTAAAGATATTTCTTTTTTTATTTTTTTTTGTCAAGACGTCTGGGTGTTGGTAGAGTGAGTTTAGATTTTTACTCCAGCCTTTCTTGATTTTAGAAGGGCATGACATGCCTATATCTGTGTCTCCTCCTCCTTATACTCCACCTCTTTTCTTTTTGCATGACTATATGTAGTTGTGACTTTTCCATGTGTTTGTTGTGTCTTCTGAGCAGTTTCTCAGCTTTTGGACACCTTTTAAGGTGTTTTCTATGTGTTTTCCATGTGTTTGTATGTGTTTGTGCTTGCCTGCCATTGGTTTCAATGGGGTTCGACGGTGTTCGTCGAACGTTTGACGAACAGTTCGTCGAACATGTCGCTGTTCAACGAACCGAATCCGAACACTGGGGAGGTGGCTCATCTCTAGTTGAGACAACCCTCTGATGCTTTTTACACCTGATGTTTGACAGTTTGGATAAGTGGCATGGTTGTGTCATTGGCCTGTGTGCTCCCCTTTGATGCTATGTAAGTCAGCTTTGTCTCTTGAGCTTCTGAGGAGCACAGTGTCACTGAAGCAATCCAGTTACAACAATCCCTATAGCAAAGACTTATAAGTGCTGCACTCCTTGCCTAGGAGACTGGCCATTGTTCACAGGCTGTAGAGGTGGATGAAGTCTATAATCCAAAAAGCAATTCCAATATAAATAAGGGCAGACAGAAAATTCCTAATATATCATATAACTATTACTCCAATTTAATTAAAAAAAAATCAGACAAAGTTTGTATATACACACACACAAACATTTTACAGAGATACACAATAAAAATAAAATGTAAAAGTTAATAGTAAAAACAAAGAAAAACAAAAGCAAGAAGAGGCCAATGAGAGACACAAAACAGTGAAAATACGATTACAATACAAAGGGTAGCCACTATATGGCAGAGTACTACCAAGGAGTAATAAGAGATATGTATCCCCACATAAAGCAGGGTCGAAATGCACTCTGGGGCCTGAGGTAGAGGCTCATATGGTGACAATCTATTATTTGGTGGGTACGTCTGATTAACATAGCCTTAATCTTGCACTACTGAATTTATCTTTTGTGCACAACATTGCACCAAATTATAGATATGTATATTATTTTTTATATATATATAAATGTATATATAAATATATTCTACCTATACATACCTGTTGTCATTACTTCCTCAGTTTTCTGCCATCTGGTGTCTACTCTTTGTATTGTAATCCTACATTCACAATTTGGTGTCTCTCATCGGCCTCCCCTTGCTTTCATTGTTCCTTGTTTTTAATAATAATTTATACAATTATATTTCTATTGTGTGGTGTGTCTCAAAATATTTATTGTGTATATGTACATTTGTCAGATTTTTTTTTATTTTAAATAAATTGTATTAACATATGATATAACAGACTGCAGAGATTGAGGCCAAGGTTACAGGCAAATCACAAAATAGGATTAAAAAGGTCTCCGTTCTTGAGCACAAAGAGGATCTCTTATAAAAGAGTCACAATCCAAAATTGCTTGTTTATACAGGCACTTTGCAATTTTAACCACTTATGATGTTGAGAAAATATTTTTAAACTAGTTGCTCCCATTACCCAGTTTTCAACTTTTGCTCTTTCATTTTTTCCGTACTTGGCTTTGGGGGTTGAGTTGTCATCTTGAATAGTATCACTCACTTTACCATGAATTATACTGGAAACTGGAGAAAAAAAATCCAAATGCAGTAAAATGCAAAAAAAAAAAAACAGCAATTCCTTCATTTCTTTTCTTGTATGTAATTTTTATTTTACCCATCAGTCATGTATATAAAATCTATTATTTACAGAAAGTGAAACAACATGATTATGTATATGCTCGCTCAAGTTTAATTTCTGCCTGAGTGGTCTACAGATGGGAAACTCATGCAACATTCTGACTAGCACTACATTTGTGCCCATGGGAGGTATAAATGAGTCCTCTGCTTAATGCGCTTGCAGTAATTAATATTTTTTCCAATTATTCACACTAATTTGGATTGTACATTAACCCACTGGCTGGTAGGATGACCTGTAGTTTTGCTATTCTGAATAATATGATTTCTGACATCTACATTTAGAAAACTAAAAATGTTTTTTTTTTTTTTACAAGGAATCAAAATGGCAGCGTTATTGCTAGTAGAATCAGTGTTACTATTGGAGTTATTCTCGTAATTTCTGCCTTTAGGAATAAAAATGTAATAATTTTGCAAGTTTCAATTTAGGTGTTAAAAATAGGGGATTATACATTTTAAACATAAGTCTGTCATTGGGTGTTTGCTTCCCTTTCCAAGGGTATCATAAAGTAAAAGTGACCCTGATTCTAATGATGTGCCAATTGCTGTACTGAATATGTGCAATGTCAAACATACACAGTGCATAAGCTGATTTGTATTGAAGTGCCAAAAAGATGCGTTTCCTGTAAGGCAAGTGACATAAGGTACAAGAGGTAAGAGAAATAGTAGCAATAAAGGAGTATAAAGCTCATACACTAATCACCTGATGTGAGTTTCACAAATGCTTCATCAGGGGGTCGAAGCAGGAGATGAAGCATTTGTGAAACGCTCGTTGGGTGACTTGTCTTTTAGGAACTATCTTTTTGGCACTTCAATCCAAATCAGCTTATGTATTGAAAATGTCCAACACTACACAAATTTATCATACTTGTACCCCTTTTGAGCACATCTATACTTCTTATGCATTTCTCTTTTGACTCACCAAACAATCTATTTATATGCCTGTTGTACAAGAAATGATATATATTATACACACACACACACACACACACACACACTTTTTAGCTTTACTAAAAGTTGATTTTTATCTTTTTTTGCAAATGCCCTGGTCCTTGCCTGTTTTTTTGTCTTATTCGTTCCTATAATCTAATTAGATTTAAAAAAATAAAATAAATTAAGTAGAAATATAAAAAAAGATTGGATGCATCCATAGCAAAATCCTAGTTGACAAATTGATAATTAAAGGATTACTTTAATTTTTGTCATACCGAAACATCTTCCCAAAAGTCACCAGGAGCATATAGGGAGAGGGGCCTGCAGACTCCAATTTCACCGGAATGTGCCTCCTCGAACTCACATTCACATGAAATATATTGCTGCACAGAGACCCACCAATTCTGAAATACACGCCGCTGGCAAGTCAGAGGTCAGCAGCTGATGCTGGCTTGCCAGGGACGTCATGCTGGAGAAGGCTGCCAGCTTCTGTGCTGGCTATAGAAGAGGACGCTGCGAGGTGTGGGAGAGTAAGAAGGGGAGAAGAATTGTTTGTTTCTTTTTAAAATGCGCTGGAGAAGAATGGAAGAGGCCTTGGATGGGAGACAGTACATCAGGATGGGGACATTATACCAGGAAGGGACCTAGGATGGGGACATTATACCAGGAAGGGACATTATACCAGGAAGGGACTCAGGATGGGGATATTATACCAGGAAGGATCCCAGGATGGGAACATTATACCAGGATGGGATAAATTATACCAGGTAGGGAATTATTACTAGAAGGGGCCCAGTATGTGGGAGTTTATTACAAGAAGACAAGAAATTACATGGGGGATAACATGTATGCCTTTATATGATCTAGAACACTGCAAGGGTCCATACATCTAACTAACTAAATTGCAGGTGGGGGCCCGGGGCCAAATGTTGCATTGGGGCCCATCAGACTCTAGACGCTACTAAAAGTCACCGTATCAGCATAATGTATAAATTTGCTGGTTCCGTCAGACTGTGTATTTCTAGCGCTGATTAGAATATATCATTTTCATGTTGCCTTCAGGAAAATAAAGCAATAACTGATTAAATGTTGCAAAAGTGGAAGACAGTAATGTTATGCCATTCTTCTCTGTCATATTATAATGGCTTTCTCCTGTGTATGAGGAAGAATACAATTCAGAGGCTTAGCTTACTGCAAACAGATTCGAGCAATTTAAACAATTTATCAGCATAAGCACATCCTATGACTTATTCATTGGCAGGCGCTTCAAAGAAACAGCTGGAGATGTCGGTTCATTTTAATTGAGCGATAGTATTTTGTTTTTCTGGTTTGTTTGTATAATTCTCACAATTCTCTCGTTACAATAATTATTGGCCCTTTTCCATCTATTTTTTTTTTTAAGCGAAATACAAACGTATATAAGTTACTTAGCCTAAATACTCAACATGAGTGTGACATGCCCACCAGGGCAGTGGGGTACTCGGAACCAGGTTGGACAGTCCTTTGGGGAAGTCACAGGGCCGTGACCTGACTCTGTGGCCTTGGCTGTGCCATAAAATGGGGAATATGTTTATGGGATTTAACGTGACGCCACCTGTGGTATTCGGCAACGGATGGCCGATGCTGCTAAAAGAGACTGCTGGGGCCGATGGTGAAGCAGCTGGGATGGCTCTGCTCCCCACAGGTGGAGCGGGGCCCCAGGGCTACCAGTTCTGTTTATGTCAGGCTTCGTGTACCTTGTGGTGCACGACTCAGAGCGCAAGAAATCACTGAATGACAAGGGCTGTAAATTTATTTTCCTTTACTTGATGGTTGATAGTACAGACCGGGGCACTGGTAACAGATTGTAATGGAGAGCTGGGCAGCCTAGAAGCAATTTTTGAATACACCTTGCCAGGTAGGTACAGAGGCCTTCCTTCTGCTCGGTCCTCCCTTTTTGCTTGCTGCTTAACAGCTCACCCTCCTGCTGCTGTCTTTTTCGGTTTTAAAAACTAACTGTTGCCTGTATGGCAGGCAGCTTGAGCCTATCACAGGTGCCACTCCTTTGTGTCGGCTCCAGGCTCTGGTATTCTGCTGTGCCGCCGGGTATTGATCGGGCCAGGAAACCTGCAGTTCCCTGCCCTCAGGATTTAGCTGCTTCGACTTCAGTACCCACGCAACCATGGACTCTATTATCTGGTTCCTAGCGCTCAGCTCTGGGGCAAGTTTAATCACAGCTCCACTCCCCAGGTTCTGCTCTACTTCTCTCCTGACACCTGGTAAGAGGACCCCTCCTTGCTTCCAGGCATGACATTACTCCCTGTGAGGGAGGCAATGCCACTGTGGCAACCTGACTCCTGGGGTGCCACAATTGTAATACAGAACCATTATGGTGACCATCAAAGTATCTGGGAAGTACTTCTATCTTGTAGGTTTCCAATTGTATACAAAATTAGGAAGCTATTGGATGAGATATACAGTATTATGGAAAAAGAAAAGGTTCTAGGCTAACCCCATATGTAAAGGTAAAAGAAGGCATAAAGTGCACAGCCACCTTCCTCAAAAATGACCCCCTTTGTGTGTTGTGTCAAAGGAAATCTGTCATCAGGTTTTTGCTATCCCATCTGAGAGGAGCTTGATGTAGAGGCAGAGACCCTGATTCCAGTGATGTATCACTTATTGGGTTGCTGTCATTCTCATGAAATCCCTTTTCTAGCTGCTGTAAATATAGCAGTTCTCTGAATGCTGAGCTGTGTGTAACCCCGCCCACAGCACGGATTGGAAGTTTTCTGCCAATGAATAGTGAACACAGAAAGCTACCAATCAGTGTTGGGGGCGGTGTTATATAGAGCTTATAAATATGCTTGACTACCTGGCAGCAGGTTTACTAGTCCTCTGGGGATTATTTCCTGCTTATAACACAGGGATTTTAACAGAACTTGGTGACAGAGCCTGGTGTCTTTAAGGTAGGAATCAACTCCCTATCAGTGCTACGTCACATCCATGTGTTCCTAAAATCTGCCATGGAAGTGTGCTTGCCACTTATAACAAACCAGTTTAGTATAGATTAATTAGGTAAGAATAAAATCTAGAGAGCAGAATGGCAGAGACAGACCTTCGTGTAAATCAGAGCGAGATCGGAAGTCACTGCGGAAGACACTAAGGCAGTCTGACTGTGATCTTAGACTATCCTATTAATTCCTGTCTTCCAATAAATATTACAGGGAAATGTCCTGACTTTCCTAGGTTTCATTGTATCCCTGTGTCAAGGTGTAGTAACTTTTGCAGCATTGAAGGCAGACGACCAGCGAAACACTGGATTACTTACCGGTAATACTCTTTTATAGAGCCACAACAGCACCCACTTGAGAGAGGGGATCCGCCCCTTAGGAACAGGAAACCCTATGGAGAGAATAAAAGGGGCGGTCCCCCTCGCTCCCACAGTTGGGTTACAGAGAATGAGAGGAACCGCCCAGCAGTATTAGTAGGCAATACAATATCATTGTTTTTCTTTAGTTAACATAAGTATAGCTAACTACAAGAACCATTCACCCTTATCAGTGCTCTTATGAAAAAAATAACTATTAGGGAGGGAAGTGAAGGGGTGCTGTCATGGCTCTATAGAAGAGTATTACCGGTAAGTAATCCAGTGTTTTCTCTTCGCCACGACAGCACCCACTTGAGAGACTTACAGAGATAGTCATTAGGGAGGGATCACAGTGTTAAGAACTGATCTACCGAAAGACAAGTCAGATGAGGAAGACAAGTCCAATCTATAGTGAGTATAGAAAGTAGTAGGAGAAGATCAAGTTGCGGCCTTACATATCAGTTTTATTGGAACCTCCGCTCTCTCAGCCCAGGATGAAGACATCGCCCGGGTAGAGTGTGCCTTTACAGTCTCAGGCGGGTTGTCCCCTTTTGCTGAATAGGCCAGGCCAATTGCGTCCCGAATCCATCGAGATAACGTGTTCTTTGTGACCCCAGAACCTTTCTTATGGCCCTGGAAGGAAACAAAGAGAGCCCTGCTCTTCCTCCAGAGGCTAGTTCTGTCTAGGTAAGCTATTATGGCCCTTCTTACATCTAATGCATGGTATCTTTCCTCTTCCTGATTTGTGGGGTTACGAAGGAAGGAAGGAAGGAAGGAAGGAAGGAAGGAAGGAAGGAAGGAAGGAAGATTTCTTGGGATCTGTGGAATTTGGTCCCTACTTTAGGTAAGTAAGAAGGGTCTGTTTTTAAGACAATTCTATCCTGGAATATTGACAAAGGGAGGGTCTACCGATAATGCCTGAATATCGCCTACTCTTCTGGCTGACACTAAAGCAACAAGAAGAGCTGTCTTAAGAGAGACATATTTTATGTGGGCCGAGTGTATTGGCTTGAATGGTTCCCCTGTTAGGGCCTCTAGAACTAGATTAAGATCCCATGGTGGTATATGAGGAATCTGGATTGGTTCTGCCCTTTGGCATGCTGAAATGAACCATGTTACCCATCTGTCTCCCGCAATATTGTGACTATACAGGGCTCCTAGAGCAGAAACCTGCACCTTTAGTGTACTGACTGATAAGCCTAAGTCACGCCCTTTCTGGAGAAATTCTAAAATAGCAGAAATAGGAATTTCTTTTGACAGAGCTGCTGGGTAGAAAGATAGAAATTTTTTCCATATTCTTACATATATGGTTGTTGTAGACCTCTTTCTACTGAGTAGAAGGGTATCAATCAATCTCTCTGAAAAACATCTTAGTTTTAATTGTTGCCTTTCTGCAGCACCCCAGAGTCCTGGTTGTTGCAGTGCTGTGGCTCCGCCACTACGGGGAGCATGGTGCGTCTGATTGCACTAGGGAGTTTCTCTGATCAGGTACACTCACACCACACTTCACACTCCGGCCACCAGGGGGAGTGGTCCTATCTAGTAGGCCACTCCTCACAACTCTGGTAAAACTGGGGGTTGGACAGGAAGACAGGGAGAAGTAGCTGGGAAGAGCTAGTGAGAGGACCTGTCAGGGATGGGATCCTGGCAGACTCCTCAGAGCAGAACTAACCAGTAAACAACGGGAATACAGAAAAGGAGAAATACCAGAAGGGGTCTTGCTGTTAGACCGAGGCAACATCCTTCTGAGGCGCAAACAGTCGGTGGCCGGAACGCCGAGCAAGTAAGAGACTTTAAGTACATTGCAAACCACGGCAGGGCAGCTAACTACAGGTTGGCTGTCTCACTTAACACCTAAGCAGACAACGGAGGCAGCTGTGGGAGAGGGGCGACTCTAGGGTCCCGGAAGAACTCCAGGCCTACCCCGTCATACGGGTGCGTCCTACCATATCAACTGGAGGACGGAGAAGGAACAGTAGAGACAGAAAGAAACAGTTGTGAGGACTATCCCGGGAGCTCAGCAGGGAAGAACTACAACACACAGCGCTAGAAGGTAGATACTGATTCCCACCTGTAAAGAGAGCTCCTGATGTGTCGTTGGACCGGCCGGTCTCTGAAAACCCAGTTAACAGCGCTCTGGACTGAGGTCTCCCACATCTTCAGTAAAGAGGTAAAGAGACTGCAACCTGGTGTCCTCGTTATTTACCGCGACCTGCACCCCACAACTGCACCGCTATACCACCGTTAACAGCACCTATTTGCAACGGACGTCCCCCACTGACAGACAGGGCCACGGACCGGGTCTAGCCACCGTGACAAACCCAGGACTGAGATCCCAGAGGCCCGGCTCCGGGTACCCCTCGGCCCTGCGGCGGTGTGGGGGCGCTCCAATTTTTGGCGTCACGAACAGGATCTACTTAAGCCTGAAGAATCAGGTCATGTGTGCCTAGAGACTGTGATTTACTGTACTTGAACTGTACTTTATTGAGAGAACTGTGTGCTACTGCTTGCCGCGGAAAGTTACCGCCAAAATTCGCCATTGCCGCGCGCGGAGGGAGGAGCCTTAGCTACGTGGGCGGAATCGGCCAAAAGAAGCGCGGAACGGAAAGCGCGGTGAGACGCCAATCCCGGAAGAGGAACTCCGACCTCCAGCAGGTTAGTGGGAGGAAGGGACGGCCATGTCCGAGTCGGGAGGAGAGGAGGTGGCGGTCGCAGCCGCGGACGCAGGGGCAGCTCCGGTCCCCGCAGCGGGCGAAGCCGCGGCCCTAATACCGCCACTGGCTGCCGCAGAGCCCGCTGCCCCCATCAGCCAGTCGGACACCGCCGCTAACGCAAAAGCCATAATGCCCTTCTCCATGCCCTACCTGCCCGGAGCGACCTGGCTCCCACGATACTCTGGGGAGGCGCATACATTCACTGACTTTAAAGAAAGGCTCTGCAGCCTACTCGAGTTCTATCCCCTAACCGAGCCTCAGAAGGTCCATATGATAACCGGTCAACTCTTTGGGGCGGCTCTGAGAGAAGTGAAATCCTGGCCCGCTGAGGATAAAGGAACTGCACAACAGATTTTTGCCAAGCTTAAAGCCACCTTTGATACTCGCACTGCCACAGAGATTAAACTGACTTTCTATGGATGCAAACAGAGGTCGCAGGATAGCTTACGGGACTATGCCCTTAATCTCCAGGAAGCGATGCGGGCCATTAAGCAGAGTGACCCCGGCAGCATGCAGGATGAGGATAAAACCCTGAAGGAGCGGTTCATCGAGGGGCTCCTGTGCAGTCACCAGCGGGGCCAATTGCACTTCCTGGCCATGCAAAATCCAGACTTGACTTTTGCGCAGTTTAAAGATAAAGCTATCCAGGCATTGCAGGAGCGGCAGCCCAGCCGCGCAGTGCCGCCCAGGCGCCCCGCTCTCACCTACCACCAGGAGGTGGCATCGGATACCCCAGTTGCCGCGGAGGCCGACGCCCAGAGCTTCGAGGACGACTCCCCTGCAGGACTCCGTCTCCAGATGCAAGAGCTAACCAAGAGCGATGCTGCCCTGGCCCGGACGGTGCAGTCCCTACAGGAGGCCCCCAAAGAGAAGATCCAGTTGGCTTCCAGCCCGGAGGATGTCCCTTGGATGCGACGGAGGAGGACTCCGCCGACCAGGAGCCGGCCCGACGATCGCTTCCACCAGGATGGACGATCCATCTGCCGCCGCTGTCATCAGGTGGGCCATCTTGCAAGGTACTGTCCTTTAAACGAGCAACCCCTGGGGCAAAGGGCCAACCCCCAGGAGTAGGACGGTCAGGCCCGCAGCATTGGAGAACCAAGTATATTGGAGGACGACCAGTTCTCCCTGTAGTGATTGATGGAATCCCCTTGAATGCTTTGCTGGACACCGGTTCTCAGGTGACGACTATACCTTACGTGCTCTACAAACGGTATTGGGAGGACGCTGATATTACTCGTGGCCCTGACGATGATTTCACCATAATCGCCAGTAATGGTCAGCCGTTGCCACAAGTGGGGTATAAGGAGGTCACCATCAAAGTGGGGCGGGTGGAATTGAAAGCCCAAGGGATTGTGATTGTAGATATTGATCGTCGAGAATGTAATCCCATGATGACTCTTGGTACTAATGTTATAGAAAATTGTCTTGCAGAAGTGATTGTTTTGTTGCAACAGGTGGCAGAAAACGCTGGCCACAGTGAGCAACGTGCCCTGCAGAAGGAAATCAGAGCTCTGATGCAGAGACAGCAGGTAGAGCTGACTGGTGGTGAGATTGGTCGTGTCACTGTAAGTGATTCAAACCCCATCGCGATACCTCCCAAGAGTGAAATGTTAATATGGTGTCGAGCAGCCATAGGCCTCAGGGGTAAGGACTACCAGGCCTTGGTGGAACCTGTATATTCAGACAATAGGCCTACTGTTCTGACAGCCCGGGGGGTGGTTGACGTCCGACAGGGGAGAGTGCCCGTACGTGTCCTCAATTGTGGGGAGGAAGAGGTCCACCTAACCAAGTATACCACGCTCGCCAAATTGTTCACTGTCAATAATAGTGTAATACAGACACCTGAACCCTTGGTCCCGTCAAACGTGGCGGAGAACAAAGGTTCTGCAGAGCACTCAAAAGACTGGTGTCGGGAACTGCATGTGGGCACTGACTCCACCCCGTCTCATCAAATACAGGGGGCTTACAGGGTGGTACACGAGTACGAGCAGGTATTCAGCAAACACCCCTCAGATTTTGGGCAGGTGAAAGGGATCCAACATCACATCCCCACGGGAGATCATCGACCCATAAAAGAGAGATATCGCCCTGTACCCCCAGCTCATTACCAGTGTGCCAAGGACATGTTGCGGGAAATGAAGGAGGCTGGGGTGGTGAGAGACAGCTGTAGCCCCTGGGCAGCTCCGTTAGTCCTCGTTAAAAAGAAAGATGGTACAATGAGGATGTGTGTTGATTACAGGCAGTTGAATCGCATTACACATAAGGACGCATACCCACTGCCCAGGATAGAGGAATCTCTGGCTGCTTTAAAATCTGCTAACTACTTCTCTACCTTAGATCTCACCAGTGGGTACTGGCAGGTTCCTGTAGCGGAGGCGGACAAGGAGAAGACGGCCTTCACGACACCAATGGGTCTCTGCGAGTTCAACTACATGCCCTTCGGACTGTGCAATGCTCCAGGAACATTCCAGAGGATGATGGAGTGCTGCCTAGGACACATGAACTTTGAAACTGTGCTGCTGTATTTGGATGATGTCATTATCTTCTCTAAGACCTACGAAGACCATCTGAAGCACCTGGCCGAGGTGTTCGAAGCCCTGTCCAAATTCGGCTTAAAGGTGAAACCGTCCAAGTGTCATCTGCTCAAACCTAAAGTGCAGTACCTGGGCCATGTGGTGAGCGCTGAAGGAGTGGCCCCAGACCCCGACAAGGTCACAGTGATCAAGGACTGGCCAAAGCCTAATGACCTCCACGAAGTCCGGCAGTTCCTCGGGTTGGTAGGTTACTATCGGAGATTCATTAAGGATTTCACCAAGAAGGCCGCACCCTTGCAAAATCTGCTGGTGGGCCAACCAAAAAAGACCAAGGGGAGGAAAACCACCTTTGATTGGAACGAAGAGCTGGAGGAATCCTTCACCTGTTTGAAGTCGGCACTGACGGGAGAAGAGATACTGGCTTACCCCGAATACGATCAACCGTTTGTGCTGTACACAGATGCCAGTAATGTGGGATTAGGAGCCGTGCTGTCCCAGGTTCAGAACGGCAAAGAAAGGGTGATCGCTTACGCCAGCAGGAAACTCCGTCCCACGGAAAGGAACCCTGACAACTATAGTTCCTTTAAGCTGGAATTCCTGGCCCTCGTCTGGGCAGTGACAGAGAGGTTTAAGCACTACCTGGCCTCCGCGAAATTCACCGTCTTCACGGACAACAATCCGCTAACGCATCTGGGTACTGCCAAACTCGGGGCTTTGGAACAGCGGTGGATGGCCCGGCTGTCCAACTATGATTTCACCATCAAATATCGGGCAGGACACCAGAATGCCAATGCCGATGCTCTGTCCCGAATGCCCAATCTACCAGAAGTGGGAGAAGACCCGGAGGCACTTGAAGAGGTGGAGCTGCCTGCCTTCCATCGCCCCAAAGCCACTCAGAACTCTCACCATGTGAAGAACAGGCAGAAGAACCAACCGGATGCCACGCTGAATCCCCTGCCCCACCACGGATGGGCAGAAACCCAGGATAGTGACCCCGCGGTCCGTCAGGTGAAGGAACTCTTGACGCAGGCTGGGTTGCACCCTGGCCCAGATGATCCACAAGAAACTCAACAGCTGTGGAAGGGGAGAAGCAAACTGTTTATCCATGATGGCAAGTTGTGCAGGAGGAGCATCGACCCACGTACTCATGAATTGGTGTGGCAGATAGTGGTGCCAAGGCGAGATGCGCCCATGGTTCTGGGAGCCTACCATGATGGAGCCGGACACTTCGGATGGAGGAAGCTGGAGAAGCTGCTCCGAGGGAGGTTCTATTGGATTGGCATGAAGAGAACCATTGAGAAGTGGTGTCGAGAGTGTGGTCCGTGTAGTCTGCGAAGGAAGGACCGTGACAGTCAACGGGCTCCCCTGCGGCCTATCATCACCAAACGGCCGCTCGAACTGGTCGCGCTGGATCATGTGAAGCTGACGCCTAGCCGGTCGGGCTATATCTACGCCCTTACCATCGTGGACCACTACTCCAGGTTTTTGGTGGTTGTGCCTGTCAAGGATCTAACAGCTAGGACTGCCGCCAGGGCCTTCCAGCAGCACTTTTGTAGACCCCATGGCTACCCAGAGAAAGTACTGACCGATCAGGGGCCTGCATTCGAAGCGGAAGTGTTCCAAGAATTCTGCCAGTTGTACGGGTGTAAGAAGATCAGAACTACACCGTACCACCCCCAAACCAACGGGATGTGCGAGAAGATGAACCAGGTAGTAATCGATTTATTGAAGACCTTGCCTGTGGAGGAACGGAACCTGTGGCCGACAAAGTTGCCTGACTTGGTGGATATGTACAACCACATCCCAGTAAGTTCCACTAACTGTACTCCAGCGTACCTGATGCGAGGAAGGTCTAGTCGGTTACCCGTTGATCTGGACA
This sequence comes from Ranitomeya variabilis, assembly GCF_051348905.1. Lineage (NCBI taxonomy): Eukaryota > Metazoa > Chordata > Amphibia > Anura > Dendrobatidae > Ranitomeya > Ranitomeya variabilis. The sequence goes on along the minus strand of NC_135235.1, from coordinate 274,321,084 downwards.
TGGGGGTCCTAGTACCCGAAGATACCTCGCCGGAGGCAGATTGGGATACAGAAAGGCAGCGAAGATACCGCGAAGTACAGGAGTGTGTGGAGAGAAGTCTCGCCCAGGCTAGGCAGAAACAAGAAAGGGACTACAATCAACACGCTCCTGCGATTCCCCTGTCACCTGGTGAGCAAGTGCTTAAACGAAAGAGGAGGTTACACAAGCTTGATGACCAATGGGAAGCGGAACCGTATACCATCTTGCCATCCGACTTCGACAACACTAAGGTCTGTCTCATCAGCAAGGACAGAGGGGAGACCTCAACAGCGGTATCCAGGGATCACCTTAAGGTCTGCCCCGATAAGTTGAAAGAGAGGGGCACGGCCCCAGAAATCTCCCCGCCGGTGGAAAAGGAGAAGATGTTCCATACTGTGCTTGGTGATTTTCCCCAGTCCTGGACTCAGATAAATCAGGCCATCGCGGTACCTGTTCTAACGTTTCCACAGCCGGACCCACCAGAAACAATGGTGGTACCAGATCATCCGGTCCCGCAACCTCAACAAGCCTTGCCTGAAGAAGCCATGCCAACCGTTGAACCGGCAAATCCTCCCTCTGCTATCAGTGAGCCTGCCGTACCCACTGTTGATAGCAGCAGCTCTGAGAGCCCCAACCTGCCAGTGCTACCCAGACTCACTAGAAGTGTAGTTAGAAAACAGCGCACTACACCAGCGGTAGCAAGCATAGCGGGCCCTGTTAGACCAATAGCAACCCCTGCGCTGCGAAGGTCCACACGCAGCACTCAAAATCAAACTCCCCTCCGCTACAAAACTTGGAGGTATTGATAGGGCTGCTATGTAATTGAAAATGTTTGTATGCATATCCTTTTGTTACAGGTTTTTAAATGGACACTAGAGTAATGGACGGTGAATTGCTCAAAAACTTCCACAAGGGGGGCCCCTTTGTTTACCCGGGGTCCCCGCTGTTTCAACCACTGAACTGAGAGTCATAAACTGTGCATGACCAAACTTTCGCAACGTTCAAGAATCCTCACCTCCCGTAAAGGGAAGCTCTGTTATGTTCAATTGTTATGCTATTTCAAAAATTTGTGTGTTTTCTGTTAACATGTATTATTGTTCTTGTTTTCCCAGTCCCGGAGTACTGGATTTAACCGGGGGGGAGTGCAGCACCCCAGAGTCCTGGTTGTTGCAGTGCTGTGGCTCCGCCACTACGGGGAGTGTTGTGAATTTGGAGTCTGGGCTCCCCCGGTGGCCGCTTGTGGAATTGGACTTGTCATCCTCTTTCCTGTTTCACCTGATTCCATCAGTAGTGGGTGTCGCTATTTAAGCTCATTTCTCTGGTGGTTTCTTGCCGGTCAACAATGTTATCTGATGCCTCTCAGTGCTTGTTCCTGCTTCTAGACAACTCTAGATAAGTTGGACTTTTGTCCATGTTTTGTTTTGCCTATTTGTTCCAGTTCACAGCTGAAGTTTTGTTACTGTGTCTGGAAAGCTCTCGTTGATCAGGGATTGCTACTCTGGCGTTATGAGTTAATGCCAGAGTTTAAGGTAATCTCTGGATGGTGTTTTGTTAGTGTTTTTCTGCTGACCATGAAAGTATACTATCTGTCTTCTGCTATCTAGTAAGCGGACCTCAAATTTGCTAAGACTATTTTCCTGCTGCGTTTGTTGTTTCATCTGAACTCACCGTCATTATATGTGGGGGGCTACTGTCTTCTTTGGAATATTTCTCTAGAGGTGAGCCAGGTCTTATATTTCCCTCTGCTAGCTATTTAGGTCTTAGGCCAGAGCTGGGCATCTAGCGATAAATAGGAAATGCTACCTGGCTATTTCTAGTTGCGCGGCAGGCTTAGTTCATGGTCAGTATAGTTCCATCTTCCGAGAGCTTGTCCCCCTATAGGCTTGCTATGATCTCTGCCTGCAGAGATCATGACAGTTTGACCGGCCATTAAGTGTTAAAGACCCAGGTTGAGAAAGGAGAGTTATAAGAAGTCTGCTGGAATTTTTTTTTTTTTTTTTTTTTCCTCCAGTCTGCCTTGCTGCAGTCTTTTTTCTCTCTCTCCTCCTAATCTCTGTATGCTCTGTGTGCACCTGACAATAATGGATCTCCAGAGTGTAACTGCGGGTTTGAATAATCTCATCACGAAAGTACAAAATTTACAAGATTTTGTGGTACATGCTCCGGTATCTGAGCCGAGAATTCCTTTGCCGGAGTTCTTCACAGGGAATAGAGCTAGCTTCCAGAATTTCCGAAATAATTGTAAGCTTTATTTGTCCCTGAAGTCTCGTTCAGCTGGAGACCCTGCTCAGCAGGTTAGGATTGTGATTTCCTTGCTCAGGGGTGACCCTCAAGATTGGGCCTTCTCATTGCCAGCAGGGGATCCTGCGTTACGCGATGTGGATGCGTTTTTTCTGGCCTTGGGCTTGCTTTATGAGGAACCTCATTTGGAACTTCAGGCAGAAAAAACTTTGATGGCACTATCTCAGGGGCAAGACGAAGCTGAAGTTTTCTGCCAAAAATTCCGTAAATGGTCTGTGCTTACTCAGTGGAATGAGTGCGCCTTGGCGGCAACTTTCAGAGAAGGTCTCTCTGATGCCGTTAAGGATGTTATGGTGGGGTTCCCTTTGCCTGCAGGTCTGAATGAGTCAATGACAATGGCTATTCAGATTGATAGGCGTCTGCGGGAGCGCAAACCGGTGCACCATCTGGCGGTGTCTATGGAAAAGACGCCAGAAAGTATGCAGTGTGATAGAATTCTGTCCAGGAGCGAGCGACAGAATTTTAGACGGAAGAATGGATTGTGTTTCTATTGTGGGGATTCTACTCATGTTATTTCGGCTTGCTCTAGGCGTACAAAGAAGCTTGATAAATCTGTTTCCATTGGCACCATTCAGTCTAAGTTTATTTTGTCTGTAACCCTGATTTGCTCTTTGTCATCCATTGCCACGGACGCCTATGTTGACTCTGGCGCCGCTCTGAGTCTTATGGATTGGTCCTTTGCCAATCGTTGTGGTTTTGATTTAGAGCCTTTGGAGACTCTTATTCCTCTGAAAGGGATTGACTCCACCCCATTGGCTAATAATAAACCACAATACTGGACACAAGTAACCATGCGTATCAATCCGGATCACCAGGAGATTATTCGTTTCCTGGTGCTGTATAATTTACATGACGATTTGGTACTGGGATTGCCATGGTTGCAGTCTCACAACCCAGTCTTGGACTGGAGAGCAGTGTCTGTGTTGAGCTGGGGATGTAAGGGTATTCATGGGGACGTACCTTTGGTTTCTATTTCGTCGTCCATTCCCTCTGAAGTCCCTGAGTTCCTCTCTGATTATCAAGACGTCTTTGACGAACCCAAGCTTGGGTCGTTACCTCCGCACCGTGAGTGCGATTGTGCCATAGATTTGATACCGGGTTGTAAATATCCAAAGGGTCGTTTGTTTAATTTGTCTGTGCCGGAACATGCTGCTATGCGGGAATATATAAAGGAGTCTTTGGAAAAGGGACATATTCGTCCATCTTCTTCTCCCTTGGGAGCTGGGTTTTTCTTTGTCTCAAAAAAAGACGGCTCTTTGAGACCATGTATTGATTATCGGCTTCTGAATAAGATCACTGTTAAGTATCAATACCCATTGCCATTGCTTACTGATTTGTTTGCTCGTATAGAGGGTGCTAAGTGGTTCTCTAAAATTGATCTTCGTGGGGCGTATAATTTGGTGCGGATCAGGCAGGGGGATGAGTGGAAGACCGCATTTAATACGCCCGAGGGCCACTTTGAGTATTTGGTCATGCCTTTTGGTCTTTCTAATGCCCCTTCGGTTTTCCAGTCTTTTATGCATGATATTTTCCGCGATTTTCTGGATAAATTTATGATAATATATCTGGATGATATTCTGATTTTTTCTGATGACTGGGACTCTCATGTCCAGCAGGTCAGGAGAGTTTTTCAGGTTCTGCGGTCTAATTCTTTATGTGTGAAGGGGTCTAAGTGCGTTTTTGGGGTCCAGAAAATTTCCTTTTTGGGGTATATTTTTTCTCCCTCTTCCATTGAGATGGATCCCGTCAAGGTGCAAGCTATTTGTGACTGGACTCAGCCCTCCTCTCTTAAGGGTCTTCAGAGATTTTTGGGCTTTGCCAACTTTTACCGCCGATTTATTGCTGGTTTTTCGGATGTCGTTAAACCACTGACTGATTTGACCAGACAAGGCGCTGATGTTGCTAATTGGTCCCCTCATGCTGTAGAGGCCTTTCAGGAGCTTAAGCGCCGTTTTGCCTCTGCCCCTGTGTTGCGTCAGCCTGATGTGAATCTGCCTTTTCAGGTTGAGGTTGACGCTTCGGAGATTGGAGCTGGGGCAGTGTTGTCGCAGAAAGGTTCCGACTGCTCCGTCATTAGGCCTTGTGCCTTCTTTTCTCGCAAATTTTCGCCCGCAGAGCGGAATTATGATGTTGGGAATCGGGAGCTTTTGGCCATGAAGTGGGCGTTTGAGGAGTGGCGCCATTGGCTCGAGGGGGCTAGGCATCAGGTGGTGGTATTGACTGACCACAAAAATTTGATTTATCTTGAGACTGCCAGACGCCTGAATCCTAGACAGGCGCGCTGGTCTTTATTTTTTTCTCGCTTTAATTTTGTGGTGTCATACCTACCGGGTTCTAAGAATGTTAAGGCAGATGCCCTTTCTAGGAGTTTTGACCCGGACTCTCCTGGTAATTCTGAACCTACAGGTATCCTTAGGGAGGGAGTTATTTTGTCGGCCGTTTCTCCTGATCTGCGGCGGTCCTTGCAAGAGTTTCAGGCGGATAGACCGGATCGTTGTCCGCCTGATAGACTGTTTGTTCCGGATGATTGGACCAGCAGAGTCATCTCTGAGGTACATTCTTCTGCATTGGCAGGTCATCCCGGAATTTTTGGTACCAGGGATTTGGTGGCAAGATCCTTCTGGTGGCCTTCTCTGTCACGAGATGTGCGAGTCTTTGTGCAGTCATGTGACGTTTGTGCTCGGGCCAAGTCTTGTAGTTCTCGGGCTAGCGGACTGCTGTTGCCCTTGCCTATTCCTAAGAGGCCTTGGACACACATCTCGATGGATTTTATTTCAGATCTGCCTGTTTCCCAGAAGATGTCTGTCATCTGGGTGGTCTGTGACCGTTTCTCTAAAATGGTCCATTTGGTTCCTCTGCCCAAGTTGCCTTCTTCTTCTGAGTTGGTTCCTCTGTTTTTTCAGAATGTTGTCCGATTGCACGGTATTCCTGAGAATATTGTTTCTGACAGAGGTACCCAATTTGTGTCTAGATTTTGGCGGGCATTCTGTGCTAGGATGGGCATAGATTTGTCTTTTTCATCTGCTTTTCACCCTCAGACTAATGGCCAGACCGAGCGGACTAATCAGACCCTTGAGACATATCTGAGGTGTTTTGTCTCTGCTGACCAGGATGATTGGGTTGCTTTTTTGCCATTGGCAGAGTTCGCCCTCAATAATCGGGCCAGTTCTTCCACCTTGGTGTCCCCGTTTTTCTGTAATTCGGGGTTTCACCCTCGATTTTCCTCCGGTCAGGTGGAATCCTCGGATTGTCCTGGAGTGGATGCGGTGGTGGAGAGATTGCATCACATCTGGGGACAGGTTATGGACAATTTGAAGTTGTCCCAGGAGAAGACTCAGCGTTTTGCCAACCGTCATCGTCGTGTTGGTTCTCGGCTTTGTGTTGGAGATTTGGTGTGGTTGTCTTCTCGTTTTGTCCCTATGAGGGTCTCTTCTCCTAAGTTTAAACCTCGGTTCATCGGCCCTTATAGAATATTGGAGATTCTTAATCCTGTTTCTTTCCGTTTGGACCTCCCTGCGTCCTTTTCCATTCATAACGTTTTTCATCGGTCGTTATTGCGCAGGTATGAGGTACCTGTTGTACCTTCAGTTGAGCCTCCTGCTCCGGTGTTGGTTGAGGGTGAGTTGGAGTACGTTGTGGAGAAAATTTTGGACTCTCGTGTTTCCAGACGGAGACTCCAGTATCTGGTCAACTGGAAGGGTTACGGCCAGGAGGATAATTCTTGGGTCAATGCATCTGATGTTCATGCTTCTGATCTTGTTCGTGCCTTCCATAGGGCTCATCCTGGTCGCCCTGGTGGATCTGGTGAGGGTTCGGTGCCCCCTCCTTGAGGGGGGGGTACTGTTGTGAATTTGGAGTCTGGGCTCCCCCGGTGGCCGCTTGTGGAATTGGACTTGTCATCCTCTTTCCTGTTTCACCTGATTCCATCAGTAGTGGGTGTCGCTATTTAAGCTCATTTCTCTGGTGGTTTCTTGCCGGTCAACAATGTTATCTGATGCCTCTCAGTGCTTGTTCCTGCTTCTAGACAACTCTAGATAAGTTGGACTTTTGTCCATGTTTTGTTTTGCCTATTTGTTCCAGTTCACAGCTGAAGTTTTGTTACTGTGTCTGGAAAGCTCTCGTTGATCAGGGATTGCTACTCTGGCGTTATGAGTTAATGCCAGAGTTTAAGGTAATCTCTGGATGGTGTTTTGTTAGTGTTTTTCTGCTGACCATGAAAGTATACTATCTGTCTTCTGCTATCTAGTAAGCGGACCTCAAATTTGCTAAGACTATTTTCCTGCTGCGTTTGTTGTTTCATCTGAACTCACCGTCATTATATGTGGGGGGCTACTGTCTTCTTTGGAATATTTCTCTAGAGGTGAGCCAGGTCTTATATTTCCCTCTGCTAGCTATTTAGGTCTTAGGCCAGAGCTGGGCATCTAGCGATAAATAGGAAATGCTACCTGGCTATTTCTAGTTGCGCGGCAGGCTTAGTTCATGGTCAGTATAGTTCCATCTTCCGAGAGCTTGTCCCCCTATAGGCTTGCTATGATCTCTGCCTGCAGAGATCATGACAGGGGAGCTATGGTGCGTCTGATTGCACTAGGGAGTTTCTCTGATCAGGTACACTCACACCACACTTCACACTCCGGCCACCAGGGGGGGTGGTCCTATCTAGTAGGCCACTCCTCACAACTCTGGTAAAACTGGGGGTTGGACAGGAAGACAGGGAGAAGTAGCTGGGAAGAGCTAGTGAGAGGACCTGTCAGGGATGGGATCCTGGCAGACTCCTCAGAGCAGAACTAACCAGTAAACAACGGGAATACAGAAAAGGAGAAATACCAGAAGGGGTCTTGCTGTTAGACCGAGGCAACATCCTTCTGAGGCGCAAACAGTCGGTGGCCGGAACGCCGAGCAAGTAAGAGACTTTAAGTACATTGCAAACCACGGCAGGGCAGCTAACTACAGGTTGGCTGTCTCACTTAACACCTAAGCAGACAACGGAGGCAGCTGTGGGAGAGGGGCGACTCTAGGGTCCCGGAAGAACTCCAGGCCTACCCCGTCATACGGGTGCGTCCTACCATATCAACTGGAGGACGGAGAAGGAACAGTAGAGACAGAAAGAAACAGTTGTGAGGACTATCCCGGGAGCTCAGCAGGGAAGAACTACAACACACAGCGCTAGAAGGTAGATACTGATTCCCACCTGTAAAGAGAGCTCCTGATGTGTCGTTGGACCGGCCGGTCTCTGAAAACCCAGTTAACAGCGCTCTGGACTGAGGTCTCCCACATCTTCAGTAAAGAGGTAAAGAGACTGCAACCTGGTGTCCTCGTTATTTACCGCGACCTGCACCCCACAACTGCACCGCTATACCACCGTTAACAGCACCTATTTGTAACGGACATCCCCCACTGACAGACAGGGCCACGGACCGGGTCTAGCCACCGTGACAACCCCAGGACTGAGATCCCAGAGGCCCGGCTCCGGGTACCCCTCGGCCCTGCGGCGGTGTGGGGGCGCTCCAATTTTAAACACCAGGCTGCCAACCATAGGCCCTTCACATGAGGGTGGTTGAAGGGACCCTGAGAGAGAAGGTCCTGAGTCTCTGGAAGGATCCATGGATCCAAGACAGACATGGCTCTGAGGCAGGAAAACCATGGTCTCTTTTGCCAAAATGGCGCTATTAGAATTATGTTCGCTTTGTCCTCCCTTATCTTCCTGATTACAGTCAGAAGGAGTATTAATGGAGGAAAGGCGTAAGCTTGCCGGAATGTCCATGGAACTTGGAGAGCATCTAGGATATCGGGGTTGTCGGACAGGAACAATGAAGCAAACTTTTTGACTTGTCTGTTGTTTCTTGTTGCACAAAGGTCTATCTCGGGAGTGCCCCACTTCTTGGCTATCATCATGTAGATATGCCGACTGAGTACCCACTCTCCTTGATGGAGAGTGTAACGGCTGAGGAAATCTGCCTTTGAATTGTCCACTCCTCTGACATGTAGTGCTGACAAAGACAGATGTATCTCAGCCATAGATAGGATGTCGTCTGTTATAGACATGAGAGCTCCTGATCTCATTCCTCCTTGATGGTTTATGTATGCAACGGATGTCATGTTGTCTGAAAGTATTCTTGTGTAAGTTCCGTGTAACTGCAGAAGGAATTTACATATGGCATGATAAACTGCTTTTAGTTCCCTTTCATTAGATGAATCGTTCGACTCACTAATAGACCATTGGCCTTGAACTATCTGGTCCTCCAGATGCGCCCCCCAACCAGTAGGACTGGCATCAGTAAAAATTGTTTTTGAAGGTTTAATCACCCAAGGGACTCCACCGACCAGATGATCTGGCTCTAACCACCAGTAGAGGGACTCTATTACATTTAATGTGAGGTATAAACGGCTACCTAAATGGCCTTGTAATTTCCCTTCTTCCTGTAAAACTGTGTACTGTAACCGCCTAGTGTGGAATTGAGCCCATGGAACCACCGGAATGCATGATGTAAAGGAACCTAAAAGGGACATACTCTCTCTAAGGGAGATTACAGGGTTATTAATTACTGATTGTACTTTCTTTTTTATTATTGACTGTTTGGATTCCGGAAGGAAACATCTCTGACATTCAGAGTCTAGGATAAGACCCAGGAATGTTTGACGGGTTGTTGGAGATAATCTGGATTTCTCCCAGTTAATCAACCATCCCATTTCCGGTAGGAATGAGATCGTATTAGATAGGCGCTGATCACATTGTGAAGGGGAGTTTCCTACCACCAGAAGGTCATCTAAATATGGAACTATGAGGGCATCTCTTAATCTTAAAAATGACATCACTTCCGACATTAATTTAGTAAAGACTCTGGGAGCTATTGACAGTCCGAAGGGCATTGCTGTATATTGAAAATGATGTATTTGCCCCTTGATCATGATTGCCACATGCATATACTGCTGGCGTTCAATATAAATTGGTAGATGGTAATATGCAGCTTTTAGGTCGAGGACTGCCATAAAGCACCCAGGGAACAGAAGTTTTACTGTGGACCTGATCGACTCCATCTTAAAGGTTTGGTTTTCCAGAAAGATATTCAGTTTTTTAAGATTTATTATAGTCCTATATTATCCATCAGGTTTTGGGATAAAAAATAAAGGGGAGTAAAAACCTTTTCCCCTCTGATGAAACGGGACTTTCACTAATACATTTTTGGATAGGAGATTAATTATTTCCTGTTCCAAAAATTGTTGTTGAGATTGAGACTTTAAAGAAGTCAACATGAATGAGTCCGGAGGGACTTGGGCAAATCTTAATTTTAAGCCTGAAGTTATGAGGCTAGTTGCCCGAGTTGGAGGTTACTACACACCATTGTGTGGCAAAAAAAGACAATCTACCACCTACTGGCAGATCTGTACTAACACGGTTTGTCTTCCATTTTAAATGGGCGTTTTCCAAAAAAAGAGCCTCTTTGTTTGTTATCCTTATTGGCCCAGCGGTCTTGGTTTTTAAAATCCCTTCTCTTATTAAAGGCGGGCTTCCGGAATGCTCTCCTATAGGATTTAAAATAGTTATTAGGGAACCCCTTTTTCCTTTCACCCGCTTTGGTTAGGATCTCATCTAACTTTGTACCAAACAGGTACTCACCCTTTCATGGAAGGCCACATAATTTTGATTTTGTTTGGGCCTCTCCTTTCCAACACTTTAGCCACAGGGCCTAACGAGCCGCGTTAGTTAGGCCTGCTGATTTGGCAGCCAATCGGATAGAGTCAGCAGATGAGTCCGCTACAAATGCCGTAGCGCCTCTGATTAGGGGTAGAGAAGAGATCAATTTTTCTCTGGCCCCCTTTTAGACCTTCTTCCAGGTCATTAAGCCAGACTAACATGGACCTTGCCATACATGTAGCTGATATAGCTGGTCTGAATGCCCCAGTACATGATTCCCATGCTCGTTTTAACAAAGAGTCGGCCTTACGATCCAGTGGGTCTTGTAAGGAACCAGAATCTTCTACAGGAAGTAAGGAATTCTTGGATGTGGATGCAACCGCCGCGTCCACCTTCGAGGCTTTGGCCCAAGTAGACATGTTCTCATCCTTAAAGGGATAATGCCCCTGGCTCTCCTTTCTTTTTTAACTAAATCTTTGATTGGTGTTATTACGGAAATGGTAGGTCTTTTCTTTTCTGACAATCTTGCGAACATTATATCCTGTGGTGTTTTAGGGTCTTTATTGTCTTTTATACCCATGGTGTCACATACAGATCTGACAAGATTATCTATGCTCTCTGTTGGAAAGCACTGATCTTGCTTACCTTCCGAGGAAATAAGGTGTTTTCAATACAAACATAACACATTTTCTTTGTATAATTATCTGGGAGGGGCTGGGTACATAAGGCACATTGTTTGTGCATTGATTTTTCGGATCTTTTTGCCTAGGGTGTATAGAGAAAAGAGGGGGCAATAATCAGCTTAATAGGGTGGGATACACACTCACCCCAGTGAAGCAGATGAATAAGGTACCGCCGGAAGAGGAGGAGATGAAGGCACAGGCTGAGATGTGGATCGGTTGGATCTCTTCTCCTTAGTGCTCTTTGTGGAGGATCTGCTCTGCTTACATCGTCCGCTGCTTGTGCTGCTGCGAGGTATCTTAGCTGTGTCTTCTATTGAAGGCACTGCTGAGTCCTGAGGTGAAGTTGCCATGCTTGGACGCCGGGGGATCAGCGCCGGTGTCCTTTAATGCTGGGGGCCGCCATCTTCTTCCTGTTGAACCCGGAAGTCATCACCATTTCCTGGTCGGGCCATCTTGGATTACCTGCGCATTGCCCGGCGTCATCTCTCCCCTTCTCTCACCCCGGAAGCTTTCATTTCACTTCCGGGGGAGTAAATAGCAGGCTGTACACTCGCACGTACCGCCGAGAGCGGATGTCGCGCCCCGGAGCGTTCTTACCCGCCGCAGGCCCGCTGATGCGTCCTCCTTTCCCGTGAGCCAGGCGACTCCCTGATCCTGGCCTCACGGTGCCTGCCAGCAGAGGCTGCTTCCAGCACTGGAGCCCCTGCCGTCCTCTCAGGTAAACTGCGCAGGTGGCGTTCAGGCCAGGTATCCTCTTCTCCATGGGTTCCCTTAGGTACAGGAAACCAACTGTGGGAGCAAGGGGGACCGCCCCTTTTATTCTCTCCATAGGGTTTCCTGTTCCTAGGGGTGGAACCCCTCTCTCAAGTGGGTGCTGTCGTGGCGAAGAGAAAACATATTGTACGCTTTTGATATGAAATGTATCACATTGAATTTTAAGCTTAAAAACTACATGAAGATAATATTACAAATAAGTTGTAAATGTTCCTTTAATAGATTTTCCATGTAACAGATATAAGGAATCACAACCTGATTAAACTACAGTAAAAAAAAACTATGAAATGGCGGAGCTTACAATTACCTAGAATGATCAAAAGAAACCCCACAAATCACTTCTTTCATTGCCTTTTTATTTCAAGGGAACCTGTCACCCCGTTTTTTCCGTATGAGATAAAAATACTGTTAAATAGGGCCTGAGCTGTGCATTACAATAGTGTATTTTGTGGACCCCGATTCCCCACCTATGCTGCCGAAATACGTTACCAAAGTAGCCGTTTTCGCCTGTCAATCAGGCTGGTCTGGTCAGATGGGCGTGGTGTCTTCCCCCAGATCTTGCTTATTTTTCCGTTGGTGGCGTAGTGGTTTGCACATGTCCAAGTCCAGAATCCACTGCACAGGGGAGGGAAAAGAGCGCGATCTGCGCTATTCCCCTGGTGATCGGTGGGGGCGGCCATCTTCCTGTGGTCGAGCGTGCGCAGATGGAGCTCTCTGCTGCCCGGGGCTTCAGGAAAATGGCCGCGGGATGCCGCGCGTGCGCAGATGGAGATCGCGGCGGCCATTTTCCTGAAGCAGAGTTCGCATCTCTGCTTCAGGAAAATGGCCGCCGCGATCTCCATCTGCGCACGCGTGGCATCCCGCTGCCATTTTCCTGAAGCCCCGGGCAGCAGAGCGCTCCATTGTTTTTGCGGTGCGCCGTGACTTCTGGTTTTGCGGACCGCCGTTTTTTCCCAAAAAATTTTGCTATAGTATTGGGAACCTGAACAACAGCGATCCGACAGTTTTTTGCGGTCCGATTTTGTGGCAGACCTTGAAAATTGCGGCGAAGTGGCATCCGCTCAAACAGAAAGGATATTTTTTTCCCCATCCTCTCCTCCTCACCTGAGAGAGAGTCAGATGATAACGTGCTGACACTCTGATCATACTCAGATTGGACTGTCATTTGCATTATAGGCCCAATTCTCTCGGCCGTCTGACCATAGCCCATAGTTATAAATTCCTTGGAGGTACTCGCTTCTAGTCATTAGGGTGGCACAGGTGTTGTGAATTCTGTTGTGAGTTCTGCTCTTGGGCTACCTCCAGTGGTTATAAGTGGTAGTGCTGCTGTTTGTCCTTCACAGCAGTCATCAGGTGCTTCCACTTTGGACGGGGCTATTTAGTCTGGCTTCACCCTTTAGTGAGTGCCAGTTGTCCATTGTTTTTCTGGAGGATTCACATCTCTGCTTGGTTTCTCCTGCTGGATTGTCCAAATCATCAAAGATAAGTCCTGGCTTTGTTTTTGCAGTCCACATGCGGTGGACTTTATAGTTCAGTGAATTGCTATGTTTTTCTTGTCCAGCTTTGTCTGTGTAAGGATTTATTCAGCCAAGCTGGAAGCTCTGGAGTCGCAGAGTTACCCTCCATGCCTTTAGTTAGGTGTGGAGATTTTTGTATTCTCTGTGGTGGATTTTTGTAGTATTTTAATACTGACCGCACAGTACTCTGTCCTGTCTTTTCTTTCTAGGTAGCGTGGCCTCCTTTGCTAAATTCTGTTTTCAGTCTGCGTTTGTAATTTCCCTCTCCTCTCACAGTCAATATTTGTGGGGGGCTGTCTTTCCTTTGGGGATTTTCTCTGAGGCAAGATAGTTTTCCTGTATCTTTCTTTAGGGGTAATTAGTCCTCTGGCTGTGATGAGGTGTCGAGGGAGTGACAGAAACATCCCACGGCTACTTATAGTTGCGGTGTTAAGTTCAGGGTCTGCGGTCAGTATAGAGGCCACCTACTCCAGAGCTCTTCCATGCTGCTCCTAGGCCACCAGATCATAACACACAGGGGTCTGTGAACAGTCAGCGCTCACTACACAGAGGTGCTGAAATCACACTCAGCACTCCTTGATTAACATTATTCCGTGCAGCGTACATGCAGAGCAGGAGGAGTTATCACAGTGCGCTCACCATGTAGTGAGCGCTGACAGTTCCCTGCTGGTGGCAAGCAGCTGCAGGGAAATTATAACTTCATTTTCTCCCTGCACATGTTTACAATGATATTTACATGCAGAATAGGACTATGGCTGCTGAGAAATACTATTTTTTTTGGACCTGATGTTTTCCAGTAACTTCCGAAAAAGCGGTCACGTGTGACCATGAGGAATAAAATGGGCATTACTTGACTTGTGTCCCGTTTTTTTCTGCAGGCTCCATTTCTAATTTTTAGAGGTCTCTGAGCTGGTGGACAGAAGCCAAGCTGCTGTGATGTCCATGGATAGAATACAACTGAAAAAGACATTGTGTGCACATAGCCAAAACACTGAACATATGAATCCCAAAGTAGAGTAACACGTCCATCTGTACAGGGTAAATCCTATGTACCATTCCGTATCCCATGCACACTTGGCTCAGCCCCTCCACTGGGTTTGAAAAACTGCACATACTCCAAAGACCCAAGGCACCATTTATTCTCCTTTGAAAAAAAATGTTTCATTGACACCAGTGTACACACAGGAAAATAGCAATGATTTGGTCACACAGGGCCTTTATCAAGCCAAGATAAAGGTGCACATTTCTCTTTGCTTGATAAAGGCTCTGCGTGGCCAAGATGTTGATATTTTCCTGTGTGTACACTGGTGTCAATGAAACTTTTTTTCAAAGGAGAATAAATGGTGCTTTGGGTCTTTGGAATACCAAGGTAGAGTAAGTTCACACAAGGCGTTTTTGCTGCGTTTTTTTTCTGCAGCTTAAACTGATCATCTTGGCAGGAAAGAATCTACGCCAAAAATGCTGGTTTAGGTGGGTTTTTTTCATGTGCTTTTTTCTCTTTTTACATGCCAATAAAGTTGAGTGCACACAGAGAAAATAAAACAACTTCCTGTAGATAGAATATATAGATTAATAGAATAGATAGATAATTTACCTGCGGGATCCTCTTCCCTGGCATTTTCCCACGGCGCAGAGGTTACCTCCTGTGAGGGAGCGCAGGCTCGGTGACGTCACCGCTCGTTACTGAGCCTGCTCCCGCTCCATCTCATTCATTCCCCAGTCGCTTACAGCCGGGAGTGGTCGCATTAGCAGCGGTCGCATTAGCGTCGCTCCTGCTTGTAAGCTTTATCTCCCCCAGATACTGCGTGGGACACTCGATTTATTGGACTACGACGGATCAGGGAGTATACTTTTGGTTTATTATTTTTATTTCAGAAGATCAATGGCTTCGCTTTGGAATGGCAGAATAATAAAATGGTAAAACTGTGTTTTATTTCATTAAAATATTTTTTACTGCATGTGTGTATTTATTTAATCCCTCATTACTCCGCTTGCCACCACTACAGGGCAAGTGGGAAGAGTCGGGCAAAGCACCAGAATTGGCCATTCTAATAGATGTGCCTTTTCTGGGCAGCTGCTATTTTTAGGCTGGGGGGCCTATATCAAGGGCCCCCTACGAGTCTGAGAATACCAGCCCCCAGCTGTAAGCTTTAGCAAGGCTGGTTGTCAAAAATTGGGGGGGGGGGGGACGCCACACCATTTTTTAAAATTATTTAAATAACTTTTTAAAAACAAAAAAAGCGTGAGGACCCCTCTATTCTTGATAACTAGCCTTGCTGAAGCTGGCAGCTAGGGGTTGCAGCCCCCAGCTGTGAGTTTTGTCTGGCTGGTTACCAAAAAATAGGTGGGAACCCACGCCGTTTTTTTTTAATTATTTATTTATAGCGCAGGAGCGGCTGATGAAAACTCCCATCCTGCTCTCACTTTAATTAGCGGCTGTAGGTGCAGCTGATGGGAGCAGTAGTCCCATCAGCTGCCACCAGTGACCGGAGGTGAAGTTTATACCTCCGATCACAGCTGAGCACTCACATTGTCTTCTGACAGCGAGGTACTCTGACCGGCGGGGAGGATTTCCCCGCCGATCAGAAGCTGTGTTTGCGGCACTGTCATGCACATGACCGCGTGTCAAACACTGCATTGTCAGACCCCCATTCAAGTGAATGAGGATCAGGTCCGCTCAGCTGGATGACAGGCTGTACAGACGTATCATGCAGCCTGCCATCTAGATGTAGCAGAGCCGAGTGTGAAGTCACATCCGGCTCTCCTTGACTTTTCTGCAGCAAATACGCTGCAAGAAAAGTCAACCTGGCGTATTTGCAGCTAAAATGCTAAAAGAAGTGACATGCTCTATGTAAAAAAAAAAAAGCTGCAAAGCACAAAATACTGATCACACAAAAACCCAATGTGTGTGCACGAGATTTCTGAAATCTCATAGACTTTGCTGGGACTGTAAAAAGCAGCTGAAAATTTGCATAAAAAAAGCTGCTAAAATGCCCTGTGTGAACTTGCCCTAACACTGAAATGAGAATGATGAATCATTCAAGTTATTTTTTGTTTGTTTTTTTTCAGGTGATTTTTGTAGTGGATCTGCTGTAAGAAAAACTCTAAAAAAAAATTCCATCTGCACAAAAAAAAATATAATAAGTCTGTATTTGTCTGCATTATACTTAACTGAGAGTTTTCAAAACTTATGAGAGGTAAATTTGGGCTACTTCACCAGAAGCAAAAATTCAGATTGGTGAGATCCCTCTTTACTGACATGAACAACAACAACCATCACCACCGCCGCCTGCCTTGTCTGCTATTTGGGCGACAGTCATGTACTCTTAGGGCTCATACTCACTTGCGTGAAATACAGCTGAGTCTCGCATGGTAACACCCGGCTCTGCCGCCGGCACTTGGGAGCTGAACGTGCAGCCGCATAGCAATACATGGAGCTGCATGCTCCACTCTCAAGTGCCGGCGGCAGAGCCGGGTGTTACCATGCGAGACTCGGCCGTATTTCATGCACGTGAGTATGAGCCCTTAACGTCACCCTTGAACTTTCTGCAATATATTGTATACTGTCCAATACGGTACAAACAACCAGAACAGAGTATTCAGGAATTTTATACCATGATTCTTAGGGTATGTTTCCACGTTCAGTTTTGCTTCAGGCTTTGGTCAGGATTTTATGCAGGTAAAATCCTGACCAAAACTGCACCTGAGGTCACTGGCAGGTCACCTGCGGTGTTCCTGCGTGTTTTGCTCATAGTAGCAACATGCTGCGTTTCGAAAAAACGCACCACGCATGCGTTTTCGCGGCAAAAACGCATGCGTTTTTTAACGCATAGTGGAGTCTGGATTTCATGAAATCCCATCCACTATGCTGTAACATCTGGACGCTGCATTTTTGACGCTGCGGAAAAACGCAGCGTCAAAAACGCAGCGTTTCCTGAACGTGGAAACATACCCTAACTGTAGTAAAATTGATAGAAGAACAAGGACAAGTAAAGCAACAAAAATCCAGATAATATGACATTCAACATTTACATCGTTACCGCTATACACAGTGAAACTTCTAACAAACATAGTTTATGTAGGACATTATTTATTTTTGTAATCAAATCAATTGATCCTCATATATCACAATCTAAGGCTCTGTTCACATGTCCAGTGGATGCAGCATTAAAAAGGACCAGTTACAAATGAAAAGGAACCTGTTTTATCCCCAAATGCTGCAAACCTGCAGATATGGGGTTAACCACAATGCTGCCCGCCCTCCTTACCGAGAGGCCACGTTCCCACGTTCAGTATTTGGTCAGTATTTTACACCAGTGTTTGTAGCCAAAACCAGGAGTGGGTGATAAATCCAGAAGTGGTGCATATGTTTCTATTAGACTTTTCCTCTGATTGTTCCACAAATGATGATGGAAAATACAAACAAAACACTGGACATGTGAACATGGCCATAACACGGCTACTGGGGAAAAAATAGCTTAATTCCTCCCGTGAGCTGCCGGCTTTCAGTCACACGGGCATGCCGGAGCAGCTACAGTAACGGCTCACAGAATTGTGAGTGCCGGCTGAAAGCAAAACCCAACACTTCGATGAAAGTTTTCTCAACAGATACGTATTAAGGAAAAAAAATAAAAAATCGGACTCTTTGGATTCTATTTTGCATCCACTTTCGTCCTATGTGATTCCTTTTTACTAAAACTCCTCTAGTTTTCTGGGCACGGGCACTGCTAAATATTACATCCGATAGTGGATGATATAACAGATGGTCATTATGATCAGTTTCTAATTTATCACAATGCAAAAAAAAAATAGACCCGTTTGCTATCAAAACAAAAAACAAAAACAAAGTAAAAGATGCTTAGACTAGATTTTATGTTCTTGCTGAAAAACGGAAAGGAAGGAATTGGACGACATTCCGCGACATTTCTGTTCCCATTGAAATGAATGGATGCCGTACTGGAACATTTTATTTCTGCTTTTGTCATCATAAATACAAGAAAAATATACGAAAAAAATCAAAACACGGTGGGAAAAAAAGCAGGGTTAGGCTACTTTCAAACTAGCGTTTTTTTGCATACATCGCAATGTGTCGTTTTGGCGAAAAAACGCATCCTGCAAAGTCATCTGCAGGATGCGTTTTTTCCCCATAGAATAACATTAGCGACGCATTGTGACGTATTGACACACGTCGCAACCGTCGTGCGACTGCTGCGTCGTGTTGTGGCGGACCGCCAGCCGCAAAAAACGTTACATGTAACTTTTTTTGTGCCGACGGTCCACCATTTCCAACCGCGCATGTGCGGCCGGAACTCTGCCCCCACCTCCCCGCACCTCACAATGGGGCAGCAGATGCGTGGAAAAACAGCATTTGCTGCCCCCGTTGTGCGGCGCTTGCACAGTATGCATCGGTGCGGCGGCCCCGTACCGACGCTAATGTGAAAGTAGCCTTACTTACCAACACAAGTCACAATACTAATGCACTAGCAGGATGCAGCAGACCTCCATGGGAAAGGCAGGGGCAACACAGGTGCAACATACTGATTGAAACAGCCACTAAGGGTATGTGTCCACGTTCAGGATTGCATCAGGATTTGGTCAGGATTTTTCATCAGTATTTGTAAGCCAAAACCAGGAGTGGGTGATAAATACAGAAGTGGTGCATAAGTTTCTATTATACTTTTCCTCTAATTGTTCCACTCCTGGTTTTGGCTTACAAAAACTGATGAAAAATCCTGACCAAATCCTGATGCAATCCTGAACGTGGACACATACCCTAAGGGTCCCTTTCCACTTGCGAGATAAAAAACGGTCCGTAATCTGGACCGAAAAAACGGATGGAACGTATGCGAGTGTCATGCGAGTACAATGCGATTTTTAATCGCATCATCCGTTTTTTATAATCGCATCATCCGTATGACATCCGTATTACTGTCCGATTTGTACGCACCGGTGTCCTTTGAAAAGCCGGCAATTCAGCGCAGTGTACAGTAAAATCACACTGACAGGTTAGAATAGACTAGATATATACACATAGAATAGGTATATATACATATATATATATGTCAGTGAGACACCTATATATGTATATTTATATTTAATGCAGCGCAAGATAGCATAAAAGCCGCTAATTCAATTGCCGGCTTTTAATTTCTCCTTCACAAACCCGACAGGATATGAGACATGGTTTACATACAGTAAACCATCTCATATCCCCCTTTTTTTTGCATATTCCACACTACTAATGTTAGTAGTGTGTATGTGCAAAATTTCAGCGCTGTAGCTATTAAATTTAAGGGTTAACTCGCGGAAAAAATTGGCGTGGGCTCCCGCGCAATTTTCTCCGCCAGAGCGGTAAAGCCAGTGACTGAGGGCAGATATTAATAGCCAGGAGAGGGTCCATGGTTATTGGCCCCCCCGTGGCTAAAAACATCTGCCCCCAGCCACCCCAGAAAAGGCACATCTGGAAGATGCGCCTATTCTGGCACTTGGCCACTCTCTTCCCACTCCCTGTAGCGGTGGGATATGGGGTAATGAAGGGTTAATGCCACCTTGCTATTGGAAGGTGACATTAAGCCAGATTAATAATGGAGAGGCGTTAATTATGTCACCTATCCATTATTAATCCAATTGTAGGAAAGGGTTAAAAAACACACACACACATGATTACAAAGTAGTTTAATGAAATAAAGACAGCGGTTGTTGTAATAATTTATTGCTCTCTCAATCCATCAGGAACACCCTCGCTTGGCAACATAATAAACGCACAAGATACATACCCTCAGATGTCAGATCACGTCCCACGATGTAATCCATCTGAAGGGGTTAACTAATATTACAGGCAGGAGCCCTGCAAATGCAGCTGTGCTCCGTGCTTGTAATTCCCCTGCGAATGAATGAAATGTAGGTCATTGACCTACATTTCCCTCAGTCGCGGTGATGCGCCCCCTGGTGGATGTCCTCATATGACCTGGAGCGTGGGAAAAAGTTCCCAGGCTGCAGTTTATGAGAACATCCACCAGAGGGCGCCTCACCGCGACTCAATGTAAGTACAGATCCTGCTTTCCTTTCAGCACCCGGGGGATTACAGGCACCAGTGAGTGGTTTATCGCAGCTCGTGCCTGTAATATTAGTTAACCCCTTCAGATGGATTACCTCGTGGGACATGATCGGACATCAGAAGGTATGTATCTTGTGCGGTTATTATGTTGCCAAGCGAGGGTGTTGCTGATGGATTGAGAGAGCAATAAATTATTACAACAACCGCTGTGTTTATTTCATTAAACTACTTTTAAATCATGTGTGTGTGTGTGTGTTTTAACCCTTTCCTACAATTGGATTAATAATGGATAGGTGTCATAATTGACGCCTCTCCATTATTAATCTGGCTTAATGTCACCTTACAATAGCAAGGTGGCATTAACCCTTCATTACCCCATATCCCACCGCTACAGGGAGTGGGAAGAGAGTGGCCAAGTGCCAGAATAGGCGCATCTTCCAGATGTGCCTTTTCTGGGGTGGCTGGGGGCAGATGTTTTTAGCCACGGGGGGGCCAATAACCATGGACCCTCTCCTGGCTATTAATATCTGCCCTCGGTCACTGGCTTTACCGCTCTGGCGGAGAAAATTGCGCGGGAGCCCACGCCAATTTTTTCTGCCATTTAACCCTTTATTTCAGCAGCTACAGCGCTGAAATTTTGCACATACACACTACTAACATTAGTAATGTGGAATATGCAAAAAAAAGGGGATATGAGATGGTTTACTGTATGTAAACCATGTCTCATATCCTGTCGGGTTTGTGCAGGAGAAATGAGAAGCCGGCAATTGAATTAGCGGCTTTAATGCTATCTAGTGCTGCATTAAATATAAATATACATATATAGGTGTCTCACTGACATATATATATGTATATATACACATTCTATGTGTATATATCTACTCTATTCTAACCTGTCAGTGTGATTTTACTGTACACCGCGCTGAATTACCGGCTTTTCAAAGGACACCGGTGCGTAAAAATCGGACAGAACTCGCATGGTGCGAGTGCTGTGCGATTTTTTTCTCGCACCCATTGACTTGCATTGGCGAGTCTCGTCCGAGAATCGCAGCAATACGCAGCATGCTGCGATTTTTTTCTCAGCCGATCCAGATTTTTCTCAGTCCGATTTCGGCTGAGAAAAAAATCGCAAATCAAAAGACACCTATTAACTAACATTGGTCCGAGTGCAATCCGATTTTTTATCGGATTGCACGCGTCCGTTTTCCTCGCAAGTGGAAAGGGACCCTAAGGCTGCGTGTCCACGATCAGGATGGCCGGCGGTATCGCCGCAGCAGCGAAGCCGCTCGGCGCTAAGCCCCGCCCCCTTTCTGGGACGCGATGATGCCGGATGTGTACTGTACACATCCGGGATCATCGCCCCCCTCCCATAGGGTCCTGTGATATTACTTACTGCGTCGCCGCAGGTAGCACGGACATGCTGCGATCTGAAAAGACGCGCAGCATGTCCGGAGTCGCAGGGCCGCCGCATGCGGGTTTCCACGCATAGTGGACACGGGATTTCCAAAAATCCCCTCCACTATGCTGGAACATCTGGAGGCAGCGTGTTTGACGCTGCAGCGTCAAACACGCAGCGTCTACTGACCGTGGACACATACCTTAACACTCCAACCATCCATGGAGGAGACGGTGCTGAGTATTACACACAGGTGAGGCTTGTATAAGACGCCAGTCACACAGGGACAGTTCCTGGCTTACAACTTATCGGTGATGCCCATATTATTAAATCAGGTCCTCACCGTGACAGATGCGCTGGTTTAGTATAGTAGGGGGCAAGGCAGACACTGTGCACTACAGCTGTGTGACTGGAGCCTTCTTCTTTGTGTCCAATACTAAGTGATCACCCCTCCATAAATTGGTAGGCAGTGAGTGGTTGTTTCATCAGTGTTTTGCACTGTTTTTTATTTATTTTTTTAAGGCTAAAGAAACTTTTAGGGTATGTTTCCACGTTCAGGAAACGCTGCTTGTTTGACGCTGCGCAGCGCTGCAGCGTCAAACAAGCAG
Organism: Ranitomeya variabilis; assembly: GCF_051348905.1. NCBI lineage: Eukaryota > Metazoa > Chordata > Amphibia > Anura > Dendrobatidae > Ranitomeya > Ranitomeya variabilis. The sequence goes on along the minus strand of NC_135235.1, from coordinate 274,299,097 downwards.
CGTCCAGATGTTCCAGCATAGTGGAGGGGATTTGATGAAATCCCGTCTCCACTATGCGTGGAAACCCGCACGCGGCTGCCCTGCGACTACGGACATGCTGCGCGTCTTTTCAGATCGCAGCATGCCCGTACACCTTGCGGGGACGCAGCGTCCCCGCAAGGCATATCACAGGGCCCTATGGGACAGAGCGATCATCCCGGATGTGAAGAGTTAACACATCCGGCATGATCGCGTCCCATTAAGGGGGCGGGGCTTAGCGCCGAGCGGCTTCGCCGCTGCGGCGATACCGCCGGCCATCCTGACCGTGGAGTCATACCCTTACAGATTATTTTGATTGTAATTATCATCGTTGTGCAGTTTACAGTGCATGTAGCTGATGTCTATGTATCGGAATGACAGGCTTTTTTATGTCCTTTTTCTCTGAAGGATTTCTTAGAAAGTGAATGAGATTCCCGAAGTCTCGCGCACACGTTGCCTATTTTTTCCTTGCAGGTTAGAATCTGTATTATGTAAATTCTCTCAGTGTTTTTGTTGCAGATTTCACCCATACTAACGAGCGGGGAATAATCTGCAACAAAAAAAAGCATGGAAACAACGCGGCAAAAAAATAAATAAATACCTATTTTATACAGAATTATTTTTGCTGCAAATACTTAATGTGTGCACAAACTCTAATAAACATGATTTTTTTTACGGTTTTCTAATGTGTCCATAAAAATTGTGGGTGTTTTTTTTTTATAAGAAAAAATAGAACTTTACCCCAAACCCATTGAAATCTATGGGGACTCGAACTTTGGAGCTGGACAACTTTCTCCCCTTCCAGACTTTCCCTGCAATGCCAAACATTAATAAGGGTATGTGTCCACGTTCAGGAAACGCTGCGTTTTTGACGCAGCACTGAGCGGCAGCGTCAAAAACGCAGCGTCCAGATGTTACAGCATAGTGGAGGGGATTTAATGAAATCCCGTCTCCACTGTGCATTAAAAAACGCATGCGTTTTTCCCGCAAAAACGCACATGCGTTGCGTTTTTTCAGAACGCAGCATGTTGCTACAATGAGCAAAACACACAGGAACACCGCAGGTGACCTGCCAGTGACCTCAGGTGCATTTTTGGTCAGGATTTTACCTGCATAAAATCCTGACCAAAGCCTGAAGCAAACCTGACCGTGGACACATACCCTAAAACGGACTTCTGTGAGAAGTCCGTGTTCAGAGTTCAGCACCAGACAGTAAGGGTATGTGTCCACGTTCAGGATTTGGTCAGGATTTTTCATCAGTATTTGTAAGCCAAAACCAGGAGTGGGTGATTAATACAGAAGTGGTGCATATGTTTCTATTATACTTTTCCTCTAATTGTTCCACTCCTGGTTTTGGCTTACAAATACTGATGGAAAATCCTGACCAAATCCTGATGCAATCCTGAACGTGGACACATACCCTAAGGGTATGTGTCCACGTTCATGTTTGCTTCAGGCTTTGGTCAGGATTTTATGCAAGTAAAATCCTAACCAAAACTGCACCTGAGGTCACTGGCAGGTCACCTGCGGTGTACCTGCGTGTTTTGCTCATTGTAGCAACATGCTGCGTTTTGAAAAAACGCACCGCGCATGCGTTTTCGCGGCAAAAACGCATGCGTTTTTTAACGCATAGTGGAGTCGGGATTTCATGAAATCCCCTCCACTATGCTGTAACATCTGGACGCTGCGTTTTTGACGCTGCGGAAAAACGCAGCGTCAAAAACACAGCGTTTCCTGAACGTGGAAACATACCCTAACTGTCCGGTATGAACCATGGACTTTAACCCCTTCACACCATAGCCCTTTTTTCATTTTTGTGTTTCTGTTTTTCGCTCCCCTTCTTCCCAGAGCCACAACTTTTATTTTTCTGTCAATATGACCATGTGAGGGCTTGTTTTTTCTGGGACGAGTTGTACTTTTGAATGACAGCATTGGTTTTACTATACTGTGTACTGGAAAAAGGGAAACAAATTCCAAGTGCAGTTAAATTGCAAGAAAAGTGCAATTCCACAACTGTTTTTTGGATTTATTTTTTACCATGTTCATCAAATGCTAAAACTGCCCTGGCATTACGATTCTCCAGGTCATTACGAGTTCATAGATACCAAACATGTCTAGGCTCTTTTTTAAGTGGTGAAAAAAAATCCAACATATTTATTTATTTATTTTTTTTTAAATTGTCATTTTACGAGATCAGTAGCGTCTCCATGTTTCATGATCTGGGGCTGAGTGAGGGGTTATTTTTTGCGTGCCGAGCTGACGTCTTCATTGCTACTATTTTTGTTAGATACTATCTTTTGATAACATTTTAATGCAATATTGCGGCGACCGAAAAAAAAATTTTTTTTTTTTACTTTTAATTTTTGTTACGCCATTCACTGATCAGATTAATTCTTTTTATATCTTTTATAGATTGGGTGATTCTGAACACGACGATACCAAAATATGTGTTTTTAATTGTTTTATTTTGAATGGGGGGGGGTGATTTGATCTTTTTATTTTAAATATTTTTAAGAAAGTTTTTTTTTTTTGTTTTTGTTTTTGCATGCTTCAATACTCTCCATGGGAGACTAGATGCTGTGGTTGTCTCATCGCCTCTGCTACATACAGGCGATGATCAGATCACCTGTGTGTAGCAGAAATGCTCACTTGCTATGAGCGTCGACCGCTGGGCAATGACAACCACAGGGCTGGGTCTCCTGCAGACCCCATTTTGTCATGCCAACCCATCAGTGACCCACAGTCATGTGACACTCTTCCGGCGGGATCACATTAAATGCTGCTGGCAGAGATTGACAGCGGTATTTAACAGGTGCGGGTGGATCGCGATTCCACCCTCGGCAGTTAGTGGCACATGTCAGCTGTCCAAAACAGCTGACATGTGCCTGGAAAGATGTGGGCTTAGTGCCGGAGCCCACATCAAATGGAGGGACATGACATGCGCAGTACATGTGCGGTGCCTGTTGTGAAGGGGTTAAAGTTCAAGTCTGCTCATTTCTAAAGGTAAGCAACATTCCATTTTTGGTTGAAGTAAAAAAAAAAAAATCATAACCCATGTGTGAAAATACCATTTGCTTTTATATTTTGTAACTATTTGATGCCAGGAAACAAAGAGGAAATTTATTCCAAGCCCTCCTCCTAAGATTGCTTACATTTCACTGATCATTTGCAAAATTTTGAAACCATTTTGGTGCATGATGTCACATTTAAAACCACACCCCTTTGTCAAGTAAGTAAAAAAAAAAAAAATAGAATGCATGAAACTCTGAAACAATATGGTGCAAATTTTTGTGCAAATTTCACCAGAATTCAGGTAAATTTTAGCTTTGTAAACCTCTTCAGGCAGTTTTCGCAGACTGCAAACAGCAATATGCTATTATATGGAATGTGACTAAACCTCTGCGTGTCAGTAATGTCGTCGGATGTGCAGCTTGCATGTTATACTCTGCACTAATAATAATAAATCGTAGCGTCCGAGGCCGGCGGACTGCAAGCACATGATGCAACAAAAGGAAAAATACATTTAGTTGATGACCTAAGTGGCCGAATGATAGGTCGAAAGTGACAGTAACAAGCCGGAGGGAATAATGAGAGGAAACTCTGGAGAATGGGAAATATGATGAACAGTGACAATTTTGTCGCAGGGCTGTGAAACAAACAGATTAGACAGTGAACTATAGTCCATCTTGCTTTCTCACGTAGCCAAGGGGAAAGCTCGCTCTCATAACATCATTTTTTCTCCAGACCCCTTTGCTTATCCGGCTTGTGTTTTCCTATTAAAAATAGCAGGAATTGCTGCAATAAAATTCAGATCAGAGCTATTGAATAAACGAGGGCAATATCCCTGGAAAAAGGAATGCGGCAAATCATGGTTATGACTACAGAAGAAATATTTTCAAGAGGTTGTCCACGAAAAAAAAAATTGTTTCCTTCTTCCCAAAAACGGCACCACTCCTGTCTCCAGGTTGTGTTTGGTATTGCAGGTCAGCTCCACTGAATTGAATGCTGTAATGCCATAAGCAACCTGTAGACAGGAGTGGCGCAATTTTTCGAAGAAAACAGCCATATATTTTTTTTTTTTTACTTATGGACAGCCACTTTAAATAATACTTAAGCAGATGATTCCTCATGACTCTTCATTCTGTTAGTCAGAGGAAATCGGACTGCACTCACATGTCATCCAAGTGCACTCCGACTCTACTCTATGGCTGAGTGCGATGCTAATATTGGATCAAACTCTGACATGCAATGATTTTTGTTTTTTCCTCTGACATACTCTAAACAAGGAAAAAATAGTCATAATCAACAAACTTTGAAAAAATCAAAAGTACAAATGAATAGAAAAAAACACATTGTAATATATCTTAAACAACAAATTAATTTCTTTCTCCACTTATGAAACACTTCTTTCTCACTGCCTCCTCCTGAACTAATCATTCCCTCTGAAAAATAGTAAAATCTGTGTTGCTCAAAACAGGATTGGCTGCCAATTTAGTGAAGGATCTGATTATAGCTTCCCAAAGAAAGGGCAGAGAGAGGCAGAGAGACACACACAGATGATGCTGTTGCCTTCTAGTAAGTGTTTCATCACATTCCAAGAGGGAAGGGTTTAGCCTATTAAAATTATTTCAAAAGGGCTAAAAATAATGATAAAAAAAGAAAATATACTTATCCTCAGGGATCACTTGCGGGTCTTGTACTGGTCCCTGCTGATCTGATAGAGAGACATAGGAAAGGTGATGGAGATATGACTACTGGATATCAGACTGTTCTGATTGGAGCAGTGGTGGAGCATGTGTATTGCCGCTTTCATTCATTGGGATCTCCATTTTTTTTTCTCATGGACAATGGATAGAGGACAGGTGCGAATTCTTGACCTCCGTTCCAATCAGATGAGCCTCTGCAGAGCCACATTCTCAGGGTCTACGGAGGTCCATGAAGTTGAATCCCAGTGATCAAGATAAAATAACCTACAATCTTGGTACATATAATACTGCATGTCCTAAAAAACTGGAACCAAAATCCAACAAGTAAATATTAAATAGTTGGAGCAAATAAAAATGGCAGCATGTAATGAAGTTGATGTAATGAGATAATGAAATAAATGAGGCATAAAACATTACCTATAACAATCCTGACGGCTGTGCTAGACACTAATAGGTTCCTTTACCCTTTGCACTATTGTTCTTCCAGTTCTTTAAAATTGTAAATGCAAGTAATAGGCACATAGAAGACAGTGGAGGCTAAAATACTAAATTAAACGGTCTATTTCATCCTACCTGACCAAGCTCCAGTAACGTCCTTTGGTCACAATTCCCATCACTGCTGATCTTCTTCTGTTCTTAGTAAATTACCTGTGTCTGCTATTACCTTAGAGACTCTGGATTTCAACTGATAATGCTATATAACTCCACTATTCCGGGTTTGAATTTCTGATGAGATGAGTGGATTACTTTACGCAACCCCGGTCGATGGTCCAGATTACTAGTCTTTGGCCGGGGTCACACTTGCGAGTGCAATGAGAGAATCTTGCAGGAGTCTCTCGCATCAATACCAAGCACTCGGACTGCAGCCGCACGCTCTGGCGGCAGTGTCGGGTATTGATGTGAGAGACTCGTGCGAGTTTCTCGCATTGCACTCGCAAGTGTGACCCCGGCCTTTAGCTGCAGACAGGAGTTGTGTACATTTCCTGAGCTTCCAGGTTCCCCAGAGTGGCATCTGATTTGCCTCCCTGGTCTGTACAATGTGTGGCATACAGGTGACGTCTTGACAGCTCTGCTAATCATAACCTAGGATCCCGGATGGTAGGGAAAATTTACGCAGCTCATCCACGGCAAGTGACTACTGACCTGGACCGTGGACTGGGGTCAAGTAAAGCGATCTGCTCAGCTCTATCTCTAAGCTTACTAATGTCAGGATTCTATTTTCCTTCTGCAGATTGACCACTAGTGGCTGTTATTATTCACTTTGATAAATTGTGCTGCAATTCCATTCCTTACCACTAAAGGCTGTTGTGTTTCTGAAATCGCCTTTTTCCAATATGGCTCATAATGAACCTGTGAAAGCCATTTTGTTTCCTGTTTGGGTCTACTTAAAGCCACATGGAATATTCACTCATAGCTTGAGTATTGTGTCTAATTTTTAGCCTAGTTCCAGTCTCCAGCTCCTAGGATCTGTCTGTTCCTAGTCTGTTCTTATTAATCTCCGGATCGTGTTTACAGCTCCGATTGTAACATCCAAGAACTTCAGCCACTGCTTGTGTACCCTGCTCATGATCCTCCAGCCACTGGATTCCAGCAGTGGTCCATCAGTATCATGACAGTTTGCTGTATTCTGCTTTGGACCTAACTACGAGTCCCACTATGTCTAGGGCTACTGTTTCTCCTTTTGGAGACCACCAACTTTCGATTCAGACAGTTTTTCTCAATTTATGGAGGCAGCTATCCACCCAGACATCCACTCATTCCTCCTCTTCTTGGGCCAGGCCTTCCAGCACTGACTCTAACTAAGTACCTCAAGGTAATGTGGAGCACAATGAATATTAACAATACCTGGTGCTTAGTCAATGGCAGTGATGGAATATCCTGACCTAGACAAAGACCAAAGAGGAGCAACTGGAGAACAAGCTAGGGAGCGGCAGAAGAAGGCTAGGTGAGTGAAGAGCTCATGAGAGGCAAGAATAACTTTGTTTCCTTAAACCTTTCCCTGCTTGTCACGAAACAGCTGTCGAATGACCTGGGCCAAGGGGCTCCTTTCCTGGCCCTAACACTAGAAGGCGCCCTAGCTTGCCTGTTCCCAGGGATACTTCAGATGGTGAAGATGTTGGGGCCTCCGCCCTTGCCTTATCTCCTAAGTTTGCCTTTTGTCTGTCCCCTTTCCACACTCAGGGATGCAAGGGCGCTAATGTGCACCACAGTACACCAACCCGACAAACAGGGCAGCAAAGACAAGGGGATACTGAAAACTTTGCACACACAATATTTACTCACATATAACAGAGGAATCCACCAGGTAGTGTAGGAAGGGGAAGAAAGCAAAACAGGGAAATTACATATGGGGGCTTTCCCAGACTGGTGTCCACAGGTTGGGACCTGGTCCTTTTGTCTGCCCTTATTCACACATTGAGGTCAACACTGACACATGTTAAGGTTTTTAATATTAGACAGCATAGGACCGTCCCGATCAGGGTCACCTTGTTGATGGTGGGATGGCTTTTGTGCTATTTTTGATCAGAAACAGTATTTCTAAGAACTCTGTGGTATTTAAATGTGCTTTTTACTTATTTAGTTTCAGTAGGGTTTTTGCTCATTTTGATCCTTGTAGGTTTTGTATGCTTTATGGCCAATGTGAACATGCATGTATGTGCTGCATGTATACCAATTGAAACCAAGCTCAATTTTTGTGTTTTTTTTTGGTTATCAAAAAGATAGGGGAACCCATGCCGTTTTTATTTTAAAATTATTTTAGAGTGCAAGCGCCGACTAATGAATACTCTTATCAGCCGCCGCCTGCTCTCGCTGTTATGACAGCTTGCAAAACACTGGATGTTCGGGCCTGCCGTTCAAGTTAAAGGGGTCTGGGTTTGGGTCGGGGCGCTATTCTGGTACCTGAACCCAAACTTTTTTTTTAACTTTTCAGCCGAAACCACCAGACCCAAACATCCAGGGGTCCGCCCATCTCTAGTTGTCACATAAACATAGCCTTAATAATGTCAAATTGACCTCACCGTGGAACCGGAAGTTAGTTAGTAACCAACAGTCCAATTAATAAAAAATTACACTGGCAGACTTCATGTTTTGACAGATGTTTTATGTTTTTTTTTAAATAACACAAAAATAGGCCAAAATGTACAGTATCTCTCTAAGCAATATATGATCATACAGGCCATTTTGTGCAGAACACTTATTCAAACTGATGGTTTCTCTCTCAGAGGTAACCTCTTCTTGCTGTGGTTGAGATGAGTGATGAGTCAAATATTCCATAATGCCCTCCCCTTTCTCCACACTTAAAGACTTACCAAAGGCAAAGGAGGCAAATTGGAATCTGTGTTTAATAATACTACAGCCCTTACAGCTGATGTCAGTGGTGGTGGCGCTGCTTCTTGCTGCTCCCACATTCTTAGCCACGGTATGGATTTTTTGTTTTGTTTTACATTATTCCTTCCATTGCTATTTATTTATTTTACCATACATTTTTCCCATACAATATGTAACTTTTGTCAATCTTTTCAACCAAAATAATCTCACTCTTGCCAAACAGGATGTGAAAAGAAATCATACGATAATAAAAGTTGATGGCAAGATGAGGAGACGGATGTTATACTCTTGTGGTGAGTAGACAGATGTTATACACTGGAGGCAAGTGGACTGAATAAAAAACCTGAAATCCATTATTAATACAGTGGCATGTAAAAGTTTTGGCACCCCTGATTATAATTATTGTTATTGTAAACAGTAAAGCAAGTTGAACATGAAATGATTTTTAAATGGCTTAAAGTTAACCCCTTTCTGACATCAGGTGTAATAATATGCCGATGTTGGACACCCTCTCTTTGATGTGGGCTCCAGCGCTGAGCCCACATCTTTTCCAGCACGTCAGCTGTTCTGAACAGCTGACGTGTGCCGCTAACAGACGCAAGAGGAATCGTGATCCACCCGCGGCTGTTAACTCAAACTCTGACAGCGGTATTTAACACCCACTTCCGGCAAATGCGCCGGAAATCCCTCCCATTGGCACCTGTGTCACATGACTGTGGGTCGCCGATGGGTTGGCATGACAACCAAAGGTCTCCAGCAGACCTCTATGGTTGTCATTACTGCATTGCTATGAGTGCCGCCTGGTGGTCAGCACACATAGGAAGTCAGCAATTCTGCTACATACAGGCGATCAGATCATTGCCTGTATGTAGCAGAGGCAATCGGGTTATGGCAGCTTCTAGTCTCCCATAGAGAATATTGAAGCATGCCAAAAGCTAAAAAAAAGTTTTGAAAATATTTAAAAAGAAATGAAAGTTCAAATCACCCCCCTTTTGCCCCATTCAAAATAGAACAATAAAAAAATCAAACCTACACATATTTGGTATTGCCAGATTCAGAATTGCCTGATCTATCAATATATAAAAAAAAATAACCCGATCACTAAACGGCGTTATGAGAAAAAGTCAAAACTTCAGAATTGCGTTTTTTTGGTCGCTGCAATATTGCATTAAAATGCAATAACGAGTGATCAAAAGAATGTATCTGCACTAAAATGGTATCTTTAAAAACATCAGCTCTGCAAGCAAAAAATAACCCTCAGCTCTGCAAGCAAAAAATAACCCTCACTCAACCCGAGATCATTTAAAATGGAGATGCTACAGGTATCGGAAAATGGCACAATTTTTTTATTTTTAACAAACTTTGGAATTTTTTTCCCCGCTTAGATAAAAAAAGAACCTAGACATGTTTGGTGTCAATGAACTTTTTTTTTGAGATTTGACTGCACTTGGAATACTGTTTTCCAGTACATGATATGTTAAAACCAATGGTGCTGTTAAAAGGTACAACTTGTCCCACAAACAACAAGCCCTCACATGGCTATATTGACCAAAAAATAAAAAAGTTATGGCTCTGGGAAGAAGGGGAGAAAAAAACAAAAACGAAAATGCATCGTCATGAAGGGGTTAAAGATGACACACTTTCCTTTGTATTTTAGGCCTGTAAATGCTTTTTGTAGCCAGACAAGAGTCTTTCAATTCTTGTTTGAGGGATTTTTCATCCATTTTTCCTTGGAAAATTATTCCAGTTCTGTGAGATTCCCGGGTCTTCTTGTATGCACAGCTATTTTGAAGTCTAAACACAGATTTTCAATGATCAGAGGACTGTGAGGGCCATTGTAAAACCTCCAGCTTGCACCTTTTGAGGTCGTCTATTGTGGATTTTGATGTGTTTAAGATCATTACTCATTTGTAGAAGCCATCTTCTTTTCAACTTCATATTTCTTTATTATGTCTGCTCTAGAATTTGTTGAAATTTCTTGAATCCATTCTTCCATCTACCTGTAAAAAATGTTCCCCGTGCCATTTGCTGCAACAAAATCCCAAAGCATAATTCATCCATTCTATGCTTAATGGTTGGTGAGATGTTCTTTTCCTGAAATTCTGTGCCCTTTTTTCTCCACACATAGCTTTGATCATTGTCGCCAAAGAGTTCTATTTTAACCTTATCAGTAGTGTTGAGCATTCCGATACCGCAAGTATCGGGTATCGGCCGATATTTGCTGTATCGGAATTCCGATACCGAGTTCCGATATTTTTGTGATATCGGAAATCGGAATCGGAAGTTCCCAGTGTATGGTTCCCAGGGTCTGGAGGAGAGGAGACTCTCCTTCAGGCCCTGGGATCCATATTCATGTAAAAAATAAAGAATAAAAATATGGATATACTCACCCGTCCGGCGGACCCTGGACCTTAGTGGTGTAACCGGGAGCCTCCGTTCCTAAGAATGCAGTGAGTGTAGGACCTGCGATGACGTCACGGCTTGTGATTGGTCGTGTGTGCGGTCACATGAGCGGTCACGCGACCAATCACAAGCCGCAACGTCATCGAAGGTCCTTCACTCTGCATTCTTAGGAACGGAGGCTGCCAGTTACATCGCTAAGGTCCAGGGTCCGCTGGAGGGGTGAGTATATCCATATTTTTTATTTTTATTCTTTATTTTTTACATGAATATGGATCCCAGGGCCTGAAGGATAGTTTCCTCTCCTTCAGATCCTGGGAACCATCCAGGATACCTTCCGATATTTGTGTTCCATTGACTTGTATTGGTATCGGGTATCGGTATCGGCGAGATCCGATATTTTGCCGGTATCGGCCGATCCAATCCGATACCGATACTTTCGAATATCGGAAGGTATAGCTCAACACTGCTTATCAGTCCACAGGACTTGTTTCTAAAAAAGAATTAGGCTTGTTTTAGATGTTCTTTTGCATACTACTGATGTTGAATTTTATGGTGAGGAAGCAGAAGATAGTGAAGGTGTCTCTGAATAATTGAACAATGTAATGCAACTTCGAATCTGCTAAATTTTCTGAAGGTCTTTTGCAATGAAGTGGAGGTTCTGATTTGCAGCTCTCACTGAACTTTTGCTTGGTCTGTCAGACCTTATCTTGATCCCCAGTGTTCCTGGTAACTGCCATTTCTTAATTACATTTCAAACTAAAGAAAAGGCAACTTGAAAACACTTTGCTATCTTCATATAGCCTTCTACTTTTGTAGTCGTCCACCATTTTCATTTTCAGAGTGCTAGGCAGCTGCTTAGAAGGACTCATGGCAGTTGTTTTTTGGCACAAGGTTAGAGGAGGCTGGATTTTTATAAAGCTTGGAAACTTGCATCACCTGACCTTTCCTAACGATCATGGTGAACAAGCCTTTAATTCTAACAGGCTAGTTAACGTCTGAAACCTTGGTCAAAGTAATCTGAGCCCACAAACCTCCAAGGGTGCCCAAACTTTTTCATATATATATATATATCCTAAATTGCAAAGGAAATGTCCTCTTGAACTTTAGACCTTTTTAGAGATCATTTAATCTTCAACTCGCTTAACTGTTCACAATTACAGTAATTTTGACCAGGGGTGTCAACATTTTTACATGCCATTGTATCTGTGTGTCAATACTTATTTTCCATATAGTGTACAGGTAGATATTCTTAAAATTAAATCAAATGTATTTGTCAGTAACTTACATTATTCCATGAATCTCAGATGACATAATATAAAATACTATGAAAATATATGTATTTCCCTTTCAGCAACAAAACCAAAAAGTCAATTGTTTCCACTTATTTTGGAAAATATGAAATCAGTCGATCATGAGAAGCCACTTTTTTGACAAGAAAGGGTTTAATGAAGCTTGGTGAAGACACTGGCTGTCAGTCATGTTCTTCTGTATGATGCCAAGCTGCCAATTTCCAAACGGCAGTAAAGTAATTAACTCTACTCCTTGCCGAGACTTTCTGCATCAACTGCTGTTTTTCAACTACTCAAGTTGCTTCCAATTTTCTACCTGAAATAGCAGCTCTCCGTCTTCATAAGAGACTGGACGCACCGACGCCTTTTTAGTTTTGACAGCAGTAACAGCACGTTTGCTTTTTGTCATTGTCAAGGTGCAGATATACAATGTATAGTGGGAAAGTTTTGGCCATATTCCATGTTTTATTAGAAATGTTGAAGCAGAGCAGACATTCTGTAATGGCACAATATCTAGACAACAGACAGATAAAACACTCAGTCACTATTACTATATCATCTGAGTGACTGAATCTTGGTAGTGAGGCTGTACATTCATTTTCTAGGCACCACTGCTGTTTCCGACTATTTAAGTGTTCACTAATCTTGAAGGGCATATTATGAGTAAGCAGTGGGACATTATCAATCAGAATAAATTTTCACTGCATTTGATGGCATTTTCTAAATACCTTACCACTGGGATAATAACCAATTAGGCACAAAAGAAAAAAGAAAGTGTGATTCTAAATTTTCCAAGACAACTGATTGAATTTTACTAATGTATGTGCACAAAACTAATTCCCATAAAGTTAAGTTAATCAGCTGTTAAACTGCTTGATTTATGTAATAAATCACATTCTTGGCTATCACATTGATAACTATAGAAAATAAACAAGCTGAGCAGGAGTTTTGTGTATTTTTAGTCCATATGGACATGGTAAAGCCTATGCAGATCTCGAGGTACTCGACATGCTGCACAGCAAGGCCAGATTAATAGGAAGTGGGCTAGAGGAAAAGAAACAATATATGACTCCCAAATGGCCATTTTTTTACTGCTTTTCTTAGAATTTCAAAATCCCTTGAGGTCTAGAGTAGAAACAGACTTCATTGTAAATTTCATGGTCATCTAAGTTTGTTAAAGGGTCAATGTTACATTTCTTCGTGATCTAGGGCAGTGAAGCAGTCAAGGTTAGCTTCAAATATCTCAACCTAGTGGGTTGGATCATTCTTCTACTTGACATATTTCTCTAAAGCTGTCTACTGTCCAGAAGCTGTTGACCAAATGCTCCTGTGGCCAATATATATTCCTCCATACATATGTGTTCTCAAAAGGAAGAAATGGAGTAGGTTGCTGCCAGACACCTCTGCTTATTTTAAGTAACACAAAAGGATGGGTCATGTTGAAATTCAACATTCTCAATCCAGAGTCAACACTTTCATACACTTTCTCAATCTTCCTTCCCCTGACATCTGCAATCGAAGGAGTGCCAGCACTTCCATGCACTTGCCGAATCCTTCTTTTCACTGACATCTGCCATCGGAAGAGAGTCATCACTTTAATACACTTGCCCAATTTCCCCCCAACATCTGCCAATGGAGGATAGCCAACACTTTCATACACCTGTCCAATCCTTCTTTCCACCGACATCTGCCAATGGAGGAGAGTCAGCACTTTCATATACTTGCCCAATCCTTCCTCCTCCCCAACATCTGCCAATGGAGGAGAGTCAGCACTTTCATACATTTGCCCAATCTTCCTTTCCCCAATATCTGTCAATGGAGGAGAGTCAGCACTTTCATGCACTTGCCCAATCCTTCCTCCTCCCCAACATCTGCCAATGGAGGAGAGTCAGCACTTTCATGCACTTGCCCAATCCTTTTTTCCATGGACATATGCCAACATATTAAAGTCAGCACTTTCATACACTTGCCCAATCCTTCTTTTTCTTTGAGATCTGCCATCCAAGGAGAGTCAACACTTTCATACACTTGCCCAATCCTTCTTTCCACTGACATTTGCAATCAGAGGAGTGTTAGCACTTGCCCAATCCATTTTTTCACCAACATCTGCCATCGGAAGACAGTCAACACTGTCATACATTTGCCCAATCCTTCTTTTCACTGACTCTGCCATCGGAAGAGAGTCAACACTTTCAAACACTTGACCAATCCTTCTTTCCACTGACATCTGTCATCAGAGAAGAGTCAACACTTTCATACATAGTATATGTTCAGCTTGTCTTGCCTTATTGTGTATGGACATCATAAAGTCAGATTCACATGACAATAATCTTTTTAGTATTTTCCATTCTTATTTTTAAAATAAAAAGAAGCTGAAAGAGCTGAAAGAACAGAGAAAAAAAAATTACATACTGAAAGATTTGTTTACTTCCTTATTTTAAAATCACTCCTAGGGTTGGCTTCGAAACACCAAACTACTAGCCAAAATACTGCTGGATGATAGTTTTTCTTTCTGAATGAGACCACTTTTGGCCTCTCTCACCATCAAAATAAAGCAATCCCACAAGTGGGATTACAAAGGATTTTGCAATTTGTCTAATAATCAGAGAAGAAAGCTCTCAGTCTGGAGAACCTGGCACAAAGATGTCCAGTAAGGCACTTTATTGAAATTAGCACTCACTGGTCATCTAACCTAATAATAACCGCTAATCATAATGATTTTCTATTCCAACCCATTGTTAGTGGGACTTGAAGTCTGGTGAAAGGTTGTCCAAAAGCACAAAATAACTGATGTTTGGATAATTGTGAGGCCACTTATTTGTCCTAACCTCCCCACAAGCAGAGTCTTACTTTAATAGGGCTATGATTGCATTCCTCTATTTAAATCGGGTGTTTCACAAAAAGTATTGTTAAAAATTCAATAGAGTGTTTGAAAATAAGCTTATGTGCAATATATAAATTAAAAGGGTTTTTTTATTTTTTATAAATGCATTACATTTTCTTCTCTAATTGTGCCTCCATGCTGTTTCTCCTATGGATTGAGTGTAGGTCCACCTTCATTGGTGGACATGTGTGCAGTAACTTTGCAGTTCATGCTGTGTAGTAGTCTGACATTGAAGAGATCAATAGTATGTGGTATTGAGAGGAGAACTGAGGTATATGAAAAACAAACAAGAAGCCACTGCCGTTGTGAGTAAGGGAGGTGGAAGACTGTAAACATGGCGCTCGCAGAATCTGATCTCAATGCATTCTTGGGAAAGTCTACTGCTCCCTGCTCACATGAGGCAAGCTGCTGCCTTCCCCCAGAAAAAGAAAAGGCCAAAGTTGCTAAGAAGTGAATAATGAGGCTGAAAGGGGTGAAAGTTAAACAGAAGAGTGGTGGTTTCCACATAGATATAGTTAAAGTAATGATGTGTATGTAATACTTCAGGAATACTTCAACTGTTTTTACCAGTTAGTGGGCTAACCCATTTTTATCTAGGTTTTTATCTAGCAAGTTTTGTAGACTGAACTGTTTGTTTTTCAACATACAGTGAGTAAAATACCATATTTTTGGACTATAAGACGCAGTGGACAATAAGACGCACCTAGGTTTTAGAGGAGGAAATTAGGAAAAAAAATTAAAGCCAAAAGTGTGGTCAATTCTTTACTGAATATCCCCTATCCTGGTATATAATGTCCCCTCATCCCCATCCTGATACACATGGCCCCCTCATCCTTACCCTAGTATGTATGGCTCCCTCATCCCTATCCCGGTATGCATGGCCCCCTCACCCCATGTGGTGTTCCAATACACACAATAGAAATAAACATGTGTATAACAAAATATGTGTAATGACAATAATTTTCTGGGAGAAATACTTCATTTTCTGGAACAATTTTAAGGGTGTCAACACTTTTGGCCGTGACTGAATGTTATCAATTCCTATAGGAATATTCAAATCAAACATGTAACATGAAACCCTAGGCCTTAATTAAAATTCTGTGACAGATTTCCCACCTCCATTTGCTGCTTAACTTATCAGTGTATTTTATGTGGGAAGGGACTTTGTGGTTCCCACCTCCCATACAGCTACACCCCTGAATCACCCATACAGTATTCACTCAAGATAGTAAGTTCTGTACAGTACATTGTTTTATATTTTATTACCAATTAGCAATTTTTCCAAACTTACATTTTTTTGGGACAAACTCCAATTAAACTCCAGTCTGACATAAACACTATACCCAAGGTTGTAGCGATATTGAAGGTTGCGTCTTAAAAATACTGACCATATTTTGACTATTGAAATGTGGCAGATGTTGTTCCTCTTCTCATTCTTTTCTTCTCGGCAAGGTTTTTAAAGTGTATTACTTGGGAAGGTTTGATAATGAACACAGGTGAATGCATCGTCCTTGAAACAAATAAGTAATAAAAAAAAAATAACAGAGCAATAATAATGTCAAAATTTGTACTCCGACCTGAGATTGGAAATAAAAAATATAACAAATGTAACTTTCAACATTTTATTGGAGCATATTTCTTGCTTCATTAATCTTACTGTCAATTGTAATTAGCGTTCCGCTTTAAATATAAATTCATGACTCATTGGCTTCTTAAAATGTCTGTTTAATGTGTAATACAGTCGATCATTTATAGGAGTGCACGATAAATCATTCTGGTATGGTTGTGGCGCTGTATTACAAGTCTGACTATATGAATTTTCAAACGATGGTCCACCAATTTCCTAAAGGGAACTTCTCAGGCCATTTAACTGCCCACCATATGTTATTAAATTACCCAATTATCTATTTAAATGTGCTCCAGTCTATTTTTTCAGATGCAGAAAACCAATTTTTTTAAGACTCTGTGCATTGTATGGTAATTAGTGTTGAGCATTCCGATACTGCAAATATCGGGTATCGGCCGATATTTGCTGTATCGGAATTCTGATATTTTTGCGATATCGGAAATCGGAATCGGAAGTGTGTGGTGCGTATGGTTCCCAGGGTCTGGAGGAGAGGAGACTCTCCTTCAGGCCCTGGGATCCATATTCATGTATAAAATAAATAATAAAAATAAAAAATATTGATATACTCGCCCCTCCAGCGGCCCCTGCTCTTAGCGGTGCCTCCGTTCCTAAGAATGCAGGGAGTGAAGGACCTTCGATGACGTCGCGGCTTGTGATTGGTTGCGTGAGTGGTCACATGAGCGGTCACGCGACCAATCACAAGCCGCGACGTCATCGAAGGTCCTTAACTCTGCATTCTTAGGAATGGAGGTACCGCTAAGAGCAGGGGCCGCCGGAGGGGTGAGTATATCAATATTTTTTATTTTTATTATTTATTTTATACATGAATATGGATCCCAGGGCCTGAAGGAGTTTCCTCTCCTTCAGACCCTGGGAACCATTCCGATATTTTGTGTCCCATTGATATGCATTGGTATCGGGTATCGGTATCGGCGATATCCGATATTTTTTGGATATCGGCCGATCCAATCCGATACCGATACCTTTGCATATCGGAAGGTATCGCTCAACACTAATGGTAATATGATCTGTGACCAGTCAAGTGGGCGCTCACTCTGAATGGAAGAGTTATTCTGTCCAATGTCCAACTCCATCCCTCAAAATGCTATTGACACTCTCAACGACAAGATTATTTTTTTTCTTATTTATATACATGTATTTTGTCTAAACATAATTTTGATAATTGGGTTTCTTCATCAAAAAGTTTGCTCGGTTTGCATTCTATAGTCTCCATGTTGCTCTGTCTGTTGAGAGAATCCGGTAGTGAATTCATTCTGATTGTCCAAAGGGAAAGTTTTTCACTCTTTTACATGTTCTTTTTTTTATCTCCTTTTAGCTGATTTATGACGACAGGCCACATCATTGGTAACGGCAAAAATATCTGGGATAGACTTCAGACAGTATGACTCTTCTTTACCGCGTAAATGCCCCCTTGACTCTTCCTTGGTAATTAGCATACAGAGTGTGGAATGAAAAATTGGTTTTACGCTATTGCATTTGAATAAACAGACATGGATATGTTTGGAAAGATTCATTCTTTATGAGTAGACGTCTTTTCCACTGGGTAAAGATGAGCGGATTGCTTTGTTCAACCTTTGTCCACAGTCCAGGTCCGTGTTCTCGCTCCATGGATGGGAGCTGCACAAATTTCCTGACATTCCTAGTTCTTCGGTGCGGCTTTTGGTTGGCGTGACGTCATCTGTTCGTTGGGATCATAAGACATTCGTGATCATAAGATAAGCACGGGATACCAAAAAGTTAGGAAATTTGGGCAACTCTTGACCACAGACCATTGACCTGGGCCATGGACATTGGTTGCGCGAAGTTATCCGCTCATGTCTACCACTGACATCACTCTACATTGAGCAAATAAAGGCAACACACAAATGAAGCAGCTGACAACTTCCTACATAGCATACCATGATGCTCCGCTAATTGGGTAATATGGGTGTCCCCATTCATGTGAAATACCATTGACACGCTACTCCATCCATCATCATAGCATAAGGCAGACATGTTGGCTGCGGCTGCATCTATATGTGGCACCTGCATCTGTTGATACCACTGGACAAAGCAACGTCCACATTCTCCTTTTCCTCATTACCCATTTTGCTTCTTTTTATGAAGGGCTCAGTTCACAAGTTGTGTATTAATGAACAGTTGTATATGGGATGTCCCATTGTGCAAAGCGATGTCTTCAATGTACCATGCTCAATGCGATTCTTCTTCCAAATGTATTAAATTTACAAGTCATTGGAAAAGCAATTGTCAAATTATCTGGATGAAGTGATGCAATTTTCACGATGTACTAAGTGGACAGCTGGCGCACAGAAAGACATTTCGACCCAGTTTTACTGGCAACAAGCACAAGCCAAAGGCATAATGTTATTTGCACTAATATCGCATACTCACAATGTCGTACATTTTGTTGTGTTTTTTTTTATTACCATGTAAATTCGAATGAATTTTTTTTCTGCACTGCATGCTGGAGGTCCGGCAGCAGTGGAAGTGACAATCAGAAAGACAGCAGACAATTGCTAAACAAGTTCATTGTTTTCTTTCATTGGGTCATGGTGTGATATTATGATGTACTATTAATGTTACACACACCATGCAAGACACATTTTATATTTATATTCTTATTTTTTGGCTTTGGGCTTCTTTTCAGATCATTCTTTATTTACAGTTTTGTATCCGCAATGTAATACTGGCATTGCTCTCCTTGTTACATTGATTGCCATGTTATTCTAAAAGCTGAAAGTGGCCAAAGTATGCAATTGTCCATAAACCTATGAAACCATGTGTAGTTCTTAATGAAGGAAAAAGCCCCATTTCCCTGATTCCAAGTGTTGCTTAGCAAATGGCAGCTTTCTTCTATTGCAAAGATCAGATTGA
The DNA here is from genome assembly GCF_051348905.1 of Ranitomeya variabilis. Classification (NCBI taxonomy): domain Eukaryota; kingdom Metazoa; phylum Chordata; class Amphibia; order Anura; family Dendrobatidae; genus Ranitomeya; species Ranitomeya variabilis. The sequence continues at coordinate 274,279,945 of NC_135235.1, read as the reverse complement.
ACAAAATGACTTTGGTCTTTGGTGAGACTACAATGACATTTGCACGTGTCCTGATAATGGCTGAATCCATCCCTTCTTCTATCTCTTGACTGCAGTTGAGAAGGCAATGTCTAGTACTCTTAAGGCTCATTTTGCCGTTTCCCACAGCTGTCTTGGCAACATACAGTTCATTAAAGATCCATTGTCGAAAACTCAATACATGTCTACAGAAGTAGAACTATTTCCTGCATCCAACTCGCGAAGCATAGGCATGTAGTTTATAGCATAAGAGCAGTAAGTGGGAAATCGGTTCCATCAATGAAGGAAGCAAGGTTCCCTTAACTTTCCCACTTCTGTAGTAGTCGCCCATGGTTAAACATCCGACACATCTTCTAGCAGTGAAGTATTTTTATAAAGGCCTTTCTGAATTCCACATTAAATGTCGTATATATAATAGGGTTGACCGCGCTGTTGACATATCCAAGCCAAGTGAATGCACTGTACAAGGCTGGTGGAATTGTGCAGTTGCAATGCATATTTAGGATGTGGGTTATGAAGAAAGGAAACCAACAGACAATGAAGACTCCTGAGTAAATACAACATATTATATCATTAGGAATTCATTGGGTCAAAATGTACAAAACACTTTTAATTCTGTATTAAAATCTGCTGACAAAATTGGTGCAAAAATTTTGAAAAACTCCCTATACAACCCTTCAATATTTTCTCTGAAACATCTCGACTTTTAGACTAAAAAATTAGTTTTTTGTAATCTGACAATCAGTGCTTGTTTCATTCTACTTATAGTTAAGGCAATGCAAATCTCTTGACTGGTTCCATTTTAAAAATGAAAAATTAGAAAAAAAATATTGATCAGTTTTAATGTAGTCATCAATATTTAACTATCAGATTTCATAATGAATTTAAGGGTGAAAAGTGAAAAAAATTGTGGCTCAGAGTTTAAAATGGTTTTCCATTATTGTGCAATGACTTCTTAGTGGCCCAGGTTAAAAGATAATGTATACTGAACTCCTGGACAGGCGCTGCTCTGCTGCTCTCAACTGTGAGTCCCCCACCGGTTTCCTGACATAAACAATATCACATGAATGCTGCAGCCAATCAGTAGCTGCTTATGGTCTACAGCCTTTACAATTCTGTCTGAGTGGAAAAAGTGGTTCTTTCCCTCGTGGAGGAGTCATTAATAAGGGATTGACCTAGTGTGAAGAACACTATTAATGTTATTTGTTGCATCTTTCTTTTCTATGAATAGAGTTGGATTTTCCTACAGACTCAGAAAGTCGGTCCCTGTGGTCAGACCTCAATCAATGACACCTCCTTTAATCAAGAAAATGAAAAAAGTGTAGACAGCGTCCAGTCCAAGGTGAAATAAAAAGAAGTTTAGTGATGAGCGAATATACTCGTTACTCGAGATTTTCCGAGCATGCTCGGGGGTCCTCCAAGTTTTTTTTTTTTTTTTAGTGCTCGGAGATTTAGTTTTCTTCGCCGCAGCTGGATGATTTACAGCTACTAGCCTGCTTGATTACATGTGGGGATTCCCTAGCAACCAGGCAACCGCCACATGTACTCAGCCTGGCTAATAGCTGTAAATCATTCAGCTGAGGTGATGAAAACTAAATCTCCGAACACTAAAAAATACTCGAAGGACCCCTGAGCATGCTCGGAAATCTCGAGTTACGAGTATATTCGCTCATCACTACTGAAGTTTTATTCCACCATAGCAAATATAAATACAAAGTTTCAACCACAAGTGGGGAGAAAGACCCACTTGTCGTTGAAATGTGGAATTTATATTTGCTATGGTGGAATAAAATGTCAACTTTTTTTATTTCACCTTGGACTGGACACTGTCTACAGTTTTTTTGTTTGCTGCATATATTATCAAGTGGGTTCCTTGGTCAATATGGACGTGCGTCCTACACACTAAGGGCTGCCAGTCACCTTGTCTGATGACCTGCTTAAATCAAAACTTCAATCTAAGCTGAAATGTAGACTATAAATTGAAACTATATAGTCGATAAAAATGGCCTTGTCATGAATAATCCAGACAGTATTCCTCATTATTTTTATTCAAATTTTTATTTTGGTTGCGGATTGCTTGCTGGAATCTTTGACTTTTTTATGGAGAGACTTCTTAAAAGTCAGACACCCCATTTGTACTCCACTGTCCTACAATTTACTAGCACTGAAGCACACCACTTCCATGTCATCGGCACTAGTCTTATTAGAAAGCAGTGGAGCGGTGCTTATCTGTAACCTCTAAAATTGTTTTCTAAAGGGAAATCCCCATATAATGGTGGAAATTTTGTGTTCATATAAAATTGGAAACAAAATGGATGAATACCATCAGGATCAATTCCAAGGAGGCCACAGAGTATGTTGCAAAACATATGCTACACACAGTCAAAGTTTCAATTTGGACAAGCTAATTTTCAGTCTGTGTGTAATACGACATAACATCAGATCGTACTTGGACCAATGTTGGTCTAGGGGGCCGTGCACATATCCAATTTGTTTCCTTAGACAGAGACTATCCAAAGAAAGAGTTGTTGCATGGCCGGGTTTAATGCAATATTTGGATCACACTTGGCCATGCAAGTCAATGAGTCCATGGAAACCATCAGACTGCACCTGGATGACATCCGAGTGTGGTCCGATTTCAGAGCATTGACAGAATGGAGAAGATGGAGAATTTTTTTTCTCCATCTTCTTCTCATCCCAAAAAATTGGAGTTCACTCTGATACAACTCTGGACAGAGTTTGATCAAAGTGTCCTTTGCATAATTGACCAGATTCTTTCAGATGAGAGAAACTACAGTCATCTGCCCCTGACCTGAGGGCAATTTTACATGTGAAGGAAAGCCTACATGATTGGTGGACTCTTAGAAGCCAGACATATCGTGTGGCTCCAGAATCCAGAGATATTAGTTTGGTCATTCCTGTTTAATGCAAATGTAATTACATCATGAATATTGTCACTGTGGGCATTTGTCATACTCACCAAGTACAATGGCTAACATCTGTGTTGCTTTCTTCTCCTTTTGTTGTGAAATCTTTCTTTTGCTCAAAGTTTTAAGAGAGGTCCTTGTTTTGCCGTTAGGCATTGATTGAGTTTCAAAAGCCTTAGTTGGCTTAGCACTGTCTTTTGGATGACCATTCTTTTCTGCCTTACATGGACTATCTGCTGGAGAAGGGGCAGAAGTGTTGAACTGGTTGGATGGTGCTGGCACAGCCAGTTGTTGGTGGTTTGGGGACGCTGACTTGTGCTTTGATTTTTCCGGTGGTGATGTGCTTGACATCATTTCCATCTCCATCTCTTCTGGATGGTTTTCTGCTTCCTGTGTAACAATGAAATAGCAAAAACAAAGAAAAGTAAATAGAACACCCTGATCAGAGGTTTATCCTGTTGTAAAGTGGTTCCTAGGGTTATTCAGTTATGCCACATAGACCGAAGAGCACTCAATGACTTGGTAACATCTTTAGTAGACAGCCAATGAAAGATGTCGCTATAAGTCTTTCTTTATAATGCGAGTCTTCCTTTTATTTTGACTTTGACATTTTGGCATTTTATCAATATCACAGTTTTCTCAATTCTTTCTGCTTACAAACTCACTTAATACCTTGGTTGGCTAATAATTTTTTTTCTAAAGAGTTATTTTATTTATGGAGAAAATTGCAAATTGGGTGAAAAGTCAAGCAATTTTGCAATCTACTTGTTATTGAAAATCCTCTTTGTTCTCACGAGTAGTTCAATTTTATTGTTTACGGCTTGTTGCCTAAGATACTGGTTACCAATGGCAGTTTGACAGCAGTGGTGGAATATACTCATTGCTTACAAACTCTGTCCAAAAGATCTTGTAAGTGCTGCTGTGATGGTGGCTGGAAAGCTGGAGTGAACTGTTGGCTCCTGATTAAAGCCAGCTTCAGCGGCACTGTGCTACTTCGATGCATCAGAGGAAAAGCTGCTTCAAGTAGCAGTAATGGGCATTGAACAGTTTAACCATTGGTGCAATGAGTCCTCTGATCCAAACTGTCAATCAAGAAAGCTCATCCCTCATTGGCTGAGGAACTGTGAGCTCCTACTTGAACACATTGGACAGACCCTCTAAATATACAGTATGTAGTAAGTGATTCACTGATTATTTGTTAATTAACTTTGACCTTATTCAAAGGGGTAATTCCATCATGGAATGTTATAGCATATTACACATAGATACAGCAAAATCCCCTTGTTCCCCAAAAAAGACAATTTATCCTGTGAAAAACACCTGCGTTGCCTCCGCTTTTATCATGGGTGGCTGCTACAACCTGCAGTGCATTAATATTGCATTGTAGCGATATACGGCACTTTCTGGTTAGATGAGGTGCTTGAGTAGGGTTCCAACCTGTTACCAAGCAAATAAGGAACTCGTCACTCAAATTGCAGTGAATGAAACAAAATATTTTTAATGGCATTCCAAATAGCTATTAACGTTTTGGTTCTAATATTGGGCGTTCATTAGAACTTATAGCCTTGAGAATTTTCTTATGTACTGCAAAGTTGCAGAGCTATGATGGATGAATGATTTTACAGGACTGTGTTGGTATCAGTGAGCTCTGCACCACAAGCCATTCTGTCATATGTTAGTAAAGGCAGATGGTGTGGTGGGGGGCAGGAAGTTATACTTTGGGGGTGAGAGGCCGGAGTTTATACACCAGAGGCCAGAAGCTGGATGTTATACACCAGGGGGTGAGGGGCAGGATTTTATACACTGGTGATAATGGGGCCTGATCAGTGGCGTAACTACAAAGTTATGGGCCCCGGTGCGAACTTCCAAATGGGGCCCCCCCCCTACCCCCCCCTACCCCCCCACCTTACCCCGCCCCCACAACCCCCCCACCTTCCCCCGCCCCGCTTCCCCTAGATACGCCTCGGACTGTTGCAGGAATCTCCTGCACTGCAACATGGTGTTGGGTGCCAGCACAGCCCGCACAGTGGTATATCCAGCACAGCCCGCACAGTGGTATATCCAGCACAGCCCGCACAGTGGTATATCCAGCACAGCCCGCACAGTGGTATATCCAGCACAGACCGCACAGTGGTATATCCAGCACAGACCGCACAGTGGTATATCCAGCACAGCCCTCACAGTGGTATATCCAGCACAGACCGCACAGTGGTATATCCAGCAGAGACCGCACAGTGGTATATACAGCACAGCCCGCACAGTGTTATATACAGCAGAGCCCGCACAGTGGTATATAGAGCACAGCCCGCACAGTGTTATATACAGCAGAGCCCGCACAGTGGTATATACAGCAGAGCCCGCACAGTGGTATATACAGCAGAGCCCGCACAGTGGTATATACAGTAGAGCCCGCACAGGGATATATACAGCACAGCCCCCACAGGGGTATATACAGCAGAGCCCGCACAGGGATATATACAGCACAGCCCCCACAGGGGTATATACAGCACAGCCCGCACAGGGGTATATAGAGCACAGCCCACATCTCATCTCATCCCCCCCCCCCGATAATGGCCCCACAGTCCGGTTAAAAAGAAAAAAAAAAAAAAACTCTCCTCACCTTTCCTTTTGCCCGCGCTGCTCCTGGCGGCTGCAGTCTGCCCAGGACACTGCAGGTGCGCGATGATATGACGTCATCTCGCACCCGCAGTGTACTGTCAGAGGCAGAGCGGGGAATGATGGGAGAGGGAGCGTCAGGTGACGCTCTCTCCTCCCATCATTGCATTGAACTATACCGGTGTCATAGACGCCGGTATAGTTAAATGCGGCGGCGGCGGCGGCACTGGGGGGGTTCCGGGGGAGGAACAGTGCAGCGGCCCACTACTGGCATCGGCTCTTCTGGCATTTGCCAGAAGTGCCCGATGGCCAGCCTGGCCCTGCTCAGACCTGCCGGCCCGGGGCCCCTGACCTGCGGGGCCCGGTCGCAATGGCGACCGCTGCGACCGCGGTAGTTACGCCCCTGGGCCTGATGTTATAAACTAGGGGCAATAGGTCTGGATCTTAAACACTGGGAGCCAATGGTGCTGGATGTTATACACTGGGGTACAGTGAGGCCGGATGTTATATACTGGGGGAAAAGGACCTGGATGATATACACTGGGGGGGCAATGAGGATCCATGTTATACACTGGAAGCAATGGGGAAGGATGTTATACACCAAAAGGGTGACTGGACTAGATATTGTACACGAGGGGGCAATGGGGCTGGACTTTATACACTAAGGTTAATGTGGCAGGATATAATACACTGGGGTGCAATGAGGTCGGATGTTAAACATTGGGGGTCAATGGGGCTGGATTTTAAACACTGAGGGCAAAGTGACTGGATGATATACACTGGGGGGGCAATGGGGCTCCATGTTATACACTGGGAGCAATGATGCTGGAACGTCTACATCAGGGGCAATGGGGCCATACATCATACACCATAAGACTGAATGAAAAACTACAATTCAATTACTAAGACGTGAGTATTAATCCTTCTGTCTTTTATACTGTAGATAGATAAATAATTGAAGGTAGGTTGATAAATAGATATATTACTATATGGTGAACAATATGTCCACTATCTACAATTGTATAAAATATTGATTAATATTGTGTGCAAAACCCCACATTTTGACAATTATCAGATACATTTTATTTATAGAATAGATGGATAAATGAACAAATATATAATTTACATTTTTTTTCCTTAGGAATTATTACAAATTGATGGAAGATTGTTATTTAGAAATGCTGATGAGTACCATAAATATATAATGGTAATAATCTAATGTTGTTAGGTTCCATGCATATATACAGCTAATCTAAAGCTATATTATTAATGTGGAGCAATTCCAGAGGTGTGACAAAGTCCCATAATGAGGTTCATGAATGATAGTCAACTGACTGAGATGAGTACAGATTTAAGAATATTGCTTGGCTCTCTGCAAGAAAACCTCAGATTACATAATATGACCCACTTTATTGATGTGTATTTCATCAGAAAGTAACTTTGATTGAAATATCAACACTGCAATTTCAATGTAAAGTGCTTATCAATATGTATTCACTTCAGTGATCTGCCCTTCATTGCTTTAGTGCTAGGCTACTTTCACACATCCGTCCTTTGCCGTCAGGCTCAATACAGCAAATTTTGAAAAAACTGGATCTGGAGAAAGATGCCACCAGATCCGTTTTTTTCCCATAGACTTGTATTAGCACCGGATTGCGCCGGATGACCTTACGTTTCATCCGGTTTTCGCCGGTTCCAGCAAAAATGTCATTTCCAGTGTCTGGAAAAAATGTACACGGTAGCGTTTTTTGTCTCCGGTGAAAAATCCAGAAGCGCCGGAAAATGATGGATTCCAGTGCCGGATTCCGTTTTTTTAAACTGAGCATCCTCCAATTTTTTTTTTTATTCAATTATCTGGATATGCTAGTCAGATCCGTCGAAAAAACGGATCCGTCACATCAGTTTTTCCCAATCTGCGACGGATCCATTTTTTCCAGCATTCGACGGATTGTGCCTGATGGCAAAAACCTGATGTGTGAAAGTAGCCTTATCCACAAAGCTTAATATTTCTATTATGGCTTTTCATAATGCTATATGGTTAAAGAATAATCAGTAGAACCCAATAAATATTTTTACTTTTCAGTTAATGAATTGCAATATTGATCTGGAGCATGACTCGTTCTATCTATAAGGCAGCCTGAGCTACATAGTCAATTCAGAAGGATAATGTTCACCAAGGTCTTTTTCTAGAATAATTGAGATTTTGGGAGTAATTTGTATCCCTAAACTTTCCACATTTGTGAAAATTGAGTACAAGAATACAAAACTAAGGGTCAGATGACAGAAATCATGAGAACAGAAGCGGAGGAGAACACCATGGTGAAACAGTTGACTAATAGAGATGTAAAGTTTGTGCTTATAATGGTTTCTTCACAAATTCAGCTTTAGTATGCAGTGGACTTTTTGCATGATATACGCCAAACACAGTTGGAATCATTAGTTTCATATGTAAAAAGAATTGTAAATAATTTTCCACCCCAAAATAGCAAAACAAAGAGACATATGAAGACAAGCCATGAGAACACATCATCAGATGACCAGAGTATTGACCAATGACCACCTGCACTCAGCCTTTGTACTAACAAGCCATAGGTCAATAAACCACAACTGGTCACAGAACTACCATGGCTAAGACAATATCCACTAGCAATCATATCAGTGGTATCTGTTAGGGTCATTAAAGAGGAGCAAATTGATTTGACGCAAATGAAATTCACTTTAAATTTGCCAAAACAAATGGCTTTGCCATAATCTGACTTTTTATGCAATTCAATTGTTAGCTGGCCAGCTGACATGTTGTTTGATTTGTTTTTAGGGACAGGAAGTGATTAAAGGGGATATCCGGTACTTTGTGTAAAAAAAAATAAAAAAAATAAAAAAAAGAGCCTAAACACTGTCAGGTAGTTGCAACCTACCAGCTTGTAATGCCTGGTGCTTGTCTTCACCGGCACAGAGTGGTTACAGGCTGCTCCTACCATCGATTCAGCCGCCTCTGCTGATGTCTCATTGACAGAGCGGTGGCTTCTTTTCTACTCCACTCTGTTGACAACGCGTGACTGCCGACATCATGCTGATTGACTGCCGGATCCCCGGTTCCTAACTGGGAGAGGTTTGTAAAAAACAGCCGCACTCAAGGTATAGATTTTTAAATGCAAGAAAAGAGTGACATTTTATTATGTTCACCACCGTAGCGTAAAAGTGTCGAGTTAGTAGTGTAAAGTTGTCGAGGTAACGTTTCGACCCCATAATGGGTCTTTATCAAACCTCGCTTGTAGTAGAGTAAATTATAAGTAGGTGACACCGCAGTAGACAAACAATTTTTTGTGTAGAAGCTCCTAAAAAGATCTACTGGCACTATATAGAGGAGTATGATGACGTATAAGGTGGGGATGTGATCCCAGTCCAAGCTGTGGGTCCGTGACGTTAGAGCCCCTGTGGTGATGTGTCCTAACTGGGGAAGGCAGCTGTTAATGTGCATGATGTCGGAAGTCACACCCTGTGGACAGAACAGCCAGGAAAAGAAGCTGCCGCTCTGTCAACAACATGACATCAGCAGAGGCAGTTGAGTCACCAGCAGGAGTGGTCTGTGACAGTTCTGTGATGGTGAAGAACTGCGCCGGTACAAAAAGCAGATAAGCAACAGCTACCTGCCTGTTAGTGCTTAGGCACATTTTTTTTTACCAAGTTCTGATTATCTCCTTTTAAGAAATAAAAATTAAATACTCATCTCTCACCTCATCTCTTCCACCATTGCAGCTTAAAAACGCACCAAATATGCACCAAAAAAACGCACCTAAATTAGCATAAAAAAACGCAGCAAAAAAGTCCTGTGTGAACTTACCCTTACACTTGCTCTTACTGGCTCTGGTCTTCCCTTCAGTCCTCACTGTCCTCTTTCTACAATGACTACATCTCCTGCAATGTCATGATAAGCATCATGACATCAAGGAAAACTGCCTGTCATGTTGTAGTGTGAGACCTACCCAGCACCGGAGAGTTTAGACTGAAGAGTAGAACAGAGCTAAAGGAGAACCCAGTTGTAGTCTGGAGAGATCTTGGAGAGTATTCAATGCATCAAATAAAATATTCTCGACTTCGAGCAAACATATCAAATTCGAATTTTAGCAGATTTGTTGATCTCTATGGATGATGCCATCGGTTACTGATAGTATTGCAGCACTTTATATAATATATTGGACCACCAGGTAATGGACAAATTACAAGTTACAGAGGAGTCCTTTCTATGTTTTACTGCTGGCTCAACATATCCTAAGATGTATGGTGCAAGTTGACTAGCTGTGAAAAAAATAAATAAATTACTTTACTAAACTCTGCTCGAGAAAATTTTATGTGCCTATATAGGGTCACACATTGGTTGAGATGTTGGTTGCAAATTGCTAAAGATTGTGGTAATGTGTTGAATGAGAACATAAAAAATTAGAATTCTTAGCAAATCTTGTGGAAAGTAGATTGCAGCTGATTACCACCGATCTTCATACAAGGTGAAAAATTTTGCCAATCCATTCCTCAGCAATCTCTGAAAATTACTTTAATGGAGGTATAGAATGGGGAATAACATAAATAGATAGACATTTATTTACATTATTATGGATGTTTATGCTACTTATGAGAATTGTGGGTTGCATTGATCATTTTTCTCAAGCCCCTTTGACTTTTCTGCTCATCTGATAAGATATCATTCATCATCTTGCCAATGATATGTGATTTTATAAAGTAAAATCTATTATGTAGATTTTAAATTCTCCACTTATCTTGCATCTCAATGAATCAAAGGAGAAGAGAGAATATTTGCTCATCTTTGGAGAATTACCATAATTCTCCACAATGAAAATAAGCAGCAAATCGAGCAGTTTTGACTTTTAGAAAACTTAATGCAAAAGAAAATTTTTCAAGATTCACTTAATTCTACTTGTTACTTAGTATTCCAAGTGTACAAGGTTGTTCACTGAGAAAAAAAAATTCTGATCATTTATTTAAAATTATAATAGTAAAATGTCAAAGTTGTGATTAAATCTTCAAATATTTTCGCCGAGGAAGAATTGTTCACTGTTGACTTAAAAATATGTTAAACTGATTAGAACGTCTACAAAAAAAAGTAGATGAGATGAGGCAGTCATACAAAAGAAATTACCTGAAATAGGCATCTCCAAGATAATTTTGAACATTTGTGTGGTTGTTATATTACGGTTATTGAAAAAGTGAAAACTAAATATTAATATTTTTGAAAATGACAACACTTAAATCCTGTGTAACATATATGAGAGTGAGGAAATACTTCATCTAGATACCAGAAAAAGCTGTGGTTTTCTAAAATATTTTTCTGCTTTTCGACATTGATAAGACTTAAGACAAACATTTTAGTTTTGCTAGTCCCTTAACCTAATAACCCTTCAAAATCTAAATGTTTCTACCATTTCAGATGGCTTTTCAGGATAAGCTATGTTGTGCCTATGCATGAGAAAAAGCACAACAACAATTTTTTACAGTTTACCAATCACATAGAAAAGAGGAGATACTTCCCTGCTATCTGTTTTTGGAAAAGCTATCAGTAGCAAAAGCATGGAGAACATTATAAAAAAAAAAAGAGGTAACCAGGTCACCCAGGCTTTAGGTGTCCGGATTACTTGTAGTAAAGTACGAAAAAGAAAAAAAGGTTCCAACTTCATCAATTTTCAAAGTCTATTCCAATTTAAAAGGATTCTATGATCAAGATAGAGACAACGAGTTTTGAGCGCACAAACTGCGTTCTTTATCAGAGCTTTTATTGATAAAGCAGTTTGTGCGTTCAAAAAGCGCTGCTGTGTCTATCTTGGTCATAGAATCCTTTTAAATTGGAATAAACACTGAAAATTGATGAAGCAGCAACCTTTTCTTTTTTCATACTTTACTGCAAATGGAGAACATTATACAGCAGCACTAAGCAGACTAGCTGTGAATCCAGCTTTGTTATTTTGAATAACACTTAGTAGAAACTGTAGCACTGTCTTTGCATCTATCTGCTTGTGGTTCTCTCTAGTGGTTATCTCTTCCTCACATTTCCCACTTTATACACTTCTATTTAACCTCATCTCATTGATTACTCAACAGGAGAAGGATTTGGGTATTCTGGCTACAAGCAAGCTAAGCAGCAGTGCTCAAGGTCAAGCAGTTACTGTGAAAGCAGATGGGAATTTAAAGGAGTTGTCCACTACTAGGAAAAGCCCTTCTTGATCCAAATGTTTGGCCCACATAAAGTAATAAAGCTTATACTCACCTCCCGTGCTGACACTGTTCCGGTTGTGTTGGCACTCGCGGTCTTGGGGCTCCTGTGCTGCTTTTGTGACATGTGACCCTGCCACCCAATCAGCACCAGTGTTAAGTGTTACTATCCCTTCAGACAAATCCAACATGAAGAGGAAGTCCAGGCTGCAGCTGATCCCTGACTTCCTTTTCCTGCTCAATTCAACAGGAGGCGAGGACAGTGACTCTAGCACTGATTGGGCGTCAGCATCACATATCACAAAAACAGCGAGGAGGGAGCCCCAGGAGATGGTGTGCCGACACTGCGTGAACGGCACCAGCACAGGAAGTATGAGCATCATTATTTTATGGAGGCCAAGCATGGAGTATGAGATGAAGTTGTCCAAATGGTGGACAAATTCTTTAAGGTGTATAAAAATGGAACTAAAAACCTGTAATCTTTGTAATTTTACTGCTCCATAAATGCTCTGTAAGTCTACAACTTTAATATAGGGTCCATGTTCTCAAATCAGAATATGATGACAGATTCATCTTAAGATCTTTAGATTCAATGGCTCCAACTTACTAAAGAGTCATGTATTATGGTCTACTTACTTGTAAGTCCTTGATCTTTTAACAAGAGCGAGCATAGCTTTAATAGTAATCTATAAAATGTTTTCATTGATAATTCCATCATATTTTTGGGGCTTTGCAGTTTTCTGGCCATTCTTTACCATTTATCACCAAAAATGTAAGCTTAAGAATTCCATATTATGTATTCAGTCCTTGCACTTTAATTTAGATTTTACTAGACTTGGGTTTCCACCAAAGCTTTTCAATCTGTAGGTAATTTATTTGTCACTAGTAGAATCAATTTGTCAATAGATTTTAATGCATATGATTCCACTGAGAGGTCACAGTGTCGATCACAATTACTTTATGAAAGATGACTTGTGGCTGTTATTGAAAACTTGGGTTCCTTTCATTTCACCTTTCTATTTTATCTTTTATATATCTGGTGTATTTTATTTTTTGTTAGATTTATTTTTAACTTTTTAATGTGACTATTAGTTTTGTTTAGATAAGAAAGTGATGTGAATCACATATTGTAATCATTCTTAAAAATGCAAGTATTTCATGAGAAACTATTTATACTTAAAGGAAATGCTTCATCTACTTGTTTAACTAATCAAACCTACATAATAAAAAATGCACATTTTCTGCTCCGTTTTGTTTTATTTAATGGTTTATTAAAAAATGTAAATTTATACACTTTAAGATTTATTTTTTCCTGAGAATCTTTCAGTAGTCATCTGAACAATATAAAACTACACCTACCATCTACTGAAGAAGAGTGTTGTGAGCATGCTCTATAAGGACTAAGGAGGGGTTACATACAAATTACAGATATAACTTACAGTAAACAAACTAACAAATCTCAGACTGATACAGAGGGGGCGAGGACCCTGCCCTTCCGGGCTTACATTCTACAGGATGGTGGGGAAGGAGACAGTAGGTTGGGGGGATTACAGCAGCTCCGGTGTTGCTGAGGCGGTAGCTCAGGTAGTGGTGAGGAGGCAGCAGGGTCAGTGCAGGCTGTAAGCTTTCCTGAAGATATGGATTTTCAGGTTCTGTCTGAAGAATCCGAATGTGGTTGATAGTCGGATGTGTTGGGGCAAAGAATTCCAGAGGATGGGGGATATTCGTGAGAAGTCTTGGAGGCGATTGGATGAGGAGCAAATAAGTGCGGAGGAGAAAAGGAGGTCTTGGGAGGATCGGAGATTACGTGAGGGAAGATATCGGGAGATCAGTTCAGAGATATATGGAGGAGACAGGATATGGTTGGCTTTGTAGGTCAGTATTAGTAATTTGAACTGGATACGCTGAGGGAATGGTAGCCAGTGAAGAGATTTGCTGAGGGGGAAGTGGAGGAGTAGCGAGAAGAGAGATGTATTAGTCGGGCAGCAGAGTTAAGGATGGACTGGAGAGGTGCAAGGGTGTTAGCAGGGAGGCCACAGAAAAGGATGTTTCCATAGTCGAGGCAGGAGATGATGAGGGCATGCACAAGCATTTTAGTAAATTGAGGGTTGAGGAAAGGATGGATTCTGGAGATATTTTTGAGCTGGAGGTGACAGGAGGTGGAAAGAGCTTGGATGTGCGTTTTGAAGGACAGGGCAGAATCAAGGGTTACTCCGATACAGCGTCCTTCTGGTATGGGGGAAAGCGCAATGTCATTAATTGCGATAGATAGGTCAGATATGGAAGATCTATGAGATGGAGGAAAGATGATGAGTTCCGATTTGTCCACATTGAGTTTGAGGAAGTGAGAGGAGAAGTAGGAGGATATGGCTGATAGACACTCCAGGATTCTGGACAGCAGAGAGGTGACGTCTGGGCCAGAGAGGTAGATCTGAGTGTCCTCAGAATACCATGTATGTAGAAGGTTAGGAATGGGGTGGGGTGGTAAGATGAGAAGTAATTATTACAGTTGGGTGAATTTATTCTACTCTTGTATGTTTTAAAAAAATCCTTTGGCTATGTGCACACGATGCAGATTTGCTGCAGATCTGCAGCGGATTGTTCCGTGCAGATCCGCACTGTGATGTACAGTACAATGTTATTCAATGGGATAAAAAAAAGCTGTGCGGAAAAATCAGTGCAGAATTGCTGCGGATTTCAAAGAAGTGCATGTCATTTCTTTTGTGCGGATCTGCAGCATTTCTGCACCCCTCCATGTAAACATCCGCAGTGGCAAAAACCGCAGAAAATCCACACAAAATCAGCATCAATTCCGCAAAAAAACTGCACAAAATCCACATAAAAACCGCGGCAAATCCGTGGCTGCGGATTCTCCCAGGAGATGTGGATTTTGTGCAGAAAATTCTGCACCTCTTTTTCTACGTGTGCACATAACCTTATTGTACAAAAAACAGACTTTTTGTTATTCGATCTTTGATAATTCAATAAAATAGCTGCCAGTTGGCCATCACTTTACTGAACCCTAGAGGGCTGTCAAAAGTTTTTTTTTAAAAACAAAAACTAAACATCAATTAAGGCTCAATGCACCACTCATCCTTTCAGGCCACCATCGCTGTCCCACATGGGTTCTTGGTGTTTCTTCTAACTGCTTCTGCATGCTGCAACCTCAAACCTCTTCATACTAGGCTGGGACATCCGATCACAACCAGGCTCAGGACATTGTTGTTCACGCACATTATAAGGTCACAATGTTGTGACTGGAGATAAGCAAATAAATTCCAGTGGAATTCAATTCTACTCTAATTCAGCAGAAATGTGCTTTTGCCAAAATGCAGTTTCATAATTTGCTTCCACATGGATTCAGTAAAATGCATCTTCTTATCCTTAAGACTCATGCTGAAATCCCCAGGCCCAGGCCTCTCCTACTGAGCTGGGACTTCCAGCTTTGAGGACGTTTAGGATGGTACAAGGTCATGGCCCATATCATGACATTAAGACCCTCTCAGGCCTAATTAGAGATGGAAGTCCTGACTCAGTGTGAAAAGCCTGGGAATTTCAACTAGAGTGGTGGGAACAAAAAAGTGACGAGGGCTGGCTTGGTGATGCAGAGGAGCCAAAGAGGTGAGCAGTGAGGTAAGTATAGGAATATTACATTTATTATGTTTTGGAGTCTGGAAAGACCCCAATGAATATTATGAGACATTATGGAGAATGACATCTCCGCAACTCAAATTTCTCAGGAGAATCTGCGTAAGCAGGTGGTTTCAAATTTTGTTTTATCATCTCTAGTCTTGATGACGATAATCATGCTCACTCTAGGTTAGGACTAAGCCTGGGACATTCCCGCACATCTAAGTCATAAGGTAGCAACATCATGATGTCACGTGCACCACGACCTTGTGACATGCATACACAGGGACGTCCCAGGCATGCAATCCTTTCTTAGTGTAAAGAGGCCCAGGGTTTAAGCAGTGGCAATAAGAAGAAGCAAAGAGGACCGTATGGGAGACAACAAGCAGCATGATTGGCTGAAGAGGTGAGCGGTGGGGTATTATTTTTTATTTCTACATTTTATATTTTACAAACATATATTGGCAGAACATTTTTACAGGAAAATAAACTCTCTAAAAATAAAACAAAACAAAAAAAATCACTGGAATTGCTGTGTTTATTTTTTTTCCTTTTTTTAATTTATCACTCCTTTTTTTTTAGTTCATTATATAGAAAAATGAATAGAGTCATTAAAAATTCAATCTTTTATATACAGCTCTGGAAAAAATTAAGAGACCACCACATCAAAACCCTGTCATGGGCAGCCCAATCTCCAAACCTGAATCCCATTGAAAACCTCTGGAATGTAATCAAGAGGATGATGGATAGTCACAAGCCATCAAATAAAGAAGAACTGCTTACATTTTTGTGCCAGAAGCAGTGTGAAAGACTGGGGGAAAGCATGCCAAGAAGCATGAAAGCTGTGTCTGCATGTTTTTCTCAATATCTGACATGAAATCAGAATAAACCTTTCCCATTTTAGGTCAATTAGGATTACCATAATTATTAATATTTGCCAAATGCCAGAATAATGAGAGAGAATGGTATAAGGCATTTTTATTACTTAAAGTTAAAAGTTTATATACACTAAGATTACTATGCCTTTAAACAATTCTGGACTGCCCATATGATGATGTCATGTGTATTTTAATGCACACCTGAAACACTCTGCTTCTTTGTGTAGCATCATGGGAAAGTCTAAAGAAATCAGCCAAGATATCAGGAAGAGAATTGTGAACTTGAACAATTCTGGCTCATCCTTATGTACAATTTCAAGATTCCTGAAGTTGACTCGTTCATCTTTACAAACATTTATACGCAAGTACAAACAAGATGGGAATGTTCAGCCATCATAGAGCTCAGGAAGGAGATGGGTTCTGTGTCCCAGAGATGAACGTGCTTTAGTCTGACACATGCATATCAACCAAAGGACAAAAGCAAAAGACCTTGTGAAGATGATGGGGGAGGCTGGTAAGATTGTGTCAATATCCATAATGAAACGAGTACTGTATCAACATGGGCTGAAAGGCCACTCTGCCAGGAAGAAGCCATTACTCCAATAGAAACATAAAAAAGCCAGATTAATGTTTTCAAATGCACACAGGAACACAGACCTTAACTTTTGGAGACCTGTCCTGTGGTCTGATGAAACTAAAATTGAACTTTTTGGGCATAATGACAATCATTACTCTTGGAGTAAAAAGGGAGAAGCTTGGACGCCTAAGAACACCATCCCAACTGTGAAACACGGCGGTGGCAGCATCATGTTGTAGGGTTGTTTTGCTGCATGAGGGACTGGGGCACTTCACAAAATAGATGGCATCATGAGAAAAGAAGATTATGTGGCAATACTGAAGCAACATCTCAAGACATCAGTCAGGAAGATAAAGCTTGGGTGGAAATGGTCTTCCAAATGGACAATGACCCGAAGCATACTGCCAAAATGGTAACAAAGTGGCTTAAGGATAACAAAGTCAACATTTTGGAGTGGCCATCACAAAGCCCTGATCTCAATTCTATTGAAAATTTATGGGCAAAGCTGAAAAGGCCGGTGTGAGCAAGGCAACCTACAAACCTGGATCAGTTAGTTACACCAGTTTTGTCAGGAGGAATGGGCCCAAATTCCGACCAACTATAGTGAAAAGCTTGTGGAAGGAGATCCCAAATGTTTGACCCAATTCATTCAGTTTAAGGGCAATGGGACCAAATACTAATGAAATGTATGGAAACTTTTGACTTTGCAGTAATAAAAATGCCTTAAAACATTCTCTCTCTCTCTCATTATTCCGGCATTTGGCAAATATTAATAATTATGGTAATTCTAACTGACCTAAAACGGGAAAGGTTCATTCTGATTTCATGTCAGATATTGCAAAACATAGTAAATATAGAAAAACTGACTGAACAGCCATCTAGTCTGAACTGGTGCATAACCAAAAAGTCTTACATAGCAAATAGATAATGGCTGCACTCAAGTTTATTGTGCTAAAGCAAGGAAATGTGCAATACATGAAATGTGAACAGCATAATGGCTTGTGAAATTTATGAAAAAACACATGAGATTTTTAGCACAAAATTTGGCCAAATGTTGTGAGCCCATTCACCAAACGTCAAGGTAATCTCAGATCGAATGGGTAACTAACCTGTCTGCCTAGTGTGAACACTTACCTATGGCTAATAAAATGGTAAAGCCTGTATTTATAGAGGAGGTTAGAACCAACTGTGTTTGGATGTAATTAAAATCACAGCATGGTGAAGGGCGGGGCGTTCAAGTCAGAAAAAGCAATACATAGTAAATATAGAAAAATATAGAAACTGTTCAGTCAGTTTTTCTATATTTACTATGTATTGCTTTTTCTGACTTGAACGCCCCGCCCTTCACCATGCTGTGATTTTAATTACATCCAAACACAGTTGGTTCTAACCTCCTCTATAAATACAGGCTTTACCATTTTATTAGCCATAGGTAAGTGTTCACACTAGGCAGACAGGTTAGTTACCCATTCGATCTGAGATTACCTTGACGTTTGGTGAATGGGCTCACAACATTTGGCCACATTTTGTGCTAAAAATCTCATGTGTTTTTTCATAAATTTCACAAGCCATTATGCTGTTCACATTTCATGTATTGCACATTTCCTTGCTTTAGCACAATAAACTTGAGTGCAGATATTGCAAAAAACATGCAGATTTGTCTTTTTATATAGTGTATGGGAACTTCTGGTTTCAACTGTACATGATTCTTGAAAGACGAATATACACATATACATATATATGATGCTTAAAAGGAGGAAAGAGAAAAAAACATCTCAAAAAACAAAGTAAGCCTGCATCTCCAAAGGATTAAATATATCTTTCAGTAATTGTCCCTACAGAGTGGAGTGCTCCCTTTCTTCATGATTATTCTAATATCCCGTGGTTGCTGTAGAGTAATTGATGCTGTTTTTTTAATAAGACATCATTCTAAACATAGTTCTCTCTTTTTATACTTACCACTTTCTTTTTCTTAGCTGGGAAGCTCCCGTTGGACTTAACAAAGACGGCGCACAGCTTCACATCTTCTGGATGAGTACATTTGTCCTACAGAACAAAGCGCACATGCTTAATGGGAAAAAAAACAGCTAGCGTTCTTGACAGCATGTATCATTCATGAAGAACATTTGATCGACTAAATGACTGTTATTAATCTAAAGATTAAAAAAAGAAGAATGTATAATTAATTATTCTGTGGGTGTATCTATTAAACATTCAAGTCTCTCTCAATATCACCCCACCCCAAAAGTTATGACAGTTTTTCACTTTCTGCCAAAATATTTTGATTCCTAATTCCTAAGCACATATTAGATTTAAGGTCCAAGATACAGTTCTGCATGTTATTGGTTATAGCCCTGGTGGCACTAGTGCCAAAAGTGGCTCAGTGGGCAAAAGGAGCTCTAAATACTAGACGTTAAACCACTTAGATGCCACAGTCGGTATTGACAATGGCATCTAAGCAGTTAGAAAGATGGAAGGTAATCACTCTGAGTAGGGGCGGCCATATCATTAGTGCAAACTGTGCAGGGGCCCGAGAGGAAAAGGGGCCCAATTCCATCTCCAAAGCAGGAGAAATTGTGCATTATGATGGCTAGTGGGCTGCAAAGGGCCCGTATACTGTTCTTGCCCTTTTCTGTCTACCAGTGACTAAAGCACTTGATAGGCCCACTTAGAAGTCACCCCAATGGCTGCCATTTTGACACTGTTACGCAACCCCATACAAATTAGACTAAAGCTATCCAAGCCTGTCGTAATGTGCCATCTGGACTCTCCTCCGATAGATAATGTTGAGGAGTCAATCCTTTTGATTTCTGGGAGAAAGGGAGCCAAAAAAAGAGCCTGGAAGAGGCTCGGACATTCCGAACACAGGAGCGGATGAAGGAGTCAGGGAAGCTGATAGCGGAACAATTGACAGCTATGATTTCTATTTTGGAGCGTCTTTACTTTTTCAATGATGATCACAATACATTGCACTAGGGTTGAGCGAAACAGATCGGTCATTTTCATAAGTCGCCGACTTTTGGCAAAGTCGGCGTCTCATGAAACCCGACCCGATCCCTGTGTGGGGTCGGCCATGCGGTACGCGACTTTCGTGCCAAAGTCGCGTTTCAATGATGCTAAAAGTGCCATTTCTCAGCCAATGAAGGTGGACGCAGAGTGTGGGCAGCGTGATGACATAGATCTCAGTCCCCACCATCTTAGAGAAGGGCATTGCAGTGATTGGCTTGCTTTCTGCGGTGTCACAGGGGCTATAAAGGGGCGTTCCCGCCGACCGCCATCTTACTGCTGCTGATCTGAGCGTAGGGAGAGGTTGCTGCCGCTTCATCAGAAGCAGGGATAGTGTTAGGCAGGGTACATTCACCCCCAAACCGCTTGTGCTGTAGCGATTTCCACTGTCCAACACCACCTTTTGTTTACAGGGACAGTGGAAGCTACATTTTTTTTTCCTCAGCGCTGTAGCTCATTGGGCTGCCCTAGAAGGATACCTGATAGCTGCGTTGCTGTGTGTGTACGCCGCTGTGCAAACCAACTGCTTGTTTCAAAGCACAAATCCTGTTGTTCCTTCCTTTCTGCACAGCTATCTTGTTTGTTTGTCCACACTTTTGTGTGCAGCAGTCCTTTTTATAGCTGCCTGCCATACTTTTCTGAGATTACTGCAGGGAGATAAAGATTGGCAAGTCTGCCTCTGTGCCAGTGCTGTGTGTGGCATCTGTCTCTCATTGTGTGCCACAGAAAACCTAGTGTGTAATACTGGGCCATTTTTTTTTTATTCTCCCTGAAAAAAAAAAATAAATAGTGGGAGATAAAGATTGGCAAGTCTGCCTCTGTGCCAGTGCTGTGTGTGGCATCTGTCTCTCATTGTGTGCCACAGAAAACCTAGTGTGTAATACTGGGCCATTTTTTTTTTTTTTTAATTCTCCCTGAAAAAAAAAAAAATAGTGGGAGATAAAGATTGGCAAGTCTGCCTCTGTGCCAGTGCTGTGTGTGGCATCTGTCTTTCATTGTGTGCCACAGAAAACCTAGTGTGTAATACTGGGCCATTTTTTTATTTTTTTTTTATTCTCCCTGAAAAAAAAAAATAGTGGGAGATAAAGATTGGCAAGTCTGCCTCTGTGCCAGTGCTGTGTGAGGCATCTGTCTCTCACTGTGTGCCACAGAAAACCTAGTGTGTAATACTGGGCCATTTTTTATTTTTTGTTTTATTCTCCCTGAAAAAAAAAAGTAGTGGGAGATAAAGATTGTCAAGTCTGCCTCTGTGCCAGTGCTGTGTGTGGCATCTGTCTCTCATTGTGTGCCACAGAAAACCTAGTGTGTAATACTGGGCCATTTTTTATTATTTTTTTATTCTCCCTGAAAAAAAAAAAATAGTGGGAGATAAAGATTGGCAAGTCTGCCTCTGTGCCAGTGCTGTGTGTGGCATCTGTCTCTCATTGTGTGCCACAGAAAACCTAGTGTGTAATACTGGGCCATTTTTTATTTTTTGTTTTATTCTCCCTGAAAAAAAAAAAAATAGTGGGAGATAAAGATTGGCAAGTCTGCCTCTGTGCCAGTGCTGTGTGTGGCATCTGTCTCTCATTGTGTGCCACAGAAAACCTAGTGTGTAATACTGGGCCATTTTTTATTTTTTTTTTATTCTCCCTGAAAAAAAAAATAGTGGGAGATAAAGATTGGCAAGTCTGCCTCTGTGCCAGTGCTGTGTGTGGCATCTGTCTCTCATTGTGTGCCACAGAAAACCTAGTGTGTAATACTGTGCCATTTTTTGTTTTATTCTCCCTGAAAAAAATAAATAAATAGTGGGAGATAAAGATTGGCAAGTCTGCCTCTGTACCAGTGCTGTGTGTGGCATCTGTCTCTCATTGTGTGCCACAGAAAACCTAGTGTGTAATACTGGTCCATTTTTTTTTATTCTCCCTGAAAAACAAATAAATAGTGGGAGATAAAGATTGGCAAGTCTGCCTCTGTGCCAGTGCTGTGTGTGGCATCTGTCTCTCATTGTGTGCCACAAAAAACCTAGTGTGTAATACTGGGCCATTTTTTTTATTTTTTTTTATTCTCCCTGAAAAAAAAAATAGTGGGAGATAAAGATTGGCAAGTCTGCCTCTGTGCCAGTGCTGTGTGTGGCATCTGTGTCTCATTGTGTGCCACAGAAAACCTAGTGTGTAATACTGGGCCATTTTTTTTATTTTTTTTTATTCTCCCTGAAAAAAAAAAAAAAATACTGGGAGATTAAGATTGGCATTTCTGCTTGAGTGCCGGTCCTGTGTGTGCCATCTGTCTCAAATTATTGGGGCACAGAAAACCTAGTGTGTCATACTGTAAATTATTTTTTTTTTTTAATTCTCCCTGAAAACAAAAAATAGTGGAAGATTAAGATTGGCATTTCAGCTTGAGTGCCGGTCGTGTGTGTGCCATCTGTCTCAAATTATTGGGGCACAGAAAACCTAGTGTGTAACATTGGGCCTGGTTTTCCTTTCAGTGTCAGCCACCTATAAAGGTGTATATAAATCCTAGAAGTTAGAGTTCACCTTATAAGTTGTTTTACAGTAACAAATACTGTTACTTTGGTTACGTTTTGCAAACAATGAGGAAGTCTGGTGGAAGAGGTCGTGGCCGTGGGCGGTCATTGTCAGCTGGTAATGATGGTAGTGGTGGTGGAGCATCAGGTGGTCATGGTAAAAGCAGTACAGCACCTAAGTCTCGAGTTGTTGAGCCAGGTTTGTCGTCTGGCTACACAAGGCCTCGAACGCTCCCTTTTCTGGGAGTAGGAAAACCGCTTTTAAAGCCGGAGCAGCAAGAACAAGTTTTGGCTTTCCTTGCTGACTCAGCCTCTAGCTCTTTTGCCTCCTCTTCTGAAAGTGCTAAATGTAAAAGCAGCGCGTCGTTAGTGGATGTTCACGGTCAGGGACAAGTCGCTTCCTTGTCTTCTTCACCCAGAACAAGAGAGAAGGATGCATCAGGAGACACAACGGGTTACTCCATGGAGCTCTTTACACATACCGTTCCTGGGTTAGACAGTGAAACAGTTAACAGGCCATGCCCATTAGAAATTGAATCGGACAAGGAGTGCACTGATGCACAGCCACAGCCAGATTACTATGCTGTTCCTTTGACTCAGACCAGAACATTGCCCTCACAGTGTACTGAGCCAGAATCAAACCCAGCTGAGACTATGGTGCCCCGTCACGAACGCTATACCACCGGCTTACACGGTGACACAGACGAAGTTGCACACGAGACAGAAGAGGAGGTAATAGATGACCCAGTTGTTGACCCCGATTGGCAGCCATTGGGGGAACAGGGTGCAGGCGGCAGTAGTTCTGAAGTGGAGGAGGAGGAGGAGGTGCAGCAGGCATCAACATCACAACAGGTTCCATCTGCCGGGCCCGTATCTGGCCAAAAACGCGTGGCAAAACCAAAACCAGTTGGAGGACAGCGTGGCCATCCGGTTAAAGAAGCTCAGTCTGCAATGCCTGAAAAGGTATCCGATAGTAGAAAGAGTGCAGTCTGGCATTTTTTTAAACAACATCCAAATGATCAGCGCAAAGTCATCTGTCAAAAATGTTCAACTACCTTAAGCAGAGGTCAGAATCTTAAAAGTCTAAATACAAGTTGCATGCATAGACATTTATCCACCATGCATTTGCAAGCCTGGACTAACTACCAAACGTGCCTAAATGTTGCAGCACCCTCGGCCAATGAAGCTAGTCAGCAACGCTACATCCCTTCCCTCACTGTAAGCCCACCATTTCCCGCAACGCCTGCAGTATCTGTGCAGCTTTTGTCTCCAGGCCAAAGCAGTCAGGGAATCACCAGGTTCGTAGTAGAAAACACTGCATGTAGGGCACCGGCAAGAATACCATCTCCAACCCTCTCTCAGTCTGCCATGTCCACCGGCACCACCGCTAGTTCCACGATCTCCAGCTCTCCAGTCCAGCTCACCCTACATGAGACTCTTGTTAGGAAAAGGAAGTACTCATCCTCTCATCCGCATACACAGGGTTTGAACGCCCACATTGCTAGACTAATCTCATTAGTAGTGTTGAGCATTCCGATACCGCAAGTATCGGGTATCGGCCAATACTTGCGGGTATCGGAATTCCGATACCGAGATCCGATACTTTTGTGGTATCGGGTATCGGTA
Source organism: Ranitomeya variabilis (assembly GCF_051348905.1). Classification (NCBI taxonomy): domain Eukaryota; kingdom Metazoa; phylum Chordata; class Amphibia; order Anura; family Dendrobatidae; genus Ranitomeya; species Ranitomeya variabilis. The sequence continues at coordinate 274,255,939 of NC_135235.1, read as the reverse complement.
TCGAAACAACATTAATGTGTAAAATAAAGAATTAAAAAAAATATATTGCTATACTCACCTCTCTGACGCAGCCTGGACCTCACCGAGGGAACCGGCAGCATTGTTTGCTTAAAATGCGCGCTTTTACTTCCTTCCGTGACGTCACGGCTTGTGATTGGTCGCGTGCCGCCCATGTGGCCGCGACGCGACCAATCACAGCAAGCCGTGACGTAATTTTCAGGTCCTCAATGCCTACTTCTAGGCCTTCATGATTTTAAAATTACGTTCCGGCTTGTGATTGGTCGCGTCGCGGTCACATGGGCGACGCGACCAATCACAAGCCGTGACGTCACGGGAGGCAGGAGACGCGCGCATTTTTAAAATTACGTTCAGGCTTGTGATTGGTCGCATCGCGGTCACATGGGCGACGCGACCAATCACAAGCCGTGACGTCACGGGAGGCAGGAGACGCGCGCATTTTTAAAATTACGTCACGGCTTGTGATTGGTTGCGTGCCGCCCATGTGGCCGCGACGCGACCAATCACAGCAAGCCGTGAGGTAATTTTCAGGTCCTCAATGCCTAATTCTAGGCATTCATGATTTTAAAATTACGTTCCGGCTTGTGATTGGTCGCGTCGCCCATGTGACCGCGACGCGACCAATCACAAGCCGGAACGTAATTTTAAAATCGTGAATGCCTAGAATTAGGCATTGAGGACCTGAAAATTACGTCACGGCTTGCTGTGATTGGTCGCGTCGCGGCCACATGGGCGGCACGCGACCAATCACAAGCCGTGACGTCACGGAAGGAAGTAAAAGCGCGCATTTTAAGCAAACAACGCTGCCGGTTCCCTCGGTGAGGTCCAGGCTGCGTCGGAGAGGTGAGTATAGCAATATTTTTTTATTTTAATTCTTTATTTTACACATTAATATGGATCCCAGGGCCTGAAGGAGAGTTTCCTCTCCTTCAGACCCTGGGAACCATCAGGATACCGTCCGATACTTGAGTCCCATTGACTTGTATTGGTATCGGGTATCGGTATCGGATTAGATCCGATACTTTGCCGGTATTGGCCGATACTTTCCGATACCGATACTTTCAAGTATCGGACGGTATCGCTCAACACTACTCATTAGAGATGATGCCCTACCGGTTAGTTGAAAGCGAAGCTTTCAAAGCGCTGATGGACTATGCTGTACCACGCTACGAGCTACCCAGTCGACACTTCTTTTCTAGAAAAGCCATCCCAGCCCTCCAACAGCATGTTAAAGACCGCATCGTCCATGCACTCAGGCAGTCTGTGACTACAAAGGTGCACCTGACAACAGATGCATGGACCAGTGGGCATGGCCAGGGACGTTACGTGTCCATCACGGCACACTGGGTGAATGTGGTGGATGCAGGGTCCACAGGGGACAGCAATATTGGGACAGTTCTGCCTAGCCCACGGTCAAGGAAACAGTTGGCTGTAGGCGTTCGCCCCCCTCCTCCTCTTCCTCGTCCTCCTGCAGAAGCGAGAGCATATCCACAGACCGCAGTCGCACATCCACTCCATCCGCAGCTGCCACTGTTGCACACCAGGTGTGCCATTATGGGACAGCTAGTGGCAAGCGTCAGCAGGCTGTATTGGCAATGAAGTGTTTGGGCAACAACAGACACACCACGGAAGTTCTGTCTGAGTTCTTGCAGAAAGAAACTCAGTCATGGCTGGGCACTGTAGATCTTGAGGCAGGCAAGGTAGTGAGTGATAACGGAAGGAATTTCATGGCTGCCATAGCCCTTTCCCAACTGAAACACATTCCTTGCCTGGCTCACACCTTAAACCTGGTGGTGCAGTGCTTCCTGAAAAGTTATCCGGGGTTACCCGACCTGCTCCTCAAAGGGCGCAGACTTTGCTCGCATATCCGCCGTTCGCCCATACACTCCAGCCGTATGCAGAACTATCAGCGGTCTTTGAACCTTCCCCAGCATCGCCTAATCATCGACGTTGCAACAAGGTGGAACTCCACACTGCACATGCTTCAGAGACTGTGCGAACAGAGGCGTGCTGTTATGTATTTGTGGGAGGATACACGGGCAGGTAGTTGGATGGCAGACATGGAGTTGTCAGGTGTGCAGTGGTCGAAGCTACAAGACCTGTGTCAAGTCCTTCAGTGTTTTGAGGAATGCACACGGCTGGTTAGTGCAGACAATGCCATAATAAGCATGAGCACACCCCTTATGCGTCTGCTGATGCAAAGTTTGATGCACATAAAGGAGCAGGCGTCTGCAGCCGAGGAAGAGGAAAGCCTTGATGACAGTCAGCCATTGTCTGGTCAGGGCCGTGTAGAGGACGCGGTAGCAGGCGAAGAGGATGAGGAGGACGAGGAGGATGATGGGGATGAGTACTTTTTTAGTGAGGAAGCTTCTCCTGGGCCAACAGAAATTAGTGGCGTTGCAAGGCCGGGTTCTGGTTTTTTAAGGGAGACAAGTGACGTAGATTTGCCTGTAACTGCCCCTCAAACCAGCACAACCGCAGATTTGACAACTGGAACTTTGGCCCACATGGCGGATTATGCCTTACGTATCCTCAAAAGGGACCCACGCATTATTAAAATGATGACCGATGACGATTACTGGTTGGCCTGCATCCTTGACCCTCGTTATAAAGGCGAATTGCAAAATATTATGCCACATGAGAACCTCGAACAAATATTAGCAACCAAACAAGCAACTCTTGTAGACCGTTTGATTCAGGCATTCCCAGCACACAGCGCCGGTGATGGTTCTTACACGAGCTGCAGGGGGCTACAGGGCAGAGGTGTTAGAGGTGCACAAATCAGAAGTGGCGTTGGACAGAGGGGTTTTCTGACCAGGTTGTGGAGTGATTTTGCAATGACCGCAGACAGGACAGGTACTGCAGCATCTATTCAAAGTGACAGGAGACAACATTTGTCCAGTATGGTTACTAAATATTTTTCATCCCTTATCGATGTTCTCCCTCAACCGTCATTCCCATTTGATTACTGGGCATCCAAATTAGACACCTGGCCTGAATTGGCAGAATATGCATTGCAGGAGCTTGCTTGCCCAGCAGCTAGTGTGCTATCAGAAAGAGTATTCAGTGCTGCTGGTTCAATATTAACCGAAAAAAGGACTCGTCTGGCTACCCAAAATGTGGATGATCTAACCTTCATTAAAATGAACCACTCCTGGATTTCAAATTATTTTGCCCCACCTTTCCCGGCTGACGCCTAGCTTTCCTATAAAAAGGTCTTGCTTGTGGACTGGTCTTACTGAGTGTTCCAATCTCTTAATTTGCAGCAACTGTTTGTCCAGCATACGACATTTTTACACCTCCCTCAATAGGAAAACTCCCCCCACGGGGCCGTGGTCTCGCCACTTGGCGCAAGCACCCGTTAGAGTGCCGTTTGTCTGAAGAGGTGGGTGTGCCCGCTTTTGGTCGACGGCACTGCCACTGGGTCCCTCATAGTACAATAAAGTGTCTCTGGCGGTGGTGGCGCGCACCCAACATCAGACACACCGTTGTAACATGAGGGGCCCTGGGACGGTACCGCCGGCCACAAGAGAGTTCACCCCCCCAGCTCAAACTGTGCTCTACCACGTGCAAAATTATCTCTCACAGCTCCACCAATGTTTAGTCTATGCGCTGACATCATTCAATGCCTGGCACTGACAATACCAATTTGTTGACATCTATGATGCTAGTTAAAATAGTCTGGGTCAGTGTCCTATATTGACACCAGTAAATACTGCCAAATTACTATGTCAGAAACTCAGCAGATGAGCCCACCCCTGCACCTAAGTATGCCACACTTTTGTTTTTTTGTTTTGTTGTTTTGCGAGACATTAACATCTATTTATTTTTTGGGAGTACTAACTGTGTCAGACACCCCTTGCAATCGTCCTCCGCTGACCACACCAATGCTGCCTGTGTACCCATGTAACCTATTTAAAACTGCATAGAGCCTATTTTTATTTATTTTAGGCCTAGTAAGCCTGTCTGCGGTCCCTCCTTGCAATCCTCCTCCACTGACCACAACAATGCTGCCTGTGCACCCATGTAACCTATTTAAAACTGCATAGAGCCTATTTTTATTTATTTTAGGCCTAGTAAGCCTGTCTGCGGTCCCTCCTTGCAATCCTCCTCCACTGACCACAACAATGCTGCCTGTGTACCCCTGCGAGATAACTCTAAGTGCCTTGAGCCTATTTTTATTTATTTTAGGCCTAGTAAGCCTGTCTGCGGTCCCTCTTTGCAATCCTCCTCCACTGACCACACCAATGCTGCCTGTGTACCAATGTAGCCTATTTAAAACTGCATAGAGCCTATTTTTATTTATTTTAGGCCTAGTAAGCCTGTCTGCGGTCCCTCCTTGCAATCCTCCTCCACTGACCACAACAATGCTGCCTGTGTACCAATGTAACCTATTTAAAACTGCATAGAGCCTATTTTTATTTATTTTAGGCCTAGCAAGCCTGTCTGCGGTCCCTCCTTGCAATCCTCCTCCACTGACCACAACAATGCTGCCTGTGCACCCATGTAACCTATTTAAAACTGCATAGAGCCTATTTTTATTTATTTTAGGCCTAGTAAGCCTGTCTGCGGTCCCTCTTTGCAATCCTCCTCCACTGACCACAACAATGCTGCCTGTGTACCCCTGCGAGATAACTCTAAGTGCCTTGAGCCTATTTTTATTTATTTTAGGCCTAGTAAGCCTGTCTGCGGTCCCTCCTTGCAATCCTCCTCCACTGACCACACCAATTCTGCCTGTGTACCCATGTAACCTATTTAAAACTGCATAGAGCCTATTTTTATTTATTTTAGGCCTAGTAAGCCTGTCTGCGGTCCCTCCTTGCAATCCTCCTCCACTGACCACAACAATGCTGCCTGTGTACCCATGTAACTTATTTAAAACTGCATAGAGCCTATTTTTATTTATTTTAGGCCTAGTAAGCCTGTCTGCGGTCCCTCCTGGCAGTCGTCCTCCGCTGACCACACCAATGCTGCCCGTGTACCCCTGGAACCTATTTAAAAGTTCATAGAGCCTATTTATATATTTTATTTAATATTAATAAAGCCATGATGGACTACGCTGTACCACGCTACAAGCTAACCAGTCGACACTTCTTTTGCGAGAAAAGCCATCCCAACCCTCCACCAGCATGTAAAAGACCGCATTGTCCATGCACTCTGGCAATCTGTGAGTACAAAGGTGCACCTGACAACAGACGCATGGACCTGTAGGCATGGCCACGGAAGGTTACATGTCCATTACGGCGCAATGGGTTAATGTGGTGGATGCATGGTCCACAGGGGACAGCCTACTAAGTCTGTCTGCAGTCCCTAATTAAAATTGTCCTCAATTCAGGTTTTCGGTCTTTTTTTAAAAAATAGGAAACTGCATTTGGGCTACTAGTTTGGTTGGGGCCTACTAGTGATGTCTGCCGCTCCTGGGTGTTCTCCTCCTCCTTGGTGTTCTCCTCCAGGTTTCCTTGTCTGAGCTTCAACCTTCTGGCTCTCATTAAGTATTTGTTGGTAAAAATTGGTGGTTGGGGCCTACTAACGGTGTCTGCCGCTCCCTGGTGTTGTCCTCCACTGTCTAAATCTGAGCTTCAACCTTCTGCCTCTCATTAAGTATTTTTAAATGTAACACTACAGTTGCCATACTACTTGGGTTGGGGCCTAGTAACGGTGTTTTCCTCCTCCTTGGTGTTCTCCTCCTCCTTGGTGTTCTCCTCCAGGTTTCCTTGTCTGAGCTTCAACCTTCTGGCTCTCATTAAGTATTTGTTGGTAAAAATTGGTGGTTGGGGCCTACTAACGGTGTCTGCCGCTCCCTGGTGTTGTCCACCACTGTCTAAATCTGAGCTTCAACCTTCTGCCTCTCATTAAGTATTTTTAAATGTAACACTACAGTTGCCATACTACTTGGGTTGGGGCCTAGTAACGGTGCTCTCCTCCTCCTTGCTGTTCTCCTCCTCCTTGGTGTTATCCTCCAGGTTTCCTTGTCTGAGCTTCAACCTTCTGGCTCTCATTAAGTATCTGTTGGTAAAAATTGGTGGTTGGGGCCTACTAACGGTGTCTGCCGCTCCCTGGTGTTGTCCTCCACTGTCTAAATCTGAGCTTCAACCTTCTGCCTCTCATTAAGTATTTTTAAATGTAACACTACAGTTGCCATACTACTAGGGTTGGGGCCTAGTAACGGTGTTCTCCTCCTCCTTGGTGTTCTCCTCCTCCTTGGTGTTCTCCTCCAGGTTTCCTTGTCTGAGCTTCAACCTCCTGGCTCTCATTAAGTATTTGTTGGTAAAAATTGGTGGTTGGGGCCTACTAACGGTGTCTGCCGCTCCCTGGTGTTGTCCTCCACTGTCTAAATCTGAGCTTCAACCTTCTGCCTCTCATTAAGTATTTTTAAATGTAACACTACAGTTGCCATACTACTTGGGTTGGGGCCTAGTAACAGTGTTCTCCTCCTCCTTGCTGTTCTCCTCCTCCTTGGTGTTCTCCTCCAGGTTTCCTTGTCTGAGCTTCAACCTTCTGGCTCTCATTAAGTATTTGTTGGTAAAAATTGGTGGTTGGGGCCTACTAACGGTGTCTGCCGCTCCCTGGTGTTGTCCTCCACTGTCTAAATCTGAGCTTCAACCTTCTGCTTCTCATTAAGTATTTTTAAATGTAACACTACAGTTGCCATACTACTTGGGTTGGGGCATAGTAACGGTGTTCTCCTCCTCCTTGGTGTTCTCCTCCTCCTTGGTGTTCTCCTCCAGGTTTCCTTGTCTGAGCTTCAACCTTCTGGCTCTCATTAAGTATCTGTTGGTAAAAATTGGTGGTTGGGGCCTACTAACGGTGTCTGCCGCTCCCTGGTGTTGTCCTCCACTGTCTAAATCTGAGCTTCAACCTTCTGGCTCTCATTAAGTATTTGTTGGTAAAAATTGGTGGTTGGGGCCTACTAACGGTGTCTGCCGCTCCCTGGTGTTGTCCTCCACTGTATAAATCTGAGCTTCAAACTTCTGGCTCTCATTAAGTATTTGTTGGTAAAAATTGGTGGTTGGGGCCTACTAACGGTGTCTGCCGCTCCCTGGTGTTGTCCTCCACTGTCTAAATCTGAGCTTCAACCTTCTGGCTCTCATTAAGTATCTGTTGGTAAAAATTGGTGGTTGGGGCCTACTAATGGTGTCTGCCGCTCCCTGGTGTTGCCCTCCACTGTTTAAATCTGAGCTTCAACCTTCTGCCTCTCATTAAGTATTTTTAAATGTAATACTACAGTTGCCATACTACTTGGGTTGGGGCCTAGTAACGGTGTTCTCCTCCTCCTTGGTGTTCTCCTCCTCCTTGGTGTTCTCCTCCAGGTTTCCTTGTCTGAGCTTCAACCTTCTGGCTTTCATTAAGTATCTGTTGGTAAAAATTGGTGGTTGGTGCCTACTAACGGTGTGTGCCGCTCCATGGTGTTGTCCTCCACTGTATAAAGCTGAGCTTCAATCTTAAAGCTCTCGTTAAGTAGTTGTTTTTAAAATGTGTGGTTGGGCCCTTAAAACGGTGTCTGACGCTACTGGGTTTTCTCCTGTTTTGTTGTCCCGACCTTCAATGTTCAGGCTTTCAGCTTACATTTTAAATAATTAAACTGCAGTTGGCCTACTACTTTGGTTGGGCCTAGTAACGGTGTGTGCCGCACCTTGGTGTTGTCCTGTGTTATTTTCCTGACCTTTAATCTTCAGGCTTTCGGCCTTCATTTGTAATATTAAACTGCATAGGGCCTACTAGTGTGGTTCGGCCCTACTAATGGTGTCTGTCTGCCGCTCCTGGGTTTTCTACTCCACTGAACTAAGCAATGCCACCTGGTTAGTCCTGTTACCAATTTTGACCTGCATTTTACCCACTTTATTATTTGGGCCTATATCAGTGTTTCCGCCTCATCCTGCCCATTGCCCAGCCGGTGCTAGATGAGTCTTGTGGTACTTTGACCCAGACCACTACATTCCCCTTGCACGCTACACAGCCACAATCTGACCCTGCTGAAAGTCAGGTTCCCCTTCCCGCATACTATACCAACTTACACAGGGACAAAGAGGAAGGTGCAGATGAAAGTGCAGGTTTCTTCAACAGGTAGGGGGGCATACTCGTTGGCGACGTCACAGGCACAGGGCCCCTCAGAGTATGCAAAAGTGTCGCTGCCGGTGGGAGGCGCCCACGCCGTGCAAACACACCACCGTACTTTGAGGGGCCCTGTGCCAGTGCCAATGCAAACGAGTGGGCCTCTGCTCAGGATCACAGCACTTGCAAAGTTGAAATACTTACCTCTCACTGCTCCACCGCCGTGACGTAGTCCACGTTTCCTGGGCCCACAAAAACCTTGAACCAGCCCTACCCCCCACAACTTTTGCCAAATGACCCCCAATTTCCAATGCCCAACTATTATTATAAAGTTAATCAAGATTGACAAGCTTCAGAAACAAGAATGGATGTTTTTGGCATTAAAATGGGCACTGTAGGTGTTTTCCTGGCCTCCACTCACTGCTGACTATGCTTCCCCATTGATTTGCATTGGGTTTCATGTTTCGGTCGATCCCCGAATTTTCGCGATAATCAGCCGACTTCACTCGACTCGACTTTGGACAAAGTCGGGTTTCGCAAAACCCGACTCGATCTTAAAAAAATGAAAGTCGCTCAACCCTACATTGCACTACTAAAGTATTGCAGTGTATCACAGGAGCGATTAGGCTCATGCAAGTTACATTACTTTAGTGGGTCTGAAATTAAAGTTGGAAAACTAGTTTATAAATTTGTTGAAAAATAAATACGCAAAAAAAATGTCAACATAAGAACTGTATGTTTTACATACAAAAATACAATAATAATAAATGAAAAATTTCCTATTTGCATGGTCATCTTTGTAGTGACATAAGATGAAAGTAGAATGGTGCCAAATAAACTCCATAAGAAACATTTCCGTACTGCTGCTTTCAGGGAAAAATTTTTAAATTGTAAAAAAATTTGTTGCAATCTTGCTAAAGAATACACTTTACATGGTATATCGAAAAACAACACTATTGAAAAATATAACTCGCCATCCAAAAAAAATATATATATATAAATGATATGGCTCATGGAATAAAATTATGGAAAAAAAACTGCAAAGTCTTTAAGGTGCAAAATGTGTGGTTTCTTAAAGGGATCCAATCAGCACAGGTTTTTCAAATGAAAATAATTGCCCCCAATAAAAGGATATATTTTTTGTATAGATCCAATGTTACAGTCATAAGAAATATAGTGTAGAAGCAATATGAAAGTCAGGCTGAAAGTGCACAGGGGTGTGTCAGTGCATTAGGACTGCCTCTTTCAAGTGCTATGACACGCCCCCAGTGCACCTGTTTGGCATTTGGCTTATTTGGCTTTTTTTACTAGATTTCTCATGAATGGCGCATCAGGTTTCTACAAAAAAAAAGTTTTATTAGGGGACAAACACATATACAGTATAGCCAAACTATTATTTCCATATGTTAAAATGTGCTGGTAATTTAGCTGTGCCCACAATTCACATAATTTGATCTAAGATGGCTGGAGTGTTTAAAGACATGAATATGGTTTTCGATTATGGTTTGCTTTTGTGATAGCTCTGTTTTTTTCTTTTTTAACATCTAGAAGTATAGCTATAACTTACCTTGTGGTTCTCTGCATCCACACCACGGCTGTTGCGCTTAGTGTTCACCCTTTTCCTCCTTTTTTGTAGAACTATATAAATCTGGACATACACCAGGAGTGTGACAATAAAGGGGACATAGAAGGATACAACAGAGGAGTAGATGACAAACGCAGGGTTTTCAATGAGGCACTCATTAGAAGCTGGAACAAAAAAAGGTTAGAACAGGATCATTCTTTACAAATGGTCCATGACTTAGAAATTGATGTCCTTTCCTTAGGTTAAGTTGTCAATATCAGATCTGTGGGGGGCTCGAAACTTGGCATAACCAGTCACCGATCAGTTGTGAGTTGCCACTTTGGCGCCAGACAGATATACACAATGTACATGTAATGTGCTGCTGCAATGCAGTATAATGCAACCTCCACCGGGGGGTGCTGGTGAGGGAAGAGAGGTTGTACACACAGCATAGCAACACTGAATAGCAGCACAAGTGCCACAGGTAATGAAAGAGTAGTTAGACAAGCCAAGGTCATACACAGAGAGGTCAGCACAGTACACAGGGGCAGTCAGAAGAATAGTCAGGGACAAGCAAGAAGTCAGAGCCTACCGGGAACGTGGTAACCAAAACGTGAGACGTAAGACAAAGTAGGTGTGCAAACCAAAGTCGAAGCCAGTCGGGGAGCGTGGTATCAGAAACGGAAAACAAGGGGCAAATTCCAGAGATCAGATCGAGTCACACACGGGTACAGGCAGTCAGAGGCACACAGATCACTAATACAGGTCAGGGGCTCAAGCCAGAAAGTAAGAACTATCACTAACACTGGTCAGCAGGCTGTGAGGGACTGAAATAGCCCAGCTAGCTCCAGAACAAGGCTGAGGAGATTAGCCCCTGCATGACCAGTCTCGAGAGAGGAAAGAAGAAAGTAAACTCCGGACTGGACCATGACAGTACAGAGCCAGAACAGCACAGCTCCACACACTGTGAAGTGGCCATTCTTAAGTACTGCAGTTTAACTCCTATTCACTTCGATAGGAGCTTCGGTGTAACACCTGAGAATGGCCACAACAGAGTCTATGGACCTATTCTTTTCGGGTTTTATGCAGAAATTAAACTGGCTGTTAAGGGAACAGCACACAGCTGATCTGTAGGAGGTGTCAAGTCTTGCCCTCTGCCCCACTGATCTGATATTTATACTCCTTCTATAGATAATATATCAATATAAAAGCCCTAGACCACTATTGTAGTATTAAACCATGACAGTTTTCAATAGCTATTACTTAAAACATTCATTTTGTTATAATGTTTTAATAATTACTATTAGTAGTACATTAGAACATATAAAACATTATCATTTACAGATTATGTATCTTCTACATCATCCAGCCATCTTTAGTTAATCTTTCTGCATTCTCTGTAAATGTTATAAAATGTCCTAAATCTTCAATAATGACATCCTAGAACAACACAGTCAATACTGGATAAAGGAGGAAGAGGGAGGAGGGGGATGAAACTGCAGATTTTTCTTTGTGTCTGTGAGCCTGAGAGGGTGCAGAAGTTAGGAGACATTATACCAGAAGGAGCGTCCTACGCGAAATATACAATTTTGTATAACAGTGAGTACACTTTTAGATTACCAAAAAATATTTTTAAACATTTTGTAAAGATAAAATGTCAAATCTAAGGCTACATTTTTAAAGAAATTGTATTAATCAGAAAATCCGTGAAAGGGCATATGAACATCTTAGAGGAGGTCCCCTTAAAAAAGGGTTACAAAATAAATTGGTATTTTGTTTAAAACATAGATAAAATATTTCACTTTACTAGCACTGATGTTATACAAGCATGTTATGCAGTGTAGCTGTGAATCCAGCACTGGGATGTAATAAAACACCTACGTGAGAGTTGCAGTGCATTTTATTTGTTTTTACCTTTTTCTCCACAGACCTCTATGGACATAGTGTAAACTGATTCCTCAGTGTGAAAGTTCGCCTAGTCTCTCAAACTGGATTTCAACAATAAACAATGGGTTCTGGGAAGCAGGATGGAGTATTTCCACCATAACAGTATCATTATTGAATACTAGAGATGAGCAAGTTTTTGAATTTCAAATTCACCAACTTAGCAATTTTTAAAAAAATCAAATGTGCAGTTAATATATTCGCAGAGAACCAAAAGTACTTCAAAGCCTATAATTGCCTTTAAAAGATGTGTGTAACACTCTTAGGTCTTCTATGACTGTATCCAACTTTTTCAAGCTTTTTATCACAATCAAAGCCTTCATAATGTCAAAGTGACCTCAACATATATGGCTATGGCTAACCAGTTGGCAACTGTTCTTTACGGTTGTGCTGTTACACACATTATCTGTATAGTTTATTCATTATTTTATGTCTTTTTCTCCTTATCTCTATGGCTAGACTGTGATGTCTTCCCACTATCCAGATTCAACACAGAATAACTGTTGTATTCCCTGCCTCTGCTTTTATACAGCCTACAATTATTTAGTTTTCCATGGGCAGGTGTAAAATGGTCAGGCCCAGGTCCTTCTCTGCCCCCATCTATTTTGAGGCCTCCAGGCACATAGCGAGATGGAATACTAAAGTTATGGACCATCCTAATTGGGTACACCTTTTCACGATGGGACTGCTTTTACTTTTTTTTTGCTATCAAAAGCATGTCAGCTGTATACCCTATGTATTTTACATGTAATTTTGATATTCATTTTTTACTTAGAGCACGGAATCTATTTATTATTTGTATCATCATGTGTAATATTATAGGAGACTCTGCCCAGCCATGCCTGAGGTCATGTACGCCTTCTCTCGCTGATACAATCTTCAATGTGCACAATGAGAGTCATTTTAAGCAATTCACACAAGCTGAATTGTAAATTGTTTGGTTTCGTCAGGTCAAACAAATTCCTAAAAATTGAACCAGAATTTGATTTGCATTGAGTAAACCTGCTCATCTCTATTGGAATACTTTGCAGATTTCAAGATGTGTTGAACTCTAGCGCCTCCTATTGGAAGCAGCGATCCTAAAAGTCAATATTAAACCTTTAGGGTATGTGCACACGTCCGGATTTCTTGCAGAAATTTCCTGAAGAAAACCGGAAATTTTCTGCAAGAAATCAGCTTTTTTTTTTTGCGGTTTTTTTCCGTTTTTTTCGCGTTTTTTTAGCATTCTGCAAGCGTAATTAGCTTGCAGAATGCTAAAGTTTTCCAAGCGATCTGTAGCATCGCTTGGAAAACTGACTGACAGGTTGGTCACACTTGTCAAACATACTGTTTGACAAGTGTGACCAACTTTTTACTATAGATGCTGCTTTTGCAGCATCTATAGTAAAAGATAGAATGTTTAAAAATAATAAAAAACATAAAAAAAATGCTTATACTCACCCGCAGACAGATGATCTCCTCACCGGCGTCCGTTCCGTATAGATGGTGTGCGCGCAGGACCTTCCATGACGTCACGGTCACGTGAGCGGTCACATGACCGGTCTCGACCAATCACAGGACCGTGACGTCATCGGCAGGTCCTTCACCGCACACCAGCTACAGGAACCGAACGGCAGCGTGCAGCGGTGAGGCGGGAACACTGCGGGGGACATCAAGGGTGAGTATATCACTATTTTTTATTTTAATTCTTTTATTTTTTACCAATTATATGGTGCCCAGTCCGTGGAGGAGTCTCCTCTCCTCCACCCTGGGTACCAACCGCATATAATCTGCTTACTTCCCGCATGGTGGGCACAGCCCCGTGCGGGAAGTAAGCAGATCAATGGACCCCTAGGTGTGCGGAATCCCCTGCAATTCCGCATTTTAATGAACATGTAGCTTTTTTTTCCGCGATGCGATTTTTTCGCGGAAAAAATCGCAACATTTGCACAAAAAATGCGGAATACACTGTAAATAATAGGAGGCATATGTTAGCGTTTTTTTCGCGTTTTTATCACGTTTTTATAGCGAAAAAACGCGAAAAAAACGCTAAAAATCCTGAACGTGTGCACATGGCCTAAACGAGCCTTGCAATATGACTTAGGATAAAAGCCAAATCAGGATCTCATTTTGTAGACACGATGTTTCGTGGTATTGCTCTTCGTCAGTGCAAAATATGAGATCTGATTTGGCTAGGTGACACCGAAACACCATGTCTGAAAATTGAGATCTTGATTTGGCTTTTAACCTAAGTTATATTTACAAGGCTTGCTAAAAGGTCGATAGGTGGCGCTATAGAGTTCTAGTCTTCCTTTTTGAAGAGACAATTTACATATTCAATTTCCCAGAGGAGCATACAAGGCGATTAAGCCTCCTCATACTGGCGTGCCAGACCTAGCATGTCACTCCCCACAAGGAGAAAACTAACCCCTTAGATTTCAAGATAAAACAGGTAAAAAAGGTCCCTTCCAAATTATCCCCTTTAATGGAAGGGAAAACCATAGAGGTTTGATCTTTAGTTGCGCTGCCTGAGACACCATATGATGGAAAAGTAGTCGATATGTTGGTTTTATTAGCCAACATGTTTCAAATGTGGTTTTGTTGTGGGAATGTGGTTTTGTCCTGAAGAAAATTTCTGTGAACTTTTAAACATGTTAACTAATAAAACTAAGATTTTCAACACATCGACTCCTGCATCTCCTTTTCCATCATATGGTATATATTTCTCATATCCTATATCTGGATAAGACCCTTTTTTTTGCTGTTATGAGTATGTCACGCCAGCCTGGGAGGTCTTGGGGTAGAAGATCACTGTGTATTGTGAATCGCAGATCTTCCATTTAGCCTGTGTGTTTGGATCCCATATTAAATACATTTGGTTTCCTTTGGTGCTGGAGAGGTTAACGACCCTTTCTATGCTGGTCAGAAACATGCAGCTCCATTTCAGCTACTTCTGATCTGGTCCTTAACTCTTCCTATAAAACCTGGCCACACCCTCTCTGTCTTTTCAGTGAAAGCTCTGCTTCCATGCTCTTAGGAGATGCTGTGCTGAATCATTGTTACTTTTGGTGATTAGTCTTCCTGTGCAATGTGCTTAAGCTAAGTGTTTTGGAGAGACGTTGTTGTTAGAGATGTTTTGTAGTACGTGTGTGTTTATCTCCTAGTCCGTTTTTTTTCCAATTAGTTTATTCCTCCCTGTCCCTATCCTCCTCCTTATTGTTGGTTGGTGTTTTTGTATCATAGAGGGTTTCTGCTATCCCTGTTTGGTCTTGTGTGTCTTGTTCACATTGCATTACTGTCCCATGGTCTATAGGGTGGGGGAGGGGACAGACCAGGGATTAACAGAAGCACAGTGAGGTCAGAGACTCAGGCCTCTCTACCATCAAGAGTACCCCTGGGACAGAGATAGTTAATGTTCCAGGGACAGTTTGAGGCCCCCCTCCCCTAGCTAAGACCATCACGGTGTGACATTTGCGCTATTGTCTTCCAGTTTTCTCCTAATAAATTATTTCCCGTAGCACTTTGTCCACCTGGTGTGTAATTCAAGTGTACATATTTAGGCTACTGCCCCATGATGAGCACTCATTGAGTTTTTTTTATGCTGCATATTTGTTTGTTTTTTTAAAAAAGGGAAGTGCTTAATGGTTGCAGAAATATCAAAAACTCACCGAAAGCTCATTGTGGGAACGTAGTCTTACTGTGCACGAAAACCCTGAGCAAATATGTAATTGTGCTGGATTTATTGCATGTTATTAATTGGTATGTTTCTGTGTTATGCCCAAGCTCTCTAAATTTAATACCGTTGCTGCTTCCAAAGCAACATATATTGGTCTACCATTCACTGACTATTTCGCTTGTCTTCAATATTTAATCTGCATTGCTTCATCAATAAATCCGTTTTGACATTTCGCTTGTGGGAAAATAAAAGTCTATTATTTTATAAAAATAGATAATAGTGACAGCCCCAGGGATTTCTAATTACTTGTCTTTATTATCACTCAGGCAGCTATTCTGCTGGTAATATATTGCCAGTTCCATTTGAAAAAAAGTGAAAACTGTTATTGTATTTTTGCAAAGATTTGTGTTTACCTGGAATTCAATTCAATAGTGTATTTATCCATTCAGTATATTCTATATCAATAAAATACATATATTGTATGTTTGCTTATATAGCTTTTATTTTAGACTCCCTATTGTGTTTTTTGGGAATTATGACGTCGGTCATTTTTAGCATGCCATGTATTTTGCCATTTTTGCAACAGGGAAGTTCTTGATTTGCAGATATCTATGTTGAATACTAAAAAGGTTTATGGCATATATATGCAGGATTACCTGTCTTCCTTCCTTTGACATAGGACTGTCATCTATTTATGACGCTTCAAGGTGATAGATTTCCTTATGCTCTGTCAAGTCTCTGTTCAGTCACATAAAAAAACATGCCAAGCAAAGACAACTAAAAGTGTAATGTCCTACTCTATAGAGAAGCGTTGAGTAGAAGATCAAATAAAAGTGGGTTCTCAACTTCTGGAAAAAACAGAAAAACAACAAAAATGAAAAATAAAATATTTTTCACTACCAACATGCCACAGTAATCCAGCAGTTGGTATAAAATTGGATAGCGTGTGACCTTATTGGTGTTCTTATTTTTTTTTTTCGTTTTCTTCAGCAGTTGGATACTGAAATTTTTTCAAAGCATTTTATTGACCAAACCTTGTTACGATAGCTATGCTTTTCACCTCCCATGTGGTATTTAACATCAACCCAGAAATAGGATTATTTAATTAAAGAACATTTATAAACAAATTGACTTACCCTTTCCCAATGTGGCCAATTTCCGTTTTTGCATTTTGTTTTCCCCTTCATCCAAGAACCCTAACTAATTTTTATCTTTCTGTCCACATTGACACATAAGGGCTCGTTTTATAAAGGATGAATTGTACTTTGAATAACACCATTCATTATACCACATAATGTGCTGGAAAATGGGAAAAAAGTGCAATGAAATTATGAAAAATACATTTTTTTTTGGGGGGGGGGGAGTTGGTTTTTCAGTGTACAGTGTGTGGTCAAAATGACCTCACAATATGATTATTCTGATCAGTACTGTTACATCGATACCAAATATCCTGTTTTTTTAAAATATTTTAGTGGTGAAACATAAAATCTGAATTTTTTTACTAAAAAATTGGGGGAAAGTGTCGTCAAGAGACCCAAATGTCATCATTTTTCAATCAACGGAGCTGTGCGACGGTTTTTTTTTTGCGGTGTGAGACAATGTTTTTATTGATACATAAACAGGTAGTAAGCGTCCAATCAAGGGTGATCAATCCCAAAAAGATAAAGTTAATTCCGCAATCACATGAATAAATGTTTTGCCCTACAAGTTTTCATCAAGTACCACATCTGTTTTTGACTCCTTGCCGGATCAAAATAAATTTACACTGCAGCAAGACCTGCAGTCTCATTTTCTTTTGTGGTGCTGAGGATCCCATCTCTATCTATCTGGGCCATGAGTCCCTTCCTCGAGCACACAATTCTTTTATAGGACAGTGTGCCAGTCCTTCCCCTTCCAATTTAAAGTGTTTACTGATCGGGTTAATTATTTTTAAATATCTAAGTTTTCTGAATGCGGTAATACAACATATGTGTATTTTTTAATTATCTTTTTTTGAAATGTGGTAAAAAAAAAGGGTGATTTGAACTTTTATGCTTTTTAATTTTTTTTCATATTTGTTCAAACTTTTTTTTAGTTTTTAATTGTATGTCTTTGTACTTTGCAGGAGTTAACCTGTGATCATCTGATTGCTTGTGTTATATACAGCTGTCACGGTCGCCTATGATTGCCAGAGAACAGTCATGACAATCACGGCGGTCTTCAGCAGACTCCTGAATATCATGGCAACTCATTGGCACCTCTCAGTCGCATCATGGGAGCACCGGTGGGTGCATAGAATGAAACACCCCATGCCGGCACCACTTAGTTGGATTAGTGCTTCTGTCTCTTGCTTCACATATCCCATCCAACTGTGTGTACCTGTCAAAATGTCGGACAGGCAATATGATCAACGAGAATGATACTTTACAATCTGTCATATTACGATAGGAAATTGACCAAGAAGACCTATAGTTCTGATTTTTACTTTTTTACCAACTATAGCTCAATAGTTAACAATTTCAATGTTTCCCCAAATTTACAACCAGGGGTGTTGCAAAGTGGGATAAGATGTCTCTAGGTGCTTAGGTACTGAGTGTCATTGGGAGGGGGCATCAACAAGTCACTTTGACTGGGCGGGGGATTTTAGATGTGCAAGTGAAGGTAGTACTTTGAATATTTTGCCACAGATGATTCCAGGATTTATACACCTTGGCATTTACATAACACTGATAGATGTGAGAACATTTGGACTTTCGGACGGTCATAATTCAATGTTTAGAGCTCGTTAACCATTATCAAACATTCAAAAGGAAGAATTGAAATGGTGAAAACCTTGCTGGGATTAATTTTTGAAATTTTTGTTTTGCTACATAATTTGCACTTGTTTACAATTCTATACATTTGATAAGAAATGTAACACTAGGTAATAATGATGGTAATAGCCAAAATATGGAGATAGAATGGCACCAGGCGGATATTCCGTAGCAGCGGATTCACTGCGCAGTTATAAGGTTTAGAACATCCAGCGTTAGTGTGTCACACTCCGTGGAGCTTGATTGCCCCGTTGTAATATCCAACAACAGGAGGATTCTATTTAGTACCACTTATGGCATGCAATCGCCAACAGCCTTGGGAGGTGCTCAACAATGGTAGTAATCCAAGTCCAAATAAATGATCCGGGTCCAGGACCCGTTGAAGCGCATGAGCGCGAAACGGCCGTCGTCCTCTTCCCTCCTCTTGCACTGTTACCCTCACCAGCCGCCTCTCCACATCGTGCCAATGTCTGTATATTTTGAATAAACGACATCACTTCACAGCAAGTATCGGGTGAGTGCCACGTTCTTTTCTTCATTTATTTGGATAATGATGGTAATGTTCACAATGGTCACTCAAATAATAGTTTATTACTGTATATTAGAAGAACACAAATGGGTTGTCTGGGACTGACATGTTGGTGACCTATCCTTAGGATAGGGAATCAGTATCAGATCAGTGGAGCTCTGAAACCCAGGACCCCACCAATCAGGTGTGATGTAAACCGTGTATGGAGCCAGATACCACAGCACTTTACACTGTGTAGTGGCCATTCTTGAGTACTTCAGCTCTTCTTCCATTCACTTCAATTGGAGCCTAGCTACAGTTCCCAGGAACGGCCACTACACAGTGTACAGAGCCATGAAGTTCCAGATCCATGCACTGTACATCCAACCAACATCAGAGTCAATAACTACTCATCAGTGGGGATGCCAGTTGTGTGGGACCTCCACCAATATTGATGACATATCCTTGACCTTAGTATAGATATTACCCAGCACTGTTACAATACTATCTAATACTAAGGATAGGTCATCAATTAGTTAGCAATGGACAATTATTTTAACTCATCCTCTCAATCCAAACAGGGAACTTTATCAATGATGTTCATGTGCCAAAAAAACATGGAAACTGGATGCCGCAATAAAACACCTCTTTTATGGTGGATTTCAGGCACAAACATTTATCACTTTCCAGTTGAAGGAGCAGAAACTGCCAAGAAGTAGAGATTGGTGAGAGTGCCAGCAATCCAATCCTGACGAATCTAACATTTATCACCTACCTAGTCAATCAGAAATAAATGACTTTGGCTGCAAAGCCCCTTTAAGTTCCCTGGCAATCACGTCTCTTCCTCCCTCTCTGTTTGCTTGGCACTAGCATCTAAATGATTCCTACAAAAAAAGAACAGTCAATTCAATTCATTTTAATTTTGTATACTCACCAGTGTTATTTAGTCCAAAGAGAAGTGGGCAAGAGATTGCGAAGGATAAAACCCAAACTACTGCAATCATGACTGTCACTCTGCGCTTGGAGCTGTAACGTGTGTTGTAGAGCATCGGCATTGCCACTGCTGTGTACCTAAAACAAGCACACATTATAGATATGCAGTCTGTATGCAAGAAAAACATTTGCAAGGCACTTTAGAACTCCTCTGTAGTGATAAGCGAATGTACTCGGTCTTTTCCGAGCATGCTTATGTGTTATTCGAGTATCTCGGGTGTGCTTGTATATAATGGTCGATTCTGAGCTGCTGCATGATTTGCAGCTGTTGGACAGCCTGAGCACATGCAGCCTGTTTGTTACCAAATCCCCACATCTGGTGAAGCTGTCTAAAAACAAATATCATGCAGCAGCAGGGACTCGAACATAATATAATAATATACAAGTGAGCATATCCAAGATATTCGAATAACACCGAGCATGCTCGGAAAAGAAGTTACCCAACAATGTTCACCGATCACTACTCCTCTGTCAATTTTTACTGATAAATATAACACCACCATTTCCCAATAGCACTTCGTATTGTATCCTTCTTATTGAATAGGTCAAGCTTATACATCGAGACTTATTTATGAGCAAAGCTCCATGGGATGCAAATTTAGAATGAAAAATACTATCTCATCCTTCTGCAAAAGAAAGATGCACCTTTAGGTAGACTGCAGTGTTAGGTTTCTTGCTATTTGCCTTCTCATGGATCTCTTCTAATGAGAGCTGTGTCACAGGCATCCTATTCATCCAACCAATGCCCCTTTTTGCATTGAAACAGATGCGTATCTCTTTTCCATGGTTGACTGTTATCAGATAGTGTTCTCCCTTCCAGAGCAGAGCTACTTGGTACACTGATAAATAATAAAAGTTTCCTTAAGCTGGCCATACACATTGATGGCTGACGGCTGAAGGATTCTCCAGCCAATTGTTCAGCTGATAGCCAACTTTACCATACGCAGGAGTGCTCACATGGCCGACCAGTCCTGTATTCTCTGTGAGAAAGCCCTAACAGACATTTCTGCCAGTGGCATACCTCTGGATAAATAAAGCCATCAGAAGTTCGAAATCAGACATTTCCAATTCACATCTCCCTCTAGAACCAATTGGCAGGTGCTCCCATATACAGTCATGGCCAAAAGGGTTGACACCAAGCATTGCACAAGCATCACGTGTTAGAAACAAAGTTGTTTACCCACAATTTTGAAAAGGTGCCAACAATTTTGTCTGGGTTTTTTGGGGGGTTTTGTGTAAAATTATGTACAATTGACTTTTTTCCCTGTTATTCCAAAACACACTAAGGAAATAAATATGTGTATAACAAAACATCTATAATTGCAATAATTTTCTGGAAGAAATACTTCAATTTCTAGAATAATTTCAGGGGTGCCAATACTTTGGCCATGACTGTATATTAGGGTGTCATCTGAACCTGTCGATATCAGCGGCTTTGGCTGACAGTCTAATCTGCATGGAGGCCTCTAGGCTCATATGTAAGCCACGAAGTATAGACTGCAGAAAGATTGTCTACAATAGTCTTCAAGAGATGGAAACCAAGAGCCAACTTCGCTCTTTAGAGATGGCAGTAGAGATGAGCAAATCCATTCAATTCAAATTAAATGTGAGATGAATTTTATGAAATTTGCAGGTCTTGGTGAATTTCACCAATTTTCAACTAGAAAAAAAAAGTTGCTAAAAATATGCCTGACAAATTGCTACATAATGCAGAAAATGGTATTGGCCAAAAAGGTTTACATGACCTAAGTGCGGATTTCGCTTTAATGACTACAGCATCGCATACTGTAATGCAGCCAGTCAAGAGGGAATATCAGAATCTATATAAAAGTGGAGGCAGCAAATGCAGCAGCCTCTTTCTCTTGCTTCAATAGTCTACATGGGAGACTAGAAGCTGCGATCTTCTGATTGGCTCTACTACATACAGGCGATGATCAGATCGCTGGCGTGTGGCAGAAATGCTCACTTGCTATGAGTAGTGTTGAGCATTCTGATACCGCAAGTATCAGGTATCGGCCGATATTTGCTGTATCGGAATTCCGATACCGAGTTCCGATATTTTTGTGATATCGGAAATCGGAATCGGAAGTTCCCAGTGTATGGTTCCCAGGGTCTGGAGGAGAGGAGACTCTCCTTCAGGCCCTGGGATCCATATTCATGTAAAAAATAAAGAATAAAAATACAAAAATATGGATATACTCACCCCTCCGGCGGACCCTGGACCTTAGCGGTGTAACCGGCAGCCTCCGTTCCTAAGAATGCAGTGAGTGTAGGACCTGCGATGACGTCGCGGCTTGTGATTGGTCGCGTGAGCGGTCACATGAGAGGTCACGCGACCAATCACAAGCCGCGACGTCATCGAAGGTCCTTCACTCTGTCTAAGGCTACTTTCACACTAGCGTTAACTGCAATACGTCGCAATGCGTTGTTTTGCCGAAAAAACGCATCCTGCAAAAGTGCTTGCAGGATGCGTTTTTTCTGCATTGACTAACATTAGCAACGCATTTGTGACGCATTGACACACGTCGCAACCGTCGTGCGATGGTTGCGCCGTTTTGTGGCGGACCGTCGGGAGCAAAAAGCATTACATGTAACGTTTTTTGCTCCCGACGGTCCGCTTTTTCCGACCGTGCATGCGCGGCCGGAACCCCGCCCCCACCTCCCCGCACTTCCCCGCACCTCACAATGGATGCGCTGGAAAAATACATCCGCTAACCCTGTTGTGCGGCGCAGAGAATGCTAGCGTCGGTAACCTCGGCCCGATGCACTGCGACGGGCCGGGCCCGACACTAGTGTGAAAGTAGCCCAAGTAACCATGTTCTATGGCGGCACAAACCTTCCAAGCCCAGAAGCCCATATGCTAAAAGATATCAAGATGTTGGTGGCTGCAGTCCTTGTGGAGGTTGATTTAGCTTTTTATTTCTAACATGCCCTGTACATAAAGGTCCCTCCTTTTACTGCTTTCATATAGAACATATTATATTTAACTTAGTTATGATAATTCATAAAGCATCAGGCACAATCCTTTATGTGTGACATTTCCACAGTATTAGGCGTTCCACCAGGGAAATTACATCCATGCGCCTGCAAGTAGGAAATCAATGATCTTAAAGAGCATTGACTCATGCGGCACATACCATCCACGTTATAAATATTTTCTGCGTAATAGGACAGAATCTTTACAAATCTGATAACAGTACTGGAATTAAAATTAAGGGCCTGGATTAGGAAAACACTATTTATAGGAATATTCTATCCATCACGCAGTTTATGAAGTTTGTACTCTGTTTCATTACAATTGTACTGTCTAAAATTGTCCACTTTCCCGATCATACTGACCATACGTGATCCTATCTGATCGTCGTCGCTAATGTCCACTCTATTTCCACCACTATGGAAATGTAGTTCTCATTTTTGCTTCTCGCTAGGTTTCAATCCTAGCTGCCACTTGTACATGTGCTACACTCACCATCCTAAAAAGTTCAGGACTGGGACATTTCTCCATTTCTGACGAGGTGTATTTATGGGGTTTTATCTTATATGCACTTGTAGTGGCTCTAATAATTTTCTCGCTTGAATCTTCAAATCATTTTGCATCTTTTTTTTCACTAAATATTGGGGTTTAATTTTTAGGTCATTCTTACATTCCTTTTTTTTCTAATATCGGTTTAAACTGTTACGCACCTGTCCTGATCGGACAGATTTTTTTTTTGCTCCATGTCAGGCTTTGCAAATAGCCTGGTGTGCTCTCATGTGTTGTGTTTTCTAGGCCTATACAAGGCCTCCCAAGACTCACACCTGTCTCTTGGTATTGCATTAAGACTTTCTAGTGTCATGCTGCTGCAATGCAGGTATGTGCAGGCTTCACTACATGGCAGTAGAGAGAAAGCAGGTCTGCACCTAAGCAGAGCTGACCTGTAGTGCAGCAGTGAGGCTACCACAGGTGGCAGCAGAATAGTCAAACAAGCCGGGTCAAATCCTAGACTGTAGCGCCTTTCCAAGGAATAAGCAAACTTGTAGTCAGAGACAAGCCAGGTGGTCAGTAAGCGGATAAGCCAATAGACAAAGGACAGAAACAGGTCAGGATACACGCCATGTAAAACCAAGGGGTCTGCACACTAAAGGGAAACACTGAGTCAAGACGGTAATAAGGAAATACAGAGACATAGGTTCAGACAGCAAACGCAGCAGGACCAATCAGAGCAATCAGAGTCAGATCAGCAGCACTATAGGCAGAAACTATAACTGACATCGCCTGCAGGAAGCAGCGGCGATACATAGCCACCCTGAACACAGACAGGGGCTGAGAAAGGTTAGCTCTTGACATGACCAGACGGGGAAAAAGGGAAAACAGGACTCAAAACCCAATCTGGATCATGACATCTAGTAACTCTTTGAGTTTAGTTACTGTTGACAGGCCAACTCTTGGTCACCTGTGGTTTCCAGTCCTTGAGCTACTTGTCTGTGGCTTCCAGTAATCCTGCTGCATGTCAGTGGTTTTCTTGACTTCATTTGTCTGTGACCTCCAGTAACCCTTTATTTTTTTTAGTTTTTATCTATTTTTTGCATTTTTTTACACACTCTGTTTCCTTAAACTCAGCAGCTCCTTGTCCTTTCCTTCACCAACCGATCACATGGTTCGGAAGAGGAAGCACTATTAGTGAATCTATATATATAAGAGGCATCGTGATTACTCACTAATCCCACCCCCTACACAGTAGCTCCGCCCCACCACATTACCACACACAATCCCGCCCCCCACCAAATTACCACACACAATCCCGCCCCCACCACATTACCACACACAATCCCGCCACCCACCACATTACCACACACAATCCCGCCCCACATTACCACACACAATCCTGCCCCCCACCACATTACCACACACAATCCCGCCCCCCTATTACCACACAATCCTGCCCCCCACCACATTACCACACACAATCCCGCCTCCCCCACATTACCACACACAATCCCACCCCCCACATTACCACACACAATCCTGACCCCCACCACATTACCACACATAATCCCGCCCCCCACCATATTACCACACACAATCCCGCCCCCCCACATTACCACACACAATCCCGCCCCCCACATTACCACA
The DNA here is from genome assembly GCF_051348905.1 of Ranitomeya variabilis. NCBI lineage: Eukaryota > Metazoa > Chordata > Amphibia > Anura > Dendrobatidae > Ranitomeya > Ranitomeya variabilis. Next base: position 274,231,300 of record NC_135235.1, on the reverse strand, counting down.
CACAATCCTGCCCCCCACCACATTACTACACACAATCCCGCCCCCACCACATTACCACACACAATCCCGCCCCCCCACATTACAACACAATCCTGCCCCCCACCACATTACCACACACAATCCCGCCCCCCACCACATTACCACACACAATCCTGCCCCCCCACCACATTACCACACACAATCCCGCCCCCCACCACATTACCACACACAATCCCGCTCCCCTACCACATTGCCACATGAGGCTCCATCCCCACACATTACCACATGAGGCTCCATCCCCACACATTACCACACGAGGCTCCGTCCCTCCACATTACCACACGAGGCTCCGTCCCCACACATTACCACACGAGGCTCCGTCCTCACACATTACCACACGAGGCTCTGTCCTCACACATTACCACACGAGGCTCTGTCCCCACACATTACCACACAAATCCAGTTTGCTTTTGATTTTACACTGTGAATAAAATGTATTAGTATTATTCTGATTTTTAATTATTATTATTGTTATTAACTTCATTTTAAGTTAATTTACCACCTGCGTAAGAGCTACTGAATGTTGTCATTATTTACTTTAGTTTAATCACTAGCAGCGTTAATTAGATAGCAATGAGCATGCCGAGTATTAGCTGGCTGGAAACAGCTAGTCCTAATATAAATGCACAACACTTGTACGGCTTTGTGTACACAGCAATCACGACGGCAGACATGATAAGCCATGTCTAACTTCTTTGTGGAGAGTCTGCCTGTGTCTGACCGGCCATCCCACACAGCTGCACAATCTTCTACAAGTTTCTTACTCTGCAGTGACATTTTAGAGCGTCACTATAGAGTAAAGTGTGGACTGCTTGGACATTTAGAGTTAATGGGCAGCCCAGAATTGGTTAAAGAACCAGTGAGCAGCAAATAATTGCTGCCTAACCACTAGCTGAGCCAAATATGCAATATCTAACCCCGACTGAGCAAACTCCAATAAGGGTCTATAGATGGTACACTTACGGCATAATTTAAAGGACCAGATGTGAGTGTCTTTGTGCCAGAATCCACAGAAAACCTTCAAAGTTTTGTTGGGTTTTATGCCTTGATTATTTAAAGGTGTTTTGGTAACACAAAGCAAATGTAAGCTATAATAAGCAAATACATTTAATGTAAATTAGCTTTATCACCATATAGAAAAGTATCATATTCATAAGTATTGTTATCTCAGTAGCACTTTTACAAATGTTTATTGCTGTTGCAGATAATCATAATAAAAGCACAATTTGATGTCTACATCACAGGATAATAGCTGAAAAACTCATGTAGACTAATAAAGCTGATTTAGGGTAGAATAATAGGGCTGGTTATGGTCAAGTACCCACCCTATTTTATTTTATTGTGTCTTCTTGTCTAGATAGTAGTAATAATAATAATAAGAAGAAGAGGACACAATAATCATGTATAGCTCTTATAGACTGTACCTGGCCACAGTGGTGACCACTATTTCCTGTAGCATCTGAGAAATGGGTTTGGAAACGATAGAGTTAAATAAAACCACACTACCAGACATATATGTCTGTAATTGGACTGGCCTCCTTAGAATGTTGATTAAATTCTTTCCTTTCCATATTGTTCAGGGAACACTGCTGCTCACAGCTTGTACACTGTTGTGACCACACATTGTATCAGAAGAAGTCTCGCACTCAACTTAAGTATTTTTGCTGATTTTATTTGGTGCCAATGTAGCACTGGGGAAACGTTTCAGCCTCAAATAGGCTTTCGTCAGTCACTTTAATGGGCAAGCCCATGTAGAAGGAGACATATATCAGATATGACCGGCTGGGAGATCCGTGGGCTGAGGAGACGCCGCTGTAGAGTGGACCTGATCCAAGCAGACGCGGCCCTGCGCTTAGCAACCCGATGTTTACCCTGGTTACCCGGGGACCTCGGCATTGTTGGTCGCTGGAGAGCGGTCTGTGTGACAGCTCTCCAGCGATCAAACAGCGACGCTGCAGCGATCGGCATCGTTGTCGCTATCGCTGCAGCGTCGCTTAATGTGACGGTACCTTTAGTGTTGCAAGTGTCATTGTGTGTTTATTATCATCAAAGCTAATATTGTATGCTCTTAATTTCCTGTATTTACATAATTTGCTTCCTACAAAATTACCCCCATATATCCGTGTTAAGACAATACATAGTTAAGTTGGTTACGTCCACTGTGTCCTTGTCTGGTTGTTGCATCCCAGCAGGGGTGGATTAAGGGTAGCCAGGGCCCCGGGCTGTTCAGACACTGTGGGCCCCCCCGGGGGGGGGGTCATGTGACGGGGGGGTCATGTGACGGGGGGGTCATGTGACGGGGGGGTCATGTGACGGGGGGGGGGGGGGGTTCATATTATACCCGAACCAGATTATTCCAGAAAAATGGCCGGGCCCTACTCTACTGTAACCTATTAAATATTTGTTAAAATCTGCAATATAATTTAGGTATATTTTGACCAATAATATCACATACAAGGAACAAATACCACCGCGCCATGACCAGACCACAAATTACAAACACAGTGATCGAATAATATCACATACAAGGAACAAATACCACTGCACCATGTCAAGACCACATATTACCACCACTTGGTGACCAAATAGCACATTCAAGGGACAAATACCACAACACCATTTCCAGACCACATATTACCGCCACATAGTGACTGAATACTACAATACTGATCAGTAATAATAATAAAAAAAAACACAATACTATCACCATAAGTGCCAGTATTCACAGGAGATCTGTACTTAGTATGCAGTGTCTGTGTAGAGGTAATACAGAGATCACTGGTGACATTATACACAGGAGCTCTGTATATAGTGTATAGGTAATACGGTGATTACTGGTGACATTGTACACAGGACCTCTGTATATAGTATAGTGTATAGTGTCAATGTATAGGTAACACTGACTCACCAATGACGTCTCTAGGTGAAGTCCTTCATCTTTCATCCAGCACAGCCCGCCATCATTTCTTCCAGCCAGGACTCGTTTCTGCAGGAAATAACACAGTTATCTCGAGCTCTGCTTGCAGAACACATTACTTAATTTTTCACAACTTCTACATTACACATGGAGAAAAAAAGGCGATATAGAGTCACTCTGCACAGTAACAGGACCGCCCCCCCATTTAAAATAGTATACTCAAAAAATAAAATAAATACATCACTGCAGTAATAATATCCCTTAATTAGCCCCTATGGTAATAATATTCCCCACCCTGGCCCCGTGTGTCTCATTCCTGGCTCCTGCTATATGTTCTCCCATCCTGCACTCATGAGTATCCATTCTACCCCATGTGATCTCCCCATCCTGCTCCATCTGTCTCCATCGTATTCTCCTGCCCCATGATCCAATCCTGCCCCATGTCTTTCATTCTTCCCCGTGTCTACATTCTGCCCATGCCTCCAGTCCTGCCCCCAGTGTGTCCAGCAAACTGCCCCAGTGTGTCCAGCATATTACCCCCAGTGTGTCCAGCAATCTGCCCCAGTATGTCCAGCATATTGCCCCAGTAACCAACAATCTGCCCCAGTGTGTCCAGCATTGCCCCCAGACAGTGTCTCCAGCAATCTGCCCCAGTGTCTGACTCCAGCATATTGCCCCCAGTGTGTTCAACAATCTGCCCCAGTATGTCCAGCATATTGCCCCAGTGTGTCCAGCATATTACCACCAGTGTGTCCTGCAATCTGCCCCAGTATGTCCAATTGTCCAGCATTGCCCCCAGTGTGTCCAGCAATCTGCCCCATTGTCTCCAGCATATTATCCCCAGTGTGTCCAGCAATCTGCCCCAGTATGTCCAGCAATCTGCCCCAGTGTCTCTAGCATTGCCCCAGTGTCTCCAGCAATCTGCCCCAGTGTGTCCTCCAGCATTGCCCCAGTGTCTCCAGCAATCTGCCCCAGTGTGTCCTCCAGCATTGCCCCAGTGTGTCCAGCAATCTGCCCCAGTGTGTCCTCGAGCATTGCCCCAGTGTGTCCAGCAATCTGCCCCAGTGTCTCCAGCATTGCCCCAGTGTCTCCAGCATTGCCCCAGTGTCTACAGCAATCTGCCCCAGTGTCTACAGCAATCTGCCCCAGTGTCTACAGCAATCTGCCCCAGTGTCTACAGCAATCTGCCCTAGTGTCTCCAGCAATCTGCCCTAGTGTCTCCAGCAATCTGCCCCAGTGTCTCCAGCAATCTGCCCCAGTGTCTCCAGCAATCTGCCCCAGTGTCTCCAGCATTGCCCCCAGTGTGTCCAGCAATCTGCCCCAGTGTTTACAGCAATCTGCCCCAGTGTCTACAGCAATCTTCTCCAGTGTCTACAGCAATCTGCCCCAGTGTCTACAGCAATCTGCCCTAGTGTCTACAGCAATCTGCCCTAGTGTCTCCAGCAATCTGCCCCAGTGTCTCCAGCAATCTGCCCCAGTGTCTCCAGCAATCTGCCCCAGTGTCTCCAGCATTGCCCCCAGTGTGTCCAGCAATCTGCCCCAGTGTTTACAGCAATCTGCCCCAGTGTCTACAGCAATCTGCTCCAGTGTCTACAGCAATCTGCCCCAGTGTCTCCAGCAATCTGCCCCAGTGTCTCCAGCAATCTGCCCCAGTGTCTCCAGCAATCTGCCCCAGTGTGTCCTCCAGCATTGCCCCAGTGTCTCCAGCAATCTGCCCCAGTGTGTCCTCCAGCATTGCCCCAGTGTGTCCAGCAATCTGCCCCAGTGTGTCCTCGAGCATTGCCCCAGTGTGTCCAGCAATCTGCCCCAGTGTCTCCAGCATTGCCCCAGTGTCTCCAGCATTGCCCCAGTGTCTCCAGCATTGCCCCAGTGTCTCCAGCAATCTGCCCCAGTGTCTACAGCAATCTGCCCCAGTGTCTACAGCAATCTGCCCCAGTGTCTACAGCAATCTGCCCCAGTGTCTACAGCAATCTGCCCTAGTGTCTACAGCAATCTGCCCCAGTGTCTACAGCAATCTGCCCCAGTGTCTACAGCAATCTGCCCTAGTGTCTCCAACAATCTGCCCCAGTGTCTCCAGCAATCTGCCCCAGTGTCTCCAGCAATCTGCCCCAGTGTCTCCAGCATTGCCCCCAGTGTGTCCAGCAATCTGCCCCAGTGTTTACAGCAATCTGCCCCAGTGTTTACAGCAATCTGCTCCAGTGTCTACAGCAATCTGCCCCAGTGTCTACAGCAATCTGCCCTAGTGTCTACAGCAATCTGCCCTAGTGTCTCCAGCAATCTGCTCCAGTGTCTCCAGCAATCTGCCCCAGTGTCTCCAGCAATCTGCCCCAGTGTCTCCAGCATTGCCCCCAGTGTGTCCAGCAATCTGCCCCAGTGTTTACAGCAATCTGCCCCAGTGTCTACAGCAATCTGCTCCAGTGTCTACAGCAATCTGCCCCAGTGTCTCCAGCAATCTGCCCCAGTGTCTCCAGCAATCTGCCCCAGTGTCTCCAGCAATCTGCCCCGTGTCTCCAGCAATCTGCCCCAGTGTCTCCAGCAATCTGCCCCAGTGTCTCCAGCATTGCCGCAGTGTCTCCAGCAATCTGCCCCAGTGTCTCCAGCAATCTGCCCCAGCGTCTCCAGCATTGCCTCCAGTGTCTCCAGCAATCTGCCCCAGTGTCTGACTCCAGCATATTGCCCCCAGTGTGTTCAACAATTTGCCCCAGTATGTCCAGCATATTGCCCCAGTGTGTCCAGCATATTACCACCAGTGTGTCCTGCAATCTGCCCCAGTATGTCCAATTGTCCAGCATTGCCCCCAGTGTGTCCAGCAATCTGCCCCATTGTCTCCAGCATATTACCCCCAGTGTGTCCAGCAATCTGCCCCAGTGTCTCCAGCAATCTGCCCCAGTGTCTCCAGCAATCTGCCCCAGTGTGTCCTCCAGCATTGCCCCAGTGTCTCCAGCAATCTGCCCCAGTGTGTCCTCCAGCATTGCCCCAGTGTGTCCAGCAATCTGCCCCAGTGTGTCCTCCAGCATTGCCCCAGTGTATCCAGCAATCTGCCCCAGTGTGTCCTCGAGCATTGCCCCAGTGTGTCCAGCAATCTGCCCCAGTGTCTCCAGCATTGCCCCAGTGTCTCCAGCATTGCCCCAGTGTCTCCAGCATTGCCCCAGTGTTTCCAGCAATCTGCCCCAGTGTCTACAGCATTGCCCCAGTGTCTACAGCAATCTGCCCCAGTGTCTCCAGCAATCTGCCCCAGTGTCTCCAGCAATCTGCCCCAGTGTCTCCAGCAATCTGCCCCAGTGTCTCCAGCATTGCCCCCAGTGTCTCCAGCAATCTGCCCCAGTGTCTACAGCAATCTGCCCCAGTGTCTACAGCAATCTGCCCCAGTGTCTCCAGCATTGCCCCAGTGTTTCCAGCATTGCCCCAGTGTCTCCAGCAATCTGCCCTAGTGTCTCCAGCAATCTGCCCCAGTGTCTCCAGCATTGCCCCAGTGTGTCCAGCAATCTGCCCCAGTGTCTCCAGCATTGCCCCAGTGTCTCCAGCATTGCCCCAGTGTCTCCAGCATTGCCCCAGTGTCTCCAGCAATCTGCCCCAGTGTCTACAGCATTGCCCCAGTGTCTCCAGCAATCTGCCCCAGTGTCTACAGCAATCTGCCCCAGTGTCTACAGCAATCTGCCCCAGTGTCTCCAGCATTGCCCCAGTGTCTCCAGCATTGCCCCAGTGTCTCCAGCAATCTGCCCCAGTGTCTCCAGCAATCTGCCCCAGTGTCTCCAGCATTGCCCTAGTGTCTCCAGCAATCTGCCCCAGTGTCTCCAGCATTGCCCCCAATGTGTCCACAGTCCACCGTTAGCTTATGAAAAAAAAAACGAAAAAAAACAACAAAAAACAGTCTCCTCACCTTACCAGCGCTCCACGCGGCGAGCTCCCTCCAGCAGCGCACACTCGCCGGCGACTGACAATGACGTCAGACGCCGGCGACGTGTGAGCTGCGGCCGACTTCAGCTGCCAGCCTCCAATTGGCTGGCGGCTGTTGTTAACTATTAAGGTGCGGGCGCGTGCGCACGCACGTCAATAGGAAAGCGCCGCAGCGCCGGAAGGGGCCCGGTGAGCAGATGAGAAGGGGCCCGATGCGGACCCCCTCTCTCTGCCCACCGGGTCCGGGGGGCGGGGCCCATAAATGCCGACGGGCCGGGCATTCAGTCACACTCCGGCGGATTATCAGAGGGTCAATCTGCGGTGGCCCAGGGCCCCCCCAAGCCACTGGGCCCTGGGCTACCGCCCATATTGACCCTCTGATAATCCGCCCCTGCATCCCAGGACCCTGCTTCCAGATAACATTTGTAGCAAACCACTGGAGATACAATCTATTTTTCGATTTTGTCACCCTATCACTCTAAAATATTAAAGTTTAAGTACAAACGTCTTCTCCTGTTAGCCAAAAGCTCCTAGGTTCAGCGAAGAATCAAACGATTTCTCCAAAATAACCGGAAATGTTCTTTACAAACAGGCCTGCCTTCCAATTAAGGGATAATTGCTGCCACTGGGAAGCAATATACACACTGATTATACAACGGTTCCGCATAAAACTGTTTATAACGATTGTAAAACCTTGTTTCCACATATTCAATAATTCATGCGTCTGAATTAATCATAATTCACAGCAAGTTACTGACTGATCTCCAGAATTGAAGTCCTACATATGGTAAGGCTTTGCGATAATAATGTCAGAAAAAAAATTATAGCGAAAAATTGTACAACACGGTTATCATAAGCTGCAATACAAATAAAAAACACTATCATTTGAAAAAATGCAATGTTGTAAAAATACCGCTATAAGGCACTATATTACTGGTTGTTGGTGTTAGGATTTATTTTAGGCAAAGCAGGTATCAGCCTAAGGCTCACATTTACCAGAATTGTCACTGAGGTTGGGAAGCTGAAAAATAAGTTAAAACCCACCAGAATTATTTAACAGTGTATCATTTTAGCCATTGGGTGTCATTACAATTTTTTTTGCTTTGTACTTTGCTTTTACAGCCTCTTTGTTTCCTTGCACATTCGGCTTTGATGTGATCTGTGATCATAAATCAACCGAAAGAAGCTCAGGAAAAAAAAACAGATAAGAGTTTCAAATAGAGATGAGCAGATAAGGCAAAATTGAAATTCGCCTGTTCACGCAGATTTTCATAGGAAATGTGATTTGAAATTTGAGAATTTAATGGCTCTTATTATGATCTGGGGTCTTTGTAGATCTCAGAATATAAAAAAGTAAGATGTAAAAAATAAGAGTGAATCGTAAAATTTACCATGCCGCTCATCTCACCGGCTACTCTGCTCTTTGCTATCACCGGTCCGGTCCTTACTAAATCTTCGGCTTGCCGCTGCTCAGGAGGAATCTGTGCACATGTATGTAAGGTCGTGACACCATGATTTTTTGGGTACTTGCACAGAATCCTCCTAGGTCTAATTAAAGGGACTCTGTCACCTCCAAAATCGAAGGTGAGCTAAGCCCACCAGCATCAGGGGCTTATCTACAGCATTCTGGAATGCTGTAGATAAGCCCCCAATGTATCATGAAAGATGAGAAAAAGAGGTTAGATTATACTCACCCAGGGACGGTTCTCTCTCTGACCTTTCCCGGCGCCTGCGCACTGCAATACTTTGCTCTGCCCTCAACAGGGCAGACAAAGTACGCCTGCGCCGGAGCCGCAGCGTGAATACAGGAAGAGGACATCATCGTAAGAAGATGGGAGGCCCCGGACCGGACCGCAGCAGGACCGCCCCTCGGTGAGTATAATCTAACCTCTTTTTCTCATCTTTCAGGATACATCGGGGGCTTATCTACAGCATTACAGAATGCTGTAGATAAGCCCCTGATGCTGGTGGGCTTAGCTCACCTTCGATTTTGGGGGTGACAGGTTCCCTTTAAAGCGGAAAACCCCTGTTTATTTAAAAATATGTTTTAAATAATAGAAATCTAAGGGGTTAGGTTTCTCTTTGTGGAGATTGACATGCCAGTTTTGGCATTCCAGTATTAGGAAACTTGAATGACTTGCATGATCCTCTGGGAAATTAAATATGCAAACTATCTCTTCAAAGAGAAAGACTAAAACTAGAGCCACCTATTGGAAACAACGATCCTACAAGTCAATATTGACCCTTTCATGAGCTTTGTGATACGACTTAGGATAAAAACCAAACCAAAATCTCAATTTGCAGACAGTGTTTCTGTGTATTGCCCCTCCATATTTACTTGTAGGATTGCTACTTAAAATAGGTGGCGCTAGAGTTCAAATCCTCTTTCTCTTTGAGGAGACAATTTGCATATTTAATTTCTCAAAGCAGTATGCAAGGTATTTAAATTTCCTAATACCGGCATGCTAGACCTGGCATGTCACTCTTCACAAGCTTACAACTTAGATCCCAGTATTAGCCTCTCACCTACCCAAATCACATCTCATGGATACTAAGTGAACTCATCCAGCAGCCAGCAATTTACAAGGAAACAGAGCCTGTAAAAACCAAAAGGTGCAACATTTTTGATGAAACTCAATTGCAAAAATGATATTTAGTCCAAGATATAACACACAAAAATTATCCATATCCTTTATGATAAGCTGTAGATTTATAACTGCAGGATTTTTTTAGGCTTCTAGAACTTAAGAAATCAGTTAAGAAATAAGGGATTAATACACCAATTGCATGTCTTCGAAAAGCTAATTTTATCTCACCAAGTGTTATAATATATTGTTGGCTCCATATTAATCTTCTACGTGTCAGTGATTTTCAGGATCAATTCTCCTTTATTGCTTTATAGTCTGAATTTACTGAATGGCAATCCCAAATATAATAAATATCTATACATATAAAGTTGAGGGTATGTATGTGTGTGTATGTATAGAGCCACCCCCTCTCCAAATAGCCCTGCCCACTGGCGGCTGGAGAGTGGGGTTGCAGAGGGAAAGTGTGGGATTTGGGTGGAGAGTGGAGCTACGAGGGAGAGAACGGGATGGCCAGTGGAGACAGGGGCTGCTAAGGGAGAGAGCGGAGCTGTGGAGGGAAAATGCAGGATGGCGATTGGAGATTGGGGCTGCGGAAGGAGAAAGCATGAGAGTGGATGGAGAGCTGGGCTGAGGAGGAAGACAGCAGGGCTGCGGAGCAAAATCAGGGCTGCTGAGGGGGAGAGCGGGACGGCGGGTGGAGAACTGGGCTTCGGAGGAAGAGAGCGGGATGGCAAGTGGAGACAGGGGCTGCTAAGGGAGAGAGCGGAGCTGTGGAGGGAAAATGCAGGATGGCGATTGGAGATTGGGGCTGCGGAAGGAGAAAGCATGAGAGTGGATGGAGAGCTGGGCTGTGGAGGGAGACAGCGGGGCTGCGGAGCAAAATCAGGGCTGCTGAGGGGGAGAGCGGGACGGCGGGTGGAGAACTGGGCTTCGGAGGAAGAGAGCGGGATGGCAAGTGGAGAGGGGGGCTTCGGAGGGAGAGAGCGGAACACCAGTTAGTTACTATGCCTGGGCAACGCCAGGCTCTTCAGCTAGGAATAAATAATGCTACAAATACAATACCGCTTTCCTTATGCCTATAATTGTACTAACTGTAGAGCTCAGTTGGAAATGATGGACCTGCCTGTGTCAGCAGTCCTCTTTGCATTTACTGATTTAATAACCTTTCTGCACTTTTTATTTCTCGGTTACTTTGTCTATCCAGGATAAGTTTCACATAGATTTATTGTGAAATAGTTGGATGCATACAGCAGGAGCCTGAATTTCATTGCAATGCACACTGTGCACGACTGTGGTGCAAATTGCATTTACCATCAGGCAGAAGAAGTATTTTTGCAGATTATAGAAGCAAAATTGCAAGTCTAATTCATAGCTACAGGACTAATTGAAGTTTAAAATAACACACTTTTATTCTTTTTCTTCTCATAGATTCATACTGAAATTAATCAATGCTGGGATTGTCAGATACTGACAAAATATAAGAACCATTGTCATTCGGCATGTCAGTATCAATAAATAAACTACTCCTTAAAGGGGAATTCTAGTTAAATTGATAAGTCTGCAGTCTCTGTGTGACTGCAGACTTATGAATTCACCCAGCGTGCACACTGTGCACTGCAAAGATTCTCTGTTTTCATAGCCAGGACTTGCAGGTACGTGCCATGGCTCTGTTGTCGAGTGTTGTGGGGCCAGGGGCTCCTTCCCTGTCCCTAATGCTAGGGGTGCCCCAGCTCGCCCTGTTCTTACTTCTGATGGTGAAGATGCCAGGGCCACATGACTTGCCTTAGCTCCTGAATCCGCCCTCAGTCTGTACACTTCCCCCATCCAGGGAAGAGGGGAGAAGTAGTGTGCCGCAATACGAACAGGGATAAAGGAAAATACCAATCATACAAATATACTCACACATACAATAGAGGAATGCATCGATGAGTGGAGGACGTGGTTAAACCAAAGTAGGAGAAGAAAGAGAATTATCATACACTCAAAACCTAGCAACCATCACAGATAAATCCACAAAACACCTTCTCCAATAACAACCAACAACAACCTCCAGCCATGTAGCAAAAGCTTCTCTGACAATGAGTGCTAGCCAGGGTCCAGATTATATAGGAGATGGGAGTGGCTAACAGTGCACAGCTTGGAGCCTTAATCAGGAAAGCTTCCAGAAGCTCTCAACACAGCAGAGTAACCCCTGCACTGCTGAAATAAATTTGCACCATGTAATATGAAGGTAAAGTGCTTCTAAACAGTGCAGGAGTAGGATAAATCAGATGCTGCTGTCTTCTGGCTCCTCTCTGTCACAGTCAACCCGGCCGTGACAGTATGTGTGCACTATATATACTGTCACGCAGAGCCTATCAAGTGGGTGCAACCTCACTTCATACACTAGTGGGCTAAACATCAATTGCCATGACCTTGCTAAATACAAGTGTATGGAGCAAGGCTGCGCCCACTAGACGGGCTCTGGTCAGAAGTATGTATAAGGCATACATACCCTCCGGACCTGGTGAATCCTTGCAAAGCACAGTGCATGCGCTGAGAGATTTACAAGTTTACAGTCACAAAGAGTAACTGCAGACTTATCAATTTACACTGGACAACCCCTTTAAATTTGGATTTGTCTGTCCCCAGCTTAAAGAATACATGATGCATGCATTATTAATTAAATCTCTTAGACCTGGGAAGGAGGTGTACTTATTTTTTTTAAATCCAAGACAGAATGACTGTAAAATCACTTGTTAATTTTAATATCAAGCAGGAAAACTTTATCAGTTTATGAGTCTCAGGAAATCATGAAATGTTTTTTGTGTGATGTGTACAAGCAATCACAGCATATGCTCTGTTGTCGGCTCAGCTCAGTAGCAACCAGTCGGCAACAGTGTGGTCATGATACCCAGCCCACAGGAAACCAGTCACTTCCAGGGGCAGCTAGTTACTACTGATGTGAGCTGACAACAGAGCTCGTGCTCAGGTACACAGCAGGGACTAGCCCCCAAAACAAGCGTAATTAATGACCACAGACTCTGCCCCTGATGACACTATGAGTAACCCAGCATGTGCTGAGATTCTCAAACAAAGAGTCATTGCACAGGAAGTAGTAAAAAAGTGGACTGCTGATTAGATAGTGTAGTTAGACAAGGATATGGAACTTTTAATGCAAGTATATTAGGAAATAGCTTAGATTATGTCACTAAGTAGAAAGGGATTTGCAATGAAATTTATTTTGACTTCTTACCACCCTTTGTATTTGACCATTTTCATCCTTGTGGTGTTATATATTCAGTGTCTGAAAGTATCAAAGTCAACTCTGAATTACATAGAATCGAATTCTACTCATATTTTATAAAATTCACTAAACTGGCGCCACTTTTCTGAACTGTAAAAGGCCATCCATATGTTAAAAAAATCCTCTTTCAGGCCCCTCTGCTTCACCGGTCCTGGCCTTGCCACATCACCAGATCACCACCACTTGCATTAAAAACCCCGGGCCTATCACATTGATGAGAACAGACCCAAAAGGGTGACTTTCTGCACACATGTATCCTCCAGTACCATATAAGCTCTGACCTAACGTGAGAGGCCCGGGGATTCTGGTGTGACGGCGATCTGAAGATGTGGTGTGAACCTGATGGGTGACTATGAGGAGCAGAGGGTCCGGAGAGGTGAGCACTGGCAGTAACGTAAATATAAAGATTTTTTGCCCTATGGCTTGGTGGCTTGCAAATAACTAGTAGGATAATAAGAAGCATTAAATTTGCCGAGAGGAACTTCTCTGCGAATCAAATTTCACAGAAAAAAAAACCACTTAAATTAAGTGAAGGCAAATTTTGCTTGATCTGCTCATCTCAAAGAGGAAAACTGAGCAAGGAAATAACCATATTTTAATGCAAATATACAAGCATTTTTCATATTTAAATTAAAAGACAATAAATAATTAAACGTTAATTTATGTCAATAGTTTCCAAACACTTCTTTTTCTTGAAGCAATGCATTAACAAAGTTGCTCTTGACTATGTGGCTTTTGTCATAAGTATTCCTTTTCATAGCATATGCTCATCATATAAAGTCACCATTGTCAAACCAGAAGAGCAATCTCTCCCAATGTCTCTTACCTGTCAATGCTGATGGCACAGAGATTAAGGATACTTGCCGTACACATCATAACATCAAGGGTGACAAAGATATCACAGTGGATACGACTAAACCTCCACTCGCCAACCACCTAAGAAGCAGAAAGAGATGGGAGAACAGAAAATCAATAGTGCAGATGAGTATCTGATGGAAGAGAATTAAAGCTCCGAGAGGCTGAAAACCAGAAAGACCATAAGAGGCTTATACCGTACATTCATACCGGCAGCAGATGTGTGTGAAGATAACGAAGGAGATAGCTCGCTATAAATGGACTTTTTTTATGTGACATGAAAACAACCTGCTGTAAGACGGAGGGCAAAAGGGTTGAGGTTACATGTTCTCGTGAAATTTATTGGAAGACGATAAAGGCTTAACTTCTTAAATGAAAAGTATCTTAAATTAAATTGATTTCCTGGTTCCCAGTAAAAAAAATTACAATAAAAACTGAATGTAAAGTTAAAATGCTCAGTATTTTCATATTTTTTTGTGGCTGTTATTTTATTATGGAGATCACTTTTAGGAATATTTGGTGTCCTTTTTTTTTACTGTTGACTTGAGATGTTGAAGATGTTTTGAGTTTGAAACGTTTTTTAGGCTTCGTATAGAATAAAAAGCCATTACGTCTTTGGTGTTTTCTTCACCAAAAAATTTTCAATTTGCTCAAAAATGTTGGCTTTTTGCAAAGTATTTGCCAAAACTGGAATTGGTCCGGCTGCACACATTGGGTGTTTTACGGTCCGGGTATGAAGCCTAAATTTTGGTGCAAATGCATGCCTGATATATAGGAGGTGTATTTTGGGGGAGAATCCAGTCTGTAGCAAAGTGCATCAAATGTATTAAAGAGGTGCATGCCTCATAATAAATTTTGTACGTCTATGCTCTGAGGTCTCTCCATACCCCAAATTGCAATAAACACGGGGTTAAAAAATCAAATGTAATATTTATCTCTCCCAAGCCCTCGGCTTTTCTTTTTTTGGACAAGCAAATTTCTAAAGTATTCAACAATACCTTTTGTCTCCATTCATATTAATTCCTATCCCTCCATTGAACTCTATGAACATATGTTTGTTTTTATCCATACTTTTGAGGATGTAATGATCGCAGTCTCAGAGAGTGTGACCGTGACTGGATCTGTGCAGGAGGGGAGGTCTGCCAACACCAGCAGCTATTTCAGCTGGATGTGCATCTGAGGATATTATTAATATTAACATATTACTGGAAGAGGCCCAGAATTGGGGACATTATACCAGGAAGGGAGACATTATACCAGGAAGGAACAAACAAAAAAGAAAGTCTAGCACTCAACTTCGGTAAACGTGAAAAGACGTTTTTTATTTTGTAGCACTCGAAACGTTTCAGTCCTATCATGGACTTTCATCAGTCACGTGCCAGTGTGGGCCTGTGGGGCCAGGTAAGAGCCAGGAGATGTAGGCTAAAAAACGGAAGGTACAAAGAGAAAACCCTATACGGCACAAATAAGGGAAGTAGTATATGCTTAATTGCGGTGTAACATGTGGATGTAAATACCTCCGGTATACAGTGGCACCTATGGGCCGAGACAGTGCCGATTGCAGGATGAGGGTGCAGCCTTCAGACGCGGTATCCGCCGCTAGTCACGGATACCGCGTCTGAAGGCTGCACCCTCATCCTGCAATCGGCACTGTCTCGGCCCATAGGTGCCACTGTATACCGGAGGTATTTACATCCACATGTTACACCGCAATTAAGCATATACTACTTCCCTTATTTGTGCCGTATAGGGTTTTCTCTTTGTACCTTCCGTTTTTTAGCCTACATCTCCTGGCTCTTACCTGGCCCCACAGGCCCACACTGGCACGTGACTGATGAAAGTCCATGATAGGACTGAAACGTTTCGAGTGCTACAAAATAAAAAACGTCTTTTCACGTTTACCGAAGTTGAGTGCTAGACTTTCTTTTTTGTTTATACTAACGGTTTGGGAACCTAGTCTATGCACCACATTGTGACTGTGCACACGGTGTTCTCTCATACATTATACCAGGAAGGGGCCCAGGATGGAGAACATTATACCAGGAAAGGGTGACATTTTACCAAGAAAAGGGCCCAGCATGGAGTACATTATACCGTGAAAGGAAGACATTATACCAGGAAGGAGCCCAAGATAGAGGACAGTATGCAAGGAAAGGGAGACATTATATCAGGAAGGGGCCCTGGATGGATGACATTATACCGGGAAAGGGAGACAATATACCAGGAACAGGCCCAGTATGGAGGACAGTATACAAGGAAAGTTAGATATATCAGGAAGGTGTCCAGGATGGAGGACATTATACCTGAAAAGGGAGACATTATACCAGGAATAGTATACAATGAAAGAGAGACATTATATCAGTTAGGAGCTCAGGATGGAGGACATAGTACCTGTAAGAGACCCATGATAGGGGATATTATAACAGGAAGGAGCTAGGATGGAGGACATTATTACAGGAAAGGGACGCAGGATCAGGGACATTATTATAGGATAGGGGAATTTGTTATAGTTGAGAGCGAACTCGTATGTTTTCACAGGATCTGGAAAGCCTCAAGGTTCCATACATCTGACGAACATACAGGTTGGGGTCAGGTCCATATTTTGCACCGGGGCCCATCAGACAACAGCTACACCACAACATACTATTTATGTAACTATAACTAAGTCCATTAATATTTTTTATTAAAAATAAAGTTTTATAGTCTTGTAAAAAGTTATACTCATATTATTACATTGGACATGGAATCCTTATGAATAAAAACATATACATAGTAGTAAGCAATGTATTATTTCTTCCATCCCATTCATAAGGAAAAACAACCTTGACATACAACTCAAATGCATTAAGAATATGACAAAAGGGGAAAAGAGTAGAGTTCAACGTTCCAGAACATTCACATTTTTATTTGAATTTGTAAGGCTTTTTTTTGCAGAATTACATACAATATAGTTGAGAGTATTAAGGAGTAATGGTGCTCATTGCCTGCGATACATACTAGACCAGTAGTGGCTGCAGAAATACTGATTTTTTTAAGCTTTTTCAAATGTTCTACCTGTAATATTACGTACAATAATTAAAGGGGTGTTCCAGTGCTAAAAAGGTTGACAACTGACAGTAATTGTTAAAACAATAGTCTTTGGAATGTACATCTATTAAAAATTATTTTACCAGTTTTTGACTTCTTAGCAGAGAAACAGGAGATGTCTATTTCCCTAGTCATGATGTAGGAAAAAGCATCCTTTGTCATGCCATCAGAGTATTCAGTGACCCAACCCCTCTAAGTCCCCCCTCCAAATCATTGCGGGGCCCCTATCCTTCCCTCATAATTCTTTTTACGTGCTGATCTTCTGTATCAGGAGCAGGGGTGAACCTAGCCTCTCTGCTGCCTGAGGCGAAAGGAAAAATGGCGCCCCCCCCACACACACACACACCCTCAGTCCCTGCCTCACTGCCTGTGCACAGACATCCCTCCACCGAACCCGGTAATCGCCGCTCGCAGTAGCATACCAGCAGAGGTGTATCTAGGTTTTCTGGCACCAGGGGCAAGAATTCATTTTGGTGCCCCCCCTCCACCAAGGACATATGCGATTTGCACACTCAGTCATGTACCCACGAGCTCCTCTCCCTAATGCTCTCAATGTTCAGTGAAAAACTGAGAGTAGCAGAAGAGAAGATCGTTGTCACAGGACCATAAGTATGAAAATCGCATATGAGTGAAGTGTCCATGTGACGACTACTGGAACCTGCAGAGCTGAATCCTGACATCGCAGCTTCTGAATTCTCACAACTAATACACTGCACACATTTAGGATTCTCCCTTGCCGGTGGACGGTCATGTCAGCACAAGCATGTGATTTGTATACTTCTGACCACATTCCAACTAGACGTGCCCGGCCTCACTCAGTTCATTTTCATAGAGTGAGGTCACACATGTCTAGTCAGCATGTGACCGCATGTATGTAAATCACCAGCACCAGAGAATCCTGACAGCGTGCAGTGCGTACTGTGAGAACACAAAGAATGACTGCAGACTCATCACAAACCTGGACATCCCCTTTAATGCTCCAGTCCTAACATAAATAAAAACATGAGAGTTAGTTAGTATCACAAATAACATTTACATCCAGGTACCTTATAGATGACGTTGTCTCTGGAGTCGTTCTCCTTTTCTTCATCTTGTCCAGACCCCATGATGAGTTTTCTCATCCACAGCCGTCTCTGCAGACTTCCATCTTCTCCGCTCTTTTGCAGAAAGTCTCCACAAGACGCCCTTAAAGATATAAGTGTCATTATAATGCTCCTGAATAATAAATTGCCCCTCACTATATTGTCTGCACAAAATATGACCCCCACACTGTCCCTCTTATGGTACATGCTCTTCACACTGACCTCTCCTTTCTATACACACTGTGTCCCCCCTATAGGGCCTAGTATTTATACTCCATATTTATACTCCATCCTCCCACCCTGTGTGCGTGGCTCCCCCATCCTCCCACCCTGTGTGCGTGGCTCCCCATCCTCCTCCCCTGCGTGCGTGGCTCCCCATCCTCCTCCCCCGCATGCGTGGCTCCCCCATCCTCCTCCCCTGCGTGCATGGCTCCCCCATCCTTCTCCCCTGCGTGCGTGGCTCCCCCATCCTTCTCCCCTGCGTGCGTGGCTCCCCCATCCTTCTCCCCTGCATGCATGGCTCCCCCATCCTTCTCCCCTGCGTGCGTGGCTCCCCCATCCTTCTCCCCTGCATGCGTGGCTCCCCCATCCTTCTCCCCTGCGTGCGTGGCTCCCCCATCCTTCTCCCCTGCGTGCTTGGCTCCCCCATCCTTCTCCCCTGTGTGCTTGGCTCCCCCATCCTTCTTCCCTGCCTGTGTGGCTCCCCCATCCTTCTCCCCTGCATGCTTGGCTCCCCCATCCTTCTCCCCTGCGTGCGTGGCTCCCCCATCCTTCTCCCCTGCGTGTGTGGCTCCCCAATCCTTCTCCCCTGCGTGTATGGCTCCCCCATCCTCCTCCCCTGCGTGCATGGCTCCCCCATACTTTTTCCCTGTCATACTCACCTCTCACCGGGCGGCGCAGAACTTCCTGGCATCTCTGCAGCGTCTTCCTTCCTGTCTTCAGCGGTCACATGGTAGCGCTCATTAAGGTGATGAATATGCGTATATTCATGACCTTAATGACGGTACCATGTGACCGCTGAAGACAGGATGCACTGCCGGCGCTGAGACACAGTTGCAGCCACCGCTGGAGGAAGGTGAGTATTACGTCTTCAGGGAGGGGGGTGGGAGGGAAGAGGGGGGGTGGGAAGGAGGGAGGGAGGAGGGGGGCGGGCACTTGACCCCGGAGTTTAAAAAAAACAAAACCTAGCAGCGCAAATCCAGTTACAGAATCTGTCGCCCCCTCTCTTCTGCCGCCTGAGCCAAAGAGCTCAAGTCGCCTCATGGTAGCAGCGTCACTGATCAGGAGTTTTGAAACTACCAGGTGTATCTGAATAACGTTGTCGTCACATGTTAGGTGGGGTGGGATAACAGTAATATGGGGAAGACAGCCATCCCACAATGTCGGCATGGTGAAGGTTGGGACCTACTGGGGCTGTGTCATATGGTACTGTTACATCTCTACACAAAATCTGTTTGCTTCTGTGTTTACAAAGGAAAGTAGAAAACTTCCTCATCCTCTTCTAGGAGGATAGAAACTGATAAAATATTTCAGTGTTTTTAATAGAAGTATTATACATTACTAAGATCATTGTTTTAATAATTGCTGTTAGTTTGGCTAGGGTCATATAACCGTAATTTTCTCATCTGAAAAAATTGGGCTGTTTATGCTAATTACACTCTTATCAAAATTTGATCAGAGTGTGTTCACAATGTGATATAATTTTCTCGGACGAGAAGAAGAAAAAAAAATTCTCATTCTTTTCCATTCTGTCAGTCCTTGAAAATTGGACAGCATTTGGATGTCATCTGAGTGTGGTCCAAATGATTTGACGGATGCACTAATTTACATGGCAGAGTCCCATACAATTAACAGATGCAAATTGTGCATTCCAGTTTTTTCCTCGAACATACTCAGAAAAAAATCAAACATGTGCAAATAACATTGGTCTGAGTGCGATACGATGTTTTGTTGGGTCATACTCAGACTGAAAATAGGGTCGCTTGCATAAGCCCTTTAATAAATATTTTATTCCATAGAACACTCTTTTTAGGCAGTTATCCACTAGTTTAAGACATTATATTAATGGACCCAGAGTGGTCAGAAAGTAAAAAAGGGTAATCCGCTAACAGAATGGCTCCACCATATGGCTGCTGCTGTCCTCCGCCAGTCGGCTGGCTTCCAGTTTTCTGCCAGTCAGATGGCTTCCTGTCCTCCGCCAGTCAGCTGGCTTCCTGTCTTCCGCCAGTCAGCTGGCTTCCTGTCCTCCACCATTCAACTGGCTTCCTGTCCTCTGCCAGTTTGCTGGCTTCCTGTCTTCTGCCAGTCGGCTGGCTTCCTGTCCTCCGCCAGTCGGCTGGATTTCTGTCCTCCGCCAGTCAACTGGCTTCCTGTCCTCCACCAGTCGGCTGGCTTCCTGTCTTCTGCCAGTCAGCTGGCTTCCTGTCCTCCGCCAGTCGGCTGGCTTCCTGCTCTCCGCCAGTCGGCTGGCTTCCTGTCATCTGCCAGTCAGCTGGCATCCTGTCATCTGCCAGTCAGCTGGCTTCCGCCAGTCAGCTGGCTTCCTGTCCTCCGCCAATGGGCTGGCTTCCTTTCCTCTGCCAGTCGGCTTGCTTCCTGTCCTCCACCAGTCGACTGGCTTCCTGTCATCTGCCAGTTGGCTTGCTTCCTGTCCTCCGCCAGTCAGCTGGCATCCTGTCCTCTGCCAGTGGGCTGTCTTCCTGTCTTCCACCAGTCAGCTGGCTTCCTGTCATCTGCCAGTCGGCTTGCTTCCTGTCCTCCGCCAGTCGGCTGGCTTCCTGTCCTCTGCCAGTGGGCTGGCTTCCTGTCCTCTGCCAGTCAGCTGGCTTCCTGTCATCTGCCAGTCTGCTGTCTTACTTTCTTCCGCCAGTCAGCTGGCTTCCTGTCCTCCGCCAATGGGCTTGCTTCCTGTCTTCCGCCAGTGGGCTGGCTTCCTGTCCTCCGCCAGTGGGCTGGCTTCCTGTCCTCTGCCAGTCGGCTTGCTTCCTGTCCTCCGTCAGTCGGCTGGCTATCCCTTCCTGGAATAACAGGTGACTGCTGCCGCCAATTAAGATTCTTTTATTGTTTGCAGCCTTTACATTTTATCTGAACAGAAATAAACACTTTCCCTGAGTGTATTGATAAATTGTATTGAGGTAGTTGACAGCCCTTTTAAGGCTAAATATTAAAGTATATAAAAGCTTTTTTTTTCACCAGAACTGCTTGATAATCTGTCTGGTATAGAAAAACCTATTTCCCAAAGTTATTTTAGGGCATTGTAAATTAAAGGGGTTGACTAATTTCATGGAAAAAAAATGTGATTTCTGCTGCCGTTAACGGGGCTCAGTGCAGTCAGGTTTTGCTGTATGACTACAGAGCCTAATGATAATGGAAAAGGGGCCAAGTACTGGATAGCCAATTTTAGTAGTAGCAGAACTGTCTGCTACATATCAATGCATAGCATCTCTTTTTAAAACAATGGCAGGATACACCAATATCATACCATATAGTAGCACTTTTATGCTAAAAACATCAAGAATAGACAAAACACGTGTGCTGTTTTATTTTTTTCGTTAGTTTTACACATAAAAATTTTTGGTTAAAGAAAGAAATGACCACTGCCCTACTTAACACGAGCAATTTATGTATTCATATGCAGAAGACATATCAAAAGTTTTTGGAAGGGTAGAAATATTAATAAATCTGACAAATGTGAAAGAAGAGTTTTTTTCTACAAAATAGCATTTTGAAAGAGTGAAGATAAATTGCTAGATTGGTGAATTGCTCTTTTTGTCATTTGTCAGTGCTTATTCCTCGCTCATTATGTTAGCAGTGGCAATGTTTTATAAGTTGTACAAATTCAATTGCAAAATACAGAAAGTTTTTCCATTTTTTATTATCTTAAATTCTTATAGCTAAAAATGGTGTTTCCGTGGCATTTGTGAAAAGCATAATTTTCTGTTTTGTTTTAACCCCTTCATGAACCAAAGTATTTTCGTTTTTCCGTTTTCATTTTTTGCTCCCCATCTTCCCAGAGCCATAACTTTTTTTAGTTTTAAGTCAAAATGGCCATGTGAGGGCTTATTTTTTGTGGGACAAGTTGTACTTTTGAAGGACACCATTGGTTTTAACATATCGTGTACTGAAAAATGGGGAAAAAAATTCCAAGTGCTGTGAAATTGCAAAAGAGTCCAATTCCACAGTTGTTTTTTACCATGTTCACTTAATGCTAAAACTGACCTGCAATTACGATTCTCCAGGTCATTATGAGTTCATAGACACCAAATATGTCTAGGTTCTTTTTTATTTAAGTGGTGAATAAAAATTCCAAACTTTGGTTAAAAAAGAAAGGCGCCATTTTCTGAGACCTGTAGCGTCTCCATTTTTGTGATCTGGGGCTGACGGTTTTATTATGACCATTTTGGTGTAGATATGATCTTTTGTTCGCTCGATATTTCAGTTTATTGCAATGTAGCAGCAACCAAATAAACGTAATTCTGAAGTTTTGAATTTGAATTCTCGTTACAACGTTTCTTTTGTTATGTTCATAGATCATGCGGTTCTGAAGTCAGCGATGCCAAATTTGTGTATATTTCATTTTTGCTATTGTTCTATTTTGAATGGGGCGAAGGTAAGTGAGTTGAACTTTTTAAAAAATATTTTTAAAAACATTTATTTTTACTTTTTGCATGCGTCAATAATCCATGGGAGACTAGAAGTAGCAGAACTTCAATCACCTCTGCTATACACAGGGGCTGCACTCATAGCAATCCGGCAATGACAACCATAGAGGTCTGCTTCAGACCTCTGGTTGTCATGCCGACCCATCGGTGACCCGTAATCATGAGGTCACAAATGGGTGAGATTTACGGCGCACTTCTGGTCAGCGCGAGTTAAATGCCGTTGTCAGAAACTGACAGCAGCATTGAACTAGTTTACAGACGCTGGTGAATCTCCACCCGTGGCTGTTGCAGGCACATGTCCGCTGTATAAATCAACTGACATGTGCCAGGAAACGTGTGGGTTCAGCCCCGGAGCCCGCACCAAACAGGGAGAGTCCGACATCGGCGTACTATTATGACCAATGTTGGAAAGGGGTTAAAGGGAACCTGACAGCAGGGATCTACCCCTATTAACTAATTTCAGCTTCGCATTCACTATGTAACACTGATTTCTAGCAACGTCAATATTATGGTAATGTTCCCAGAATAATTGAAAAAACAATGTTTTAATCTTGTAGTGCCACATATTGCCCAGCCAGCTGATATAACTTCTACTGCAGTATGTTTATTGTATCTGGAGTGCCACTCTGCCCCCGCCCTGCTTCTTAAATCACACGAATGCCCAGCTGACACCGTGACTTAGGGCATGCACACTAATCTTCTGCCTATGGCATCAGACCTGAAGTCTGACCAGTGGAGTCCTTCCCTCTGCAGTATTACATCAATAGTGACAGGAGCATCTAGATGGTTAACAGGCCTTCACTGAATCACTGTCCAGCGCTTTCTTTGCTCCGATATCTAGCCCAGAACTCATGCGCAGTCTTCATCACATCGGTATTTGGGTGAGTGGCCCACAGGAGCTCTTTTGAATGTGCTGTCTTCATGACGCTGCTCTGTGTTTGTGCTCCATGGGCTGCGAACTGGAAAACCTTTACTAGATGTGAGAAACCGACAGCGCATGCGCCACATAAAGGGGACATATTTCACAAGTCACACAGCTTTTTCACATCAGCAGCGCTAAAGTGAGGTTTATACTGACTCTGACAGGCTGGTGCTCTCTATAAAACATGAACACTCCCACCCCAACACATGCCTCCTGAAGAAGTTGCCACAAAATGTGCATTGGGCAGCAGGGATCAACTACACTGAACTTTTAGTAAGTTTATCTTCTTACCTAAAAGCTCTCTTTCTGCCTGTATTTATTGAATTTTGGAGTTGCTTATGCAGTACCGTGACATTATTAGGGCACAGAGCCTCCATTGATTGTATCTAGGAGTAGCTTATGTAGCTGGAGCACCCGCTAGGGCCGTGGGGTACTCAGGCCGGGTCCGACGGTTCTTCAGGGGGTTGTCACGGCAAGGGCAGCAGTGACCCAGTTTGTGGCCCTGGGTGTCTAATAAAATTAATGAAATGAAGGGGAAATAAAGTCTAAAGGGAGTTAGGTCGTGATGCCACCTGTGGTGTTCGGCAATGGATGGCCGATGCTGCTTAAGGGGACCGCTGTGGCCGATGGCACACAGCTGGGATGGTTCTGATCCCCACAGGTAGAGCAGGGCCCCAGGGCTACCTATACAGTTGGTAAGGCATCATAGACAATGGGGAGCAGGACTGAGGGTGCGGAAAATGACTGGAGGACACAAGGATTGCAATTTCCTTTACCTTTACTTGTTAGTTGCAGGGGCAGTCCGGGGTACGGGTAACAGGTGATGGTGGGGTCCGGGCAGCCTGGAAGTAACTTGGGATCCACCTAGCCAGGTGGGTTTGGAGGCTTTCCTTCTGAGCTATTCTTTTAGGTCCTTGCTGCTTTAAGCTCTGCTCAAGTTTCTCTTCTGTGTGTTGCTTCTAACCCGCATGGCAGACAGCACGAGCCTATCATGGGCATTGCCTTTTCACTGGCAGCCCCGGCTCTTGGTCTGCTGTGGTGCCTCCAGGTGTTCAGTGTGGCCAGGGAGCTTGTAGTTCCCTGCCTTCCAGATTCAGCTGTCGGGGTGGGCAGCACCCACACAGCCAAGCACTCTGGCATCCTCTTTGTCAGTGCTCTCTTCTGGGGTGAGCTTGGTCACAGCTCCAATCCCAAGGTTCTTTGCGTCTCCTCTCCTCTCACTCTCAGACTACAAACAAGACTAACTAACTCTGCCTCCAGGCCAGAACTTATAGGGAAGACTCCCTGAAACTGGGTGTTAGAGCTCCCCTTCTGGTCTGGACTAGGAAAGGTGTTGTATGCTGATGTCACCTGGCAAAGGAACCCCTCCTTGCTTCCAGGCATGACATCACCCACTGTGAGGGAGGCAATGCCACTGTGGCAACCAGGCTCCTGGGGCACCACATAGCACCCTGCCATTGATTATTTAGGTGCAGTTTTATAGAGGAATTGATTATTATGTATTTTTTTATCCCTGAATCATTGCCAGACAGTCGCTGTTTTAACATTGTAACAATTTGTATATTTAATCTAAATATGTAATAAAGATATATATTTTATGGCTAATATACTCATTGGGTGTTCTTACCCTATGTGTTGGTACAAGATTAAACACAGATTTTACAATTATGCTGGCAACTTTCCCTTAACATCAGGGTTGTTAGAAGTCGGTGTTTAATTACAAATGCTGCACTGTAATTAATAAGGGTAGATCATGTTGTCTGGTTCCCTTTAAATTATTTAAGGAGACAATTTCATTATTTTAATTTAAAATTTTGATTAAATACTTGATTTTTTACATGATGTCTTATGGTGCCTTTTATATCAGGATAATCTGGATTTGTAAGTTCTAGTTTAATAACATTGCCGTTTTCCATCACCGGGGACGTAATCAGCATATGTGATCTGTGGCTACACACATTTCTGTTGGCTTCGTTATCTTTACACATTGTTACCATATATTTGATGAGATTATGCATTTATCTAATGATCAAAGTAGCGGAAGATCATTTGGGAACAGATGAGATGCATGGCTGGGGGCAGTAATATACACTGGTGCACTTGCACATTGAAAAACAGAGCATTCATCAGATTCATTAATATTTCCTATCTCTGAGCAGAAGTAAAGCAGGTATGAATATTCCTTAAGACCGTTAAAGTCGATTGCACTGTTTTAAGACCTTCTACCACAAGCCCTTTTCAAGTGTCTGTCTTAACGTGCCCATACAACCTTTGCGGGATATCGATTAACCAATTATTTTCCTCGACACATAAAGTTCAGCCAATATAGTATGAATTCCTGTATCTATTAGAATATACTGTAATTATTATTTCATACTTGACTTAAGGTTCCATTATTTACATACACTGTATAGACAAAAGAACATGTCGACATTACTCCTACAGGAACATTTATGACCTCCAATCCTACATCCTTAGACATTAATATGGAGTCTCCCCTCTGCAAGATATATTAGCTCCTTTTCTGTAAAGGTTTTCTACAAGATTTTGGAAGCCCTATTGTAATTTTTGCCCCTCCATCAAGAAGAAAATGTTTGATGTTGGGAGAAGCTGAGCTCACAATCTCTGTTCTAGTTCATCCTAAATGTGTTTGATGGGGTCGAGGTCAGAGCTTCAAGATCTGCTCTTGATTTGGGACAATTCCATTATTATTCTTGAAGCCAATTTAATAGGTAGCCAATGAACCTATCAATATGTTGAAACTGAACTAACCAGAGGAAACCATCATCAATAAGGGAGAAGGAGCAAACCCTATGCAAGTCCCTTCTTTGTTCATTTTCAATTCCAGGACACTATAACTGCAGAATAGCAGCGCTAATTACAAATATGTCTGTTATCTGTCCATAGGATAACTCAATTCTAAACATGTATCAATTAATTTCTCTAAAAAAAATACAAAAAACAGTAGCAAGCTTACTCTAAGAGTAGGTGCACACGATCGTCTTCTCCATCTGAGAAAATCAGTCTGATTTTTTTGACCGGACTCTGAGCAGAGTTTGATCAGTTTTTAGAGAAAAACAAAGTTTCTCCACCTTCTTCATGCAGTCAGTCAGTGAAAATAGAATTGCACTCGGATGTTATCGGAGTGTCGTCCAATGTTTTGCTTTCCTCAGACTCATAGACTTGCATCACCGATTTTAATGATACTCGGATCAAATTGGCATGTCACCAATTTTTTTCTTGGACTAATCAGTCTGAGGAAAAAATCGGACATATGCACAGCCCCATAGAAGAACAAGCGAATGAGTGCTATCTGTGAAAACCCCTTAAAGCACTCATCCAATATAATCCGTCCTGTGCCCGAGTCCTATTAATGTATATATCTGTTCTTTTGATTCTTAAATGTTCCGTCTTTTAAAACTATATTCTAAAACTGCAACACTGGCCTGAATTTATTCAAGAAGTTTCATAAATGTAGCATATCGCCTCTGACAACTGAAGAATGAAAATCATTTGAAGATCGAGAGCAGAGCTATTTGTAAAAGGTGGAAGACCCAAGCTGCCGGCACTGTCAAAACCCTAGAGAATAATAACCACAATATTTCTTTGAAACTTCCAAAGTGGAAGCAAGCACACTATTACATCAATCACAATGTATTGTCATTTTTTTTGCTACATTTCATGTTTGTTTTGCTGAACCTAGATACTATTAAAAACAATCTACATGTTGTGGGATCACAGCAACAGCTTCCAAATGCAAATGCCATACCTGGAATCAGCTCCAGACCTTTTAGCTGCTTAAGCAATAATCATCAACATTAACAGAAATGACCAGTTTAAATAGATCACTCTGTTTGTAATGACTCTATATAATATATGAGTTTCACTTTTTGTATTGAAGAACTGAAATAAATAAACTTTTGATGATATTTTAATTTTGTGAGAAGCAACTGTGAGATCTTTTGGAACACCTGGAGTGGACCCGCAGATCCATGACAATGAACCTCCCAAGGGTGAGCTGACCAGGTAGACCACCCCCTATACAGGGAGGGTTAGGGGCAGACCCAAGGGAGACTATTGCCGCTGAAGCTGGAACCCAGAGACAGGTAGTAGGAGGTACAAAATAGAGAAGCTGGGCATAGGACGGACAGAGCAGGGTAAGATGAAGTACAGTTTGGTAAGAGCTGAGTACGCTGAGTACAGGTGAGACCAAAGGAGCACTGGGAAGGGGAAGACAAAAAGGAAGCAGGACAGGACAGAGACACCAGACTAACAGAGTAAGGAGCGGACACTGGGAAGGCTGGACTGGACGAGGAGACAAGGAAGCCTGGGAAAGACAGAGAAGCTGAACTGGCTGGACAGAGCGGAGACTCAGAACAGGCAGTGTAAAGACAAAGGTGGACCTGAGTCACAGAAGCACATATGACAGACAGGCAAGGAGCAGAGGAAGGAATCACCTTAACTACATGGAGTGCTGAAGGACTTCTGGGTCACGGTCCTCCAGGATCACAGAGAGAAAATACAGAGCATCTGCAAATCAGAAAGAGGAAGTGCTGGAGTGGGTGGTGCGCACGTGCACCCGACGAGAACCAGGAAGCGGAAAAGAATGAAGGAGAGGACGCACACCTGCAGGAGGAGCGCGCCGAAGCAGGTAAGTATGAGTGTGGGAGAGCGGTGGTGGTCCCGGCAGCAGGCACGGCCGCAGAAGGAGTGGCCGTGACAGTACCTCTCCCCTTACTCCCCTCCTTTCTAAGACCAGACAGAAACCTGGATAAAATCTGAGGAGCTTGTATGTTCTCACAGGGCTCCCAATACCTCTCTTCGGGACCAAAACCCTTACAGTCAACCGAAAAGAGAGTTTTACCTCGAGACTTTTTCAGGGCAAGAATGTCCTTAACCTCAAAGACATCTGGGTCGGAGACAGGTAAAGGAGTTTGAGCAGGAGAAACATGGAACTGATTGAAGATGACTGGTTTCAAAATGGAAACGTGAAAAGAGTTAGGCATGCAAAGAGAAGCGGGCAATTTCAGTTTGTAAAGCAACATCATTGATACGAGACAAAACCTCGAAAGGACCTAAGTACCGTGGACCCAATTTATACGACGGGATCTTTAAACGAATAAACCTGGAGGACAGCCACACTTTATCACCTGGCCGGTATAAGGGAGGATCCAGATGTCTCTTATCGGCATGTCTCTTAATCCTGGCCTGTGCCCATTCCAAGGCAATTTTGGTCTCCTGCCAGACCCTGGAGAACTCTTCGGACAGAAGATCAGCTGCTGGCACATCCGAGTAAGGAAGTACCGGTAGAGGGATACCAGGATGTTGCCCAAAGATGATGAAGAAGGGAGATTTGGAAGAAGACTCATTGATGTGGTTATTGTACACAAACTCAGCCCACAGAAGCAAATCAGACCAGTCACTGTGATGACCGTTGGAAAAATGATGGAGATAAGTCATCAGTATTTGGTTTGTGCTCTCTGCTTGTCCATTGGTCTGAGGATAATAAGCTGTAGAGAAATCCAAGGTAACATTCATCAGTTTGCGTAGAGCTCGCCAAAAATGAGAGGTGAACTGGACTCCTCTGTCAGACACTATGTGCAATGGAAAACCATGAATCCGGAAGATATGAGCAATGAAGATTCTTGCCAATTCAGGAGCGGAAGGTAATCCTGGCAAAGGGACGAAATGAGCCATCTTGGAGAATTGATCCACGATTTAAAAAATGACCGTATGACCAGAAGACCGAGGAAGGTCGGTAATAAAATCCATAGCAATATGCTACCAGGGAGCCGAAGAAACTGGAAGCGGATGTAGGAGACCAGAGGGCAGATGTCTGGGGATCTTGTTTTTTGCACAGGAAGGACATGAGGCGACAAAACTTCGAACATCCGGAAGAAGAGACGGCCACCAATAGTGGCGCGTGATGAGAGCAAGTGTCTTTTTATATTCTATATGGCCTGCTAGTTTTGAGGCATGGCCCCAACGTAGGACTTGAGACCTTTCGTTCACCTGGACAAAGGTTTTACCTGGTGGTAAAGAAGACATGCTGACCGGAGCCACAAGAATAATTTTGCTAAGATCCACGATGTGTGCCGGCTCCTCCTCAACATCAGATGCGAGAAATGACCTGGACAAAGCATCGGCTTTGAAGTTCTTGTTTCCAGGACGAAAATGTAATTCGAAGTCAAAATGGGCAAAGAATAACGACCATCTGGCTTGTCGAGGATTCAATCTTTGCACCAAGCTGATATATTCCAAATTCTTAAGATCTGTGAAGATCTTGAAAGGGTGAACAGCTCCCTCCAACAGATAACGCCACTCCTTCAGCGCCAATTTTATGGCCAAAAGTTCCTTGTCACCGATGATGTAGTTTCTCTTCGAGGCGGAGAAGATTTTGGAAAAGAAACCACAAGTAGCCAGATGTCCGGAAGAGGATCTTTTGGAAAGTACCACACCAGCACCAATGGCAGAAGCGTCTACCTCAAGAATGAAGGGCTTGTTGACCTCAGGCCAACAGAGTACAGGAGCCGAAGCAAAAGCTTGTTTCAGAGAGTGAAAACCATCTTCAGTTTCAGAAGACCTGATGTGGGGGTTGGACCCCTTGCAAGTCAAAGCAGCAATTGAGGAGACCAGAGTGGAGAAATGTGGGATAAACTGCGAACCCGAGGAAGCGTTGGATAGCTTTTACTCCCTGAGGACGTGGCCAGTTAAGCACAGCAGACACTTTTTCCAGGTCCATTTGCAAGCCAGAGTCAGAAATGATAGAGCCAAGAAATGGTAGCGAAGACTACTCAAAAACGCACTTCTCGAGTTTGGGATAAAGACGGTTCTCTCTAAGACGAGACCGCACTTGGCGGACATCCCTTCTGTGGGAAGCAAGATCTGAGGAGAACACCAAAATGTCGTCTAAATATACCACCACACAGGAGTAGAGTAGATCACGGAAAACATCATTCAAAAACTCCTGGAACATGGCTGGAGCGTTACACAAGCCGAAAGGCATGACTAAGTACTCATAGTGGCCATCTCGAGTGTTAAAAGCGGTTTTCCATTCGTCTCCTGAACGAATACGGATTAGATTGTAAGCTCCGCGAAGATCCAATTTCGTGAAAATTCGGGCTCCCCTCAGGCGATGAAACAACTCAGGAATGAGAGGTAGCGGGTACTTGTTCTTAATCATGAGATTGCTGAGACCACGGTAGTCAATACAAGGACAAAGGGACCCATCCTTCTTCTTAACAAAGAAGAGATCCTCACCTGCAGGGGAGGAGAATTTGCGAATAAAACCTTTGGATAAATTCTCCCTGATGTATTTAGTCATGGCTTGAGTCTCGGTAGGAGACAACGGGTAGATTCGACCTCGGGGAGGAGTAGAGCTTGAAACAAGATCAATTGGGCAGTCGTAGGGTCGATGCGGAGGTAAAGTCTCTGCCTCCTTCTTATTGAAGACATCCAGGAAAGACAAATACGAAGGAGGTTAAATTTGAAGACACCAAAATTGGACGAGAATGTTTTTTTGGCAAAACAGGAAGCAGACAGTTACTCTGGCAGAAGAGTCCCCAACGCAGGATTTCGCCAGACCGACAGTCAATACAAGGCTCGTGAGTCCTCAACCAAGGAAGTCCAAGAAAAAACGTGTGGGATAAAGAAGGCAGCACATAGAAGACGATCTTCTCATGATGCAGGATTCCGATTTGGAGTTCCAATTCTTCGGTTACCAATGTAACGGACTTCCACAGAGGTTGGCCATCAACTGACGCAATCTGTCAAGGAGTCTCCAGGGATCTGACTGGAATCCGCAATCTCCTAACTGCCTCGAGTTGAATAAAGTTCCCGGCTTCCCCTGAATCTATATAAGCAGAGTCAAAGAAACGTTTATTACCCAGATGTAAAAGAACAGAAAGAGTGAGGGGTTAAGAGGGTTCTGGGATACCTGGGAGACCTCTCTTACCAGTCAGAGGTGGAGGCGTTTCCTGGCCTCAAAGGACAGGAACACAAGAGATGAGATGCACTACCACAATAGAAACAGAGACCTTGAGTTAGTCTCTCTTTCTGACATTGCTCCACAGGCTTAAGACGATCCACCTGTATGGGTTCTGGGGCAGAATTAACAGAAGACTCAGACCGAGGACGGGAAGAGCTAGGAGAAACAGGAGGAAGTCGAGGAAATCTCCTCTCTCTAGCAGATTCTTGAGAACGTTCTTGAAAACGTAAGTCAATGCGGGTTGCCAACGAGATGAGATCCTCCAAGTAAGTCAGAGTATCACGACCCGCCAACTTTTCCTTAATTCGAGGAGAAAGCCAACGCCAGAAGTCTCCCACCAAAGCCTCATTATTCCATCCTAATTCAGATGAAAGGGTGCAAAACCGGATAGCGTATTGGCCCACCAAAAGCGTACCATGTTGAAGGTTGAACAGAGACTCGGAGGTAGAGGTCAAACGACCTGGTTCATCAAACACTTTGCGAAAACTATCAAAGAAGGTGGAGAGTTGAGAAACAAGGGTTCATCCCACTCCCAGAGAGGATTAACCCATGCCAAAGCCTCACCCTCTAAGTGAGAGATTACAAAAGCCACTTTAGAATGGTCAATGGGATACTGCATGGGAAGTAACTCAAAATGAAGCTAGCATTGATTTAAAAACCCTCTACACAATTTTGGATCCCCACTATAGCGAGGAGGTTTAGCCAGATGTGGAGTTGGTGAGGAGCCAAGGCCAGAGAAGAGATGGGAGCCAAAGACTGGAGGGCGTGAAGATGATCATCCACAGAAGCCATGAAATTTAGAATATGAGCTTGAGTGTCACACTGTTGGGCCAGCTCCTGTTAGAGACTTGCTAACTGAGAAGCGCTCTCAGGATCGGAGGCCTGCATGGACAAGAGACGAGATTCCAAGGTTTTCAAAAAGGACATAATCCTAGACTGATTCTCCCTAAGAAACAATAATTCCTTCTGGGTAGGAGTCGGGGTACCAGCGGGGTCCATGGGCTGTCTGTACTGTGAGATCTTTTGGAACACCTGGAGTGGACCTGCAGATCCACGACAACGAACCTCCTAAGGGTGAGCTGACCAGGTAGACCACCCCCTATACAGGGAGCGTTTGGGGCAGACCCAAGGGAGACTATTGCCACAGAAGCTGGAACCCGGAGACAGGTAATAGGAGGTACAAAATAGAGAAGCTGGGCATAGGACAGACAGAGCGGGGTAAGATGAAGTACAGTTTGGTAGGAGCTGAGTACAGGTGAGACCAAAGGAGCACTGGGAAGGGGAAGACAAAAAGGAACCAGGACAGGACAGACACCAGACTAAGAGAGTACGGAGCGGACACTGGGAAGGCTGGACTGGATGAGGAGACAAGGAAGCCTGGGAAAGACAGAGAAGCTGAACTGGCTGGACAGAGCAGAGACTCAGAACAGGCAAGGAGCAGAGGAAGGAATCGCCTTAAATACGTGGAGTGCTGAAAGACTTCCGGGTCACGGTCCTCCAGGAGAGTGCCTGTAAATCAGAAAGAGGAAGTGCTGGAGTGGGCGGTGCGCACGCGCACCCAACAAGAACCAGGGAGTGGAGAAGAATGAAGGAGAGGACGCGTATCTGCAGGACGAGCGCGCTGCAGTGGGTAAGTATGTGCGGGGGGGAGCGGCGGTGGTCCCGGCAGCAGGCATGGCCACAGAAGGAGTGACAGTACCTGTATTTCTGCAACTAACTGTCAATGATGGAAGCAGATTTTCTACCTCAGCAGATGATTCTCTCAGTAAAGAGCCCTGTAATTGTACACTTTTGTGAGCTGGATCTCTATTCTGGATCAGGACCTGATCTCTGACTATAGAAATATCTAACAGATTTTTTAAGATTTTTTTTCTACATTACATTTAGATTTAGAGTTGATTTCCTAATATATTGTAAAGTAAATTGACAAGTTGACTTGTGTTTATTGGACCTTAGGTCACATGTCCTATGTATTCAGCCCGGTGCATCAAGTACTAGGGGTTCAATGCTATAATGTTATGTATATATTATTTCTGCAGATATTGCACTTTTCTAAGTAGAGATGTAAAATTTTGAAACCTAGTATAAAGAAGGTGGCCTACTTACACAACAGGTCATTTCAGTCTGTAACTGAAAAAGTTTCAAAAGTTTTGTTTTAGCTCACAAAATGTGCCAATCTGCAGTTTTATATATATAGGGAAATTTGCATGAATATTAATATTCGGTGTTGAGAAGAATAATTGACGCTGGCACGGCGAGCTGTTTTTTTTTAAGAAGTTAGTGCAGCTGAATATATTATTTTTTCGAGCTAAGCATGAGCATATGTTGTGGAAATGTTTTGAGATTTAGGGAAACACAATTTTCATTGTTAGTTGCCTATAAAAATTACGCTTGCGGAGGTTGTCCACTACTTTAGCATTGATGACTAGCCTTAGGACAGGTCATCAATGTCTCATCAGTTGGGGTCCAACACTTGGCATCCCCATCGATCAGCTGTTATCGGTGTCAGTGGTGGCTGCTTCTGACCAGAAGAACTCACTTGTGAAACTCGCTGTCTTCTGATAGTGTCCACCACAGGGTACTGCACATCCGCCTCCTATTGATTTGAATAAGAGGTGGATGTGTAGTACCCTGCCATGGTCACTATCAGAAGACAGCCAGCTATGCAAGTGAGCACTTCGGACTGGTGGTCGCTGCCACCACCGATAACAGCTGATTGGTGGGGGTGCCAGGTGTAGGACCCCGACCGATCAGACATTGATGACCTATCTTAAGGGTTTCCTACCTTGTATGGCCCATTGTAATACAACTTTTGAATTAAAGTGGTTGTCCAGCACTTTTATATTGATGGACTATTCTAAGGATAAGTCATCAAAATCAGATGGGTGGAGGAGTGTGACATTCGGCACCCTTGTTGATTACCTGTTTACGGAACCAGTGGCAGCTGAATATTATCAGTTGTGGATTTGCATAGCACAGCTCCATCAACTGTATAGTGGCACAGCTGGGTACAGTACATTCTCCCCTATTCTGCCATTTTACGCACTGCAGAAGATTGCATCAGCCTGTAAAAGCTCACATCACCTCGGATGCAGCTGAGTAGGACTTTCTTACAAGGCATGGCAGCTATCGCATCATATGGTATAGCGCAGCTAATCAGGAGGGATTTAATAGCCTGCTTAAAAGTTGAAGCAGGGAATGCAGCAGCTGCTTTGTAATGGATCTGGATGGTCATATACTGTAGGTAGAGATTACTTTGACATTTGGCTGTGTTTGTAGTAAAGTGCTAAAAAGGGGGCTGGATACAGTAATAGTGGACCTCAAAGTGTAACACACATTTTTTTTCATGACAATTTGAGGATTTAGAGTACTTACAAATCATGGCTAATCAACTTGTTACACATTAAAATTTTTAGGAAAAATTCAGCAATACTCGAATAACTCAAATTTCAAAAGATTTGCTCACCTCTATTATCCGTCCTTGCTTGCAATATATTCTGCCATTCTTTACAGTCATTGTCATCATTCACTATCCTCATAATCTAAATTTCCTATGTTTTTGTTGTAGGGGCACAAAATAAACCATGCAAAAATATGCAGCTCCATATAGCTGTTGTCCTTGGTCAGATTTGAACCCAGGAGGCCAGCTTTGTCAAGACAACGGTGCTAACCACTGAGCCACCATACTGTCCGTTTATACCACTAGACTGCTGGATGTTGGATGTCATATTTAGTCCAGTGGGTGGTCCTAATCAATGATTGACAGTCTTCTCTGGATGACTGTACATACTGAGATAGCTGTTAATCACTGAGTTGGACCACCCACTGGACTCATGCATGCAAAAAAACAGTTAATCAATGAATAAAATACCTATCATTCTGCACAGCTTCTCCTTCTACATACAGTGCTGTCCACAGATTGGATAACATGTACAACAGGCCAGGTTACCTTTATAAAATGCATAGACAAACAAATGTAATCAAAAGTAACTTTTACTTAGATTCTTTGATTCTTTTTTCAATCTCTGTTACAAACTGCCCCTTTCAACACAGTGATCATTTTGCCTAAACTGTCCCTTTAATTTCACTCGTAGTTTTAAACTATTTCTAAGTTGTGAAAAAAAGGAAAATCTATAATACATATCCAAACAAAAAACACAACATGAGACTGAAATATTATCATTTTCCTCTTGGTGCTCACTTTAGCCCCAGTTTAGTGCTTTGCTATGATTAATAAGTGTCTTTTATGCTACTTATAACAAGGCTGCCTGGCGATAGGAAGTTATTAATGGAACGTCCTATAAGAGTGCTTAAGAACCTAGCAATTTCTTCTGAAGGATACACTAACATTAACTCCTAAATGTTATCCAAGGTCACAATGCACAAAGTTTCATCGGGGCCGAGGATTATGACATGAAAAGCATACTGTGATGAATCAACCATTTTTACAGCTCTATCTTGAAAGCATCCAGATATCCTAGAGAAAATGATCCTGCTATGTTTTTGTGTGTTCCTTTTTTTTGTGAATGGCGATTTTACCTTTTGAATTCTGCTTCTGTAATTATGACCACTCTCATATGTTTAAGTCAGGAGAAAATGCTTTCGACCTCAATTCATGAAGATGTTTTTGCCAATTTTATGGTCTACAAAATCTTCAAATATGGCATGGTTTTTACATTGCTTTATATTTTTTACACAAATATTGTTGCTTCTTGCCTTTTTGTACCCAAGTCCCGAGCAAGTACAGGAAAATGTGTGAAGCATAGGTGGAACAGGGCATCGTGAAGCTCGTACCATCGGATTAATAAAAAATGATGCCATATTAGTGGCATAACTTTTGCCAGAAATGCAGACTGCCCAAGTCAATCCAGTAGGTTCTCTAATAATGTAAGAAAAGTGGCCTCCATCACATAATTCAAATTGCAGACTGCCCAAGTCATTTGTCAAGACGGGCTGCAGTTTGAAAAAACATGGCTCCCGAGACCTGTGTCTCAGCTGAAAGAGGAGCTGTATTATTAAAAAGCATATCTTGGTG
Organism: Ranitomeya variabilis; assembly: GCF_051348905.1. Classification (NCBI taxonomy): domain Eukaryota; kingdom Metazoa; phylum Chordata; class Amphibia; order Anura; family Dendrobatidae; genus Ranitomeya; species Ranitomeya variabilis. The sequence goes on along the minus strand of NC_135235.1, from coordinate 274,194,944 downwards.
AGCTAAGGAGAAGGGCAGGGGCATCAGAATACACAAATCTTCTCTTCTGACTGAGCATTTTTTTCTCCAGCCTCACTCCTCCATCGTTAGTCTTACGAGGCGAACATTTATTTTTCCTGATGTCACAGACATTCTTCTTGGCTCATGGAGTTATGTGTGCTTATGATACAGCTCCTCTGACATTTAAGACACAGATATCTAGAGCAGTGTTTGAAGATATTTGAATTATTTGACAGCTGTCATTTAACTACATTCTGGGAGAACCCCTTTAATGAATTGGGCCTTTAGTGTTTGATACAAAAATGCAAAGAAAATTATGACTAATAATTAGTATAATTAGTAAAAACTATACTATACAGTATTATTGTTGATTCAAATATCTCCAATGTTTAGAAAAAAAATCCCAAGATCAATGTCAATAGAAAGAAAAAGCTAAGGAGAACTAAAAATAAATGAAAAAACAATAACCTACCAGAAATCTAAGGAGATTAAAGAAAGAGAGAAAGGTAAACAAACCAACTCAAAGCAGAAATTCAAATGGTGTTTACCATGTAAGGTAAACTCCTTAGCTAAAGTGTTGGAACTCCTAAACCCAAGTCCACCTAAAGTTATAGCCAGCAATGAATTGTAGTGAAGGGTGAACATATAAAACCCAACCCAGAATGTATCACAGGGGCAGCCCAAAACAGGAAAATTGAAAACACCCGAAGAGGAGCAAATCAGGGGGAACAAAAACAACTGGGACAATCAGCATTTGGACAGGGAAGAAAAAAGCAATAGATCAGCAGACAGAGGAACCGATCATGGAGCAACAGATCATCAGATCAGAACAAAAATCGAGCCATGACATTAACAAAGACCAGGGTCAAAAGAAGCAGGGAGGAGGCACTGGTAGTAACTAATTTATTTACTTTGTTTTAGGACTATGAAAGTTAAACAAACCTTTAAATAAAAGATTAAGCTGTAATTGTAGTAATTTTATTTTTAACCAAAGGCATACATAAAAATGAGTGGTCCGATAGCAAAGATTAAAATGGGGCATTTTCGGTTGCTCATTAGCACAACCTCGATCTTAAGCACCTTGTTTGTGCCAAAGTTCTTTCCATGATCTTTGGGTGATTCCATCGCTTACTGGATTTCTGGAGAAATCTGTGCCCCTTTGAATCCCGAGGGTCCACTGCAGCTGCTTACACACTAATTAAAACTGAATTTAGGAGGACACGTTGAAGCTTTTTATTTATTGTCAAGGGGATTTTTTTTAATGCCTAACTAGATACGAATTAAGCACTGATTTGTTGCAAATGAACATGGCAAACGCTAATTCAAGTCTAACACTAATATTATCCCCTTAAAAACTTAAGGGATAATTTTAAGCTATTCAAAGCCAATAAAATCCCTGCAATAAGCATATTTAGCTTATTTAATATGCTCTTGAAAGTATGAAAGTAAATCAAAGCAGTCGCTTCTCATTTTCCAGCAAAATGTAAATGTTAAAAACGTAACCCATCATTTCCTCTTTATTAACCTAATGCATGTTCTAAACCTGTTGTAACCATTTTTAAATAAAATTCAAAAAGTTTAACATTGCATCTGGTTTTATAAAAATGCTTGCAAGCTCTCTTCTGATGGAAAGTGGTAAGATATATTAATTCCAGTAAATCAATTGGAAATATCTCATTACATCGAGGATTAAGAAAATATTAGAATGAAAGAAAAAGTTTGAGTGAGAAGGTCGATTGAGTGGGCTCTTGTCATTCCTGGAGTGTGAGTCTATCGATGTTCTTGAAGAAAATTATCTTGTACAGAAAGCAAACTTTAGCCATCACTATCTCCATTTCCAGGAGATTAGCTGCATAACTTATATCATAATAAGATATAAAATAAAATATGCCCAACAGGATGTGAAAGGTATTGAAAATGTGTTGAAAATATACATTTTCGATTGTTATGTAGGTCTTTAATTTGTAGCAGTTGGACATCTTGCCCAGCGGAGTATCTAACTAGATCTAACGTTATTTTAGGATTAGAGCTAAAGATACAATGTCAGCAAGAGGATTGGCATTACAGATGGTAGCTATGAATTGCCTCCCAAACACAGTGGAAAAAGTATCTTACAGATATAATTTTATGAAATCCCAGTGATGTTCCCTTATCGGAGAATATACAAAGACGTACAGTAATTTAATGACTGCTCATCATAGCAGCAGCAGAACAGTAAGCTAGCAACTTATCCAAATTGAGTTGTTAGATGTTCTCCTCTTTGTATTGCCCCCGTAGAAACTAGCCCAATTTTGCTCTGAAAATGTAACCATCGGTTTCATTTTAACTTCATAAATCAATAGCACACTTGAATACAGGCAACTTTAAAGGCAAAGGTAGTTCATTGTTTCTGGGCCGATCTTTCATTATCAAAGTTCTCAATTCATGGGTAAAGTTTGTATTCAATGAACATCAATGTAGAACAAACTTACAGGCTTTGGAATCGGAGGCTGACAATCTAATGTATGGGTTACTCCTGAAGTGAGGAAAAGGAAGCTTTGGGTAATTGGTATAAGCAAATCTTTCGATATTTGAGTTTACAATCTTCACTGAATTTTCCAAAGAATCTCGATTTGCAACATATTCATACTTCAAAAATGTGTATCACACTACTCTCTTTTCCGAGGTCTGGTTGGGACAGAATTGCACAATAGGGCAATGCCACATGAAAAATAGTAGAGAGGATTAAAAAATAGTGGTGAGGGTTAAAGTGATGTTAGTGCACACCTGGGGGAGGAGTAAGGACACAATACATACAGTATAAGAACCTTAGAATCCTCAGTTGAGGTCCCATGGTTGGATGAGAACTTCTTCCAGATAGCAATTCACTTTAGTGGAAAGATCACAGTACCTGGGCTGTGCTTACAGGAATGAAGAAGCTTCGATGGTATACAATTAAGGTTTTTATTCACACCAACTAGACTGGCATCTTTTTCAAGGTGAAAAACCAAACGACTATTCTCTTTTTGTCACACACTAATCTTCTTCACAGCTTTGCGATCACAAACTATCTGCACAATTAATTCAGTGTTTTATGGCTTTCTCTCCATTATGTCTATAATGAAGCTGTACGTTATTACAATCTCTGTTATTACAATCTCTCACTGTCCAGATTCACTGAAAAATAGCTGCTGCATTCCCTGTCTCGGTTTTATGTGACTTATGGTAGTCCTTCCTGATTGGCCGTGCTATACCATGTTATGTAGCAGCTGCAAGGCATTCTAGAGAAAACCACTCGAAGTCATGTGATTCCTATCTGACTGATGCAGTCATCTGTAATTAGTTAAATGGCGGTGGCCATTTTAGGTGATTCACATGAAGCAAATCACAAATTGTTTGAATTTGCTAAGTTCATCAAATATCTAAGAATTCAACACAAATTCGATTAGCACAAAATCGATTTGGTCATCAATCACCCTATTATTACAGACCCTCTCATCCCTTGGCATCACAGACTTGGCCCTATCCTGGATCTCATCATACCTAACAGACCGGACATTCAGCGTCTCCCACTCACACACCACCTCCTCACCTCACCCCCTATCTGTCGGAGTCCCACAAGGTTCAGTCCTAGGGCTCCTGCTCTTCTCCATTTACACCTTTGGCCTGGGAAAGCTCATAGAATCTCATGGCTTTCAGTATCACCTCTATGCTGATGACACACAGATCTACATCTCTGGACAGGATATCACCTCCCTACTAACCAGAAACCCTCAATGTCTGTCCACTATTTCATCCCTCTTCTCCGCTAGATTTCTGAAACTTAACATGGACAAAACAGAATTCATCATCTTTTCCCCATCTCACGCGACCCCCCCAACGAACCTATCCATTACAGTAATAGGCTGCCCACTCTCCCCAGTCCCACAAGCTCGCTGCCTCGGGGTAATCCTTGACGCTGATCTCTCCTTCAAACCACATATCCAAGCTCTTTCCACTTCCTGCCAACTTCAACTCAAAAATATTTCACGAATCTGTACATTCCTCAACCAAGAATCTGCAAAAACCCTAGTCCATGCCCTCATCATCTCTTGCCTTGACTACTGCAACCTCCTGCTCTGTGGCCTCCCCTCTAACACTCTTGCACCCCTCCAATCTATTCTAAACTCTGCTGCCCGACTTATCCACCTGTCCCCCCGCTATTCCCCGGCCTCTCCCCTCTGTCAATCCCTTTACTGGCTCCCCATTGCCCAGAGACTACAGTACAAAACTCTAACCATGACGTACAAAGCCATCCACAACCTGTCTCCTCCATACATCTGTGACCTCGTCTCCCAGTACTTACCTACACGCAACCTCCGATCCTCACAAGACCTCCTACTCTACTCCCCTCTTATCTCCTCTTCCCAGAATCGTATACAAGATTTCTCTCGCGTATCACCCCTACTCTGGAACTCTCTACCACCACATATCAGACTTTCGCTTACCATTGAAACCTTCAAAAAGAGCCTGAAGACCCACCTCTTCCGACAAGCCTACAACCTGCAGTAACCACCGATCAACCAAACCGCTGCATGACCAGCTCTATCCTCACCTACTGTATTCTCACCCATCCCTTGTAGATTGTGAGCCTTCGCGGGCAGGGTCCTCTCTCCACCAGTTATGACTTGTATTGTTTAAGATTATTGTACTTGTTTTTATTATGGATACCCCTCCTCACATGTAAAGCGCCATGAAATAAATGGCGCTATAACAATAAATAAGAATAATAATAATTAATTTAGTCGGTTTAATGCAAACACCTGATGTTTTTATGTAGATATGCCATTACCAAAGTCTGGCCGCAGTTTTCTGCACTTCAAAAAAGTACCTCAGTGGTATGCCTGGAAGTTTAAAGAGTTTGCCCACTATATCATTAGCATAGGCCTTCAAAGATATGCTTCGTTTCGACAGTGCCCCCGGCGCCATCTTGGCACATTCTGATGTCATGAAATTAAAATATGCATCATGGTATAGCAGGCACAAGAAGAGTGGAGAGGAGACCAGTCTTAGGAAGCTTGTGGATGATCAGTGGGGAGCTGTGGCAACAGGGACAGGTGAGGTGCGAGGTGAGTATGATATTTTACTGCTTTTAACCCATTACTATCCCATCCTTTTATTACTCTTTGGAGTCCGGAAACCTCAGATCATAAAAAATGTATAATTTTTACAGCAATCAGCAATCTGGGCTCATCCAATTAGCATTGAATATATATGATGCAAATCAATCTTCCTGGCCAAATTGAACAAAATCTGCCTAATATGAATTTTTGAAGATTTTCTCATCTCTAGTGAAAACCCCTTTTTATAAATACTTTGCCTTTACAAAGAGAGTTGTGCAGCACCAGAGCTGAATCAGTTAACCCACTTTGCTTTTGCCTTAAGGACTTATTGCAGGGTATCTCCTCAAATGTCAAACACACAAAGATTAGCCACTTCTATTTTTAACTGAAACCTTTTGGTCTTTGAGTTCAAGTTATTGATCTAAAATATATATGAAAATGTAAAAAAATAAGGTTTGGCTCTTTTCCATCTTTTATCTGTTTTTTTTCTGTCTTTTGCTAGTTTTCAGGTTTGTAACTTTATTACAGCCATGCTTTCTAAACTTATGAAAGGAGGCAACAGGCTCCAAAAGATTGAAAATAACCAAAACATCAAGACCGGTAATGTTCATGTCGGTTTTGATGAGGGGTAAGGGCATTGGGAAAACAGTTTTGATCTACTGCAAAAAAAATTTGGATGGTGCTCAGAAGTAAGACGTTGTCTTCATATACTCAAAAGATACTTTGGATAGGATATTCAAGATGCTGACAGTTATGCTCTCCTCCAGAATCAGGCAAGGGAATCACAGAGTTCAGAAGAGTTGCATACTTTATCAATCATTGGCTATGTACCTGAAGAAGTGGACAGGACGTATACGAAACACGTAGTTTTATAGCCCTGAATAAAGTATGCAACTCTTCTGAACTCTGTGATTCCCTTGCATGATTTTGGAGGAGCACGGAATTGTCAGCATCTTGAATATCCTATCCAGAATTTCTTGAAGATCCATCGTGGGTCTGGTGCCATCTGCAGCCCTCCTATCATACTTACTATATGTGTTGTGCATACTCACAACGTGTAAAGGTGAGAATTTACCTTACAGTAAACTAATTGTTATTTTGGTAACTGTGCTATTGCGCCCCTCTCTTTACCGTTTAAAAGATACTTTAGCACTCAAACATGCAATTCAAGAATATTTTTATTCAATGACCCATGAGAAGAACAGATACATTCAAACAGCCAACGTTTCGGCCATGTCAGGCCTTTTTCAAAGGATATCTGTATATCGTTAACAAAAATAAACATTGGTCATAATAAAACATGATAGTTAAACAAAGTAACATAATGAGATATAATCAATATTATATGAAATACATTGGGTATGCATATAGTATCATCATAAGAAGAAATCATAGCCATGAAGAATAAAAGAACAAGGTTCCAAATGAGATCCATATGGTAAACATGAATTGATGAAGGGGCATTCTGGAGTCAGAGGAGGCTGATTCATTAACAGGCAGTCAAGAGTCAAGGACTGGAATCAGATTTGTGCTGTAAGCCCCATCTCCAAATGCCCCATCCCACTTCAGCTCTACCCATTTTGGTGAAGATAGCCAAAATTGACATAAAAACTCTGCATTGCATGAAAATTTTCAAAGTGATTAATTCCAGAATTCTAGTATAATCACTTTGATGAATCAGTCTACTGACCACATTTTAGCTTTTGTTCACTTCAGCCCAACAGGGGCATTCACTGTCGTAATTTGAAGCTCATGGGCCCCAATTCAAAAGTTCCAACAGTGCCTCCAATTACTGCAAGTATTTAATTTGGACTTAATTGGGACTTTTGGGGACCCTTGGGCCCAGGTGCAATTGCAACCCTTGGACTAATTGTAGTATTGTAGTGCCTGTTCATCACAGAAAATACAGAAAGGTCTGCAGTGTACCAGAAATAGGAAGACCAGTAACTGCCGTGAAAACCTTGGGCTTAAGTTGTGGTGGAGTCAGTGGTGTGACAGTGGGAGTACTACTATTGTCTGCTTTGATTTATCCTTCTTTATTGATTGTGTTTTTAAAGCAATCAAACTGTCAAGATTAGAGCCATCTTTCATTCTGTCAGCTGTATAACATATACTGCACTTGCTGCATATTGGGAGGGCTCAGCTCCTTAGCTCTCTCCAAACACATACACCCAATATCAGCCATCCAAACAGAGTGGATGTTGGGAAGGCATTAAACAATAGATAATTTTCTGATGACAAATTTAAAGCTTACCTGTCAATTAATTAAACTTTGAAGAATAAACTTTCATATATTTATAAAAGGAATAACACTATTTCTGGCCATTACATGACTTGCATTCCTATCTATAGCCTCTATCACTAATTGTTTGTTGTCTCTGAGCTAGTGGGCAGAGGCTAGCTGTCATGATGTCTCCTATACACAATTCACATAGGAATGAGGGATTCCTGCTCTCATGTCTTTATGCAGTGCATGTTCTGAAGTAGTAGCAGCACTGAGCAGTGTAGCTGTGAATCAAGCATTGAAGACAGATATTGCTTGTCAAAAGCATCTCTCTAGTCTCTCACTGCTCTTTCCTCCATTTCCCTCTCCATAAATTTCAATAGGCAGATGTAATCTGATCCCTCAATAAGTGTCAGTCCATTTTGTATAAACCAAAAGGGATTTGATGGATTTTTACAGTGAATTATTAGTTTAGGAGACAGGAGCTGATGAAAAGAAATGGCTTTTAAGTGGAGAAGGAAGCACATTTCTCCGATAAGATATATTGCAAGGTTTCTTATAAACGCTTGAACTATTAATTTTTGAAAAGTTTGTTGAAACAAATGTGACCAAATAAGAACTTTACTGCTTTTAGTTTTGGACACTGGATGTTCTAAATTCAAGCAAAGCGTTGCAATTAGTAACGAGTCACAATGGGATGTTTCTACCAAGACAATCTCCCATAATCACAATGTATAACGCAATAAATACAAGTGAAAAGTCAAAGTTCCATTATGTGAAATAAACGTGCACTGGTAACAATAACATCAGTTCACAAAAGTCTGTTAATTGAAACTATTTGTAAAGAGAATAATGTTGAATACAGTAGGGACTGGCATCTTATCATCAAGTCAGTCTATCACACTTCCTCACTCCTTGCACTATTGGTCAGTACATTAAACTTTTATTAGTTAATTCAGTTACTGACATAAAAATCTCATAATATCTCATCCAATTGCCTACAAATCCCTATAATCCAACATCAAACAAAAGCAAAATGTCCTCGACTAAGCCGATGTCACGGAACTGTGCAGGATCGGAGAAGAGGGGGAAGCAGCTGGATAAGCGATGGCGGCATGCAGCAGTAGACAAGGTTGGGTAAAGAAGAGAAAGGAGCTGTCTAATCGGATTATTGGGTTCCGGATTTCTTATACGATGACTTAGTGGATCTGTGATATCATGCAGTTGTAAAAAATGAGAAAAATAATATAGAAAACTTCAATTTCCATCACTTTTTCATTTCTAACCCAAAGTAGCTCTGACAATTAGCAAGAGGAATTTTATGGCGACACAATACGAAAGGATTTTTTAAGGTAGCAATACATTTGGCATCATCATAATTGCATTAACCAGCAGAAATTAAGCCAAAGCCACAAAATTTAATGGTCCAAAAAAAGCCTATAAAAAAAGAAGCAATTGTTTTTCTTCTATTAAGCTCAAAATAAGTTAAGGGAGGTGTCCTGGATGTAAACATTTATGCCTATACATAGGATAGGCAATCAATAGTGATGAGCGAACATGCTTGGATAAGGTCTCTTGCTCTTGCACACCATTCTTGTCCTGTATTATACAGACATCCCAGAGATTTTAATGGGCAGACTGTAATACTTAGGGTTTGTCCACTAATTTCCAGCATTTTTATTGGCGGCTTCGCCCGGGAAAGTTTGGCGGCTGTGCCAGTGTCGAAATAATAACACCATTGTCATGCTGCTGCAGTGCAGTATAGCACAACCTCCACCAGGGGGAGCTTGAGAGGGAAGTAAGACTGCACACACAGAGCAGCAGCACAGACACCACCAAGTCGCAAGAGAGTGGTCAGACAAGACGAGTCAAAAAAGCGTTAGAAGCAGAAGTACCAATAGTAGCTGCAGTATACGTGGTCAGGAACAAGCCAGGGGGTTCAGCAATGGCCAGAAGCAGATAAGACAAAGACAAAAGGCAGAAGCGAGTCAGAATACGAGCCAAGTCAAAAACCAGAGAATCAAACCAACAAACAGGGAAACACTGGGAAAAGAGCAGACAGAGGGAGTAAACAGACAAGGGGCAAGTCAGGAATAACAGCAGGACAAATGAAGAGCTATCAGAGTCAGGTTCACATGCCGAAGCCAGAACTATAGCTGACACTGCCAGCAGGATGCATCGGAGCTAAATAGCAAACCAGAACCCAGAATGAGGCAGAGCAAAGTTAACCCTTGACATGATCTGCCCAGAAAAAGGGCAGACAGGACTAAACCCTGGAACAGATCATGACAGCCATATGCACATACCCTTGAAGAGTTTTGCAAAAGGTTTATTTTCTCTGAAGCATTCTTTGCAGCCTTCTAATAGGGCAGTGCCTAAATTGAAGGTGGATTCTATTAGGAGATGTAACAAAGAAGGGACTTTAATTTTCTTTTCTCCCAACAGGTGTTTGAAAAATCTCTATTGTGACACCACTTTTTTTTTCAGCATCAGGTTTTGACAAACACCTTTTGAGTAATTTTTCAAAAGTTTTTTTTTAAAGTAGACCCGTTCCAAAAAAATTCTTAAAAAACTCAATGTGCACACACTTTTTCTACTTTGCCGCGCTGAAAGGCCACCTCTGATAACTACCGTAATCAGAAGTTCTTCATAAATTCACATATTCTAGCTTTAAAACGCACAATAACTTAACATAAAAAATCAATTCCCAGTAGGATGTGAAGCATAATGCTGCTCTTATTATAGTGTCTGAGGTCAATTCCGCTGTAATCACGGTTCAGGTTGATTGATGGTTGCCTAAACCCTGCTGTTCTTAATGACCCTCTAAAATGTGGCTTTCTTGTAGTTAAATTATTTTGTAATTCTCCTCTTATTATATATATATATATAAGTAAATGAAAAAATATATACGTAAAAAGTGAATATGATGTGTACAGTCTTATACTACAATGTACCTGTAAATTACGCATCCTAATCCAGGCCAGCCAATAGTGCCAGTCTGTTTCAAGAGATTGTGCTGACAGCAGGGGCTGTCGCCTCTCATACAAGCGAATTACAGGGCTGTTTGCATTAATGATGGTGCTCCCGTTCAGCATAGCAATATATCTCATATTTTTGCAGTTTTTGATGAATGTTAACCTTCACAATTAGGGTAAATAGCCATCGGGCTCCTGTTGCAGAGAACATTTTAATTACGTAGTCATAAATACAATGCTATAAAACCTTAAAAATGGCTACAAAGATAGTGACGTAAAGATAATTTATTAATTTACATAATCATAATAATATGCTTTACAGACATTTAAAAACCAACACAGTCTGTCACCTCGATGCCCGACGTGTTTCGCTGTTGCTTCTTCTAAGGGGCATAAGCATTTGGATGTGGAGGTGACCGACTGTTGGTTGGTACTCTCTCTTCACTGCTATTTGATGTTACTTATACCTTGCTCATTTATCAGTATATATTGTTTTCTTATGGGATGGCACTATGCACTTTAACCACTTGCGGCTATTTGGCTATTTAACATGAAAAGTTTGTATCTCTTTAAGCAATTTGCACTTTGCGTATTGTGGTAGATCGGTTCACTCAGCTGCTGATGGAGGTAGACACAGGAACGCTGTCTCTTTAAATTTTCCACTGGTTTATTTAGGTACAGCATAAACCAGGGCAGGATTATCAACATAAACTTGACCTTTCTGGTCTAACAGTAACTAAAACAAAACAAATGGCACAGTCCGTGTTGCTCAAGGGATCTGCCTGCTCAGGAAACAAACAGACAAAAAAGGGTCCAACTTTCCTTTATAGTCATACATACTGTAGGTCTGGAGTTCACATCTCCTGACACACCCAACAACTAATGAGCCAGAAGACCGTATATTTATCCCTGAGGTGGAGATACTTTGAACAGCCTCTCATCCACTGTTCAATCAACCTAACCCAAAACATGGCCAATTAACCGTTCTCAGTACTTAGTATGCTGGAACATTTTTCTAGGTTCATATCACTGAAGATAATAAACCTCAGTGATAAATATCTCCCCTCCAGTACTTTGCCAGTGACTTTGTAAGGCTAGTTTCACACTAGTGTTTTGTGGAGTTGCGGAGGGCTGCGGACTTCCTCCATGAAGCCCCGCCCTCGGCCGCACCTCCGCCGCTAGCTCTGCCTACTTCTGCATGCGGCCGGCGTACCTATCTTTAACATTAGGTACGCAGGTCGTGCCGCTGTATGTGGATCCTTCCGCATGCGTCGTTTTGACGATGCGGCGACCAGCGTAGAATGCAGCTTGTAGCAATTTTTTTTTCTCCGCATCATCAGAACGAAGCATGCGGAAGCATCTGCATACAGGCGCATGACCTGCTTACCTAATGGTAAAGATAGGTATGCAGGCCGCATGCAGGCAGCATGCAGAAGTAGGTGGAGCTAGCAGCCGAGGGCGGGGCTTCACGGAGGAAGTCGGCAGCCCTCCGCAGCTCCTCCAAAACGCTAGTGTGAATCTAGCCTAACAATATCTAAATATATATATATGTATTCGTGAAGATGGAAAAAAGGCACTCACCGATCTGAAATTCCCAACATTTATTACATCTTCATTAAAAATTCATGGCCAGGAGAGTGAGGAAAGGAGCTGTTGTGAGCAGAAACAGATGACGGCCGTTTTGCACTGTTCTTGCGCTTCTACGGGTCAGTATGTGCAAGGATGTGACGAAGGAAGAAATACCAGAAATACTCCCCACTCTCCTCCCACTTAACAAAAAAATACAACACATTAAAACCAAGTGAATCACACAATTAAAAACATCATCTTTACATCATACTTGAGCATAAATGTTAGTACTTAAGTGGAAAAAACATTCATCATGTTATTATGCATAATATTGTCCCTCAATACAACTTGCGCTCCAAAAATCTCCGCTATATCAAAAACTGTCTTTTTGTCTCTTGTTACCATACAGGAATATAACATGCTTCTATATGATAGCTGACTCGATCCCTTATTGCAAAAATACCGACATGTCCACTCTGTCGTTGAGTCCTATCGGATCCATTGCACTAGTGCGCATAATCCATTTAGCTTCACGTCTAAGCAACAAAATATTTAAATTCCCTCCTCGTGCGGGTAAGCTAACCTTCTCAATCCCCGCCAATGTTAATACATTAGGGTTCCCTTCGTGTTTATCTTTGATGTGAGAGATCAACCTAGGGACCCCTTTCCCTGAAGAAATCGATTTGTAATGTTCCCGAAACCTTACGTATAATGGGCGCATCGTTTTCCCTATATAGAAATACTTACATGGACATAAAACTACATATACCACATGATCCGTTTGGCAGGTTATAAAGTCCAAGACTAAATGATCTATCGCTCCCATGTGTAAGACTCGTTCTGTGACATGGTACCTACAAAAGGGGCAATGGCCACATTTATAGTTCTCCCTATGAACACTCACATTCAGCCAGTTCTTATCTTGTTTTACAATGTGTTTTTTTACTAATTTATCTCTCAATCTGATACTAGGTTTATTTGAAATCAAAGGACCTCTTGCTATGATATCTGTGATATCCTTGTCTCTTTCTAAGATATGCCAATTTCACTTATTGCTGAACGTATATGTTGGTCCATAACACTGTACCGAAAACAAAACGGAAATCTCTTTTTTCTTTCCCGTCATTCTCCTGCTTAATTCACCTCCTTTAACCATCTCAAGTGCTGTTTCTAATAATCCCTCAGGGTATCCTCTTTGTCTAAATCTTTCTTTCATATCTTCTGATTGTTTTGTGAAGCCCTCTTCCGTATTGTTTACTCTCCTAACTCTTAAAAACTGACTATAAGGTAAAGACTGTTTGGTATACTTAGGGTGAAAGCTATTGTAATGTAACATCACATTAGATGCTACCGATTTCTGGTATAAGAAAGTACATATGGAACCCTCTTTCACTTCCACCAATACGTCAAGAAATTCTAGGCATTGTCCACCATACACTGATGTAAATTGCATATTCATCGTATTACTCTGATTAAGGTATAGTAAGAACTTATTAAAGATGTCTACTGTGCCTTCCCATACTATCAGTATGTCATCAACATATCTCTGATATAGCTTGATATGTTTGAAAAAGCTATTATCCGCAGAATATATGAACCTCTCTTCAAAGAGCCCTAAAAATAGGTTTGCGAAAGTACAAGCTGCCGAACCATTTGTTTTTTTGACTGGTACAGATGCGTTAGCCGATATAAAAAAAATGCTGATTTATTAATTGAGCTAACAGATATTTCAGATAAAAATAAAAACAATAAAAAAATGGAACGTGAGACCCCATTTATGGGGGGAGTACCTTCAAATTACATGCCACCTGTATCACCGGGTAATTTGATTGACCTTTTTGAAGCGCAGGTAATTAGGGATGTGGAAGCTCTAGTTTATCAAAAAGCTCCGTCCAATCTCACTGCTTTAGAAAAGAAAGCTATGCTAGAAATAAGTGCATGGGAAGATACTATAGTCAGACCCGATGACAAAGGGGGTCAAATCGTATTACTTCCAAGACCCCTTTATATATCAGAAGTGTTAAGACAGCTGTCAGATGTTAGTGTCTACAAACCATTACAGAAAGATCCTGGCCATAAACATAAAAATGAGTTGAGGACTTATTTGAGGAATTATGTTCATCTGGGTGTAATATCGCAAAAGAAAGCAGAGAGGTTACTGCCGGAGGTCCCATCCAGACCCCACTGGTACCACGTCCCGAAAATACACAAGTCTATTGATTTTCCACCTGGACGGCCTATCGTGTCTGGGATAGGGTCGCTCACAGAGCCCCTGTCCCAGTTCATTGATTGGCTCTTATGTCCATTATTAAAAGATATACCTTCATATTTGAAAGATACTAATGCCTTTCTGAAAGTATACAGAGTTTTGAATGGCAACCGACTTATTCTTTAGCATCAATAGATGTTGAGAGTTTATATACGAGAATCCCCCAGGGAATGGGAGTGGAGGCCATCAAGCAAATATTAAACACCACCGATAGAAGTCAGAACTTTATCGATTTTGTATGTGAAGGATTGAACTTCATTCTAACCCATAATGCGTTCATGTTTTTAGACGCATGGTACATACAGGAACAGGAACAGGTACTGCGATGGGAACTCCGGCAGCTTGTACTTTCGCAAACCTATTTTTAGGGCTCATGGAAGAGAGGTTCATATATTCTGCGGATAGTAGCTTTTTGAAACATATCAAGCTATATCAGAGATATGTCGATGACATACTGATAGTATGGGATGGCACAGTAGACATCTTTAATGAGTTCGTACTATACCTTAATCAGAGTAATACGATGAATATGCAATTTACATCAGTGTATGGTGGACAACGCCTAGAATTTCTTGACGTATTGGTGGAAGTGAAAGAGGGTTCCATATGTACTTTCTTATACCGGAAATCGGTAGCAACTAATGTGATGTTACATTACAACAGCTTTCACCCTATGTATACCAAACAGTCTTTACCTTATAGTCAGTTTTTAAGAGTTAGGAGAGTAAACAATACGGAAGAGGGCTTCATAAAACAATCAGAAGATATGAAAGAAAGATTTAGACAAAGGCGATACCCTGAGGGATTATTAGAAACAGCACTTGAGAAGGTTAAAGGAGGTGAATTAAGCAGGAGAATGATGGGAAAGAAAAAAGAGAAGACATTTACATTTTGTTTTCGGTACAGTGTTATGGACCAACATATACTTTCAGCAATAAGAGAAATTGGCATATCTTAGAAAGAGACAAGGATATCACAGATATCATAGCAAGAGGTCCTTTGATTTCAAATAAAGGTAGTATCAGATTGAGAGATAAATTAGTAAAAAACACATTGTAAAACAAGATAAGAACTGGCTGAATGTGAGTGTTCATAGGGGGAACTATAAATCTGGCCAGCCCATTGCCCTTTTTGTAGGTACCATGTCACAGAACGAGTCTTACACATGGGAGCGATAGATCATTTAGTCTCGGACTTTATAACCTGCCAAACGGATCATGTGGTATATGTAGTTTTCTGTCCATGTAAGTATTTCTATATAGGGAAAACGATACGCCCATTATACGTAAGGTTTCGGGAACATTACAAATCGATTTCTTCAGGGAAAGGGGTCCCTAGGTTGATCTCTCACATCAAAGATAAACACAAAGGGAACCCTAATGTATTAACATTGGCAGGGATTGAGAAGGTTAGCTTACCCGCACAAGGAGGGAATTTAAATAATTTGTTGCTTAGACGTGAAGCTAAATGGATTATGCGCACTAGTGCAATGGATCCGATAGGAATCAACGACAGAGTGGACATGTCGGTATTTTTGCAATAAGGGATCAAGTCAGCTATCATATAGAAGCATGTTATATTCCTGTATGGTAACAAGGGACAAAAAGACCGTTATTGATATAGCGGAGATTTTTGGAGCGCAAGTTGTATTAAGGGACAATATTATGCATAATAACATGATGAATGTTTTTTCCACTTAAGTACTAACATTTATGCTCAAGTATGATGTAAAGATGATGTTTTTAATTGTGTGATTCACTTGGTTTTAATGTGTTGTATTTTTTTGATAAGTGGGAGGAGAGTGGGGAGGGAGTAGAACACCTTTGCCGGTGTATTTCTTCCTTCATTACATCCTTGCACATACTGACCCGTAGAAGAGCAAGCACAGCACGAAACGGCCGTTGTCTGTTTCTGCTCACAAAACAGCTCCGTTCCTCACTCTCCCGGCCATGAATTTTTAATGAAGATGTAATAAAAGTTGGGAATTTCAGATCAGTGAGTGCCTTCTTTCTTTCTTCACGAATACAAGTGGATTACTATGTTTTTTCCTGAAGAGCACCCGTGATCTTGCAGTACGGCTGGTAATAATAAGACTATTGAAAAACACTGGTTATAATAATTCCGATAATCTCAGCATTTCAGACAGTGCCGTCTATTTTTGTCTCTTTCAGTTTTGATAACCTGATACATATATAGGGTTGAGCGACTTTTATTTTTACAGGATCGGGTCGGGTTTCACGAAACCCGACTTTCTCAAAAGTCGGGTCGAGTGAAATCGGCCGATCCTATAAAAAAGTCGGGGTCGGGGTCGGCCGAAACACAAAACCCAATGCAGTGCAAAGGGATACTATGGTTCCCAGGGTCTGAAGGAGAGGAAACTCTCCTTCAGGCCCTGGGATCCATATCAATGTGTAAAATAAAGAATTAAAATAAAAAATATTGATATACTCACCTCTCCGATGCAGCCTGCACCTTACCGAGAGAACCGGCAGCCTTCTTTGCTTAAAATGCGCGCGTGAATGGCCTTAGATGACGTCACGGCTTCTGATTGGTCGCGGCGGCCCATGTGACCGCCACGCGACCAATCACAAGCCGTGACGTAATTCTCAGGTCCTAAATTCCTAATTCTAGGAATTTAGGACCTGAGAATTACGTCACGGCTTGTGATTGGTCGCGTGGCGGTCACATGGGCGGCCGTGACCAATCACAAGCCGTGACATCATCTAAGGCCCTGAACGCGCTCATTCTTAGGAAGGAAGGCTGCCGGAAAGAAGCCGAGGGTGAGTATATTCCTATTAGGTATATACTCACCCTCGGATGCGCCCTGCTTCTTTCCGGCAGCCTTCCTTCTTAAGAATGAGCGCGTGAATGGCCTTAGATGATGTCACGGCTTGTGATTGGTCGCGGCCGCCCATGTGACCGCCACGCGACCAATCACAAGCCGTGACGTAATTCTCAGGTCCTAAATTCCTAGAATTAGGAATTTAGGACCTGAGAATTACGTCACGGCTTGTGATTGGTCGCGTGGCGGTCACATGGGCGGCCGCGACCAATCACAAGACGTGACGTCATCTAAGGCCATTCACGCGTGCATTTTAAGCAAAGAAGGCTGCCGGTTCCCTCGGTAAGGTGCAGGCTGCGTCGGAGAGGTGAGTATATCAATATTTTTTATTTTAATTCTTTATTTTACACTTAAATGTGGATTCCGATACTGATTTCCGATATCGCAAACATATCGGAACTCAGTATCGGAATTCCGATACCAGATTCAGAAGATCGCCGACCTCATGGCCGACCCCACACAGGGGTCGGGTCGGGTTTCATGAAACCCGACTTTGCCAAAAGTCGTCGACTTCTGAAAATGGCCGACCCGTTTCGCTCAACCCTATATATTACTGTTTTTCAGTATATATTTTAAATATTTAAACACTTCAGGCTTTGTGTCTTGATGAATGTGGATCACTTCATTGCCAGAGTGCATTTGCTATAATAGGTACTGCTGTAAATAATGGTTTTTCACTGAGAAACTTAGAAAAGCAATGTCCAAATGTCCCATTGTCTAAATAAGTTTACCACGTAAATTAGCAAAAAATGCTGTTATGATAAAAAAAAATTTTTAAAATCACTATAAGATGCAAATTTACAGATCAATGAAATGTAATATAATTTATTATAAGATAGACTCAGAAACCGTAGATAGGTATATACCTTTTGGCCAATATGCACTCCCCAGGAACGATATTGGAAAAAAACACATAAGTACAGCAACAAATGTGCTAAAAAATGACAAGTTTTTATATATAAAATGAACCACCTGACTCACTGTTTGGGCTAGCAGAACGCACCAAATAATTATAAGGATGGTATAAGGTGCGTTCGCAGTCCGGGGTCCACCGTGCAGAGATGAGACCTGCTGCTGAGTAATGACGGACTATATGGCGGTATAATGTGAATACACACATGGATTAGCTTCACCTGGTATGAAGGAAGCGAACCCTGTTGCATCACAGGGCCGCAGTACCGCACAAAGGGCGCAAGCAAAGAGTCACAGAACTCCCAAGACTCAGGGAAAGAGTTCCTATAGACCTCTTGCGCTCGACACTGCTACTGGGGTGTCAGAGATAAATAGAACTAATAATTTACTGCACAAGAGTGCGTGCAGTGCCGCTCTAGCGGACGCCACTAACCACCCAGACTTGGGCCAGGAAAGCGTTCAATTAGCGCACGGCGCCGCACTGGCGGTCACTGCTATCAGACACTGTATCGTGTGCTAGCTGTGCGGGATAGCACTGTCAGGCGCTAGGTAGCTTCCACCATTCGCGAACAGTCAACAACACTAGGGATGGGAATGATTCGTAGCTTTCATCCATCGACAGGCATACATCCACACACACACGATAATAAGTTTATGCTAGCGCATGGTCGTGCGGCCATGTGAACCTTTAATAGCGGAAGCTCTCCAGGACCTTCCTAGTGGTCCAATAGGAGCTGCTACAGGACCTGAGCATGTGACCCCCAACCTCCAATGAGAGGTCGTCCTTTGGGCATGCTCAGAAGAAGAAAAGCAGGACTTAGTCCTAGGGATGCCTGCTTGCCGCTGATCAGTACTGGTTACAATGGCTGAGCCTGGAAGAACAGCAGTAACCAGTCACACAGTATCAGCTTTAGCCAGATGCTGGGACCGACATCTCTGCTGAGCAGGCTCCACTGCGGCTGGAGAAGAATGAGAGACCGCAGCAGAGATGGTTTGAGATTCCCCCTGTGCAGCGGTGGGAGCTTGACACCTAACATTCACTCGGGCCAAATGATAGGGATATAAAACTCGGTATGAGAAAGAATTCAACTGCTCTAGAGTGAAAAACAATAATAAATACACTATAAATACATAACTTGGAATTAATGATGTAAGATGACCCGCATTCGGCAGGTGCATGAAAGGTCTTTGAGAAAAAATGTGGAGCGATCAGGCAGTCCCCACCAGTTGCGTAGCGGACCACGTTTTTCTCCCAAAGACCTTTCCTACACCTGCCAAATGTGGGTTATCTTACATTATTAATTCCAAGTGACTGAATACCCAGAACTCTGCTGGGCTGTATAGCGGTGAGTGGGATAATTACCAACAGTTATTGTATCTCATTTGTGTTCTTTATACATGGATATTTTCACCCAGGATTTGGTACACACGCGGCATTGTAAGGGTGGATTATATCAGGCTGACTTCCAATTTCTTTCTGTCCACTCACTTCATGATTTTATAATTAACCACTTGCAGCCTGATTTGAGATCTACTCCCGGGCTTACAACATATTGTACATTGTATATACATTCTCACTATTTTCTTTGCTGTGATTTCTATTGTCCTTTACTCTATGGCAGTTGCATTCTTTTTCATACTGAGTTTTATCTCGGACATCCCTATCATTTGGCCCAAGTGTATCGGGTGGTTCATTTTACATATAAAGACTTGTCATTTTTTAGCACATTTGTTGCCGTCCTTATGTGTTTTTTCCAATATCGTTCCTGGGGAGCGCATATTAGTGGATTCTGAGTGGATCTTTTTTAGCGAGCACACAGTTGACAGGGTATGCATACACCTTTTTTCAGCTTTGCATTTTCTCCCATTGTTTCTTCTCTTCTGAACATTACTAGCGCAGGGTTCTCTTATTAGTGTCTGGAATTTACTAAGGGGTAACATTTCTCCTTGTGGAGAGTGACATACCAGCTCTGGCATGCCAAGGTGAGGAGACTTACTCCCCGTGCAATGCTCCTCTGGGTAATTTAATATGCAAATTGCCTCTTCAGAGAGGAAGAGGACTAGAACTCTATCTTGTTAAAGGGTCAATAATGACTTGTAGGATCGCTGCTTCCAACAGGTGGCACTTTAGAGTTCAAGTCCTCTTCCTCACTGATGAGACAATTTGCATTTGGAATTTAGTATAAATTTAAGATTCATCAGCCTTGATGACTAGGGTTGAGCAAAAAAAAGGATCGGTCAATTTCATAAGTCGCCGACTTTCGGCAAAGTCGGGTTTCGTGAAACCCGAGCCGATCCCAGTGTGGGATCGGCCATGCGGTCGGCGATCTTCACGCCAAAGTCACGTTTCGTATGACGCTTTAACCGCCATTTTTTCAGCCAATGAACGAGTGTGGGCAGCG
Source organism: Ranitomeya variabilis (assembly GCF_051348905.1). Taxonomy (NCBI): domain Eukaryota; kingdom Metazoa; phylum Chordata; class Amphibia; order Anura; family Dendrobatidae; genus Ranitomeya; species Ranitomeya variabilis. Next base: position 274,174,670 of record NC_135235.1, on the reverse strand, counting down.
TGATGACATAGGTCTCGTCTTGCTTTCTGCAGCGTCACAGGGGGTGGGGGTATAAACGCCATCTTACCGTTTTGGATGTAGCGATTTACACAGTCTGAGAAATATAGCAATTTACACTGTCCGAGGAGAGAGAGAGAGAGAGAGAGAGAGAAAAAAAATATATATCCCCATTGACTTGCATTGGGTTTTGTGTTTCGGTCGGCCCCCCGACTTTTCACAATAATAGGCCGATTTCACACGATCCGATTTTTGAGAAAGTCGGGTTTCACGAAACCCGACTCGATCCTAAAAAAGTAAAAGTCGCTCAACCCTATTGATGACTTGAGTTGAGCAAAACTTTTGAAAAATTTAATTGGTGAGTTCCGCTGAATTTTTCCAGAAAATTCAATTTGTGGCAAGTTCTACATTGCTCTATAAGAGCATGTAACACTCAGCTCTCCTAGGACTGTATCCAGCCCATAAATTGGACATTGAGTTTTCAGTTTCTTCTCTCGCCTTCAAAATAAGGTTTCTTTATAGTAGTAATAACTATAAAGCGTACTCACTGGTGTCATTCCCATCCTGCATGAAAAATGTTTAGCATTCTTCTATTTCGTGTTTTCGCAATGTAGACCTCTCGAGGACATTTTTATATTCCAGCACCCTATGTGCTAAGACATTTACCTATTTAGCTGTTTCATTAGTAAGAAAATCTTCTACAATGTATTTCAAGCCTCCTTTGACCTGATGGCATCCCCAGCACTTCTTATTAGCAGGTCCTCACTACGTCATGCCCAACGATGACATCCCTCTGTTCCCACTATTTAGAAGAAGATCCAGGGATTCCGGCAGGTAGGAGGCGGTTCGAAGGGCTCTGGTCTGGCAGTGGCGGAATACCAATGAGGGTCTGGGAAGCTTTTTTTTCTCTACTCTAGTATTTGTGAATAGGTTTTGTTTTTTATGTATTTTTTTTATGAATAATTATCTAACATCATGCAATATTTTCCTTGACGAATTTAAACATTATTGTCCAGATAGTTGTAACATAATTATATAACATAGTTAATTTATAAGGAAAGGCAAGTAAGGCTGGTTTCATATTTGCAGATGGAGGTGCTGCGGAGGGCTGCGTACGTCCTCCATGAAGCTCCGCCCACCGCCGCACCTCCTCCGGTCAGCTCCGCCGACGTCGGCATGTGGCGTGCGTACCCTATCTTTACCATTAGGTACGCAGGCCATGCTGATGTATGCGGATACCTCCGCATGTGTTGTTTTGACTGTGCGGCAACCTACACCGAACGCAATGAGTTGCATTTTGGTGCGGTTGCCGCACCGTCAAAACGACGCATTTGGAGGCATCCGCATACATCGGCATGGCCTGCGTACCTAATGGTAAAGATAGGGTACGCACACCGCATGCTGACGTGGGTGGAGTTGACCGGAGGAGGTGCGGCGGTGGGCGGAGCTTCACTGAGGACGTATGCAGCCCTCCGCAGCACCTCCATCCGCAAATGTGAAACCAGCCTAAAAAAATGTGATTCAATGACACAATCCTAACTACATTTCTTTCGCTATATTTCCTAGCTGCTGTATTGTTTCCAGGATCAAAGCTGGAGTTTGCTATTGTAGATGAGACAAACTCCACAAATAAAGGACTTGTGTAAGATTTCAACACCCATAAAATAAACTTACCTCCAGGTAAACCACCCAGGGCATCACCAATGTTGCCACCAGCAGATCCGCTACCGCCAGGCTGACAATTAGGTAATTGGTGGTGGTTTGTAGAGCCTTTTCCCTCGATACTGCCATGCAAACCAAGACATTGCCAAAGACAATGACGAATATGAGGAGCGTGAGCAGCATGGCATAGTAGTTGTAGTGCGTCTTCTGATCAATGTCTGTGACATTAGTGCCATTATTGTATTCATCATTGTACATGGACAGATTCCTTAGATCCATGAAGGTGAGAAGATCCCTCTTCAAATTAGCCCTGCAAAACAGAAGACGAGAGGTTAAGATATATGATATTTTTCACATTTTCCTCATAGTATTCCAGATATTAATAAAACATTCTATACATATTAAACTCTTTTACACAATGATTAATAGATTTTAACACTAGTACTGTATTTATAATAAAAATTAAATAACAGGATTATGATCTGCCAACATTGCCTCCCCTATGCTCACCACCAGCAGAATCTCTAATGCTCTGTGTCACTAGTCAACTCATCACTAATCCAGCTCTGCTTCACCAGTCATCACTAATCCAGCTCTGCTTCACTAGTCATCACTAATCCAGATCTGCTTCACCAGTCATCACTAATCCAGCTCTGCTTCACCAGTAATCAGTAATCTAGCTCTGCTTCACCAGTAATCAGTAATCCAGCTCTGCTTCACCAGTAATCAGTAAACCAACTCTGCTTCACCAGTCATCACTAATCCAGCTCTGCTTCACCAGTACTTAGCAATCCAACTCTGCTTCACCAGTCATCACTAATCCAGCTCTGCTTCACCAGCAATCAGTAAACCAACTCTGCTTCACCAGTCATCACTAATCCAGCTTTGCTTCACCAGTCATCACTAATACAGCTCTGCTTCACCAGTCATCACTAATCCAGCTCTGCTTCACCTGTCATCACTGATCCTACTCTGCCTCACCAGTCATCAGTGATCCTGCTCTGGTTCATAAGTCATTACTGATCTAGCTCTGCTTCTCCAGTCTTCAGAAATGGCTTTATAACATTTTCCAGACAGATATATCTCAATTACTTTGTTTCTCACTTGTTTTAGAATTTCTTTGGTTAGCGGCATGATGCCTAGCTTTTGAGGATCTTTTAATCTACTTCTCTTTGTCAGGCAGGTCCTATTTAAGTGATTTCTTGACTGAGAACAGTAATCCGGCCTGCATGTTGCTAGGGAATTTGAACTCAGCTTTCCAAAGATGCAATAAACCATAGTTAATTTATTAGAGTATTATTCCCTAGCCTTAGACTAGATAACTCATCAAGAGGGAAAGTTCTAGAATCCAGAGAAAGTTCTATATACATGTATTCTTTCCTCTAGAACTTTGTACATTATAGATTATTTTCCTTGTGATAAGTAATTATCTATCCAAAGGCTAGGAGATCATACTCCGATAATTAAGGGAACCATCTATGGGATTTCCACTGATACCATAGTACTTGGCTCTCTCCATCATCCCATAGACAATTGCTAGCGCTACCGTTAGTCTATTCAATTGGTGCACTGTTCTCAGGATCAGTTGGAGATCCTGGAGGAATCTCCCCAGCGATAAATCAAGTTTTTGCATAAGTGATCACTTGCTAAAATAGAAATATCCCTTAAAAAAGGCTAAGTCATTACAATACTTTGCAGAAGAAAAAGTCTGTCTTTATATTTATACAGATATTATGTATTAAATGCAATGATATGATTTATTTTAATGATTTCCATTCAGTCTGTGGCTCAGAACCCCTAAGGTGTGAAGGTTTAGTGCAGAATTCAGATTGATGAGGATTTGATTTTTGCGCAGGTCTTACCCTTCGTATTCAGTAAGGAAGCTCATTGTTCTATGAAAGCTTTGAAGTGTGTTCTGTATTGTGGATAAGAGCTGAATGACAGTAGGAGGTCTGCTGTACAAAATATCATATGATGCTTCAAGTCAAATAAATTGGATTATATTTCAATGAAAGAGCCAAAGAAATAGCACAGAGTTTAGAAAGCATTGCCAACTAAAGCAAGTCTAAAATTTATGTAAAAATTATAATTACAATTTATTAAAATACTGCATGAAATATGAAGGAAAAAGAAAAATTGCATTCTACAGAGTGCAAATCTGATTAACTCAATGAATCACAATGTATTAAGACGTTCCGAGTAAAGCTAATGTTTTGTTTTCTAATCGACCCAACCAGGATAACATTTCCCTGAACTCTAGAAACTGTACTTATAGGTATCGATTCATTAAGGCTGACATTTTGTATGCGTAGGTTGGATACGGTAAAGGCAATGGGAGGTTTTGCAGTACTTGAGATTTACTATGAGCCGATTCACTGTGAATCCAATTTTTTGGAAAAATTAATTCAAGCTTGCAACCTCGAATTTCAAAACACTTATCTTTAATTTTAAGGATATAGACACCTTCAGCTACATTATTTTTTATCCTTAAATTCATTAATTTTGGGCTAAAAATAACTTTTGCAATTAGGTTTCATTAACATGTATGCACTATTTGACATTTAACCCCTTCACCCCAAAGCCTGTTTTCACCTAAGTGACACGGCCAATTTTTACAATTCTGACCACTGTCACTTTATGAGGTCATAACTCTGAAACGCTTCAACGGATCCTGGTGATTCTGAGACTGTTTTCTCGTGACATATTGTACTTTATGATAGTGGTAAAACTTCTTCGATATGACTTGCCTTTATTTGTGAAAAAAACAGAAATTTGTCGAAAATTATGAAAATTTAGCAATTTTCAAATTTTTCGTTTTTATGCCCTTAAATTAGAGAGTCATATCACATAATATAGTTAATAAACAACATTTCCCACATGTCTGCTTTACATCAGCACAATTTTGGAAACATAATTTTTTTTGTTAGGGAGTTATAAGGGTTAAAAGTTGACCAGCGATTTCTCATTTTTGCAACAAAATTTGCATGTTGCATTTGCATTGTCATGTTGCATTTGCAGAGCCCCTGATGTACCTAAACAGTAGAAACCCCCCACAAGTGACCCCATATTGGAAACTAGA